>NC_140943.1:114863164-115528164 GCF_014529385.1 Adiantum capillus-veneris | reverse complement strand
CTACCTCAATTTTACACCATGCCCTTCAGTTTAGCATAATGGCGAAAACTCCTACAAAAATAAACAATTGAGCAACCTTACTTTGCTTTCATTTCTATCACATTTTCAGACGCTAATGATGTCAGAGTGTACGTACATGAACAAATAGTGTGCACCTTATCATACTAAGATGCTTATGTATTGTTGTGATTAGGTGATGATGTAAACCATTACCATGCTTGGCAGCATAGATGTAATCAAATTCTTAATATGAAAAGAACGTCATCTCATCTCTTTGAAACTTGAAGTTTTTTTGATACATTGGAAACTATGAGCCCTTATATTTTCATAACTCTACTCTTAGACATGAAAAGTTTCATAATTACACACTATTTTTAAAAACTTGTTGGCTTACCCAGTTTGTACTTCTCGACTTGGTAGCACTTTTGTCAACTCTAGGTAGACCAAGGGAAAGATGGTCTTCTTGCCATATAAGAAGTTTTGATATACACTTCTACCATGTCTTGCTCATAAGAAAGACACAAGGATAGAAGTAAGTAAGAGAGTGGAGTAGAGAGATATTGAATTCAATCGTGTTCCTATGGTTGAAACCAATTCTAGAACGCACTCCATTTTCAAAAACAGCTTTATTGCTACTGAGTCCAAATGGCTTTCATCTCTTCATACCATGCTAACTTACCTAATCTATATAATCAACATTGGTAGCATTGCTAAACCAAGATACACTAGAAGGAGGAGACTCTCTCTCTCTCTCTCTCTCTCTCTCTCTCTCTCTCTCTCTCTCTCTCACACACACACACACACACACACACACACACACACACACACACACACACAATAGAAGTAGAGCACTCCTAAGTTTTTTGAATAAGGATTGGCATCTTATGAAAAACAATGTCTATGAGAAGCTCCCAAACTTGATATCAAAGAATGCTTTGTATAATCTTACATATATTTATGTTTGTTAGAATCTTCAAGACATTCTGTAATGCATTACTTTTAGAAATGCAATAGAATATACATGCAGGAATAGAGTATTGATAGTGTTTCATGTGGAAGAGAAGATATCCCTACAAGAATAGAAGCGATGTTTCTTTGGCCGCAGCAATGCGCGGGTCACATACTTGTATCTCTTATGACACGTTTTAGATTGTGTTCCGTCCTATTTATTCAAAAAAACAAAATGAAACACCTCAAAAGTATAAATCGACAACACAAAAAAATGTTTTCTGTGACAATAAGGGTTATAATTTCTTTTTCTTTTTTTTGCCATACTCACAGTTGTGAGTTGAGAGAATTTATGTTAACCCAAAAATAGTACAAATTCCCTCAAGCACTACATGTGCCTTGAGGGCCTCAGGCTAGGGTTCCATCAAAGTCTTGTACACTCAAGAGGGCAGGAATGGGGCTTTAAATCATCGTATGACAAAGAGGAATAACAATGATATCATTCCTTTGGATGTAACAAATAATGGGGCTTTAAATCATCATGATCAAACACCACCTCAATGCTAAGGCATTGCTATGTATCATCTGTTCATGTTGGCCAACCTCTCATGTTATCAATAATGTTAGTTGCATGAATGTCTAATCTAAGAGGACTAGCTGATTTGTTGCAAACTCTCTTCTACTCTCTCTCTCTCTCTCTCTCTCTCTCTCTCTCTCTCTCTAGTGTAGTCGTTTTTGACCTAGTAGACAGCAGTTCACTCTTTGATCATAACTTCTTCATTCGAACTCCGATTTGGGTGATTTATAGCCTCAATCAAAGAGCATGACACCCTCTACACATTGATGTATAAAAAGAAAATTTCACAATTATGAAAGGCTTTTTTGCAATAGATTTTTTGACATGAACAGGTTTGGGGATGACTCTCATCTCTTACTTCACATACAATGTCTTCCATCACTCGCAAGGTTCTTCTTCTTCAACAGGGTCCAAAATCTCTTGTGGAGATAGCAACACAACCACCCAACCAACGACATTGAAAACCATAATTATGTCATACTTTGTATCATTACAAAAGGTCGTAAACAAGCAAGGTGAAGACTTACGACGAGCACTTGCAATAGAGAATGGTACGCTAAGGGTTCTTGTTGTTAAGAATGAGAATCTCAAGAGAACACTTGACAGTAAAACAACACGTTTTATGAAACTTGAAGAGAAATTTAAGGACTCTAAGGATCTCTTGTGGACTTGAATGCTTTGAAGGAGCGCAAGAGCAAAGTGGAGTATGACCATGCATTGAAAGAGAGGAAATTGGACACCATGAGCCGGGATGCAAGCCTTGAGATGATGTGGTTCCGAATTCCTCTCTCATACAAGCTATGTCCCAAACAAAGAATGTTGAGAATATGGATCTAGAGGAGTTGAAGGAAGGGGAGCTAGGGTCACTACACTAAAAAAGTGCATATCACGTGGGTTCAACAGTAGAGATTATTTATTCTATACTTTTTCACATATTTACATACAAAAAGATGTTTAAAAAGTGATATCAATTTCTTTTAACAGATTGAATAGGAAAAGGGTCCCTTTTATTGGTGGAAAATTTCTAGGTAAGGGGTTCTGAATGCACACAATATATAGGTTTTACATATAGTGATCCCTTCCCCCCCCAAAAAAAAAAAAGAAGTGATGTTTCAAGAACATTGTTATTCATGGAATTGTTGAAGAGAAATTAGAGACGCCTTATTCTCTTGCCATTGTTATTGAAGATCTATTCAAAACCCACTTTGGCATATTAGAAGTTATGGTTTACAAAACACATAGACTGGGCAAGCAAGCTTGCTCAGAAGAACGGTTAATTGTATGCACCATGCCAGACCAGACAAAACAAAAGATGTCTTTGATAATAGTTGGATTTACTTGAGGGATACAAAATGTTTTGTATGTGAAGATAGCACTATTAAGCAACAAAATATTTGTCGCAAGGCATATGAGGAGAGGAATAAGAAAAACAAGGAGATCACTCATGAAGAAAATTTTCCCAAGGAGGAGGCAACTCCCTCGAGCAAATAGGAATGCGCAACCTATGAGTCCAGGTTACAATTGAAAGTATTCTTTTGGAATTGCAATGGAAACCCATGGAATGCGGGGCTGTCATAGATGAATCAACAAGAAAAGCCAATGGTGTACTTCTTATTGAGACTTGGGAGCATGATACAAAAAGGATTAATGGGTTGGAGGATTACAATGTACAATTATTGATGTGGTCAAAGAATCTCAAGCAACGATGAGAGCAAGGAGGGGTAGCATGTATGATTGAGAAAGGATTGGAAGATTTTGTATCAATTGTGAAAGATGACAATCACAAACTTTATGTATGGTTGAAAATTATGACACCAGAAAGAGCACCTATTTTTGTAGTCAGTTGCTACATTCCTCATCATGATTCCCCATTTTATGCTTGCATAGATAGAGATCATCCAGTTTTTAATTTAGAGGAGGACATTGCTTATTTTAAAGGCAAAGGTGATGTAATTGTCTTTGGGGATATGAATGCTTGCAAAAAAACATTGCAACATGATGCTGAACAATTTGATATGACATACATTTCAAGGGATTTTGAGGAAGTTCACTTGTATGATTGTCCTTCATTGGATGAGAAAGTGCTGGATCACTATGGAAAGTTACTTTTACACATGTGCAATAGCACGAGTATGCTCATTGCCAATGGTGTATCTTTGTGGAGTGAAACAGATGGATTTACATGTAGAAAATACAATGGGGATAGTGTGATTGACTATGTGCTACTCTCCAAATCCATCATGTATCGCATAAATATTTTTACGCTTGGTCGATGGCCCCAGAATAAGACCATTGGACCTTATGTATTGACCTTACATGTGGAGAAAAAACTAAGCATGATAATTTCAGCCAAAGGGAAGAGAAGTTATCTCTTTATATGGATATTAAATAGGCACCAATGTATATTGGTTGAGTAATAGTTATGGATGACTAAGCTTCAATATGATGCACCATTGGAAACTAAATGGGATGTAATGGGAATGGCCTATGAACTTTGAGAATAGCGGAATTAAGAGAATTAAAGTGATCATTTTTGTGAGATCACTGTGCGAACATAGATGGTGAACTTAATTGATGGTAGCAACATAAACATAGTACTTAATTAACTTGGCATGAACAATACTTTTGCAAGAGAGATAGTATTAGAGAACATGACAATAGATGAGGACCGGATTTACTTGGAGCCGGTCCCCCCTCCAAAAGGCATTTGTATTATAGATTCTCTCATCAAGAGAGACTTGGTACAATACAATCTTTGTGTTCCTTGTGACCTTGGTGATGCTATGAAGATGGAAGGCTTCATGCATCACGAGCATAACATAAACTTTGCAAAAAGCATTTACTATCCCAAGGCCTCAAACACCTTCGAAGGTGGAGAGAGCTAGCGAGGAATGAGGGCAGGAAAGATGAAGAAGAATCATCCATAGGAGAAAGAAATAGTTCATCACTTATCATCACTCTTCTTGCTTAGCATAGTATAATAGCATAGTAATGAAGATGAAGTAGATGGCAACCTTAAGCCAAGAGTGGTTGTGTAGGCTCTCCACTTCTCAAAAATCTTGGAGAAGGAGATGGAGCTCTTGCACTTTGCAGTTCACATAATGACAGAGAGAGAGAGAGTGTGTGTGTGGGAGAGTATACCCCCTCTCAAGCTTGGTTCACCTCTCTCTCTCTCTCTCTCTCTCTCTCTCTCTCTCTCTCTCTCTCTCTCTCGTATTATTTAATTATATCATTTGGACATGTGTCCTCTTTTTCCTCTTTGAGAGAAAGAACTTAATTATTTATTTTTATGCATCTAAATTCTCATTGGACCCCTTTAAAGCCTATCCAATAGGATTCAAGAACATTATGAGGGCCACATGTGGAGGATTTTTACATGTGTCTTTTATGCTTCTTAAGTCATTTGGTTTGAATTGAACACTTCAAGCACTTAACCAATTAAGCATGATAACCGTTTATGCCTCTTGAGAGTTTATCGTTGAATTGAACACTTCAAGAACCTTAGTCAATTAAGCATGAGAATCACCTCAAGCTTGGGCAAAGTTCCCACAAACACTTTAAGCACTTTAGCTAGCAAGCCGACAAGCACCTCATGCTAGGGTAGGATTCCCACCTCAAGGTCAGCCGTAGCTTGCCTAAAGTCAAAGGACTTTTTAACACTACCTTTTGGGGGTCTTTAATGAAGCTAACCCTAAGGTCTTTTAAGCTCCATTAGATGCACATTGCTCTTTAATAGACTACCTGCTTTTGGACCCCTATTGAGATGTAACCATCTCTCCTCTTGGTCCCCTTCTAAGGTAAATCTAGAAGCACTTATTGCACATTGCTCTTTGGTAGACCGTCTCCTTTTGGACCCCTATTGAGATGCAACCATGTCTCCTTTTGGTCCTCTATTGAGATAGGTCTAGAAGCACATATCTATATCCTACTCTTATTCCCCTTTTATCTTCCCATATTAAATGATCAGTTTAATATGAGAAAATCATTTGGTAAAGTTAGATATTATATTTTATGACATGGAAAGCTTTCAAGAAAGTTATTTGTTATTGTGTCCAAGAATGATTTTCCATAAAGTATGTCCATGGTATCAATAAAGATAGATCACGCAAAAGCTTGTTTCATAAAGAATGTCAAGATGCTTGAAAGTCCTTGAAAAAATTAGGTGCAACTATGGACAAAGACAACTATCAAAATCATTTATATGCATAAAAGGAATTGATTCAAAAGAAGAGAAGAACATGGGAAGTTAAGCATCAATTTCTTCAAGTCCAAGAAAAGGCACACGCATGTGGAAGATTTTGGATAAAGTTGAGGGGCAAGCAGGTTGAGAGTTCTGGTAGCTTGAATCTTATGGATATGTACACACATTGTAGGAAACTATATGAGCAACCAATGCTAGAAAGATACCATTTTATGGTTAAATCCCATGTATGCCCTTTCTTATCTATCTATATCTCTCCCTCAAGCGCAACCACCTCTACATGTGATTGTGTGTGTGTGTGTGTGTGTGTGTGTGTGTGTGTGTGTGTGTGTGTGTGTGTGTGTGTGTGTGTGTGTGTGTGTGTGTGTGTGTGTGTGTGTGCACGTGTATGTGTGTGTGTGTGAGAGAGAGAGAGAGAAGGGGAGAGAGAGAAAGAGATAGAGAGAGAGGAGAGACGATGAAGAGTAGCAACAACAGGAAGAAGGAATGCGAGCCTCCTATAATGGTGCCATTTTCTCTCCTCTACCTCCACCTACGATGCACTTCATACCTTCCTCATCCACGCTCTTCCCTCCAATTGCATCATCAACCTAGTCGATGGCCATGATTGGCACACAACAGTCATCTTCTACCTCAGAAGCTCCCCCAACAATGATAGTGTTTGTTTACGCTTGAGCTTCTACTGCACACCACCACAACCATCTCACCTACATGCGCCACATTCTATCCTCGCTTTAATCTTCATGCGCACTCTTCTAACAAAGTGGATTATGATGCATATCCCTCTACCTCGGATTGGTTCATGTATTTTACAAGGCAAAACAAGAGCTTGAAAAGTTACAAGGTTCAATATAAGGTGGATAATGGCAATAAATGTCATTTTATAATGCGGATGTTGACAATGAGAATGATGATGTTGATATTGAAACACAAAGAAACTCAATGACACACATGAAAGGAGAAGAATCTTGCTTGCAATTTCTAGAAGGATTGGAGATGTTCAAATCCACCTTGGAACAAGGTTACAAGAGAATTTCTATTGTGAGCAGGTGCATTTCCATACATTCACGAGGTTCTAAATGTTGGAATTAGGTTTGCAAGAAAACACACACGGCTTGGAGAAGATGAAGGAAGCTCAAGGCACACAACAGAGAGTATATTACTTATTTTGTAATGGGAAGATAAGATAGCCCTAGACTGATGGGCGTATATACAATGCACGGGGGAAAAAACCTCCTAGTGAGGGAAAAAATTCCCTGATGGTCCTAAGTGTGTTCACACACATCACTACCACATGCATATGGGTAACAAATCCCCCCTGGGAGTGATGAGGTGAACGAGAGCTGGCACCTAGAGTATAGGGAAGTGCCATGCCCTAAGGACAAGATCAGCCCACAAAGGGAAGTAAGCCCAAAGCTTTGTGAAAGCTTTAAACTTCTCACAAGACAATGCCTTTGTGAATAGATCTACAAGGTTGTCCTGTGTTGGCACATAAGCCAAGCTGATCTCTCTTGCTGAGAGCCTCTCGCTAACATAGTGGTAATGCACCTCGATGTGCTTTGTGTGAGCATAAAAATTTCCTCACAACTGCCAATGTGCTCTGACTATCAGCGTAGATAGTGTTGGCAGTGTCCTATCCAACACCCAAATCATCCATAAGGCGTCTCAGCCATACACACTCAATCGTAGCTATGAAGACTGCCATATACTCAACCTGACAAATAGAAGTGTCCATAGTAGGTTGCTTCTTGCTCAACCATGATGTGCATGAACTGCCAAGCATGAAACAAAAACCACTTGTGGACACTCGTGTCAATACAACCAGCCCCATCTGAGTCTGAAAAAGCAGGTGAATCTGGCAGCAATGATTCTCCCTTGGGATAAAACAAGCCAAGATGTAAAGTGCCACTCAAGTAGTGAAAAATCCTCTTGACAACCTTCCAGTGCTTAGACCATGGGGCATGCATGATTCTGCTGACCTAAGAGACTGCAAATTGAATATCTGGCCCTATATAAATAAGGTAGCCAACAAAAATTTGGTAAAGAGTGACATCGACAAGATCACCAACATCATGAAGACTCAATTTCAAACTTGTTTTTATGGGAGTGGCAATAGGTTTGCAATCTTCAAGTCCAAACTTACATAACAATGTCTTTGTGTAACTTGTCTTACACAAGGCAATACCACCATCACACTGCTTAAATTACCTAAGTAATGATGCAATAGTCCCAACTCTTTCATCTTGAAAGTAGCATTCAAACCATCCGTAAATTCAGCAGTATGTCTCTCATTTGGTCCTACGATCAGCAAATCATCCACATAGAGAACGACAATCAGAAGTACATCATCCTCACACTTTACATACAATGTGCTTTCTGTTGGAATGCTATGAAAGCCTCGTTTGACCAAATGAGTATCAGATTTCTCATACCAAGCATGAGGAGATTGCTTCAACCCATACAAAGCTTTCTTACATCAGCACACTTTATCCTCTTGTCCTTTCTTGACAAAACCGTGAGGTTACGTTTCATAAACTTCCTCAAATATGTCACCATTCAAGAAAGCACTAACAATGTCTGACTGATGTACATCCCAACCAAAATGAGTTGCCAATGCACATAGAAAACGTACAGTAGTTATACAATAAGTGGAATCAAAAGTCTCTTCATAATCTATGCCTTTTCTATGTGCATAGCCCTTTGCAACAAGTCGAGCCTTATAATGATCAATCTCACCATCCGGCTTGCGTTTCAACTTGTAAACCCACTTTGTATCAATGGACTTTCTGCGAGGAGGAAAATCACATAAAGTCATGTGTAATTTTCTATAAGTGCATCATATTCTAATTGCATGGCAACCATCCAATTTTTTAAATTTTGTGCTTCATCAAAAGACAGAGGTTCAACATCACATAAGCTAGACACAGCCAAAGCATAACAATCAGATGCATTAGATGCATAGAGAGAACCTAAACAAGTACAGCTAAGATAAGATGCATCCAATTTACTATCACGCAAAGTATGCACCAGCCATTTTGTCATACCTTTAGCTTGCTCATTCTTAGTCCTTTCCTCATCTAGTAAATCATGTACATCTGCACTAGTAATACGCTGATTTGTAAGATTTTCAAAAACCCCGTAGTCCTTGCATTTGCCTCATTGGATTTACATTCAAACTTCCACCACTAGAAAGAGGCAACAAAGTGTCATAAATGTCATGTGAGCTTATATTACTATCTCTTGTACATGACAGCAAGGGCTGAACAGAATCTGCCACAAATACAACATCCCATGAAACCAAGATACGCTTTGTTTGTGGATGATACAACCTGTAACCTTTGTTTTCATCACTATAACCAACCAAAATGCATTTGACAGCCTTATCATCCAATTAACTGCGTTGCGTTTATGGCACCAAAGCATAAGCCAAACAACCAAAAATGCGCATGTGCTGAATGGAAGGCCTTCTATCATGCCATGCTTCATAAGGACTAAACTGTAAGCTTTTGTAGGACACCTGTTAAGTAGATAAGTGGAACACATGATGGCCTCAAGCCAAAACGAATGCAAAAAATCTTGAATTTTGACCATACATCGTGTCATTTTTGTAAGTGACCTGTTTTTTCTCTCAACAACACCATTTTGTTGAGGCGTATAAGGCACTATACATTGGTTTTTTATCCCATGACTAGCCAAAAATGCATTAAATTCATGAGACATATACTCCCAACCCTCGATCTGAACGGAGGGTGCCCATAGTAAATTTTGAAGCACATAAACACTTTGGATTTTGCCTTAAGTGGATATACACATGCATACATGGAGTAATCATCAATGAAAGTCATGAAGTAAAGGTAATTGCCCAGGAGGAGTTTTCCTGGGCCCACAAACATCACTATTGTTAACCCTTACGGACACCCTATCACCTTTGACGAATGCCTTATCATTATTTGATTGAATCATGGAGCGGACTTGTCGGTCCAATAGGTGTGTAGGTGATCGTCGATGAGAGGTGCACCACTTATCCCATTTTTACATGATTTTTACTATGACCAGCCACTATGGGCACCCATGTGTGAATGGGACAGACTCTTATAAAAGGTCTATTTTGACTGGCCACTGTGGGCATCTATGTGTGAATGGATCAAACTCTTATAAAAGGTCTATTTTGACCTAAAATTCTCATTCTTTGAGGTGCATGCTAAGAAAGTGCTCTTGCTCTACCTATATCTCCTTCTCCTTCGTGTGCTCACCGGTGTGTGTGGATGTGTATGCTTGAGAGAGAGAGAGAGAGAGAGAGAGAGAGAGAGAGAGAGAGAGAGAGTGTGATCGAGCATTGCCGCGGCGAGGTGGCAGAGAGGTGGTTGGGCGCGGCGGCTCCTTCTTCTTTGCGGCACGGGATCCTTAACGACGCAATCATTGAGCGGTGAGTGACACACCATTGCCCCTTTGAGCTTGCTAGGACAGTCTAGTTGTGTGCTTGCAGCCATTCGTGGCTCCCACACGGTGTTTTGGCAAGTTCCCAACCTCCGACACGTGCAGCAAAGCGCACATTTTTGGCGCTGTTGTCGGGGACTGCCTTGCACTAAGCTTGAGGAGCACTCAATGCTACCTCATGAAGCTATTCACTTCTTTCATTTCTAGTTTTTGCTAAGTTGTGTTAGATCTATTAAGTGGTTGTAATGTGCAGGTTTTAGCAGGATTTGTTAACTCTGTTAAGTACTACAGAGTACATGTTTTGTTAGATTAACTAAGTTCTATAATGTACAAGTGTTAGTAGATTTGTTAGTTAGTGTATAGTGTTGTAATGTGCAGTAGACAGTGTGAAGGTTGACTGTTTTGTCAGTGTGTAGTTTACTATGTTAGGCAGTGTGTGAGCAGTGATAATTAGTGTTAATTAGCTTGGTTAGTTGTAGACAGGTTAGACAGAGCTGCCAAGGGCAGCTATGTGACCGAAAAGAAGTTTAGAAAACAAAAGAAAAAAAGAAAAAATCTCATTTTAAAAGAAAGGGATCGGGATCTTCCCCCAAGCGCAAGCCCAGGCCTAGGCATCAGTCCTCAGTCTTATGATATAGTATAGACACTACTATATATATAAAGACTAGCACCTCAAGTGAGGGGAGGGCATATTGGATAAGTTCCTCAAGTCCTCCACCTTTCCCTTCACACTTACCCTTTGGACTTACTAATTTTAGGCTTCTTCCCAACTAGAAAAAGACTGTTTTTAAGATTATGAGGGCTTTAAGTAACAGTTTTTAAGATTCTGAGAGCTTTTAGTAACCAAATTGAGGACTGTAAAGCACAACACGTCCCTCTAGCCAAGACGCTCGTTTTGAGCTATCACACGCCATATTCTATGGCTTGGTTAGAAAAAAGGACCATAAAAACAAAAAAAAAAACTAAGAGTAAATTTGGGTTGCAAACGTCCAAAAAAACTAGGTGAGCGGCCTTCACGAGCACTCACCAACACTTCTAGAGTGTTGAGGTCACATGCACCTACACTCTAGTCATGTGCTAGAGGAGATCACATAGAGAGTGTCTCCGTTTACGTGGACACCCATTATTCCTCCACACATTAGGCTCTAGGGCCTCAGCGAGAACCTAAGGTAGTACCACTTAGGACCCACATATTGCATCTAGTGACTCTTCCTCTGACTACGATGTCATGGATGATTATCAGATGCCTAATCCCAATAGTTCAAGCCAAGACATGCCTGCCATGGCCCTACAGTCTAGGTCACGCGTGTTTAGCCGCTAGAAAGAGACTTTGAGTAGAGCCACTCGCTCCGAACATGGAGCTAATGATGTAAATGAAGGGGGTGGGAAAGTAAATTCTCCATTCATGACCCATGTAGACCCCATGCTCTTGGAGAGTGTGCATGTGAATACTCCATTCACTGCACCCCCGACTCTTCAGAGCTATTCCCCTCCGAGGTTATATTACCTGATGGTAGAAGCCTTGCCGAAGTGCAAGAGGTTGAGCGATATATCCTTGCAGCCAAGGAAAAGGAAATCAAAATCTTATGTAAGGTAGAGCAACGGAGGGAGCTAAAGGCGAAGGCCCCTATGTCAACATCCATGCTAGTCAAGCAATCAAGTGCTCGTGAATTAGCAACCACTAAGGTTCAACCCATAGAGAGCCACATTGTATCTAGTTCAAAGGACACCCCTAACACCTCAATCCTAGAAGGAGCATTATTAAATGAAAACTGGGAGTATGAACTACAAACAGAGGTTTTAACCGACCTATACACAGGTCACACATATCACGTGGTTTGGTTAGATGTCCTACAATCCACATCGGGTGCTACTAGCATAGAGAAGCAACAACAAAGAGTTCGTGATGTCATCCATAGGGTTATTGAGCTGGAGAGGCTGAACAAAGGGATCCGCATGCCTTCAATGGGTCTTATGAGATTCTTGGATACAGGGAAGGCTAAGCAACCAACTTTATCACAAATGGAGACTCCCTAGTAAGCCTAATGGATCCTCCATATGTTGTTTCTCCAGGGGTCTCAATACAATCTGAGCCCACAAGTGATAGCTTGACCTTTCCAAGTTTATCTCATCTTTCTCTTGATGACACCACAGCTACCATGCCTACCCCAATGATGGGCATGACGAAAAACATGACATGGACCTCCTTTATTAGTAAAGCACCGCTACATGGTAGCCCAATGCCTACAACAGTACCTACAAATGTGTAACAATCATATACACCTATGGGGTCCTCATGCTCATGTAGCTCCTACCCCTCCCATTGTTTCAGCAACTTATGCTCCACAACCACAACATCCAAGCTCTTATTCCAATGGGACCATACCAGCTAGCATTAGCATGTCACATCCCACGTCTGATATGCCCAGGGCCACACATATGAACTTTGGGCCACACATAGCACAAAACCACACCAAACTTGGAACCTAAGGGTTGTCTATACACCAGGCCCAATGCCAACCCCCATTCCACGTGCAGTCTCGAGAGCACATGTCCCTAGTATACCTGCTCACTTGGGTGACTTGGCAACGTTTTCCCAAGCTAACGATCGATCTATTGCTGAAAATATGCATAACACGCCTGATAGAGAGCCCAGAAGTAAGGCAGTAAAATAGCCAAGCTCACACAAAAATTTAGTGGAGATGGGGGTTCAAGAAAGCATATTAAAGTATTTGAACAAATATGTGATTCCCTACTAGGAGAACACAATGACCTGCATAAGAGTAATGCTTTAAGCCTGACCTTGAGTGGAAGGGTTGGGGATTGGTATAGAACCCTAAGGGTGGAAGAGAAAATGGTTTGCCATACTCTTAGGAGACTGTTCTTGAAAGAGTACATACGAGAGGGAGTGGGTGTAGCATCTGAGCTCCAGAATGCCCAACGAGAGGAAGGAGAGCCCGTGAGAGACTTTATCCTCTACAATTATATATATGCTAGGGATGAAAAGATGTCAACAAGGATGATCAAGGGTATTTGATTTGAGATAAGCATTGGAAACATGAAAAGCAATCATAACAAGCACAAGATCCGTAGGTAAAATTAACAAATATAGAAATGAGAAAATATGACAAGAAATGTGGCCTTTGAAACTTGGGTTTGAAATTTGGGTGGTTGTCAAAAATCTCATTTTCATTTGAGATCAAGACGATTGTTCAAACCTCATCATCCCCTATGTTTATATATTTCTTAGAGATGTTAAGAGACCTAAATCTATGAGTGAAAAGCCTATGAGATTTGGTCAACCATCCAGATGTCATGTTGAAGCATGGGATGTGGTTTGGGGTTGAGATTTGGCCGCTTGTCCAAATCTCATCCCCTAGGATTCAGTATGTGTGAGGGATATTAAGATGTCGACAGCCGTGATCATGAATACTTGATTCCAAAATAAGACATAGGAACATGAAAATGGATCGTCATGATGACTTGTGCAAGACCCACAATCAACCCTATGAGACATGTGGTCCTTGAAGCAGTTGTTTGAAGTGTGGATGGTTGTTCAAAGCCGGTTTAGAGTTGAGATTTGGATGGTTGTTTAAATCACTTTCCCCCTCGATTATCTAGATCTCTCGTTGTACTTGGCTGAAAGCAAGGGGATGCTAGTACAAAATTGGTTGTCCTTGACACCTCATAGGCTTGGTGGGTTTCCTAAGTAGAGCAAGAACAAAGTAGAAGAGGGCAAAAGGAAAATAAGGGAGACAAATTAAAGTGAAAATTTTTGGAGGTTTTATACTTTGGTCCTTTTTTTTTTGAAACCTCCCATAATAGCTTGACATGGGTGCAAACATGGTGGGACTCTTAGCATGCAAGGAAGCAGATTTCATTGCTCTCTCTCTCTCTCTCTCTCTCTCTCTCTCTCTCTCTCTCTCTCTCTCTCTCTCTCTCTCTCTCTCTCTCTCTCTCTCATCCTCTGTTCTCCGTGGAGCACCATAGCCCTCTCTCTCTCTTTATATATATGTACATACACACACACACACACACATGGTAGCTCAAGCCAATACCATATCTATAGAGATGATGATGGAAGCTGAACATGATCCCCTCCCCAATCTCGAATTAGGGATACCTACATTTATAGTGGGTACTATCATGGAAACCATGAGTATTCATAAGCCTGTCAGCAACCACCAAGAACTTATGCAGGGCTATTGGGCGCAAAAGAAGCATGAGCAACGATCCAAGGAGTGCAACCTTGCCAACAAAATTGAACTTTCAAGATCGAGCCAAGGAACAACATATGCAAAGCCATGGATGTTGGTGTCGGCAAACCCCAAGGACTAACATTATTAGAACAACAAGAAATTCTAGAGCAACTCATGCATCATCATCCATTTTCCAAGTTGAGGAGTTTGGATGTGTAGTTAACTCTTCTTTTTGGTGTCTGCAACACATTGACTCACTTGAAAGTACCCCACTCTGCAAGCGAGCTTTTTGTGAAGAGAACCTCTTTGACGATGATATTGTACAATGGTGATCAAAGAACAATATTAGTGAACCAGTCCAAAATTAAAACTATCTTGGGTGTTCATCGATGAAATATAGCAGCAGTAAGAAGTCGATTGGAAATGAAAGTTGAGGATGATGTGTTTCCGCTTAGTACTTATCATAGACAATTGCCTCTGCATACAAGTATCACAAGTGAAACTAGAGATTTGGTGAACACTTTTTGGAAAATCTGAGGAGAGATTTTCACCTAACAAAAAGAATATTTATAAGCACAAGACCGAGGCAAAATGTGTCATCAAACATCCCATACATTTTCTAGATGACTCTCAAGTAATATATTTTTCTTACAATGCAATCCTTGGTGGCCTTGGTTTTTGTTGGAATGTTACAAACTTTATAGTCTTTAGGCAACACTCATGTTTGGCAGTACAGTACCAAATTGGTAGTTTTTTGCTAACAATCACTCTAGGCCATTACTAGTTTGGTACTTTTTTGGGCAACAATCATTGTAGGTACCAATTCCTAGGTCCATAGTACCAATTCCCAGCTCCATGGTATCATTGTAGGTACCAATTCCTACCTCCATAGTACCAAATTTGATGCTTCTTTGGATCTTTCATAGTACCAAACAGGATGCACAGTATAATTTTTTGGTTGCAATGTCCAAAAGTAAGGATGCATAGTTCCCATT
This sequence comes from Adiantum capillus-veneris, assembly GCF_014529385.1. Classification (NCBI taxonomy): domain Eukaryota; kingdom Viridiplantae; phylum Streptophyta; class Polypodiopsida; order Polypodiales; family Pteridaceae; genus Adiantum; species Adiantum capillus-veneris. The sequence continues at coordinate 115,512,807 of NC_140943.1, read as the reverse complement.
TGATACTTTTGGGCACCACTGCCACTTGGTATTGTAATGCCAACTTGGGTTTTGGAAACGATTTGGTGCTTTCAGTGTATCCTCTTGCAAAGCACCAAACTAGATGCATAGTACCAATTCTGGCACTTTTTTGTATCTAGAAAAGCTCCCAATTTGGTACTATGGATCCTGTTTGGTACTATGGATCCCGTTTGGTACTATGCATCCAGTTTGGTACTATGGATCCACTTTGGTACTGTGCAATATACAAAAAAGTACCAATTTGGTACTATGGATCCAATTTGGTACTATACATGGTACTTTTAGTGTGTATGCATAGTACCTTAGGAGATCCACGATAACAATGATACTTTTGGCCACTTCTCACACTTGGAAATATAATACCAAATTGGATTTTGAAAACAAGTTTGGTGCTTACAATGTATCCTGCAAAGTACCAAAATAGATGCATAGTACCAATTTTGAAGCTTTTTTGTATTCTAAAAAGTACCCCATTAGGTACTATGGATCCAATTTTATACTATGCATTGTTTTAAAAGTACCCCATCTGGTACTATGGATCCAATTTGATACTATGCATTGTATAAAAAGTACCTAATTTGGTACTATGGATCTAGTTTTGTACTATGCATGGTGCTTTTAGTGTGCCTGTATAGTACCTTAGGGATCCACAATCCGAATTTGATACTTTTGGGCACCACTCACACTTGGTAGTATAATACCAAATTGGGTTTTGAAAATAGATTTGGTGCTTTCAGTGTATCCTACAAAGTACCAAATTGGATTCATAGTACCAATTTTGGCACTTTTTTATATCCAAACAAAAAACCCAATTTGTAACTATGCAGTTTACAAAAAAGTACCCAATTGGGTAATATGGATCTATTTTGGTACTATGCAGGGTGCTTTTAGTGTGCTTGCATAATACCTTAAAAGATCCATAGTACCAAATGTGGTGCTTTTATGCAGCATAGTACCAAAGATTATATGCAGAGTCCAACCATTTAATTCTTTTGGGCACCAGTCACTCTAGGTAGTATAGTACCAAATTGGGTTCTAAAAATAGAGTTGTTGCTTTAAGGATACTTGCATATGTTACATAGAACTAAACTTGGTGCTTTTTTGCACCCAAGTTGGTACTATAGTCTAATTTTCGGCAATAAAATACCAAATTTGGTATTTTAGAATGAGTTGATGGTTTACAGTACTAGATTTTAGAATGAGTTGATGGTTTATAGTACCAGATTTGGTACTGTAAATTGCTTTGGTGTTTTCCTCTTTTTTTGTAATATTTTGAGCTCTAACGTTGATCATTTTTGTTTATAGTTGAAGCTCTACAAAAGATACAAGAGGATGTATCCTGCAATGAATTTGTCACTTAGGTCCTTTAAGAAATTCAAGCCAATCTTTGTTCGCAAATTAAAAGAGTGCTATCCTTGTTGTTGTATTTACCATATCCAGATGGTATAGTTCAAGGATGATTTCAATCAAATGCGCCAAAACAAGTTTGGGCATCATGCAAAAGCACAATTATGGACATGCTCCATTTGTGGTACACCATGTGACGCAAGTCAGTTATCTGCAACTAGGAAGTTTTTCAGCACATAAGTAACTTGGTGCATTCCATATATGCCCTCGCTCTAAGGATCATGAATATCATGCAAAGAGATGCTTTCGTGGAGTGCACCTTAGATGTGCTGTAGGAAAGTTTTCATTCTGCCTAGATGAGATTTCAATAAATAGCAGGGAGGTGACTGTTAAGCTATCTAAGGATGTGGGTACTAGACATGTTAATGCCAAAGGAAAAGAGAAGAAGAGAAAGGATTTTGTCATGGAAAGGATGAGAAGTGCAACTTTCATTCTTTTTTTAGATCATCTGAAAAGCTTCGTCAAGCATATTTTTGTGTTAAGGTGTGGCATGCTGAACAACTTAAAGACTGCTTGCTTAAGTTTCCCAGAGACATTGTGGTTTTTGTTGTTGATTTTGTAGATAATTACTACTTTAAAGTGCAAAATGAGTTCTAGTCTATGCATTGATGGTCAACACAGGTAACAATACTGGTGCACATCTCTTATATCAAAAATTCGACAAGAGCTGTTGAGAAGACTCTGCATTTTACATATTAGATGATAAGCTTCAAGACATGCTCTTTGTTCAACATTGTTTTATGTTGCATGACAATTGGATGAAACAGTACTAAAACAGGTCAAATTGTACTAAAACAGTTCTATACAGCACTAAATTGGTACAACAAAGTACCACAAACTCCCAAGACATACCCAAGCAGTACCAAAATAGTACTAATTAGGCACTAAGATAGTACTAAAATAGTACCACAATAGTATTAAAACAATACCAAAAGAAATCCAAGATAGCACCAAATAGGGACCAAAACAACAGTAAATTTGTACACTGAAGTACCAAAAACTTCCAAGATAAACCCAAGCAGTACCAAAATAGTACTAAATAGGTAACAATACAGTATCAAAATGGTTCCAAAACAATAACAACATAGTACCAAATATGTAACAAACGATACAAAAACGGGTCAAATTGTATCAAAACAATTCTAAATAACACTATATTGGTACAACAAAATATCCAAAACTCCCAAGACATACCCAAAAATACCCAATGAGACCCAATAACTTGTCACAAAAAGGTTCCAAACCAATACCAAAATAGTTCAAAATAATACCAAATGAAGCGCATAGAAAACACCAAAAATACCAAAGACAGTACCAACATAGCACCCAAGACATATTTAGTAGTTCCCAATAAGACCCAAAAACTTGTAACAAAAAAGTACCAATGCAGTATCAAAATACTTCTAAAGAGCACCAAATGAAGCAAAGAAGCACCAAAAGTACCAAAGATAGTAACAACATAGAACCCAAGACATACCCAATGATACCCTATAAGACCAAAAAATTTGTCACTAGAAAGTACCAAAGCAATACCAAAATACATCAAAGCAATACCAAATGAACAAAAAAGCACCCAAAGTACCAAGGATTGTGCCAACATAGCACCCAAGATAAAACAAACAGTACCCTATATGACTAACAAAAAAGTATCAAACCAGTATCAAAATAGTCCAAGGGAGTACTAAATGAAAAAAAGAAGCACCAAAAAGTGCCAAGGAAAGTACCAGCATAGCACCTAGTGTTCAAAAATGTATTCAAAATTTGAATAAAGTACCATAATAGTTAAAGAAAGTATTCCAAACTGCTTCCAAATTAGTTTAAATAACACCAAATGAAGCAAAGAAGCACCAAAAGTACTAAAGATAATACCACCACAACACCCAAGACATCCAACCCTGTAAGACCCAAAAACTTGTATCAAAATAGTATCAGTGTAGTACCAAAAGTACCAAACGTAGTGCCAACATAGAACCCAACACATACCCAACAATACCTATAAGATCAAAAACTTATAACTAGAAAGTACTAAAGTAGTCCCAAAATAGGTCAAAATGGTACCAAATGAACAAAAAAGCACCAAAAGTACCATGGATTGTGCCAACTTTAGCACTCAAGACAAAACCAAAAGTACCTTATAAGAAGCAAAATTAAGTAACAAAAAAGTATCAAAATAGTTTAAGAGAGTGCCAAATGAAATAAAGAAGCACCATAAAGTACCAAAAAAGTACCAGAACAATATCTAATGTTTAAAAAAAGTACCAAAACACTTCATGAAAGTACCAAAATCCCTTAAAATGTCAGCAAATAAACTAATTTGATGTGAGCATGTCAAATCACCAAACCATGTGCAAAATAAACACTTTACACAATGCAATAAGCCAGAAATACAATACCTATTGTTGTTAAACCTCAGCTTGGAGCTTCTAGATATTTTCAAAAACCCAGTGTCATCGTACAAGCGCAACTTGCTCTTAGCTCAGTCTCTACCTCTCTAATATCATCATCGGGGATAGGGATTTGTTGTCACATCATAACAATGCATGCTTCCAGGGCATTAATGTCCTCCATCAAACTTTTTGCCACGCCCTCTTTACCTTCATATACCAATAGTTGGTCCTTGTTTACCTGAATAGAGGCCTCCAGGTCTGTCATGTTTGACCACCCTAGATGTGACACCAATTCTAGCAGTCTTTGCAGCAATGCCTTTAAATCACATAGGTAGTCAGCAAATGTCTCTCTACTTGTTCTTATCTGAATGTGGGACACTTCTAGGGGAGGAACCATTTTGCCTCCTCCATGCCTCAATTCTACGGTCAAGCTCGCCATTTCTAGATGCTGTCATCTGCAACACTCCTTCCCCAAACTGGGCCCATGCTAATTCTATGTCCTGCTGGGTTCTCAAAAGCGTAGCACCTAGAAAATTTGTTGGTCAATTCACCACATGAAGGGCCCTAATAAATTTTGGACAATAGAAATCCGCAGTCTCTCACCAGATATGGCTACAAATGGTCTAGATAGATCTTGATGTTCTTTTGGTACTTGAACTTGAAAACAGTTAGCCACTGCTCAAGTGGAGAGTCTTCATCAGTCGGGTCCTTAGGGAGTTTTCCTTCTAGATTGAGGTTGTACTCCTCATGCACGTCTTGTGCTATGTAATAGAACCCAGTTTGTTAAGGGTATTCTTGCATTTTATTCTTACCTAAAATGTGAAACAAATTAGAGAGAATTGTTGAGATATAGATTAAATGTGGTGTTTGTCATTGTGTCTAACGTATGCCCTATAGCACCGAATTGGTACTCCAGAGTACCAAATGTGCTACAATACATTTAACTTCAAATGTCACATCAAGTACATGGAGTAAACATGCACCATTCAATGAACACATGCATGATGCCAATGAATAGCGTACCACGTCTTGACTTGTTAGCAGATTTTGATTCATCATCATCAAAGAGGAGTGAGGTTCATTCGGAGTTGATATCAATACCTTGCACTACTTTGCACTAGCCCTTATTTTTGGATTGGTTTTGTGCTCTTCTTTGTTTGTTGGGGGGATGGGGTAGAAGCGCCTTTGTTGCTGCTTTTGCTAGGGGAGGGCATTCCCTCCTCGGCCTTCGGTTTTTGTTTGCTTGTTCAAGGTGACGCTCTCTTGGTAGTAGCTCCTTTAAACTTTGGGGTCCTCATGGTTGGAAAATTGACATGAGAGCTTACTATCTTGCTCCTCAATAGGTCTCTCTCTCTCTCTCTCTCTCTCTCTCTCTCTCTCTCTCTCTCTCTCTCTCTCTCTCTCTCATTCCACACTTGCCAAACCTACACATACATTTCTACAACTTGTTCACACGGGCTACAATGCATCTAGGTTGCTTCATTGCACGTGCTCAGGTAGAGGCTCCGGCTATTTTTAACATGCGTATCCTTGCACCATGCTTTATCACGTGCATTATTTTTTTAGAAAAATTACCTAAAATTTGTGAAAAATCCCAAAATATCACTCAAACTTAAAAATTTCCCGATATATTTAGCGTCTTAGACAAAATTATTCACCAATGAGCTCACATTTAGAGGCATCTATGTTCAAAATGATGAACACTCAATTTTGAGCTTGCCTTGAAGAAAACTGGCAAAATTTCATGAATTTTGATGTAACTACTAGCAAATGCTTCAAATTTTGACCTAAAATTGGTTTAAGAGTGCCCTTATTTTCTTTGGTTTTAAACAGGTTTTTGGTAAGCCCTGATACCGAGATTGGTACGGAGTTTCTATCATACCCCTAGAGATGTAGGGCAGACTTAGTCACAATGAGGCCTAGCGCTAAAGGAAGCATTAAATAGGAATAATTAGCACAAAAATAAGGTATTTGATAGGGCATGTGCACCCTCATGGTAGTCATTCACAAGACAACATAATCGTCACCTCCATCATGCATAGTATTAGCTAAATGTTACAACATCCCACTAATGTTGTCAGTGCCCAATAGTGGTTGTAGAACTAGGTACTAATATTATCCCAACCCCCCCCCCCCTCCCCCCCCCCAAAAAAAAACGCGCACACTCACACACACACACACACATACATCAATACAAAGATATGCATACTAATCAGTGTTTAAATAAGTCAAGCTCGATTTCAAGTATGGCTTGAATAAGACCGAAAAAAGTTCACGCGTTTTCATTTAACTACCAGCAAATGCTTCAAAGTTTGACCTAAAAGCTAGAAGAGTTTTAAGAGTGCCCTTATTTTCTAATGCTATAAAAAACAATTTGGTACTGAGTTTCTATCATAACTCTAGAGATGCAGCGCAAACTTATGTACAATGAAGCGTAGCACTTAAACGAGCATTAAATAGGAAAAAATAGCACAAAAATAAAGTACTTCATATGGCATGTGCACCATGAAGGACAGAAAGAATTGACACAAAATCAATCCAATCTCGAAAAAATAAAAAGCCTTTCAAAACATCTTTTTTGCTTTTGGTGCAAAACTCCTGTTGCTTTTGGTGCAAAACTCACTGGAACAGGTGAGTGGAGAATATATTCCATAGCTAGAAAAAATACATAAACATCCCATGAATAGACCGTGCCATGGGAACCAAAAATAATCACATCCATCACGAACAGGGGAGGCCAACCCGATGCAACCTCAAGCATTAACAACTAGAAACAAACATCAACCAGAATATACAGATAACTCCAACTACAAGGGGAGCCGTGAGCTCCATTATCAAATGGTCAGCACAAGGATACCACCATGACTTGCCCATATGTCACATGTCCAAGCCATGTCCTCCCATCGGCAGCAAAAAAGCGACAGCATAACCAGAGACCCAAACAGACAATCCGATCACCAGAACCCAAACTGAACCACTAATATCCATAGTCTCATGTCGTGCGCCACACCCCATCTCAGGGAGCATAACACCCAACCACCAGAAGTAACCATGTAGCATGAACCAAAGGTAACCACAATATAGAAACCCACCACAAAGCGAGCACAAAATAGCCCCAGACATAAGATCCAACCCTGTCATGTAGAAACCTTGACTAGAATTGACCTTCAATGCCTTCCCGAGGGGAAGCAGTGGGTAAGGTCACCCACCCATGCCAAAATTATGCCATGTCTGTGCTCCCAAACACTGATGCATAGGGGGGAGGCAGTCAGTTGTCCCCTTCCCATAGCACATCATGTCTCCAAGCCATTGGTACACCCTCATCGGCGATCGCAATGCCAACAGATCACGCTACACCACCCAGGGACCTACTCAAATTCTCCAAGCAGCCCTCCTGTAGGGACCCCCACCCTACGAGCGGTCACTAAATGCAGTAAACCAGTGGGAAGATTTGGGAGCACCGAAACGTAGGCTACGCGTCAGTTTAAAGTCTTTTGAAACATCTTAAGTATATAAGTGAAGGGTGAGTTTAGAAAATGAAAAGACCCATGAAAGTGGAAAGTAAAAAGACTTTTTGTTTCCGTATAAGAAGAGAGTGCACATTGATACATTTGTGTTTTAATTTTGTTTATTTTTTCTTTAACATTTTCTCCTATTTATAGTGTCTTTGCACTATATAGGAAGTGAATATATATTTTTTGAAGCTATTAGGAATATCTATATATCATGGGAACAAAAACTTCACAATATGAAGTTTGCCTTTTTGCGATATGACTAAGATATATATCTAGACAAGCTATAGACTAAATATAATTTAGTCTATAATCATCATGCATATTATTTAACTAAATACTGCAACATCCCCACTAACATCATCAGTGCCCAAGAGTGGGTGTAGAATTAGGTCCTAATATATGCTACCACATATCCACACCACCCCCACACACACACACATCCACCCCCACCCGCACCCACACACACATGTGCATACATCAATACAAAGATCTGCATATGAATCAATGTTTGCAATAAATTGAGGTTGAGTGTATTTTTTATAAGCTAGAATTATAATATTCCAACAAGATTTTGAAAAAAAAAATCACGAGTTTTAATGTGACTACCCGAAAAATGCTTCAAGTTTTGACCTCAAAAGTATTAAGAGTGCCCTTATTTTCTTTGGTTATAGAAAAGTTTTTTGAAAAAAGCCTTGGTTCTAAGTTTCTATCATAGCTCTAGAGATGCAAGTAACTTAGCCACAATGAATCCCAGCACTAAAATAAGCATTCAAACAGGAAAGATTAGCACAAAAATAGGGTAGTTGATAACCCAGATGAATCGAAGTCATGCCTAGATTCACCTTGCAAATGGTATAGACTCATGGTAGTCACCCACAAATCAATATAATAGTCATCTCCATCATGAATCTAGGATTCACCTTTAAAGGAAACTACAAGGTATAGATTCACAGTAGTCACCCACAAGTCAATATAACCATCATCTCCACATGCATACTATCAACTAATTATTGCAGCATCCCCACTAACATTGCCAGTGTCCAATAGTGGGTGTAGAATTAGGTGCCAATATATGCTCCCACATACCCACACCCACACTACACATGTACACACGCACATGTGCGTGCACACACACAGACACACACATAAGCATACATCAATACAAAAATCTACCCAAAATACCCAGAGAGCTAGCTATCCACAAGCTCTACACTTTGCTCTCATAAATTGATAGCTTTGACTACTAGCAAAATGTGGATATCTTAACAGATGCTCCTCTCTTCCACTCCGGCATGTCACATGCAAAGAATCCCACCCCACAAAGTTCATGAATGAGATGCCACTCTCTCTTTCTAGCATGGAATCTTCACAACAACGATTCAAATCTTATGATTTTTGTAGGTGACATATCAATGGAGTACCTTGTTTTCCCTTTAAGAACATTGGTTCATCCTCATTGATCTTAAAATCAAGCTCCTCTCCAGAGCGTTGGTCTTAATAGAGTTTTTTTGATCCATCCGCATCATAAATGGGATAATCCCTCACATCCCAGACCTTTGATTCTAAGCTTCATCCAAAGAGCCACACATTATTTTTCTAGAAGATCATGCCCTGTCTTTTGGTCCACGTCCCTCATGGAAAGGCTTAATTTATTTCCAACCGTGGAAACATCATTAACCCATACCTCTTGATCTTTTTCACAGCCTAGACCCTAAACTACAAGCCATACACCCTAGATTGCAAACCTTAACCTTACATCCTAGACCCTCAACTGCAAACCATACACCCTATGCCCTAAAAACTGAAGCCCAAACCATAAGCCCTAATACCTAAATCCTACACCCTACACCTAAGGCCCTAAACCTCAAACCAAAATCCCTAAACCTTGAACCATATGTCCTAAACTCTATTACCATAAACCCCCTAATACCACCCTAACTGCTAAGCCCTGAACTTTAAGCATCATACCCTATATCCAAAACTCAATGCCCTAAGCCCCTAAACCCCAAAATCCAATATCATAAACCCTAGACTCTCTACCCGAATATCCAAAGACCTAATACCAAACTTAGGGCCTTAAACACTAAACCCTAAGACCTTTGGCCTCGAGCCCCGAACCCTAAACCATAATCCCTAAACCTTAAACCTTAAACCCAAACCCAAAACCCTAATCCCTAAACCTTAAGCCATAAGCACAAAGCCCCAAAATTATTGGCCTAAAATTTTGCCCTAATTCCTAAACCCTACACCCTAGACCCTAAACCCCAAACTATAAGCCATAAACCTTGAACCATATGTCCTAAACCTATCACCCTAAATCCGAATACCCTAAGTGTTAAGCCCTAAACCTTAAACCCCTAACACGGTGTCCTAAGCCTTGAACCCCATATCATACACCATAGACCCTCTACCATAAATACTAAACCCTAAAATCCTAAGCCTTAAGCCCAAATTTTATGGCCCTAAACACTAAACCCTAGGACCTTTGATCCCCAACTCTTAACCCCAAACCATAAACCCCAGACTTGAAGCCCTAAACCTTAAGCCATAATCCCTAAGACCAAAGCTCCAAACTTATGTCTCTAAACCTTAAATCATAATTCTAAGATCATTAACGCTAAGCTCTAAGTCCCAAACTTAGCGTCTTAAGACCCTAACTTCAAATCTTGATCCCTAAGCTTAAAACACTAAACCACGTGCCACAACCTTCAAACATTAAATCTTAACGCTAAACTCTAAGCCTTAAGTCCCAAACATTAAACTCTAAGCCATAAACTTCAAACCTTGAAACCTGACCCCTAGTTTGTGAGTCTTAAACCTAAAACTTTACCCTAAACTTTGAACCCTAAACCTAAACCCTAAATCATGAACCCTGAGCTCTAAGTTCAAACATTAATTTTATAAACCATAAACTTCAAACCCTAAACTCTAATCATAAACCCTAACGGATACGCACAAACGTCAAAAGTTAACTCTAAATCACAAACCCTAAAACCTAGACCCTATGCCATAAACTTCAAATTCTGGTGCTTCTATCAAAGCATGGTTCCGCAAGAAGTGGACGATTGCGTTGAAATATCAATTGTCTTGATGTGCATAGAAAGTTCGTTATCTTGAACATTAGTGTGCATGTTGGTTATCTACTATGTTCGATGGTATGGATGTCATGACATTGCTAACAAGGATGAGAGTTGATAGCACATGGTAATATATATGTTTCATAAAGCCCGGTGCCTTGACATGGTAATGTCTATGTGTGAGATTTGGACTTGCCAAATCTCGTGGGCATTGACTAATTGCTAGGTTAGCTTGCACTTGAGCTCATGTAGTGCCACATCAAACATGGTGCTTCCATCAAAAAAATGGTTCCTTGAGAATGGGACAACATCTAATTCTCAATTGTCTTCAGATGTAGAGAATTTTTTTTTAATCTTCGGTATAAGTGTGCTTAATGGTTTTCCATTACATTTAGTAAGTATGGATGCATTGACACTTCTAAAAATAATGAGAGTTGATAGCATGTGGCAATGTCTATGCATGGGACTTAGAGAGTTGGCCAAATCTCATGGGAATTGATTGATATCTAGGCCAGCTTGCAAAGGTTCAAGATGATGTTGCATGGATTCGAGTCACATTATAAATATGTGTAGAAGAACCAGTTGTTGGAGGCCGTAATGAGCTCATGGAAATGAAAATAAATTCAAACTAAGTTTACATAGTGCCTTGCCAATGTCTGATGGTGTGGATGCATTGACATTGTGCAAGGGATGAGGGTTGATAGCACGGAGTCATAACTATGCATGGCATTTGGGCGGCTGACCAAATCTCATGGAAATAGATAGTTGGTTGCGTTTGCATGCAAAGACTAATTATGTTAGCACTGAGCTTCCATTGCACTTGAGCTCATTTGAACTCTAGTAGAGTGCCTCATTAAGCTCAGTGATTCTATCAAAAAATATTTCCATAAGAATTGGTAGACGACAATGCATTGACACTCTTGCAAGGGATGAAGGTTGATACCATGGAGTCAAAACTATGCATGAGATTTAGACAGCTGGTCAAAACTAATGTGAACTTCTATCTTGAAGCCACTAAAGTGTACATGGACGTATATGTATAGTTAACTCTAGCAACCTGTATCACCAAAAGGATCTCAACGTTTGAGAATCCCCTACATCAATAAAATCTCACCACCATGACCCTCCAAAGGCTTAGCAAAGACTCAAAACTATGGTCAAACTTAGCAATGACCATGTACTAATTGAGTCTCAAAAATGATCATGACTTCCATAAACACAAATATGGCTCCACAGTCGAGGTATAAGGTAGTATATGCAACTCAATGCAAGTAACAGAGTAATCACTACTATAAAAATTTGGATCTGTGCATAAACGAGCACCAAGAAAAAGATGTAAGCAAAACAAGCCCCGTGGAGTTAAACACACTCAAAGGAGCTCAACTGTAGCCCACATTGCAAAATAGATAGCCATATTCATAGTGACCTAGAGCACGGAGATACTCTTGCTTTCTACGAATAGTCAGAGCCACAAATCTACACTAGATTCAACAGGTATGATCTACTTACCTCCCTCAACATATGTATGTAAGCAACACAAAAAAAAATCAGACAATCAAATCAATCAAAACCAAACTCAAGAATTTTCAATTTGTCTGATGCTAATGGGATCAAGAGTTGTCCATAGCTAGATCACGGCTTGGGAAAGTCAACACTCAAATTTGGGAGAAAATGGACACCAAAAACCCCAAATTCTTAGGAAATGAGTCTACAAATGGTAATTTTGACCTAGGCAAAGGAAATGTTGCAACCTCAAAAGTTGATGACCAAATGCCCGAGGAACATGCCTAGATGCTCCCCCATAAGTCTTATGAGAAACGGGTTCCAAACATGGATTGTGATCCATGACCCCCACATGAAAAACTGTCAAATTTTGGTTCCCAAGTGCATTGGAGTGTCAAAATCATGTAGTAGTAATGAGGAAATTATGCACGATTGGTTGAACTTTCATGAGTTTCCAACTTAAGAGTCTTAAATTGTTAGCAATCAGAGTTTTTAGAATTGGAAGACCTCAAGGTGGAGTTTGGAAATGTTATTGTGCTAAAGAGTTAACGTTTAACAAGAAACTACTGAGCAAAAGCATGAGTTTTGACAGCAAGGATAGGAGGATCAATCTGAGTTAGAATGCACTAAGAATTCAAAGGCAAGTACATATAGAAATGTTGTTCAACATCCAAGCATCACAATCACAAAACCCAAAACCTATTTAGCACACAAGAATGCATCAAAGTGGGATCCAAAAAATAGATATGGTCAAAGCTATAAAAACACGACCTTAAACTGGGAAATTGGGGTAACTTGGTAAATATAAATCTAAATTTGAAAAGATTCCACCAGTGTGCTAGGATAGGCTATAGGAACATACCCACAAAGTCTTAACCCAAAAGGTGACCTTACATGGATGGCAATCATTGTACCTTTTCTAGATTTTTGGACTAGAACCTAGCCCTCAGGACGCACATGAATATGAAGTCTAACCCTAAAGTTTCAAGTCATTTGAATTCCAAAATCCTTGTGAGAATCCCAAAATTCTCTAAGTTTGCAGAAAATTTGCAAAAATTGACTTGATGATCAAACCATAGATCCAAATCACAAAAAATTGCACCCATAGCATCCCTTGATCATGATGATCCGATGCTGCAAAGATCAATCAAAAATGTGTTTGATCATGGATCGTGATCCACGTACTTTTAGCCCAAAAATAACATGAAATACTTTTCCCTGCTGCCTATAGTTGTCTTGGACACATTGTTAATTTTTGTCAAGGTTCTCTCTTGCTTAAGTTATGCTCATATTTCAATTTATGGTCAACTTTGTGCAAAAGTGACTTTCTCGACAATTTTTTGAATTATTTTTTAAAATAAACAGGGAACATGTTGGTAGTAGTAATCCTTGTCGACATGCATAGAAGAAGAAGGAAGCAGCTCCAAATGAGATTATCGACATCTCATCCAATGAGAGGTAGTTACAAAGCCAACCTAAAGAGCAGTGATAGAAACAAGTGCTACATGAATGTCAAGACCATGCTCACATGCATTGCTTATCAGGCCCTATGCATGATCGGAGATCTACTGGAGGTAGAGTCATGGCTAGACCTCCTCCACAAGGTAAAGCACTCTGTCAAAGTTGTGGTGAGCTCTTCAATAAACACCCACCAAGAGGAGAACATGTGTCACTAGACCTCAAGCAGCTTCACAAAGATATCAAGAGACAAGAGGAAGAAGAGGTAGAGGTCCCTTTGATCATAAAGAAACCACATAAGCAGAGGAATCTCAGTGGCTAAGAGAAGATTGGCAAGCAAAGAAAGTGGGAGACTAGAAGAAAGTAGAAAAGGCACAAGTATCCTCTCCCTCCAACTCAAATGATGTTGATGTTGACCTGGATGCAAGGCTTCAAAAACACAAATAATAAAGAAGACAAAAAGCTCAAGCCAAAGTCAGACTGGCCAGATCCTCTTGACAAAGAATCCACAAGGTGTTGAAGCAGAAAGCTAAAGAAAGGGAAGAGAAGGAGTCTAAGAGACAAAAAAAAACAACAAAATCAGATTCAATTTTGGACTCCCCTCAAAGTCAACAGTCACAACATAAAGAGACAGGTCAAGACACAACAATGACCAAGGTAGTAGAGGAAACAAGGTAGAAAATCTCCCCAAAGCCACCACCTCCTATTGATCAGTAGAAAAGGGAATCTCAATTTGATCAAGAAGACCAAGACCATCGTTGAGGAAAGTAGCAAAATTTTGAGAAGCAACACCCAACACAAATAGAAGTGAAGACTTTCCAAAGGCGAGAGGACCAAGTGGAAAGAAATGTCCCCCTATGAACCAAGCAGATGAAGCAGAGACCATGAAGATCATAGAAGATTTTGACATTAAAGCACATTCGACAATGATAGAGCTATACTTCAGCTGTCAAAAAATTCTGACATGCCTTTGGATCCTAGACGTGAAAGAAGCCAAGGCCACCACTGAACGAGAACAACAAGAGATAAAAAATCTCAAACAATAAGTGGACGGCCTGGAAAAGGAAAAGCACAAGCTAAAAATGGATCTTGAGATAAAGAAAAAGGAAGCACAAAGCATCTACCAAAATCTAAAAAAGCAAATCGAAACAAACAGTGAGATGCAAGTGGACAAGTAATCCCTGGAAGAGGCTCTAGAGGGGAAAACAAAAAGATATTCAAAGCTATGCAACTCCTATGATGTGGTCAAGCACACCCTCTCCACCCTCCTAGCAAATCAGATGTTGATGCACCTGCTTCTACCTCCCAATCCTTTATAGAGCAAGCTCAAAAGAGATAAAGGCACACAAAGCGGACCTGGAGCAAGAGAAGTTTCAAAGGAAATTCTTGATGATAGCCATGCTTGCAAAAACTGCACAAAAAGAGCAGTAGATCAAGGAACTAGAAGAATAGCTAACAAAGGCAAAAGTGAACCTAACGGCACAAGTCAAAATGCATGCCAAAGGGCTACAAGCTAAAGTTGTGGATCAAAGTGGTGCTCTAAAAACACAGACACCGGTATTAATTACCCAAACCCAACACATTGAGTCTGAAAGTGCTGACCAAACCCCATTGGACCTACAAGGCACATCATCCATGGGAGGAATGCAAGAGGGATGAGCTTCGGCAATGGATTGCGGACATGCCTGATGGAGTGGGATGGAGTACACAAAAGCTCAAGGTTTTGGAATCATCAGCCGTGCTCATGATGAAACCAAATGGCCATGAAATGATTGCACTACCACTTATGAAGCAAGAGGCCAATCTGTGGAAGAAAAAGCTATGCACACGACAACTACAAGAGGGTTTCAGTCACAAACAAGCAAGATTTTCTCATCCTAGATAGCCAGCTTTTATGGTGCAAGAGTGGTTTGAAAAGCGGCCCCAGGATGATACAACCTAGAAATTCTCTCGAGCACTTGCGAATCGACCCAACTTATTGCCCCATCCCAAGACGGCGATCCTAGGACACAAGTGCAGTATGGAAGAGCAGAAGAACCATAGTGTCAAACTACCCAGTCATAGCCACAAACCTACATATGCCCACAAAAGCTTACATGTCACATACACTTAGGGCTATCATCAAATTGTTGGAAGACTCGTACCTGATTTGAAATGCCAAATGACTTGCAAGATAGAAAAAATGATTCTTGCTTGCATTGAATCATTTGATGGCATCGACAAAACAAAACACCCTTGGGAAGTAGTCCTTGAAGGGAAGACGGAATCAGCTGGAACCTGGAGACAAAGGCTCCCTCAAAGAATGTAATTATGGTTATGTATTCTAGAATAATGTTTTTGCCCTCACACTACATACATACAGACGTTCAAAGAAGCTTTCATGAGGGATGTTTTTAAGATGGACTCCACCATCTTCAACCCAATGATGAAGGATCACCAAGCGCAACACATTTCTTATCAAAGAACTCTCCTAAATAATCCATTCAAAGGCTTATCAGTCAAAGAAGATATCATAGCTCAAGCCACAAAGTTCAACAATCATCACAAACTTGGAAAAAAGGTAAATTGACAATTGAAGTGCTTCCACAACTTGCACGCGGATGTGCAACGGCTTGGAAGGGAGGAGTGTTTGGCTGTATAATCGATGGGCACCCTTGAAGTCAACCACACCTTGTCCAAGCCATATTTTTTGATGTAATATATCTTATTTTTTCGAGAAGCCTTGTAAATGAGCATATGTAATTTGAGTCGAAGCTGTAAAATTTTGAGTTGTAACATTGGATCATGTACTCAAAGCCAAGTAGGCGACCGTTGGCCATTCTAAAAGCCCTAGTTATAAAGCTCAAAAGCCTTAGTTTGAACACATCATTATTATTCACTTTATCTCTTGGGAGAAAAGAAGAGCTCTATGTATGATTACCAACAAGAAACTACTCTGTTTGAACTTGGAATCCATTTTTCTCATGATTCGATAATCCAAATTCAGTTTCAAGAATTGCATTGTGTTTCTTGTCCCTTTCTCTTTCAATTAAGTGTAAGCATTTCAAGTTCTGTTGTGGTTCGCGACCAGACGTTTGTGAGTCTTACCTTTAGTTTTGAGTGCTTAAATCACCAATTATGACATTTTGACTATATGAGATTGTTATTGGACCTTAGGGTTCCTTATTTATCTTGTTTTGTTGCAGTTTTTGTGACTTGGTATATGATCAATCGTGATTTTTTTACCTTGTTAGATGGCCTCTAGACTTTGTAGATATGTCCCCCTAGACCTAATATAGCTTTCCTTAAAGTTTTGTGACAATCCGAGTTCACTTAGTCATCAAAATGGCGTGATAACCTAGAGCAGTGAGATAAGACATAGACAGATTTTCCAAGCTTGGAGTGGTCGTTAGCTTGTTGAGTTGATGTGTTTGCTTGTTAGCTTCATTCTTGTGAGGATTGACAACCTCAAAGAGTCTCTATACCCCATCCGAGTCACTTCCCTAAATATTGACATTATCATGTTAGTACCAGATAGATAAGCTACAGACGTCTGTCGTGGTCACTCGCTAACAATTTAGACCAACCCCTAATGGAATTCATTTTTACAACAGGAGAAAATGTTTCATTGAAGTCAATACCTTTTTTTTGAGAAAATCCCTTTTATCATAAGCCCGGACTTGTACCTCTTGTTCCTGCATTCTTCTTCCTTTTGCTTGTACACCCATTTGTTTTGATGTGCCTGCTTACAATTAGAAAAATCAACCAATTACCATGTTTGATTGCAATGCAATGAGTCCATCTCTTCTTGTATGCTCTTCATCCATTCTTCTTTGGATTCGTATTGCATGGCTTCTTTGTATGACTTTGGCTCTCTAGAATTTGAGACCAAGAGATGATTGAAGGAAGGAATGAACCTCTCTAGAGATCTACTTACTCTCGTAAATATTCCAGAGATAGATTGAGATTCCTTATCTGGTTGACATTGTTGCAATTTGTCACCACTTTCACTCATTGAGACTTCATTGTCCTCAAGCACCATGTACTCATCACTTGTACTTTTTGTTTATTTTCTTTCCAAGTAATCTTTGTACATATTTTGTTTGTTGAAAATTGTATCCCTACTCCTAAAGATTTTACCATCTTCAGGGTCCCATAGGCGATACCCAAAGTCCACTTCTCTAGCATCTAGTTTGGACTTTAGACTTCTATCTATGTGCATAAAAGCCTCACATCCAAACAAGTCTTTCAAAAATGCATAATTCACGTGTTTACCTGTCCAAGCATGCCTCTTCTAGAATTCCTCCATCCAGTTCCATTGAGGGTGATCCGTTTATCAAGTAAATAGATTTACTTACTTCTTTTGCCCAAAGCTCAAGTGGAAAGTGTGCATGTAGTTGTATGCTTTGTGCTCGCTCCATGATTGTGATGTTCATCCTTTCTAAAGCTCCATTTTGTTGAGGTGCCCTTGGGGTTGTCTTTTGCCTTCGAATGCCATTACTAGCACAAAATCTTTCAAAAGCTTTGTTACAATACTCACCTCCATTGTTGGATCTCAAGCATTTTAACTTAGTACTTGCTTCACTTTCCACAAAGGCTTTCCACCTTTGAAATAAAGAAAACACATATTTATTTTTCATTACATAAACCCATGTTTTCCTAATTGCATTTTCTATGAATGTTACATAGTACAACAAACTATCAATAAGGGATGGTGTACTCCAGGGACCATATACATCAGAATAAGTCAATTCAAGTTTTTAACTTTTTCTTTCATTTCCTACTTTTAGGAATTTTACTCTCTTTTGTTTACCGTAAACATGATCCTCACAGAACTCCAAGTCCACTTATTTCAAACCTAGTAGAAGCTTCTTTGATTGAAGGATTTTCGTTCCTTTGGCACTCATATAGCCAAGCCGATAGTGCCATACCGCACCATCTGGATAATGCACAAATTTCAATTCTCGAAAGTCCCAATCCAACCTTTGCTTCACACTTCCCAGCTTCCGCTTTATCTCATCCAGCTACACATCTGTCACAAATTTGCTCCAAAGAGCCACTTCCAAATACTCCCAATTTGCCTTCTCGTCCTCGCACAACCCATCGTATCATTTCTTTGCTTTACCACCAACCAAAAGTAGAAAAACTTGAACCATACCTTTTTCTCTCGACAATATGCTCTCTAGCAGAAATAGTCCATAATCTTGTGGCCATGTTTTCCATCTTCAACTCCAGTGAAAACTGAAAATCCTAATCATACCTCTTCAGCCACACCTGCTCTTCAAAATCTGTCTATCCAACATCTTCAAAACCTATTTTTTCTTCAACCAAGGAGCACTAGAAGATGGAAAGTTGGAATACAAACACACCTAGAAACACTCACAGAATGCCTCTCTATAGCCCAAGATGATCACAACACCCCAATCCACTCAATAACAACTCTTGCACCATTTTCAAATAAGCATGCACACACTCTGAAGAATTCAAACTTGCATAGCACCCACATTGCTTCAATTGCACACACCACCACTACACAAGGCTTCTCTCTCTCTCTCTCTCTCTCTCTCTCTCTCTCTCTCTCTCTCTCTCTCTCTCTCTCTCTCTCTCTCTCTCTCTCTCTCTCTCTGTGTGTGTGTGTGTGTGTGTGTGTGTGTGTGTGTGTGTGTGTGTGTGTGTGTGTGTGTGTGTGTGTGTGTGTGTGTGTGTGTGTGTGTGTGTGTGTGCACGCGCACGCGCACGCATGCGTGCACCAGACAAAAAACGGCCCGGGCGCAACACACACGTCGGCACTAACAATGGAAGAGAAAGTAATAGAGAGCAGAGGGGGGATCGGGAATTGATAGCAGAAGGGGGGGAGTAAAATCTTGATTCTTCTAAATTTGGATTAAAATATTCTCCACAGAGTTCTCTACAATCGACCTTCTCTCCTCGACTCTCGAGACACTTGCTGCATGAAAAAAACCCCCAAATCTGCAAAAAATGTGCCCCTTATTAGGGCGAGTACTCCTTTTTTAGCATTTTCTATTTTTTTGGACACTAGTCCTCTGAGTGAATGGGAATCATCCCCTTTTCTACCAATTTTTTTGCTTCTCACGGCATGGGAGGGACTCCTCTATTCCAAGCAACTAAGCCAGGCGCCATTGGCCCCAAATATAATCACTTCATGAAGAAAGCGCCATTATAGCACTCTCTCTCTCTCTCTCTCTCTCTCTCTCTCTCTCTCTCTCTCTCTCTCTCTCTCTCTCTCTCTCTCTCTCTCTCTCATGAGAGGTATTGACTTAATATATATACCCTTGGCTTCTATTCAATGCACCCCATGTGGGTTTTTAATGCTACCACATGGCACAGCCTAGTGAGTCCTCCCCCTTGGGCCTCCAAAAAAACCTCTTTGAACTTTAGGAAAATTCCACTTGTGTTGCCCCCTTGAAGCTGGCATATCTCAAGGCCCCCTTGCCTGATGCACCCAATAAAGACCCAATGAAAGTCCAAAAAATTGGCCTTGATCTCCAAGAATTGCACTGCATTTTGAATCCTCTGTGACCACAAACAACCAGTCTAGAGACAAAAATCATATGGCATTACCACGTCGACAACTGTCACAAACTTCAACCTGCCATATCTCGCCGCTTTGAGATTCTGATTGACAAGCTGTCAACTCCATTAGGCTTGTTATGCCGCATACTTCTCTTTGGAACCCATAACTTGGTTGTTTGAACTGATTGCCAATCTGGAAAGACCGACATGCACCATAAGACGAAAACTTCAAGTCCATGCACTGATGTCCACCATGACCAACCATCTGCTATTGTCCAATCCGGCAAGGATCTACAACCATTTTAAAATTCAAACCGCCATAACTTGCTCTTCGTAGCACTAATTGAGGAGCCGTCTAGACCGGTTCATAGATCACATTGAGGGACACCTTTAGCACTTCCATTTCTATGCTTTTCACACTTTGACCAACCACCTTGGATAGGTACAATAGCAGAGAACTCTCGCCCAAAAACCCACATAGCATACACATCCGTTGTCCTTTGCCTACTCTTGACCTTTATATCTGCTTGATCACTTTATCATGCCCTTGTGAGCACACATAGCCCTACATTGCACTCCTCATAGCATCGACCAACTTTAGTTACACCAACGTTTGTTTTTTAATGCAACATTGTGACACTCATTGTCCAATTGACCTATAGAGATTAAGTTTCTACAAAGAGAGGGTTCATTTTCATTTGCAATTTGACAATTATACCTGTCTCAATAATTTCACAATCTTCATCATCTCTGAAGTATACATACCCAAAATAACTTTGGTGTAATCTTGGAAATATTGCTTGTGGGGTGTCGCATACTACCCAACAATTGAACACATTGCCTAATGAGAGAATTAGAGCATCTTGCTCCACTTTACATGCCACATTGGCCTCCGATGTTGTCTTTTTGTCTAGAATTCAACTCCTTCTTCTTATAAGACAAGCAATCCTTCTTGACGTGGCCTTTCTTGCCGTAGTTCTAGCACTCAAGAATTGACTTTGTGCGTGACTTGCTCCACCTTGAGCGATCACGATCCCTTGATTCTTGAACCTCTTCTTTGATCTTCCTTTATTTTCACTCACAGTGCAGCACTTGATTATTCAAATGTGCTTCTCTTTCGTATTTCCTCGCTTAAGGAAACACCCCACAACATCATCAAACTTGAGAGTATTTGTACCAGAGATTGAGTTACTTATAGCCATCACAAGTCTATCCAAACTATCTGGCAGAGATAATAGTATTAGGAGAGCTCACACTTTATCGTCAAAGTTGACCTTCACCGATCGACATTGATTGATATTGACGTTGAATTCATTTAGGTGTTTAGCAACTAAGCCACTCTTTGCCATTTTTAATTTGAAAAATCGCTTCATGAGAAATACCTTATTTGATGTCGATGGTTTCTCATAGATGGTGTCAATTGATTTCATCAAGTCCTTTGTGGTCTTAATCTCCGAACAGTGAATGCTACCATTGACGCTAAGCAAGACCGCCTAGTGGCAAATAGAGATCCTTTTGGTAGAGATAGTCTTTGATCTACATATTCTAGTGTTGGTAGTTTTTACCATTGAAATTCTCTATCTTGAGATTACCTTCCTCTACCATCACTCCCACTCAATTCAAGGAATCCTTTTTTTCAGATATTTTAGTTATTAGTCAAACTTGCTCTAATACCAATTGTTAAGAATAAAGGAGTAGCTAAGTAGAGATTAGAGTGGTCTATCTAATGGAGAGAGATAATTCTCACACACAAGAGAGATAAGAGAGAGAGAGAGAGAGCGCACACAATATACCTAGTTCACCCAAGTGTGGGCTACGTCCACGAGAAAACAGCCACTTAATGGCTTTGCATTTCAATCTTGAAGTAGGTTACAAAGGGATAAGCAATCCTCAATGGAACTCGCACCTTGCTTTGCTCTCTTACCACCTCACACACTTCACCACACACCTTAAAACTTTACAAGCATTTTGTGTGTAGAAGAGGCCTCCTTTTATGGGCCAAGTTGCCCTCTCTCATGAGACACAAATGTGTGTAGCTACCCTTGTGTAGACAAGTTCAAGTAGAACTCTCCCATGTGTCCATGTGTAGCCGCTCTTTGGTAGACAAGTCCACCTAAAAATTGGCCACCGGTCGTTGAACGTCGGCTACCGTCCATTGCATTCGTCCATCACCTATTGACTTTTGACCATCGGCCATTGACTATTGGCCATCGACCAACCGGCCATTGAGTATTGATCGTTTTTGGGTCACATTTCGGCTGTCGTCCGACGGAGATATTCCAACAAAAAGGAATATTTTGGCGATGTTAGATTTACACCACTCTGTAGTTTCACACATATCTAGGGCACTTCCTTGTACGGCTAGTGTCTCTGAGATGGCCACCCATAGTCTAGGTTGTATCTTGTCCAACCGCCTGAGTTTGGGGCCGGTCGCCCACTTGAGCTTGGCGCCCACCTCGGGCACTCATATATATGGGGCCAGGGGGTACATATTTCATTATCATATGATGTATTGAGGGTCTTTTGTTCTGGTAGTCATGGGGGGTTGATCGCCCCTCTTCCCTACTTCAACGTGTTTGTTTGTGGTCTCTCCTCTCTCATTCTTTCGCACACGCGCACTCTCACATGGTATCACCAGCTTCAGGCTCTTCATGTTATGGCGCTTCTACATCAAGTTCTCCTCCCAAGAAGATCAGATCAACCAGTGTTTCTGCCAGCGTTTTTACACGAGAGGGGGGGCGCCATCAGTTGGAGTCTTTTCATCGCGGAGACACCCTTCTTCCCTTGTGTTTTTGCACACCAGATATGCATTCCCCCACCAAGTGCTAGCAACAGGACAGTTTTTCCTCGCCAAAGAAACCCTCTGTTTCACTTGCGTTTTCAGCCAGTATTTGCATTTTTGGCACTTGCATTTTTAGGGCTGAAATACCAGCTTTTTTTTAACAATAGTGCAACATTTTTGCAAGAGGGGAAAATGATAGGCCTTGCCCATTGGATCTTGTTATTCCTACATGGCTTGGCATATGGTGCCTCACCATTGAAATTCCTCTACAAATCCAGCAGATTTCAGTCATAAACAACTACTATTTTCTTTGTTTTTCGCCCACTTGGGGTTGCACTAGGGATTCACCATCCTTCTCACACCCTCCACACTGCTCCGAACTCTGCCGAGAGCGTACAAGCACGCTGAAAATCTAGACAATAGTGTTTTCATCACCTTGCAATTTTGTTTTTGGGTGGACACCAGCCACATGGCTTGTGTTGTTCACAAAGGATGAAGTTACCTCGTACCAGGACCCATCCCGGTGGTGGTCCATGCAGTCTCTCAGTGACTACTGCAATACTCGGTATCTTCGACATTGGCTTGATCATCTACGGGCGTATGATCCTTGGGAGATCCATTTTGGCGGTTGCGCACTCAAAAGGGGGTGGTGACTTATGGTTTGCTATGGACTAACCTATGCACTCATCAAAGGAGTTCACACGAGATATGGCCATGCTCATGGCATATGGGATTCCGACATTCCCAGAGACAACACCACCATCTTTGGTGGACAAACACTTACCACTTGACCTCGACATGTCGATCACTTGTTCACACAGAAGCATCTACATGGACTTAGGGAGAGAATCTTGGATCTCTTCTTGGACAGGTTTCTTGCTTGGATCTACATACTGGAGTGGGATCTACATACATCTTGATGTGGCCTTTCCTATTCTCAGAGATTATTCACAATGCAAACTTCTCATTCTGGCTTCCCTTCTTCATACAGGATGATCACGGTGCAGACAGCTTGACGTGACCACGCCGCTTCTCAGAGGCCCTTCATAGTGCAGACTGGTTGAGTTTGGCTTTCCCCTCATCTTGGATTATTATACCTACTGACAGAACATCGTCCAGTGGTGGTCCGTGTGGTCTATTGGTGACTATTGTAGCTTACGGTAGCTTCTATGGTGCACACTATTTGGTCTGGATTTCCTTGTTTCGAAGGACGTTTATGGTGCAGATTGCTACATCTGGCCTTCCTGAAGTTTTTCACAGCTTAGCCAGGCCACCTTGGGTTGCAGGTTCATGCATTGAGAGGCTTTCGATCATTCTCATGACGATTCTTGGGCTTCCTCATTTTCTCCAGATCACTTCTTTCTCAACAACAAGGAGTTGTTTTCACACTCAGTTCGGGACCTTCACGCAGTATCTTCACTGTGTATCGGTGGAGTACAACAGTTTGATACACTGCTTGTGACGGCACTTTACCATGGAGATCTCTCGGAGGTTGGGACACCCCAAACTACTATTACACTCATGGAGTATCCTTCATAGGACATGGCAGCAGACATCTTCATCATTTGCCTCACATCTTCGGCTTCACGAGGTTTGTTTAGCATCAGGTGCTCAGAGGGGGTGTTAGATTTACACCACTCTACTACTTCACACAGGTCTAGGGAACTTCCTTGTACGCTTAGTGTCTCCGGGATGGCCACCCATATTCTAGGTTTTACCTTGTCCAACCGCCCGAGTTTGGGACCGGCCGGCCACTTGAGCTGGGCGCCTATCTTGGGCACGCATATATATGGGGCCAGGGACGTACACATTTCATTATCGTCTAATGTACTGAGGGTAGGGTGGGTCTTCTGTTTTGGTAGTCATGGGGGGGTGATCGCCCACTCTTCCCTACTCGAACGTTTTCGTTTGTGGTCTATACTTACACTCTCTCTCTCTCTCTCTCTCTCTCTCTCTCTCTCTCTCTCTCTCTCTCTCTCTCTCTCTCTCTCGCACTCTCACAAACGAGTGATTTTTGGTTTTCGATGAGTGATTTTTATCGCACACGATGGCTTCTCTTCATAATAAGAGCCTTACAAATGTGCATTTTTTTAGAATAAAAATTACAAAGGGTGCTTTGCGTGCCTCAAGTTCTTTAGAAAACAAAATCTATGCAAAAAAAGGTAAGTGCACCTTCTTCATCACCAAGAAGAAGGTAGAGTACCTTGGACTTTTGGTACCACACCTTCATGAAAGGGTATGCTACCATAAATTCCCTAATCACTAATCTGATACACTCAAGGGAATAAGTTCCCAGCCCATACCAATCATTAAAGTCTAAAATGGATTTTCACTAATGAAGTGCACTAGTTTATGTAATCAACATAAGTATTTCTTGGATACTCATTCTCTTTTGCATCTCAAAAACAGGATTGAAAGCCATAAGCGAGGAATCAAAGGCTTTCATGAGCAAGATCAGGATTTATGCTTTAACTCTTGATTGTGTATCCTAGAGAACATAGCTTTGAAATCTAGGATCTTGCAAGATACTATGATCAAGATTTATGCTTTAACTCTTAATTGTGCATCCTAGAGAACAAAACTTTAAAATCTAGGATCTTGCAAGAAGCTATGATACACCCAGTAAGCCGTGCCAAAATTTTGCCTCCGGGCTTTATTAGAGGGTATCTCGAGGGATACCTCTTGGAAAAGTGATGCAAAAAAGGGGGGAAGGCATAGGCACGTGGAGGAGAGAGACAGAGCAGAGAGGGGGGAGATATTTTTTGGAACCAGCCGAAGTCAATGTGGGAGGACGGGTGCAAGCCCCGTTGTAGGGACAGAGGGAGATCGCTTGCACGATTCTCTATCGCAGCCTCGGGGCAACCTATGTGCAAGAAGTTATGATACACCCATTGCAAGAAGCCAAGGATATATTAAAGACTTATGCTACAACTTGTCAAAATTTGTTTGTAGAGAGTGATATGCTCATAAATGTTGCTTGCTTCTTAGCTTGTCAAATAATCAAGGGTGAAAGAGTATGATACCTAGGTAAGCCTCAACCCTTAAGCTCTTTGCAAATGACGTGGAAATGCATATCAATGCTATTGATCATATGCTTACCAACTTAACTTCTCTTGGCTATGACTTTGTTCTTATTGTCGTTGATATTCTTGCAAAATTTTCTCCTCTATTCCTTGTAAAGAGGATACATACAACAAAGGACAGTTACTATGTCTTTATAAGGGAAATTTCATGGACCGTGTTTACCCCTTGGCATTTTTTTTCGATCGTGACACCAAATGTACCTCCAATTTTGGAAATCCATGTTTCGAGCTACAAGAGGTAGTGTTTCCTTCAATATAGCTTTACCATCCCTAGATTGATGAGAAAATTGAGTTAAAATAATTGTTACTCGAAGATATATACGCATACATATAGCATGCACCAATCTTCAAATTGGACAAAGTATCTTTACCTTGTGGAATTTTCTTGGTGATGCTTTATACCAACATAGTACAAGCACATCACCTTTTGAAGCTCTTTACAGTCAATGAAACTTTACTCCCTTCAAGTGGATCAATTTTCTAATTAAAGTTGAAGCTTCAAAACAATTGGTTGATGATATATTTGGTAAACCAACCTATTTGGCCAGACATAAACGTAGCTTAAGATTGGCAAAAACACTCAACTGACTTGAAGCGGATTCACAAAGTCTTTGAGGAGAGAAAAGGCAAGAGAAATTTGTATTTCTCTATCACTTTTGTGGTGCTAAGTTTAGAATAAGAAAAAAGTCATTACCCAAGATCATTTGACAAAGACCTAACTTAGGTAGCCATTGTCAGAGAGGGTTTTTCTTCACAATCAAATTGTAAAGAAAGGAAGACAGTGATTAGATCATATCTTACATTAAAAGAGAAATCTACAAATCTTAGAGACTATCAATATGAGGTTTATAAGAAGAAGTACAACCAATCATAAATGCTTGTTTTTTATGTTAATATGGTGACTAATGGGGGGAATTTTAGAGGAAGTTCTAAGCAATTCACCTCAAGGAGATTCCAAATAAAAGTCAAAGGACGCTTCAAAAGCAACTGTTGAAGTAGAAAAAAGCTATGATGAACATATGGCTAAGAGCACAAGATTCAAAGAGGATGATTCAAAAAGCTTTAATTTAGCGCACTGGAACACACTTAGCATGTTAAAACCGGAATTAATATTTTAATATTTTAGGGTAGTTTAGAAAGGCTCTAAAAATCAATTATTAAGAGAATTTAAGGATATTCTTCTTGACATTATGTAAATATAAAGAGTGAATTCCAAAGTCTGCCAACTTAAGATTAACTTCAAAAGGAATGTAGTACTCATTATTCAAGAGGGGCATAACAAATCCATGTTTAAACCATGAACTTGACAAACTTTTCATAGTGGGTTTCAGTAGCCATGTCGTTGAGCTAATGTGCTTATCACCAAGTGTGGTGAGGCCAACATAGAATAGATGAACCAAGGTATGCATGCGGTATACAAACCGAAATGTCGCTACAAATATGGATCCATTTTCTCTATCGACCATGACATGAAGTTACATGGGGGAGCAACTTTTCAATGGTACCCCCATCCGAGCACTATTATTGCATGTGTGTGCTACACTGCAAGAATTCCACAAACTATCTAGCCATCCAAATCCTATAACTGAGGTGCAAGGGACCTTCGGTATAACCAATTTATGGCATCCTTTCAATTAAGCACCATGGTAGTGCAAAACATAGATTTGTCCGATTAGCTGTGTTAATGAGAGTAGCATTCATAGCGCGCACCATGTGTGCATGTGTGCACGCGCGCGTGTGCATGTGCGCATGTGCGTGTGTGCGTGTGTGCACGCGCACGTGTGCGTGTGAGTTGCATACCACCTCTGTAGGAGTGTTTCCAAACAATTTAGTACCTTTGTTGAAACAGTGACCATATTAATCACCTCAAACTTTGTTTAATAGAACTAGAATTATTGGAATTTCATTGAACCTTATAAACTTTACACCTACAATCAGTAAAGATGGTGGCATACTGTTTATTTAAGATATATATCTTATATTTATTATCCTTTGCCTAAACTCACAAGATACACATTTTTTGGGGGACTTTAAACAAGTTTCTTCCTTGGATATGCAGCATTAAGGATGCAATCTTTAAGAGCAACAACACTATCCATCTTGCAATTTTGCTTACCCATAGGAATTTAGTGCTTGATGATCCACATGGCAAATAACCCAACTAGCTAGGAGCTAGTGTTTTGAGTGTTTTTAAGTGAGTAAATCATTCTTAATTCTTCTCTCAATAACTGATTAGTTTGTTTTTGTATTTGACAACAATTTGCTTGCACAATAGATTAGCTATTGTAGCCCTTTTGTCTCTTTTTGCATTAGTAGAGCCTACATCAAAGAGTGATGTTTCCACCATATGGTTATAGATCATGATGGTAAAATTAGATTAAGTGAACAACCTAACAAACAAACCAAGAAACGTTTTGGAAGCATCAATCATTCAAATCTATACAACAAAAATAGGTAACTAATATGATTAGGAGATTATTACATGGTATTCTTTATTCATTTAGGGATATTCCTTAAAAATATTATGGAGCCAAAAGGGAAAATTTAGCGCTATAAAGCAAATAGTTTATGCACATTGTTGGAATTCTTTACAAAAGACGGATTGATGTGATAATCAAGAGATAATGAACAAGTGGCTGTCCTCAAAATGAAGACCAGGAAGGGATATCAAGAGGACACTTATCAAGATAGATATGCAAATCAAAGTCCATCTCCCTCGTGGCTAAATATCTTAAATGATCAATTTCAATATGCTAATCAACTTCTGAATTGTTTAGAGAGACAGTAGACGTTATCCTTTGGATGTGATGCCTCTCTAAAAAAGATTTTCTTAAAACAAATGGGGGATGATAGACCATGGGGGTTCAATAAATCTAGATACTAAGACTATATATGTTCGTTTTAATTACCACTAGCTATCGCACAAGGTAAAGTTTTTGTACCAAAAAATCTTAGTTGTTACAATTAACTGATTAAGAAAGACACTTCCTCAACAAGTTATCAAAGGGTGAAATGAAGTAATGCCCGCTGCTTATGGGCAAACTGAAAAGTTCAAAAACAATGGATAGTATGTTCGAGAAAATAGTCCAAGGATTGAGATAAAAAGTAGTCTATCTCTATGGTCTTGCAAAACAACTTTCAAAACCCAAATGAGGCTAGTGCAATTTAAGATATCCCTGGCAAAGACTAACGTAGTTTCGGAGTTGATGGAGGAATTTAAATTATCCCTGGCAAAGTCCATCGTCGCTTAGAAGTTCATGGATACTTACTCGTTGCAATAGTAAAGCAATGCTTAGATTTGGAAAAAGCAAAGCCCAAATTTGGCGAATGCACTAGGGAGACATGAAGAGTCAGTTACAACGATTAGAAACTCATGTTGACCAAAAAATTATGGAACAAGTAATGAAAGACAAGTTAGTGGAATATCCCTGGCAAAGTCTAACGTCGCTTCGAAGTTGATGGATACTTACTCGTTGCACTAGCAAAGCAATGTTTAGATTTGGAAAAGCAATGACATTTGACAAATGCACTAGAGAGACATGGAGAGTCAGATACAACAATTAGATACTCGTATCGACAAAAGTTCGACCAAAAAATTACAACACAAGTAGCGAAAGACAAGTTAGTGGAGTAGAACCATAAAGAGAGAAAAGAAAATGATGTAGGAACTAAACCATTATAGGGACAAGTCCTATGTAGATTGCATCAAATTCTCCGCACATTTTTAATCTAATAAAAATTTTCATCAGCATGCTACTTTTGCTACCATGATATGGTAGTTGTGTGTGTAAACACACTTAACACCGTCAAAGTACTTTTCCCTGAGTTATTCTTCCCCCGACTTGTCTATGTGTAGTTGGCCCTAGGGCATCACTATGTATCAGTACTTCCAACGTCATATGCCCTTGACCTTCTCCTTCTCCTCAAAGCTTCACGTGTGCATTCTCGTACCCTGAAATCCAACAATTGATATCAAAGCAACGTCGGGCATCTCAAGCAAGATTGGCAGCAACATCTTGGCTCACTTTCTTACATTGATGTGATATTTAGTAAGCATATAAAGGATGGTATTTACTTTGGGCTCATTCCAAGTTACTAGTCACAAGAAACGTTGTTTCTGGCCAGCTGAAATGGAACGCCATTTCTTTGACCGATTCGGCCGTTCTAAAATGACATTCCCAGAACTTCTTTTACAAAGGCTTTTGAAATCATGCGTCCCTCTTTTAATATGAAAGTATGTATTACTTTGTTGGGAGTGCCTTATTTTTTGAATCCAAGTTACTATATGTGCGCTTTGTGTGCCTAAGAGGTATAGGTTAGATAATTTCTTTTGAAAGATCCAATCAACTAAAAGGGTTAAGCTAATTGATCATTCCATTTCAAATTGATAGAAACTAAGGCTGGGCAATGAGCACTCTGCCTAAGGTTCACAACAAGCACCCAGAGTGCTCAGCATAAATTTTAACTTCTTGTGGCTGTTGACGGCATTAATGTGGCTTTTGGGCATAGTGTGCATCGTGTGCTGGACATAGGGTCCAATTGTTTGTAAGGGTCACATACTTGCATACAAGGGTCAAATATGTGCACGGGGCTCTTACAAAGAGACTAAGAGGTTGGGCTTTGTTTAAGACTCACGGGGATTGGGGGGGGGGGGGGGGGGGGGGGGTTGGTAATGGTAAAACATTAAGTGTCACGTGCACATGGCTTTGTGTGCCATGTCAACATGCTTCATCGAATTCCAGAACCAATTTTCCTCTTCTTCCTAGATAAGAGTATCTAGAATCCTAGGAGGATTAGTACCAGCAATTTTGTGAGCCTGTTCGCAATACCTGCATGTCCAGTCCAGTCCATTAGATTAGGTTTTCCAGTTTTGGAGCTCTCTTGCATAACTGGTTTGTACACACGTTTGGACAGACGTTATTACACCGAGCATATAGTTTTAGGTTAGAGGAATCCAACAAGCCATTCCCCGCGTCGATCGGATTCCCAGGTGGTCGGATGTGCGACAGTTTCACCCGAAACTGGAGCCCCTGACTCAATTTTAATAAATCAATTTATTGATTTATTTGTTGGGTAAGTTGGTGAACAAATTGCCCTACCTAAGGCCTAATAAACCTATAACCTGCAAACCTCACCTATAAAAGGGCCAAGGGAGCTAGCGCTAGAGATCGATTGGAAAAGCGCCAAGTGAAGGAGCAGGAGCAGCCAGCGTTTTCTGCAATCAGCCCCAGAGTTTTCAGATTTCAGCCATTGGTGCCCTCAGCCAGCAGAAGATCAGTCCAGCGTTTTCAGTTTTCAGCCCTCCTCCCCGCGATAGAACAGCTCGGAAACTGCTCTCGCATATTCCCGTTGCGGTACAGTACTTCAGCAGCCCATTGAGCCCTCACCTCGGCCATTCCCTCGCCGTCGTCGAGTGCCCCATTCCATCATCGGCATCGTCAAGATCTGTGTTTTCAGCCCCCATTCCTCTCACATCATGAGTGCAAATCAGCCCCTTGGTGGCCATCCGCAATCCCACATCAGAGGATCCAAGGTGCATCAAATCTGCCTCTTCCTGAGGAGTTACCGCAACGATTGTCATCATTAGAGTCAGTAGAGTCAGCATTTAGGTATTGCATTGTGTGTACATTCCATTTACGCAATCGAAAGCAAACACCACATCAGCAACGGAGCAGGGGGGGGCATGAGAGGGTTGGTTGGGACCCCATCGGGTATCGCTCTTCTCTTCTCTCTCTCCCTCTCTCCCTCTACACATCTCTATTGCATTCTCTCAACCCCTCTCTTCAGGGGAGAGTAAAAGGAACCATCATCTAAGCTAAACGAAATCACTAAGGCAAGGAAAGAAGTTGAAGGATTTGTGGAAGTGTAAACTAGATCTTCACCACTTCAATTCCGTTGCACTTGACATTGGTATCATAGCTTTGAAGATTTTGCACTAATCCACTAATCCCCAAAAAGTTTCTCTCTCTTGTGTTTTGGGTTGTGTTGGCAACCCTTCAGTGTATACTCCTCCCACTCTTGGAACAACAGGCCTGCCATTGCGTGTAGAGCCGTGCACCTTGAGCGTTGGAAAATAGCAACCAATTGTATATCAGGTGTTGCATGCGTGGTGCGTCGACGAGGTAGATAGTCTCCCGAAGATTAGCCCGCGACCTTCCTTGAACCAAGAGGAGAAATCCTTGCATGGTCAAGACTTGAATGGTATGGACAACACCAATCAAGAAGGCGAGTAAATGCCACCTACGGATCCCCCAACCCCTCCTTCCTTCGCCACCAAATCCCATGGATGCTATGATGCGGATGATGATGGAGATGATCGTGCAGCAGGAAGAGACACATCGACAAGAGCAAGTGGAAGCGGCGGAGCGTGAAGAGCGTCAATTGGCGGGCAAAGCCGAGGATCATGGACGGGAGCATGAGGCAGACGTGGAGGCCTGTCAACGAGCGTGTGGAAGCAGCAGGATGCAAGGAACGTCGCTTGGCGGCTGAGGCCGAGGCGCGTAGGCAAGAAAGGGCAACCATGCGTGATCTCATCACCACCTTGGCAATGAGATCCGATACGCCTTCTTCGGAGCTTGATTATAAAAAGCTTGCCAAGACCATCGCGGAGGCGACCATTGCTACATGGACAACTATTGAACCAATTCCCGAGAAGATCACGTTTAGTAAGTATGGCGGTAAGATGGATGCTATTGTCAGTTACTCTTGGTTGCATCAATTTACATCCTATTTTGCGGTTGTTAAAAAGTCTGATAATAACAAAGTTCTCTTGGCTTCCATGCATCTCACGAGTGATGCCATCACTTGGAAAGATGAGTGGATGGAGAAGAAACAAGAAGCCCACATGGATGCCCATTCTGAGTCTCTCCGTGTTCCCCTCTCGAGCTTAGTTGGGAGGAGTTCGAGAATATCTCAAGACTCGCTTCTTACCTCCACAGTGCCTAAAACGATTGAAAGAGCATTTTCGGGCTTTGTCTCAACAAAGTAAACCTGTGATGTCGTATGCTAACCGTGTGTCGCAGCTAGGTGGACAATTGCAGAAATCGGCATTGCAAGACACTATACGCTTGGCTCAACTCTAAGAGATGAAGCACAATAAGGGTAAGCTCAAGACGGCCTCAGGTAATGGTAACTCTTCCTCTCATGACTCCTCTGAGGACAAGAATTCTAAAGGGAATGGTAACCATAAAAAGAACTCTCTCAGTTCTTCTTCTCAATCTAATTCTCCATCTCAATCTTAATCAAAGGGCGATACATCTAAGGATAAGGGTAAAGAAAAATTTGATAAACCTCACCTCACACTTGATGAAAAGATTGCTTAAGGAGTTTTAGGTGGTTGATTAAGTGAAGAAGAAGAGGCATTGTATGCAAAGAAACATAAGTGTTTTCAATCACGAAGTAGGTCCCATGAAAAGGGAGTGTCCTAAGGAAGAATCTCGAAAGGAAACCTCAACTGCGTCAACTTCAAACTCTACTCCTCAAGTGAATGCTATGAGTGTAGTAGAGCAAGAAGCTAAGCAGGAGGGGACTTTCGAAGAGGATGAACTTATCAAATGTTATGGACATGTTATTGGTCAAAGGGTCATTGTGTTGTTTGATTCAAGAAGTTCTCAAGATGTCATAAGTGAATCTCTTGTGAAACGTGCATATCTTCAAACTTCTTCCATCCCAACCCTCCCGATGCAGGGGTTCTCTGAAGGCATGGACGCTTCGATCTTTCAACAATGTGATGATGTCAAGTTGAGAATTCAACAAAATTCACTCGTCGTTTTGTAGTCTACAGGATGTGACATCATTTTGGGCATTAAGTGGTTTTGCTCATTATCGATTGGGAGAAAAATCCGAAAGAAGAACCATCGGAGATCATTGTCACCAAGTTGAAGCGATTTTGAATGCTTCTACTTCAGTTTGGCAATAAAAAGGAAACGAAGTAACATTTTCTCAAATTCAAGGATCGAGGGACACATGAAGTTGTGTGGGTAGACGAGGAGTTCTTCATCGACTACGAAGATTTGCTAGCCTCATACAAAGAGGCCATGCAGATCGGTACCCGTACCTCACCTTAAGCAGGAGGGGACGTCACGTGCACATGACACTATGTGCCACGTGGACATGCTTCATCAACTTCTAGAGTCAGTTTTCCCCTTCTTCCTAGATAGGAATGTCTAGAATCCTAGGAGGATTAGTACCGGGAAATTTGTGAGCTTATTCGCAAGACCTGCATGTCCAGACGAGTCCATTAAGATTAGCTTTTCCAGTTTTGGAACCTCTTGCATAAATGGTTTGTACATGTATTTGGACAAATGTTACTACACTACGGTGGGCGTCTGGCACGACGAGCATTTAGTTTAGGTTAGAGGAATCCAACGTGTTACAGACTTGGGCACCCCAAGTCGCTAATCAGACACGACAGAGCAGAGAATCACTGAAAATACTTCACAACTTTATCACACTTTAAAATTAGAGTCGACATGGCCCTGCGTAGTTCCGTGCCCAAAGGTATTGGCCCCAAAATCTGGTGCCCATTTCAGTATTTATTTTTATATTAACGCTTGAGCAAAGTACAACACCCAAGGGACCTCTACTCTCAGACTCTGCGTCCAGATGCTCTGCAGAGTGAGACCTCAAGGGTTAAATTTATTCTTACAAGGGATGCCCCAAAAGCAAAGCCCCAAAAGCACTCAATTCAAAAGCACTAAACTCAGAACCTACTGGCCCAAAAGCTGCCAGTGGAATTTGCTAAAATATGATGCCACGTCAGCATGTGTCAGCGCTTTTTACGAAAATCCGTACAGTAATCCACCTCAGCATGTCAACGCCATTTTCGGGCATGTCCGTACAGCTAATTGTCCGTACAATTTGTCCACGTCATCAGTTGTTTGCCCAGGTGACCATGCCACATCATTAGTTTGCGACACGACAAGCCATTCCCCACATCGATCAGATTCCGGGGTGGGCGGATGAGCGACAGTTTCACCTGAAATTGGACCCCCTGACTCAATTTTAATAAATCAATTTATTGATTTATTTGTTGGGTAAGTTGGTGGACAGTTGCCCTACCTAAGGCCTAATAAACCTATAACCTACAAACCTCACCTATAAAAGGGCCAAGGGAGCTAGCGCTAGAGATCGATTGGAAAAGCGCTAAGTGAAGGAGCAAGAGCAGCCAATGTTTTCTGCAATCAGCCCCAGCGTTTTCAGATTTCAGCCACTAGCGCCCTCAACCAGCAGCAGATCAGTCCAGCGTTTTCAGTTTTCAGCCCTCCTCCCGCAACAGAACGGCTCGGAAACTGCTCTCGCATATTCCCGTTGCGGTCCAGTGCTTCGGCGGCCCATTGAGCCCTCACCTCAGCGTCAAGATCAGCCCTTCATTCCTCTCACATCAGAAGTGCAAATCAGCCCCTTGGTGGCCATCCGCAATCCCACATAGAGAAGGATACAAGGTGCATCAAATCAGCCTCGAGCCTAGAGGTGCCTCTTCCTGAGAAGTTACCGCAGCTATTGCCATCATTCGAGTCAGTAGAGTTCGCACTGAGGTATTGCATTGTGTGTACATTCCATTTACGTAATCAAAAGCAGATACCACATCGGCAACGGTGTAGGGGGCCCTTGAGAGGGTTGGTTGGGACCCCATCAGGTGTCGCTCTTCTCCCTCCTCTCTCTCTCTCTCTCTCTCTCTCTCTCTCTCTCTCTCTCTCTCTCTCTCTCTCTACACATCTCCATTGCATTCTCTCAACCCCTCTCTTCAGGGGAAAGTAAAAGGAAGTTGGAAACATCATCTAAGTAGGAAAGAAGTTGAAGGATTTGTGGAAGTGTAAAACTAGATCTTCACCATTTCAATTCCACTACACCTGACATTAAGCAATGTCTGTCACAAACTGGTGACGTGGCAGGCCCCCGGACAAACACACACACACAAACAAACGTTGATTGCTGACGTGGTAGTACAGCAGTGCTAACGTGGCAGTATGGACCTCCGAAAATTCCAATGACATGCTGGCGTGGCAGTTCCGTACGGACAGGGCGAGATTTTGAGCTGAAAGTTGGACGGAATTCCGCAAATCACGCTAATGCTTTTCTGGGCAGATTTTTGGGAACAATTGCTTTTGGAGCAAATTGCTTTAGGGATTATTTGCCTTTGAGTTCAATTGCTTTTGGGGGCTTTGCTTTTGGCATCCCTTGTAAGAATAAAAGAGCCCTAAGGGCCTCACTCTTCAGAGCATTTGGACGCAGAGTCTGAGATCAGAGGACCCTTGCGAGAGTTGTACTTTGCTCAAAGATTAATATAAAAGAAATACCGAAAGGGGCGCCAGTCTTTGGGGCCCATCTCTCTTGGCACGGAACTACACCGGTCCGTGTCGACCAAATTGAATTGTGAACTTTAAAGTTGTGAAGTATTTGAAGTGATCCTCTCCGTGTCGCGGCAGTTACAATGGTATCAGAGCACGGCCGATTTCTCTTCTACCGGGAATTCTGATCCTTTTTCTCGCGCCACTTATGGATTCCAACAAAGATCAGTCGAGTCCTTCTGCCTCTACCAATGCGGGAGGAGATCGCGGAGAAGATTCTCATGAGCAGTCCGAAGAGTACGGCCCACCTCGGCCTACTCAAGCTGAGATTAAAGAGATGGAACGTAGACAACTCGTTGACGAGGCAACGAAGCAGATGATTAAATTTGCTAAGGATCCCCAATTTGCAAAATTTTTGACCCAGCAGGCGATGACTGAAGTTCTCACTCTATGGCAGAAAACCACCCAGTCGCCAATCAAACTGGTGATCAAGAAGCCTCCTACTCCGAGAATGTTTACTAAAGAAGAAGTCCATGATATGCTTGATCCAGTCCCGAATCAATCAGATTCTGGATACGAAGAAGCCGACAGAAAAATAATTGAAGCAACGTAACAAGGGAACTAATTTCCCTGGTTACTTAGGTCAAAAATCCACTTTTGAAAATGCCAGAAAGCAGAAGAAGCGTGTACGCTTCGAAGGATTGCCCAATTCGTCCTCATCTTCTGATAGCTCGGACACCTCATCTTCTTCTGACTCAAGTGATGAGGACAGGAAAGGCAACAAACGACGGACAGAGCACATGTTTTATGCAAAAAGAAAGCCTTTTTACAGAGCCAATCAATATGATCTCCTCGACAACAAGGGCAAAATGCCCAAAGAATTCAAAGAGGGAGGACAAGCACTAAAGTTTGAGCATTTTTCAAGGTTCCGAGATGCTCCCAAGGCTTTGGCCTTTGTCCAACAGTTTAACATAGCATTTTCTGGAGGCCGGTATACAGAGCACTCCAAGATCAGACGGGCGGCATCCTTTCCGAAAGGCGATGCAAGGACATGGTGGTCCACTCTGTTGTTAAGGAAACAAGCGCCGACAAAGTGGTTGAAATTTAAGAAACTCTTTATTTCTTCATGGCTCACACAAGAATATGAACGAGATGTGATTACTGATTGGAACCATGTTCGGATGGTCAAGACAGAATCTTTGGATTCTTACTGTGAAAGATTGTAAGAAATTTTTCTACTTGTTTCATCCTTTAAGAAGATCAAATTTAAGGAGCAAATTGAACGATTTTATTGTGGGCTTCCAAGAGAAATTCGAGAATTTTGTCTCGAAAGGAAGTCCGACATCTTGATCATGCAAATCATCATGCTCGTGAATATTCACATCTTGATCATGCAAATGCTTATCATTATCATGCAAATCATGTGTGTCGTGCTTTGGAGAAGAAAAGACTAAAAGAGTCTCCTTCTCCTATTCCTTTTCAAATTGCGCCTGCACATTAGAAAAAAGTCGCAACGACTCTTTCATGTGTTGGTCGCTCATCGCTTTTCTTGCTTTGTTTTCGCGATCAAATTCTACTTGTCTTTCCTTGTTCTCGCGATCAACTTTTGCTCGTCTTTCTTCGCGCTCACGATCCAATTTGGCTCTTCTTACTTTGGCTTCCAAGCTGCTTGCTCGTGCTCACGCGCTATGGCTACCATTCTTTTTTCATATTTGCGCTCTATGGCTGCTATTCTTTCTTCGCTTTCTTGACTTCATGTCCATCATCATCTTGTCGAAAGCCTCCATAGGAGTTAGTGCAATCCTTGGCGTAGATGGGGAAGGGGAGGGTCGAAAAAACCTCCTGGTGGGGAAAACTCTTCTTCGCCACTCCCATGCTCACCACCTCCATGCGACGTATCCATTCCTCTTCGGGTGATGACCATCCACTTAAATCTTGGGTTCTGAAGTTCACGAGGAACTTGGTTCTTGTGGTTCTTAGTTCTTGGTTCTTGGGTTTTTGAGGGTCTTGAGGTGCTTGAGTTCTTGAGGTCTTGAGGTTCTTCTTTAGCTTGTAATGTGTGTTAGAGAAGGATCTTGTCTTCACCCGAGTTCTTCTCTGTCCTGCGGCGGGCGCACCTCTTGGCGGCCTTGCGCTTACACCAAGGTTGCTTTTTCCCACCTCACGTCGATTGGTCGGCCGCTAAGTGCACGGTCCGCTCTCAATGAGTGAAGAGAGAAACAAGGGGAGGCTGGAAAAGCCCTTCTTTCTTGGGATTTCTGTCACTCTTCAAAACACGAATAGGAATCGACACGCCCAAGTGGACTTGGGTTACGTGCGACCACAACAAGCAAGAAAAATTCTTGTGGTTCTTTCCTTGAGTGATACAGAACACTGCCAAAGCTCTGATACCAATGTTAGATGTAGCGGAAGTGAATGTTGAACTTTGCTCAAGATGAGTGCTCCAAACTGTGCTCAAGGGTTCCTTTTACTTACGGAAGGGAGAGCCTTCCGTTCCTTTAATGAGAGAGTGCAATGGACACAAACAAAGTGGTGAACACTGTGAATGAAGGTGATGAAACTGAGAGATAGAGAGAGAAGAATACGACACCAGAATGTTGTCAATCCCTCCTCCGAAGGCCCCACCCTCTATGGCGAGAGCGGTCTACTATTGATTGCACAAATCTCTACAATGCTTGGACTTGTCGACGACGACGAGGACGACGACGAGATGGGCTGAAATCTGAAAATGCTAACAGCTGAAATCTGCAAACCTTGTCTCTGCTGAATTTTGACTCTATGTCAGTGACGATGTCGATGGCGACGATGTGACGACGACGAACTGAAAACGCAAATGCTGAAATATGCATTTTCTGGGCTGAATCTACAAACTACGCTAGATCTAACCGTGCGGCGAGGATCTACTGCGGGAAGGTGAGATCTGCGAGGTTTCGAGGTTCTTCTGCGGAGTCTTGATACTGAAAACTGAAAACGCTGATGCTATTAGTGATCTTGTCGCGATGAATCTGCAAATTGCCAAGGCTAATTTGCAAACCAAAAATGCTAGGGCTGATCTGGGCTGTTTTGCTAACGCTAGGGCTGATCTGGGCTATTCTATTGTCGCCGCGTTGGTCTGCAATGCAAAACGTTGGGGCTGATCTACAGTGGAGAAAAACGCTGGCTGTCCTTGGCTGAAAACGCTAAGTCTCTTGCCGGGGAGGGTCTTGCTGAGAAGGTGCCTTTTGAACACACGGTTCCTGCTGCCTCTTCTGCCAGAAAGTGCTAACACAAGGTTTTCTTTTATATATGCTTGTAAAATTTGCCCTTCCTTGTTCCCAACAAAAGTCATTTAAAAATAAATGAGTGAAAATTGGCTAAAATAGGGAAAATAGGTCTATGCATTGTAAAAATGCTCCTCGTGGGTTCTGACTGAAATCTGATGGTCATGATCTGTGCAACCAGAGGATATGCATCTAATCTAAGTGTCTGGACATGCACAGTTTGCGAACAAACTCACAAAAGTGTCAGATCACTTCCTAATCTTAATTGCACTGAATCCATGTCATGAAGTAGCTTGTCCACGTACACATAGGGTTAGATGTGTCACATGACACGGAATTTCGCAAATCGCGTTGATGCTATTCTGGGCAGATTTTTGGAAAAAGTTGCTTTTGGAGCAATATTTGCTTTTGAGTTTAATTGCTTTTGGGGGCTCTGCTTTTGGCATCCCTTGTAAGAATAAAAGAGCCCTAAGGGCCTCACTCTTCAGAGCATCTGGACACAGAGCTGAGAGCAGAGGACCTGAAACCGGCCCGTGGGGCGGTAGGCGTTGGCTTTCACCCGAAATTCATTACTTTAGACACACACATAGAGAACGTGCAAAGGAAACCTGCAACGGGAATTAACACTTGAATACACACACGGCTCGGAAGCTAGAATGCCTCGAGCAGATGCCGACAACCTGTAGGCCCCAAAATTGGCACCCCTTTCGGTATTTCTTTATTCTTTGAGAGGGTAAATTACATAGTAGAGTCCTAGGAATCCTTTACCTGTATCCCTCTAGATACTCCATGATTTGGCCAAATTTCGGCAACATAACAACCCCAAAACTTGCGCGAAACCAATTCCCCTGCTATAACTCACTTCTACTGGCGTATACCACTGATTCCAGCCCAAAAACAGTAAATTCAGGTCGTTGTATTTACTGATTTTGCCATGTTTCCAGCCCTAAACAGTCCCCGAACTATTCTCTGCAAGTGGGGCACGATTTCCAAAGGTTTTGGCATCCGTATGGCTGAAAAACAGTCAATTTTCT
Organism: Adiantum capillus-veneris; assembly: GCF_014529385.1. Classification (NCBI taxonomy): domain Eukaryota; kingdom Viridiplantae; phylum Streptophyta; class Polypodiopsida; order Polypodiales; family Pteridaceae; genus Adiantum; species Adiantum capillus-veneris. The sequence continues at coordinate 115,472,478 of NC_140943.1, read as the reverse complement.
GTGCATACACAGCGCTGAATTTGCACCTATACGGTGAGGTTATCACCCTCACCAGTGCCTGCATTGGAGTGGTAGTTAGCTACCCCTGTTCCTGCTCAAGGAGGCTCTTGTCTCAGCACAAAAGCATGAACCCACACAACTGTACATCAACCAAATGAAGAGCCCTCTTGTGGGGCATCACATAACTGCACGTAGGGGAGAGAGAGAGAGCTATGTGTAGCGTGCAGGGCATCACTCCTAGCACCACGCTGTACATGGGAGGGAAAGAAAGCACTCCATAGCTCTTAGCCTGTGACAGGTTCTCAATGAAGCATCCCCCCAGCATAAATCGAGCGCCCCCTCTTCTGCCCTTGACCTGTAATGCATCTGTGAACAAATAGATGCAAAAGGGGAAGATTTCCATGGCTGCCAAAACCTGCGTATCGCTGAAAACGTAGCAAAACAGCCCTATAAATACGCATCGGATGCCTTCCAATGCTGAAAATGAGCTCCTCAGTCCTAGGTAAAGTCATGGGAAGCTCAAAAATGGAGAGAAATGGCTGAAAATTAGAGTTATCAGCCTCCAAAACTTCTCCAAAAAGTCAATTACGAGTTCTGTTCTCCCAAACTTGGTAAATTCACCAAAAAGTGCCACTTGGCACTCATACATGCAATTTCCCCGCATTGGGCTTACTGCTTAAAAATCTCTCAACTGGTGCATCAATTGATTTTGCAACAGAGTAATAAAATGTTTCCCTTGTCATTCTGAAGGTAATGACGCGAACACATTTCACGGCCCAAAATAGCAGTTCCCTAATTTTTAGGAGATACTTCCGTTGGGCTCCCATTGGTCTTCTGACCATGTATCCTCATTGGGACCGCATCCAAAAGTGCAACGTGGCCCAACTGTCGGATACTTTCTATTGGTGATCCCACCTTGACTTTATGCCTTTATTGAGTTCACTTCCTAGTATCCACCAACTTGCAAAGTGCGACGGGGGGACCTACATGATCTTGCTCTGAGCCTAGACATCCTCTTACTATACAAATTTCAGTGCCAACCACTTCCTGTCTACGGGTGAAACTACCGTTTACATTGCCCATACAATGTCCGACCATTTGCAACTTCAAAAAGAGGGTCTCAAAAATTAAACAAAAATCATTGGAAAGAAACCAACAACTAAGGTTAGCAGTTGCCACGTCCTCGTGGCATACCCCCCTCTTGAAATCGCAAACGTCCTCGATTGCATACCATAAATACATGCCATAGATGATCTTGTGTGGTAAGCACCCTTTTATCATCGCATGTATCCGCAAGAAAGACTGTCAAAACATATGTACAAATGACTTAATGAGACCTTCATACTTTTGTCAAACTGTACACTGCTGTTGCACTGAATTCATGAGTACATTTGATGTGCTAGCTCTATCATTACCCCTCCTTTGCAGACATTGGGTTGGGGCATACGTAGACTATAACCCAAAGGCCTCAAGGTCAAGCTGCAATACATTTGGTGACTCTAACAGTTCATGCTCTTCCATCCACTTTTCATCCATAGGTGGATAATTCTTGAACTTTACCACATAGCATCTTGCAACCTGTCCCTTAACTTTTTACCTGCGCAAGAGGCTCTTGCCTCTGCAAACGAGCATAATTCCACAACACTCACGTACCACCCACGACCAAGCAAGCTCAAATTTTAAGATGATTTACCAATGTGTCATAGAATCCAAGCAATTGCCTCAGAGAATCCGCAAGCAGCGTGTCACCTGGCAAACCCACATCACTCCCGCAGAAGATCTAGTGGCCAATCTACCACCGTCAGACCTCTCCCTATCTCATCTTGGTTCATACTTGCAAATCCTAAAAACGCAACAGAAAATCAGCCCTAATTTGACCACTTTTTGGCAAGGCGAACATGCGGAATTTCCGGTATGTCCTGTGAAGAGGAACCCTCTTCCTTGGTGTCATTCATCCTATCAGTCATAGTGTAATTCCAAGTTCATGTACTCTGTGTCTTTACGCAAAACAACCGAGGCTCAAAAGTGATTGATATCCCGGCAATGGAACCATGAAACCGGCCCGTGGGGCGGTAGGCGTTGGCTTCCACCCGAAATTCTTTACTTTAGACACACATAGAGAGAACGTGCAAAGGAAACCTGCCACCGGAATTAAGAATTGAATACACACACGAGTCGGAAGCTAGAATGCCCCGAGCAGACGCCGACAACCTGTAGGGCCCCGAGCAGATGCCGACAACCTGTAGGCCCCCGCCCCTTTCGGTATTTCTTTATTCTTTGAGAGGGTAAATTACAAAGTAGAGTCCTAGGAATCCTTTACCTGTATCCCTCTAGATACTCCATGATTTGGCCAAATTTCGGCAACATAACAACCCCAAAACTTGCGCGAAACCAATTCCCCTGCTATAACTCACTTCTACTGGCGTATACCTCTGATTCCCGCCCAAAAACAGTAAATTCAGGTCGTTGTATTTACTGGTTTTGCCATGTTTCCAGCCCTAAACAGTCCCCGAACTGTTCTCTGCCAGTGGAGCACGATTTCCAAAGGTTCTGGCATCCGTATGCCTGAAAAACAGTCAATTTTCTGTGCATACACAGCGCTGAATTTGCACCTATACGGTGAGGTTATGACCCTCACCAGTGCCTGCTTTGGAGTGGTAGTTAGCTACCCTTGTTCCTGCTCAAGGAGGCTCTTGTCTCAGCACAAAAGCATGAACCCACACAACTGTACATCAACCAAATGAAGAGCCCTCTTGTGGGGCATCACATAACTGCACGTAGGGGGGAGAGAGAGAGCAGTGTGTAGCGTGCAGGGCATCACTCCTAGCACCACGCTGTACATGGGAGGGAAAGAAAGCACTCCATAGCTCTTAACCTATGACAGGTTCTCAATGAAGCATCCCCCCAGCATAAATCGAGCGCCCCCTCTTCTGCCCTTGACCTGTAATGCATCTGTGAACAAATAGATGCAAAAGGGGAAGATTTCCATGGCTGCCAAAACCTGCGTATCGCTGAAAACGTAGCAAAACAGCCCTATAAATACGCATCGGATGCCTTCCAATGCTGAAAATGAGCTCCTCAGTCCTAGGTAAAGTCATGGGAAGCTCAAAAATGGAGAGAAATGGCTGAAAATTGGAGTTATTGGTCATCTGACCATCTATCCTCATTGGGACCGCATCTAAAAGTGCAATGTGGCCCAAGTGTCGGATACTTTCTATTGGTGATCCCACCTTGACTTTATGCCTTTATTGAGTTCACTTCCTAGTATCCACCAACTTGCAAAGTGCGACGGGGGGACCTACATGATCTTGCTTTGAGCCTAGACATCCTCTTACTATACAAATTTCAGTGCCAACCACTTCCCGTCTGCGGGTCAAACTACCGTTTACATTGCCCATACAATGTCCGACCATTTGCACCTTCAAAAAGAGGGTCTCAAAAATTAAACAAAAATCATTGGAAAGAAACCAACAACTAAGGTTAGCAGTTGCCACGTCCTCGTGACAAGATCCCTGCGGGAGTTGTACTTTGCTCAAAGATTAATATAGAAGAAATACCGAAAGGGGCGCCAGTCTGTGGGGCCAATCTCTCTTGGCACGGAACTACGCTGGGCCGTGTCAACCAAATTGAATTGTGAATTCTAAAGTTGTGAAGTATTTGAAGTGATCCTCTCTCGTGTCGCGGCAGAATGTAGACTTGGGATGCCCAAGTTTGTTACAATGTCACCATGAAACGTTTCAACCCCGAAACATTTCTTCCGAAATGTAGAGTTTCTATTTGAAACATTTCACCCCATAGAAAAGAGGAGACGAAACGTCAATGTGTAAAACTTGTAAAGAAACAAGGGGCGTTTCACCCAAGTTTTCATGTGGAGAGTTTTATAGCAACACCTAAAATGTTTCAGAAGTTTTAAGGTTTCAAGGTGTCACTCCTATTGCAATGTATTCCATGGTGACCATGAATGAGCCATAGACCATTCCTCCTTGTCCATTCACACCTTGCAAAATTACGATCAGTAAAAGCCGACATAAGAAATCCATTTGTTGTCCCTTAGTGCCATAGATCAAACATCTTATCCCATTTTGCATTGACAAGATGGGTGAAACTCCCATGTTTTTGATAGGGGAGGGGAGAGGCATTTCCAGTCAAGCGTAGGTGGGTGTAACCGGCTTGGACACTCCAAGCGAGAAATCAATAGCCACACACGAACAGAAACTTCATAATCACTGAACTTTAATAGAAAGAGAGAGAGAGAGTCGACACAACCGGGCGGAGTTCCGTGCCCAGAGGTATTGGCCCCAAAGACTGGCACCCCTTTTGGTATTGCTCTTTGTATTAATCTGAGTAAAGTACAACTCACACAGGTGCTCGCTCTCAGACTCTGCCTCCACATGCTCTAAGAAGTGAGCCCCCTTGGATCACTAATAAACATTACAAGGGGTGCTAAAAGCAGAGCCCCAAAAGCAAGTAATCTCAAGATCTGCCAGCAAAAAGCATCATCGCAAAAAGCGAAAATCCATACAGCTATCAGCGCGAATTACGGAACTGCATGTAAAAAGTCTGCCATGTCAGATTGCCATACGATCTGCCATGTCAACATGTCAACGCAGATTCTGTAAATCTATATTCTCTGCGGTGTGGCAGTCTACCACGTCAGCCAGTCCGTAATTTTTGTGCCACGTCGGCCCATCTGCTCGCGGGTGGTCACGCCACGACATACATACTCCCTAAGTACCGACGCACTAGACACGACACATCTAGCACTTCTACAAAGATGAGTCACATCACTGCACATGACATCACAGGACATCACATGACAAATCAATCACAAAAAAATTCATTCCAAATCTCAAACCATGATTGCCAGCGACGTATTTAGTAACCGCATCTAGATCCATCTCAGACCTCACTGATGCCGGTAACTACTCCTTATTGTGATCATGAATATAGAGATTTTTGAGACCAAAATACTGCAATCATTTCGTCTTTCAATCCTGCACTCAAACAAGTCAAATGAGAGAGTACAAATCATTCATGTTCAATTTCGGGAATTCCGTTCATAAAGTCATACAACATAATACTGTCAGAGCCCAACAGTACCCCTGAAACCCCAAGGGGACATTAGTGACCTTATTAAATCGAGGTAATCTGTTGACAAAGGAGCGGAGTGACTCCCCTCTTGTGCAATCCCTTTGCACCAAATTCACCCTCGCTGATCTCGGGGATATATCGGAGTAGACCATGCTAAACCGAATGCTTCAAGGTAAAGTTCCAAAATCTGATGAGTATCTGCTAGGTCCTCCTCCTCCATCTACTTCGCATCTAATGTCGGATTGTTCTTGAATTTAACCAAGAACCGCCGAATCACTTTTACCTTTCACCTTTCTTTCCTTGTGTACCAAAATCTGTTCATGACCGAGTATCTCCTCGCTCTCTTCCACTTCGGGTTGCTCATCAAGCTCCCCATCAAGTGACACCTCACCTTTAAAAGGTTTCAAGAGACTCGCATGGCATGCATTGTGAATCTTCCAAGTATCGGGCAGCTTGAGTCGAAAGGAGTCATCATTTATCTTTTCTTAATCTTGAAAGGGCCATAATACCTCATGCTAAGCTTTTGGAAAAAGCCACTCCTTTCCCTTTCGTTTCTGTAGGCGTGCCTTCTCAAAACGAAAGAGCACCCCATCGTCTTCCTTTAATTTCAAGTCGCATCGCGTCGCGTCGATGTCGATGTCGATCTGCTGCGTTCTTATGTCGTACTTGAGATTGGACCTTGGCAAAAGCAGTATTTAGATCTAGATCATATTGATCTGCTTCAAACATCTTATTCTGGGTCTGGGGAATGTTCTGATCTACCAGCTGATTCCCTTTTTCCTTTCTTTCCTTGTGCTTGCATCGTTTCTTTCAAGTAAGATGCCGCCTTCCGCTCCCTGGAATGTTCTGAGAACCGCTCTCCAGAGAAGGCGACGTCAAACTATTGTACAAACTCAAGGGCTCGATGGGTGTCCCGGTAGCCCAAACGTCTGAAACCTCATGCCTTGACTCCCTTCCTTGAACTCCTTGGTTTTCTTGTTGATCTAGTTATTGTCAAAAGAGGACGAGCTCTCCTCCTTTGAACGGCTAGATGGCCTTCCATGCCTGCTAGACTTTCTTTCAAAAATCTACTTCAAAAGAATCTTGTCTTAGGTGCTTAGAAATTTAAGAACCTTCTTAGCACCCTCGAATACTTCAAATGGCGCCTTTGCCGTGTGTTGTTGTAGGCAAACTCCACCAAGCGCAAAAACTTTTCCCATTAAGTCTTCTGATCCAAAAAATAAGACTTAAACAAGTTCAAAACCATTAAATTGCTATCTCAAATTGCCCATCTGTCTTCGGGTGGAACGAGGATCTCCAAAACAACCTAGTAAATTGGGGATCTCTGTCCAAAACAATGGACTCACACATGTCATATTCGGAAAATCTGTGAGACAAACAGTTTCGCCAAATGATCGGGCTTAAGTGTCTTCTTTACCGGAATGAAGTGGACCTGTATACTGAATCTCTCGATGATCTCCAAATGCCATCATGCCCACTTTGAGTCTTGGGGAGATCAAAGATGAAATCCATCGCAATGCTTTCGCAGGGGCAAGTGGGAATGGGTAAAAGGCTGTAGTAATCCTTGTGCCTTATGCCTGTCAAACTTGACCTTCTGGCATACTAAACAACTGCGAACAAAGTCATCAACATCCTTCTTGAGTCTCAACCAAAAGAAATAACGCTCCACCACCTTGACTCCACCGCCTTCAAGGTGGTGTCGATGCCGCGGTGACCCGTAAATGGTGGACAATGGTACTCTCTCAAAACTTTTTCCCTCTTAAGGTTGTCTAACACACAACATTGTTTTCCTCATCAAGTAGCCATCCCGTATGGAATATCCTGGCACTATCTCCCCATTCTGTATCCGAGTAAAAACATCAGTAAAGTCCGGATGGGTGGCGTACTGGTCAACCATATCCTCGAAGCTTGTATGATGGACCGCGGAAATAGCCAAGATGAGGCGCTTCTGAGACAATGCATCTGCCACTAAATTTTTATGCCCCTGAACATGAACAATCTGGAGGTGAAACTGTGACAAGATGTTAGCCCACCGCATCTACTTTTCTGAAAGCTGCTTTTGTGTCAAGAAGTAGACTCTGATGATCAGTAAAGACCGTGAAATCGACTCCAAGTAGAAAATATCGCCACAATATCAGAGCATGGATCACTGCCAATAGCTCTTTCTCATAAATCTGTGCTACCAATTCTAGCCTTGAAAACATTCTGCTTTCATAAGCAATCAACTGGCCTTCTTGCATCAAGACCGTTCCGAGACTACGACCACAAGCATCACAATAAACTTTGACTGGCTTTTGCAAGTCTAGCAAAGCCAACATTGGTCCAGTAGTCAATTTTTCGTAAGTGTCTGAAAAGCAATCACCTATGTCGGTCCCCACGAGAAAGGGACTCCTTTCTGGGTCAATAAGTGCAAAGATGTCACAAACTAGTGACGTGGCAGAGCCACCCAGACAAACACACAGCCAATTGAAGACGTGGCTGACTGGCTAATAGTACGGACCGTCGTAATTCACGTTGACTGGCTGGCTGTATGAATTTCCGTGATACGCACTGACAGTGCTGACGTGGCAAGGCGTACGGAATTCCTGCTTTTGCGCTGACGACAGTGTACGGAATTCCACTTTTAGTGCCAATAGCTTTTAGGATAAGTTGCTTTTGATTTTGAAAGCTTTTGGGGCTCTGCTATTAGCATCCCTTGTAACTCTTTATAAGTGACCGTAGGGGCTCACTCTGCAGAGCATCTGGACGCAAAGTCTGAGAGCGAGCACCTGCGAGTTGGTTGTACTTTGCTCAAAGATTAATATAAAAATAACTAACGAAAGGGGCGCCAGTCTTTGGGGCCAACATCTCTTGGCACGAAACTACGTCGGGCCGTGTTGACTCTCTTTTGATCTGTGAATTATTTTGAAGTGAATTCCTATTGTGTCGCGATAGAATCTTGACTTGGGGTGTCCAAGTTTATTGCAGTAGTATCAAAACAAAGCCGATTTCTCTTCTATCATGAAATCCGGTCCCTTTTCTCGCCACACTTATGGATTCCGAAATGAATCAATCGACTTCTTCTGTAACCGCTGAGGCGGGAGGAGACCATGCATAAGATTTAAACAAATTAACAGAAGAAGAGTACGGGCCACCTCAGCCTACACAGTATGAACTTCAAGAGATGCAACGTCGACAACAGGTTGACAATTGCACGAAGCAGATGATTCAGTTTGCGAAAGACCCTCAATTTGCAAAATTTTTGTCTCAGCAATCCGCCGCTGAAGTGCACACTCAATGGCAGAAAGCCAACAAACCACCAGTGAAAGCGGCAATCAAGAAACCTCCTTCTCCGAGGATGTTTACAGAACAAGAACTTCAAAAGGTGGTTCAGACCCACATCAGTCAACATTTGGACACGAGGAATCAATCCAAAAAGCAATTGAAAAAGCGTAAGAAGAGAACTGACTACCCTGGTTATTTGGGCCGTCAATCTTCTTTTGCATCTGCAAGAAAGCAAAAGAAGCATGTACGCTTTGAAGGACTACCTAGTTCTTCCTCTTCTTCTGACAGATTTTCTAGCTCTTCCGACACGAGCGAGGAGGACAGAAAGGGCAAAAAGCGAAGCGAAAAGCAAAGCTTCGGAAAGAGCAAGAAAAAGGTAAAGAAACTCAGATTCCGACCAGTTTCTGATAGCTCTACGGAGGAGTCATCCTCTGACAGTTCGAACTCAAATGACCACATGTTTTATGCAAAGAAGAAGCACTTCTACAGAGCCAACATTGCGATATGACTTCCTCAAAAACAAGAGCAAGAAAACAAAAGAATTTAAAGAAGGTGGACAATCGATAAAGTTTGAATCCTTTTCTAGATTCTGAGATGCTCTGAAAACTTTGGCCTTCATCGAGCAGTTTGACATAGCCTTCTCTGGAGGGCACTACTCAGAGCACTCCAAGATTAGGATGCTACATCTTTTCTCAAAGGAAATGCTCGAACATGGTGGTCCAATCTTCTTCTAAGGAAAGAAGCTCGAGTCAAGTGGTTGCAATTCAAAAGTACGAACGGTATGTACGAACCGCTTGGAACCATCTTTGAATGACCAAGGGAGATTCTTTGGACGCTTATTGCGAAGGTTTTGAGACTCCAACCTCTTCATTTAAGAATGTCACCTTTAAGGACAAATTGAGTGGTTTTGTTGCGGACTCCCTACAGAGATCCGAGATTACTGCCTTGAACAAGAGTCGAATTCTATCCAAGAATTAATGGGTCATGCGAAACGGGGTTTCTCGATACATTTCGGGGATTTGACTAACTCCACTGACGAGATCTTAACTCTTCGAGAAAGGGCTAACTATCTCAAAGAGGGAAAGTGTTTTGGTTGTGGGGAACAAGGACACATCTCCGCAAAGTGCCCCAAAAAGGCACAGCAAGGACGGACTAAAGACAGTGGCAGTTCTAGCGGCGCCCGGACAGGACATAGCCATTACGCCTGTCATTGGCAAACTTCATTTGCATTGTTAGGGATATTTAGGGCACGAGGACTTTTACATCATGCCTTTGGAAGGGTGTGACGTCCTCCTAGGAGTCCCTTGGTACCATAAGAACAACGCCGTGGTCGACTATCGAGCCAAGAAAGCGACTTTGACTAATGAAAAGGGCCGAAAATTTATACTTGATGTAAAACTAAAGGGCGAATCCGTCCCTATTATATCGGCTTCGGCCATTTCTAAATTAATGAAATCCGGTCTCTTTGTTTACTTGATCTATTTGAAAGAGTTGAATAATGAACATAGAACAAACATGTCTGAACTTGACAAAGAACGCCAAGATTTTCTCCCCACACATGCTGATTGTTTCTCTGAGGGCCTGTGTAACCGGCCCGTAGGGCGGTAGGCGTTGGCTTTCACCCGAAATTCTTTACTTTATACACACACACAGAGCACTTTGCAAAGAGAACCTGCTATGGGAATTAACACTTAATCACACACACAGCTCGGAAGCTAGAATGCTCCGAGCAGACGCCGACAACCTGTAGGCCCCAAAATTGGCGCCCCTTTCGGTATTTCTTTATTCTTTAGGAGGGTAAATTACAAGGTAAGGTCCTGGGAATCCTTCACGTGTATCCACCTAGATACCATTTGATTTGGCCAAATTTCGGCAGCATAACAGCCCCAAAACTTGCGCGAAACCAATTCCCCTGCTGGAACTCGCTTGCACTGTCGTATACCCTCTGATTTCTGTCCAAAAACAGTAAATTCAGCGCGCTGTATTTACTGGTTTTTGCCCTGTTTTCAGCCCCAAACAGTCCCCTAACTGTCCTTTGCCAGTGGGGCACGATTCCCAATGATCCTGGCGTCCGTATGGCTGAAAAACAGTCAAATTACAGCGCATACACAGCGCTGATTTTGCACCTGTACGGTGAGGTTATGACCCTCACCAGTGCCTGCTTTGGAGCAGCAGTTAGCTACCCCTGTTCCTGCTCAAGGAGGCTCTTGCCTCAGCACAAAAGCATGAACCCACACAACTGTACATCAGTCAAATGAGTAGCCCTCTTGTGGGGCATCACATAACTGCACGTAGGGGAGAAAGAGAGCAGTGTGTAGTGTGCAGGGCATCACTCCTAGCACCACACTGTACATGAGAGGGAAAGAAAGCACTCCATAGCTCTTAACCTGTGACAGGTTGCAAATGAGGCTTCTCCCAGCTTAAAAATCAGCGCCCATTTTTCTGGAAGAGGCAAGTCCCTGAAAATGTGACACTTGGCGCATTTACAAGCATTTTCCCGTTTCGGGTTCGCCGCTTAAAAATATCCCAACCGACGCGTCAGTTAACTTCGCGGCAGAGTTATAAAGTGTTCCCCTAGTCATACCGAAGGTAATGACGCGAACACATTTCACGGCCCAAAATAGCAATTCCCTAAATTTTAGGAGATGCTTCCGTTGGGCTCCCACTGGTCTTCTGACCATCTATCCTCATTGGGACCGCATCCAAAAATGCAATGTGGCCCAACTGTCGCATACTTTTTGTTGGAAGTCCCACCTTGACTTTACGCCTTAATTGAGTTCACTTCCTAGCATCCACCAACTTGCTAAGTGCGACGGGGGGACCTATATGATCTTGCTCTGAGCCTAGACATCCTCTTACCATACGAATTCCACTGCCGACCACTTCCCGTCTGCGGGTGAATCTACCGTTCACATTGGCCATACAATGTCCGACCGTTTGCTACTTCAAAAAGAGGGTCTTAAACAAATAAAATAAACCCCATTGGAAAGAAACCAACAACCAAGGTTAGCAGTTGCCACATCTCTGTGACATGGTTAATAACTGCCACGTCCTCGTGACATACCCCCCTCTTGAAATCGCAAACGTCCTCGATTGCATACCATAAATACACGCCACTGATGATCTTGTGCTATTAACACTCTTTTATCATCGCATGTATCCGCAAGAAAGGTCGTAACATACATAGATACAAATGACTTAATGAGGCCTTCATACTTTTGCCATTTCCATCTATGGCACTGAATTCATATGTACATTTGATGTACTAGCTCTATCATTACCCCTCCTTTGCACACGTTGGGTTGGGGCATAAGTAGGCTGTAACCCAAAGGCTTCAAGGTAAAGCTGCAATACATTTGGTGACTCTGACAGTTCATGCTCTTCCATCCACTTTGCATCCATAGGCGGATAGTTCTTGAACTTCACCAAATAGCGTCTTGCAACTTGTCCTTTAACTTTTCTGTCCTTATGTGCCAAAACTTGCTCAGGTACCAGGATCTCATCAAGTTCCTCAACTTCTGGCTGATCCTCAACTGGCATATCTTCTGGCACATCACCCACGAAGGGTCTTAGAAGACTCACGTGAAACGCATTATGAATCTTCCATGCATCAGGCAATTTCAGCCTGTAAGCCACATCGCTGATCTTGTCAAGCACTTGAAAAGGCCCATAGTAACGCATGCTGAGCTTAGGAAACAGCCGTTCCTTGCCCTTCATCTTCTTTAATCTTGCCTTTTCGAACCTTAAGAGAACCCAATCACCAGGTGATAGTAGCAATTCACGACGGTGACGATCAGCAGCCTTTTTCTGTTTTGCCTGAGTCTTCTCCAAGGCAACTTTAATCTTCTTATACATCTCATCCATGTTCTCAACATATCGATCTGCCTCAAAGATCCTGTCCTTGGTGTGCAAAATGGGAGGAACCTTTTTGCCGCCTTCAACAATCTCAAAAGGTGCTTTGCCAGTAGACGAATGCACCGTATTATTGTACGCATACTCAAGCATAGGCAAATACTGTTCCCACTTGCCCTTATTATGTGACACATAGCATTTCAGCAGATCTAAGACAGTAGAATTGGCCTCTTCTGACTGTCCATCAGTTTGTGGATGAAACGAAGACGAGAACTTGAGCGTAGTACCCATGTTCTCAAACAATCCTCTCCAGAACAAACTGGTCATGCGAGGATCACGATCACTGATAATCGATTGTGGCATACCATGGTACTTAAACACATTGTACATGAACAAGCGTGCCATCTGATCAGATTTTATCTTCTTCCTGACAGGGATAAAATGGGCCTGCTTGCTGAACCTGCAGATAATGGTCCATATACCATCATTCCCTGTTGGCGTCCTTGGAAGATCAAAGATAAAGTCCATAGCAATGCTTTCCCATGGCTTATCCGGAATCGGCAGTGGTTGTAACAACCCTGGTGCCTTTTGCCTGTCAAACTTGACCTTTTGGCAAACTATGCATGCTCGCACAAAGGCATCCACATCTCTCCTCAAGGTAGGCCAATAGAAGAACGTCTCTACCGCTTTAACTGTTGCATCAATGCCACGATGCCCTGCATACGGTGGGACATGACTCTCTTCCATGACCTTATGTCGCAGTGGCCTAGTGACACAAAGTCTGCCATGCATCATCATAAAACCATCTCTGAGGAGGTAGTGCTCGTGATGTTGCCCCTCTTGTAATTGTTCAAAGATCCTTGCAAAATCTTCATCAGCAGTATACTGTTCCTTCATGTCATCTAACTCATGATGATAAGGAATTGACACAGCTGAAATTTGTGGCTTTCTTGATAACGCATCAGCCACAACATTCTTCTTGCCTTTCACATGCATAATCTGGAAGTGGAACATGGAAAGAATGTTTGCCCATCGCATATGCTTTTCGGATAACTTTGACTGTGTCAAGAAGTATCGCAAGGTCTGATGATCTGTTTGGACAACAAAATCAGCACCTAAGAGGTAGTGCTTCCAGCTAGAAAGCGCATGAATAACGGCCAAGAGTTCTTTCTCATAGACTTGCATAGTCCTCTCTGGCCCTTGCAAAATTCGGCTTTCATAGGCTACTACCCGTCCATCTTGCATTAGCACTGCTCCGATGCTACTGCCACACGCGTCACATTGGACCACAAATGACTTCCTAAGATCTAGCAAAACAATAACTGGATCTGAAGTCAACTTTTCCTTTAAGAGACTAAAAGCTGAAATCTCTTTTTGGGTCCATCTGAAAGTGACCTCTTTCTTTTGCAATGCGTGAAGAGGCGATGCTATCTCTGCAAAATTTCTGATAAACCTTCTATAGTAGAAACACAATCCCAAGAAGCTTCTGACATTGTGCACAGTCTTCAAGTCTCGCCATGTCTTGATAGCTTCGACCTTTGCGGGATCCATTCTAACACCATCCTTTGAGACTATGTGGCCCAGAAAGTGGATCTCTTCAAGAAAGAATTCACTTTTCTTAGGATTGACAAGTAACCTGTGACTGCGCAGCTCTTCGAACACAATGGTCAAGTGCCGCCTATGCTCCTCTTCATTCTTCGAATACACAATCATGTCATCGAAGAATGTTCCAACAAACTATTGATGCGAGCGGAAAATCCGGTCCATCATTCTGTTGAACGTGGCAGGAGCATTTGTTAGCCCAAACGGCATCACTAGAAACTCATAAAGGCCAAATGTCGTTCTAAACGCAGTCTTGTGCACATCCTCTGGGCTTATACGAATCTGATGGTACCCACTCTTCAGGTCTATCCTGCTGAAAATTGCAGCACCCTCTAAACGATCGAGAATATCATCAATGCGAGGAATAGGAAACCTATTCTTGATGGTATTCTTATTCAACGCACGTTAATCAATACACATGCGCCATGAGCCATCCTTCTTCTGCACTAGGAGCACTGGGGAGCAAAAGGGTGAAGAACTAGGCTGAATCAGCCCCTTCTCTAATAACTCCTCAACCTGGCCCATAATCTCTTTCTGCTGCGCCGCACTAACCCTGTAGGGAGGTCTATTTGGTGGGCTACACCCTGGCACCAAATCTATCCGATGGTCCTCAGGTCTCTCTGGCGGTAATTGCCACGGTAATGAATCAGAAAAACAGTCACTAAACTTTTGCAAAAATGCTGACCTTTCTTTATCTAACACAGATAAATTTGACTGATCCCTATCTGAGACATCACGTGCAAAAATCAAGTACACAAAAAGATGATTCTTTATTACAGAAGTGATAGCAGAAGCAGATACAATAGGGACTGACTCTCCTTTAAGCTTTACATCCAAGATGTGAGTTTTGCCCCTATGCTGTACAGTGATCTTTTTGTTCTAGGCATCCAAGACTCCATGCACTCGGAACATCCACGGGATCCCCATCAAGGCGTCACAACCTTCCAGCGGCATGATGTAAAACTCTTCAGTGCCCACATACGACTGAATATGCAGACGCAGTTTTCCAATGATAGGAGTAACACACTCTGAGTGGCCAGGACATGCCAACCCTGCCTCTGCTGTGTACCCCATCTCTTCAGCTTTGATGCCGAGCTTCATAGCTAACTCTGGTGAGATAAAGTTGGCTTTGGCACCTGGATCAAAGAAGATGAGTGCCGTCTGATCCCTAACTTTACCCCATGCCCTGCATAACTCACTGCCATCTGTGCTGGGCCTGTCACCCACCATGTCTGGCACTAAACCTGCCGTGGGTTTAGGCTTCTTGCCTTTCTGGTCTTCTTTATCCTCTGAGTCAGCTGGCCTTTTCCTTTGTGGACAATTGATAGAAAAGTGACCAGGCTGCTCGCATATAAAGCATTTGTTCTCAGCCATTAGGACCTTCTTTTCCTCGAGCGACTTGCGCACAAAAGGCTTCCTTTTCTGTTTCTTTGCCTGCGCTCCAGAAGTCCCAGCTGAATCCTTGTCTTTGGTGGCCTGTTCAGACCCCTATGACGCATCAGGAGCCGTCTTCACAAAGGGCTTCTTCGCTGAATTTTTCTTTTGCTGCCCTCCTTTATCACTGCTCGGAAATCCACTGTCCTCTCCTTTCAACAGGGCAAGACCAGTGTTCGCAACTTCCATAAGCTGAGTAAGGGTAGCCACTCTATTCTTTGTACAGTAATCGCGAAGCCCTTTAGGCAACCCACAACAATACTTCTCTATCTGCTCTGTCAGTGGCACAAATCTGTAGGAGGTCACTGAGAGTAATGCTTTACAAAACCTCCTATTGTACTCCAGCAAGCTCTTGCACGAAGCTGCCGTAAGCTGGTGCCAATCTGTCAAGACATCGGCTTCAAATTCATTTGATAGCCAAGCAGATGCAAACATTTGCTTGAAGTAAACCCAAGTGGCGGGTGCCTGTCCTTGCATTAACAATGTCGTCCACCATGTAAGCGCATTGTCCTTTAAGAAAGTGGCAGCTTTCCTAACCTTCGAGGCCTCTGTAAAATTCCCTCCCGCATAAGCTGTATCAAACTGCTGGAGGAAAGTGAGTGCCTTTGTCTTGTCCTCGAAACCACTGAAGGTACTGAACTTTACTGCTGCACCACCTTCTTTGTAAGCCTTCGGCTTCTCTAGTGCCCCCAAATTGTCATACGGAATGGTCTGCAACATGGGCACTGTACTAGGCATGATCGGCACGTGTTGGCCATTCACATTCTGCGTCAGAGGTGCGATATCTGGCTGCTGTCCAAAAAAACCAGCCATGCCAAAATGACCCTGTGGCACCCCAAACTGGCCCTGGTTGCCGTGGAAACCTTGCTGCATGCCGATAGTACCATACATGGGGTTTGGCATGATGCCTTGCATACCCCCGAACACTGTTCCTGGCATGTACGGCTGACTTCCAGACGCATAACCAGCCATACTTTGGAACACTGATCCACCCCCGAAATACCTAGGATGTACCGTGGGTGGTGGAAAAACTGAGTGCATAGCCTGGTATCCAGCTCCCTGTCCATTCAAGACAGCATGCTGGCTCTGAAAGGTGGCGGGCTGAACTGGCATAACCTGTGGAATAGGCGTTCTAGCCACCTGTTCAAGCACGGGAGGAATCTGCTTTGGAGCCCCCGACTCCGCAACATGCGAGTGTTCCCTTTCCTCCTGCGCCTCATGAAGTACCTGGGCTTGAGCTTCAACAAGCTCCGTACGCGGCGTACGTTGCCTATTTTGCTGTTGCACTGGTGGCGCTTGCAAGAATTCCATAAACCTCGGATTCTGCACCAGCTGCGAAAAGACATTCACCGCGGCAACTAACTGAGTCTTAAACGCATCATCCTCAAGTTGCCCTGTCATAAAGCCCTGTACTACTGGAGGGACATTCACGTTGACAGTAGGTACAGACTGACGTGGCCGTGAGCTCTCGCCAATCTCAAAAACCATAGGAATCTCCTGCCTGTCCTTTGGAGAGGAACCCTCTTCCATAATTCCCTTCCCCTTGTCGGCCATAGTGTAATCCCCGCGTTCTTGCACTGTGTGACTTTACCCTGAACAATCCAGGCTCACTCTTTGAGGAAAAAGTGATTGATGTCCCGGCAACGGAACCATGTAACCGGCCCGTAGGGCGGTAGGCGTTGGCTTTCACTCGAAATTCTTTACTTTATACACACACACAGAGCACTTTGCAAAGAGAACCTGCTATGGGAATTAACACTTAATCACACACACAGCTCGGAATCTAGAATGCTCCGAGCAAACGCCGACAACCTGTAGGCCCCAAAATTGGCGCCCCTTTCGGTATTTCTTTATTCTTTAGGAGGGTAAATTACAAGGTAAGGTCCTGGGAATCCTTCACGTGTATCCACCTAGATACCATTTGATTTGGCCAAATTTCGGCAGCATAACAGCCCCAAAACTTGCGCGAAACCAATTCCCCTGCTGGAACTCGCTTGCACAGTCGTATACCCTCTGATTCCTGTCCAAAAACAGTAAATTCAGCACGCTGTATTTACTGGTTTTTGCCCTGTTTTCAGCCCCAAACAGTCCCCTAACTGTCCTTTGCCAGTGGGGCACGATTCCCAATGATCCTGGCGTCCGTATGGCTGAAAAACAGTCAAATTACAGCGCATACACAGCTCTGATTTTGCACCTGTACGGTGAGGTTATGACCCTCACCAGTGCCTGCTTTGGAGCAGCAGTTAGCTACCCCTGTTCCTGCTCAAGGAGGCTCTTGCCTCAGCACAAAAGCATGAACCCACACAACTGTACATCAGTCAAATGAGTAGCCCTCTTGTGGGGCATCACATAACTGCACGTAGGGGAGAAAGCGAGTAGTGTGTAGTGTGCAGGGCATCACTCCTAGCACCACACTGTACATGAGAGGGAAAGAAAGCACTCCATAGCTCTTAACCTGTGACAGGTTGCAAATGAGGCTTCTCCCAGCTTAAAAATCAGCGCCCATTTTTCTGGAAGAGGCAAGTCCCTGAAAATGTGACACTTGGCGCATTTACAAGCATTTTCCCGTTTCGGGTTCGCCGCTTAAAAATATCCCAACCGACGCGTCAGTTGACTTCGCGGCAGAGTTATAAAGTGTTCCCCTAGTCATACCGAAGGTAATGACGCGAACATATTTCACGGCCCAAAATAGCAATTCCCTAAATTTTAGGAGATGCTTCCGTTGGGCTCCCACTGGTCTTCTGACCATCTATCCTCATTGGGACCGCATCCAAAAATGCAATGTGGCCCAACTGTCGCATACTTTTTGTTGGAAGTCCCACCTTGACTTTACGCCTTAATTGAGTTCACTTCCTAGCATCCACCAACTTGCTAAGTGCGACGGGGGGACCTATATGATCTTGCTCTGAGCCTAGACATCCTCTTACCATACGAATTCCACTGCCGACCACTTCCCGTCTGCGGGTGAATCTACCGTTCACATTGGCCATACAATGTCCGACCGTTTGCTACTTCAAAAAGAGGGTCTTAAACAAATAAAATAAACCCCATTGGAAAGAAACCAACAACCAAGGTTAGCAGTTGCCACATCTCTGTGACATGGTTAATAACTGCTACGTCCTCGTGACAGCCTGCCAGGCGATCTCGTCTTGAGGATCACACTATTGATCTGATTCTTGGAAGCACACCACCGAACCGTCCACCTTACCGTGCTAGCCGAGCCCAGAATGAAGAGATCATGAACCAAGTGAAAGACCTTCTTGAAAAGGGTCTTATCCAACCGAGTACTTCACCCTACTGCTCTCCGGTGTTGTTGGTATTAAAGAAAGACGGATCTTGGAGAATGTGCATTGACTACAGAGCTCTCGATAAAATCACATCAAAAACAGATTTTCCAATTCCAAGGATCGATGATATTCTTGACCTACTTCAGGAATCCTCTTGTTTCAGAAGGATTGATTTGAAAAGCGGATATCATCATATCAGAATCGCCCCGGGAGATGTCTATAAGCCAGTCTTTCAAACAAGTTTCGATTTGTATGAATTTTTGGTGATGCCTTTTGACCTTACCAATGCTCTAGTGACTTTCAACCGAATGATAAATAGGATTTTCCGAGAGTATCGATCTTTTGTTGACACTTTCTTTGATGATATTAGTCTTCTCCAAGGATGAAGCAGAACATCGACACCATCTGCTATAGGTCTTTTAGGCATTGCGGGATCACAAATTAGTTATCAATGCCAAAAAGAGTGAATTTTTCTTACCAGAGATACACTTTCTGGGACACATCGTCTCAGCGGCAAGAGTACAGATGGAGGACCCGGCCAAGATTGAGACTATACGTGACTCGCCAGATTTGAAGAATGTCTAATTCTTGGAAGCACACCACCGAACCGTCCACCTTACCGTGCTAGCCGAGCCCAGAATGAAGAGATCATGAACCAAGTGAAAGACCTTCTTGAAAAGGGTCTTATCCAACCGAGTACTTCACCCTACTGCTCTCCGGTGTTGTTGGTATTAAAGAAAGACGGATCTTGGAGAATGTGCATTGACTACAGAGCTCTCGATAAAATCACATCAAAAACAGATTTTCCAATTCCAAGGATCGATGATATTCTTGACCTACTTCAGGAATCCTCTTGTTTCAGAAGGATTGATTTGAAAAGCGGATATCATCACATCAGAATCGCCCCAGGAGATGTCTATAAGACAACCTTTCAAACAAGTTTCGATTTGTATGAATTTTTGGTGATGCCTTTTGACCTTACCAATGCTCTAGCGACTTTCAACCGAATGATAAATAGGATTTTCCGAGAGTATCGATCTTTTGTTGACACTTTCTTTGATGATATTAGTCTTCTCCAAGGATGAAGCAGAACATCGACACCATCTGCTATAGGTCTTTTAGGCATTGCGGGATCACAAATTAGTTATCAATGCCAAAAAGAGTGAATTTTTCTTACCAGAGATACACTTTCTGGGACACATCGTCTCAGCGGCAAGAGTACAGATGGAGGACCCGGCCAAGATTGAGACTATACGTGACTCGCCAGATTTGAAGAATGTTCATTAAGTGAGAAGCTTCTTGGGCTCGTGTTCTTACTACCGACGGTTCATTCGAAAGCTTGCAGAGGTAGCTTTCCCTATGCACATATTGACTCAAAAGGAGTCCCTTTCTCGTGGGGACTGACAGAGGTGACTGCCTTTCAAACACTTAAAGAAAAACTTGACTACTGGACCACTGTTGACTTTGTCGGACTTGCAAAAGTCATTCGAAGTATATTGCGATGCTTGTGGTCGTAGTCTGGGAGCGGTCTTAATGCATGAAGGCCATGTGATTGCCTATGAAAGCCGATTGTTTTCAAGGCCAGAATTGACAGCACAGATTTATGAGAAAGAGCTCTTGGCAGCGATCCATGCTCTTACTCAGTGGCGATATTACCTACTCGGAGCCGATTTCACGGTCTTTACTGATCATCAGAGTTTACGTTGCTACTTAACACAAAAGCAGCTTTCAGAAAAGCAGATGTGGTGGGCTAACATCTTGTCAAAGTTTCACTTCCATATTGTCCATGTTCAGGGACAGAATAACTTGGCAGATGCATTGTCTCGAAAGCCCCTAGTCTTGGCTATTTCCGCGATTCATCGTAGAAGCTTCAAGGATATGGTTGATCAGTACGCCACAGATCCGGATATTTTGATGTATTTACTTGAATACAGAATGGAGAGGGAGTAGCGGGATATTCCATACAAGATGGCTACTTGATAAAGAAAACAATGTTGTGCGTCACACAGCCATTGAAAAAAAAGGTTTTGAATGAGTGCTATTGTCCACCTTTTACCGGTCATCGCGGCATCGACACCACCTTGAAAGGTGTGGAGCAATACTTCTTTGGGCCAAGACTCAAGAAGGATGTGGACGACTTTGTTCACAGTTGTTTAGTATGGCAGAAGGTCAAGTTTGACACGCATAAGGCAGAGAGATTACTACAACCTTTACCCATTCCCACCCGCCCCTGGGAAAGTATTGCAATGGATTTCATTTTTGATCTCACAAAGACATAGAGTGGGCATGATGACATTTGGAGTGTCATCGACAAATTTAGCAAGCAAGCTCACTTCATTCGAGTGAAGAAAACAATCAAGCAAGATCAGTTAGCGAGACTATTCATTGCACAGATTTTTCGACTACATGGCATGCCTGAGACAATAGTCTCCGACAGAGATCCCCGATTCACGAGCTTGTTTTGGGGGGCTACTTGGGAGAACATTGGCACACGGTTGCAATTCTCGTCATCCTTCCACCCGCAGACAGATGGGCAATCTGAGATTGCAAATTCAGTTGTTCTGGATTTATTGAAGTCTCTGATCAGAAGACTCAATGGGAAAAATATTTGCCTTTGGTAGAATTTGCCTACAACAACACAATTCACTCTTCGACGGGGAAGGCACCATTTGAGATCATTGAAGGTGCTCCAAATGTTCCACCCTTCCTTAGCACTAAAGATAAGATTTTTGAAGTCGACCAGTACACAGGGACTTGGACACTGCTTTTGCCAAGGTCTGGGAGGCTTTAGCAAAATCTCAAGAACGACGTAAGAAGGCAGCAGATCGACATCGACGAGATTTGAAATTAAAGGAAGAGGATTGGGTGCTCTTACGTCTTGAGAAGACACCCCTAAGAAAACGAAAAGGAAAGGAGCAGCTTTTTCCAAAGCTTAGCATGAGGTATAATGGCCCTTTCCAAATACAAGAAAAGATAAATGATGTCTCCTTTAGACTACAACTGCCTAATACTTGGAAGATTCACAATGCATTCCATGTGAGTCTACTGAAGCCTTTAAAAGGCGATGTGCCAATTAATGGGGAGCCTCAGGAGCAACCCGAAGTGAAGGAAAGCGAGGAGATACTCGTTCCAGAACAGACTTTGGCACACAAGGACAAAAAGATAAAAGGTAAAGTGATTAGGCGATTCTTGGTTAAATTCAAGAACTATCCTGCATTAGATGCGAAGTAAATGGAGTAGGAGAACCTAGCAGATACTCCTCAAATTTTGGAACTTTACCCTGAAGCATTCCGTTTAGCATAGTCTACTCCGATAGAACCCCGAGTTCAACGAGGGTGAATCTACTGCAGCGGGTTTGCACAAGAGGGGAGTTACTCCGCTCCTTGTCAATAGATTACCCCGATTTTTGAATAAGGTCACTAATGTCCCCTTTGGGTTTCAAGGATACCAATGGGTTGACCAGTATTCTGTTGTACGACTTTAAGACACGGAATTCTCGAAAATGAATATGATTGATTTGTACTCTCTCATGTGAAAGACGAAATGACTGCAACATTTCGGTCTCATAAATCTCTATAGACATGATTGCAATAAGGATTAGTTAATCGAGCATCAGTGAGATCCGAAATGGATCTAGATGCGATTACTAAATACGTTGTCGATGGTCATGGTCTAAGATTTGGAATGAATTTTTCTGAGATTTTGTCATTGATGTCCTGTGATCTCGAGTGATGTCATGTGATGTGATTGTCGTTTTGTACAAGTGGTAGATGTGCCGTGTCTAGTCCATCGATACTAACAGTCAGTGTCTCCTAAGACAGTTCATGGCCTTTGTCTGTTTTGCAGGCGTAATCGAGGGCGAACACAATTCTTTCAAGAGGGGGGTATATCACAAACTGGTGACGTGGCAAAGCCACTCGAACAAACGCACAGCCAATTGATGACGTGGCTGACTGGCTGACAGTACGGACCACCGTAATTCACACTAACTGGCTGGCTATACGAATTTCCGCGATACGCGTTGACTGCTAACGTGGTTGTACCGATTTCCATGATACACACTCACAGTGCTGACGTGGCAAGGCGTACGGATTTCTTGCTTTTGCGCTGACAGCAGTGTACAGAATTCCACTCTAAGCGCTGGCAGCTTTTAGGATAAGTTGCTTTTGATTTTGAAAGCTTTTGGGGCTATGCTTTTAGCATCCCTTGTAACTCTCTATAAGTGACCCTAGGGGCTCACTCTGCAGTGCATGTGGACACAGAGTCTAAGATCGAGCACCCGCGGGTCGGTTGTACTTTGCCCAAACATTAATATAAAAATAAATACCGAAAGGGGCACCAGTCTTTGAGGCCAATATCTCTTGGCACAGAACTACGTCGGGTCGTGTCCACTCTCTTTTGATCTGTGAATTATTTTGAAGTGAATTCCTGTTGTGTCGTGATAGAATCTTAACTTGGGGTGTCCAAGTTTGTTACAAAAGGAGAAGCTACCTCGGCAAACTTCTGAATGAACCCCCGATAGTAAGAACACAAGCCGAAAAAGCTTCTAACTTCATAAACATTCTTCAAGTCAGGTAAGTCGCGGATAGTCTCAATTTTGACCGGGTCCATCTGTACTCCTGCTGTAAAACTCTCTTAAAATCCCAAAAGTCGTCCTGAAAGCTGCCTTGTAGACGTCTCCAGGAACAATTCAGATCTGATGATAACCACTCTTCATATCAATTTGGCAAGTAGAATTCTAAAGTCTGTCGAGTGTATCATCGATCCTCGTAATGTGGAAATCTGTTATGTTCATTGTTTTTTTGTTATTTTGGCCTCGGCTAACTCTGTAAGGTGGTCGGTTCGGTGGTGTACTACCAGGAATCAATCATGTGATCTTCAAGACTTGAAGGAGGCAACTCGCCTTATACGCCCTCAGAGAAACAATCAGCCTCTATTGCAGAAAATCTTGTCGTTCATTTTTGAGGTCAAACATATTCAACCTTCAATCATCATTCAGTTCTTTCAAAAAAATTGAGTAAAGAAAACTGGATTTCATCAGGTGCAATCTCTTTCCCCTTCATTTGTCAAAGTCGCTTTCTTAGCCGGATAGTCAACCTCGGCATTGTTCTTGTGGTACCAAGGGATTCCTCAAAGGACATCACACCCTTCCAAAGGCATGATATAGAAGTCCTCGTGCCCTAAACACCCCTGACATTCCAAACGATCGGCGTAATGGCAACGTCCGTCCAAGTGCCGCTAGAACTACCTCCGCCTGTGGCCTCAGCCTGTCAGGCGTAATTCCAAGTCGAATCGCCAATTCAAGTGAAAAGAAGTTGGCCTTGGCCCTCCACCAAAGAAAAATGAGGGCTTCCTGATCTTTCACTTTGCCCCCTGTGCGGCAAAGTTTTGAGCTTTCGTTCATCTGATTCAGGTCGGTCCCCACGCAATGTGGTACCAGTTCTGCTTTCATCTTTCCTTTTCTTCTGCGCTTGATGGCTGCTTTGTAACTCTCAAGTTTATCTTCTAGTGGTTCTTTGGTTCATCTTCTTTTCAAGAGTTCTTGTCTATTTCTTTCTGCGAGTATAGGTTCCCCTTTTCTGCACTCATCTGTCCTTTCGGCTTTCCTCCCTACTTGAGAGGAGAAGCACTGGCCACACGCCATCACTAGTAAATCTTATCAATCGGGTAATTCTTCAATTGTTTCGCTAGTCTCGGATCTATGGAGTACTTGACCAATCTTTTCATAGATGTGTCAACCTGCAGTTGACGTTTGTACTCCGCTGTCGCAAAATTTTCCACCAAGAATATGTCCAAATATTCATTATTTTCTTCGGTTCCCGCGCCGGATTTTCTTTTACCTGCCCCCCCCCCCCCCCCCCCCCCCCCCCCCTAAAGGTGTTATCTTTGTCATATGTAATCTGGGATTCTTTATGGCTTTATGCCCTTTAAGACAGAGCGATGAAGATGAGAGCGCGCCCGATGCGCGATGTATGAAGGGTGGGAGTGGCTAATAGCAATAAGTCCGAAATAGAGGCACGAAGATTCTTTCACAAAAATTGTGCGCTGCAAAAAGGTTCGGATCCTCCGTAGGAAAAGAATCTTTCTGTGCTTTGATACCACTGTAACCGGCTTGGACACTCCAAGCGAGAAATCAATAGCAGCACACGAACAGAAACTTCATAATCATTGAACTTTAATAGACAGAGAGAGAGAGAGAGAGAGAGAGAGTCCACAGGGCCCGGCAGAGTTCCGTGCCCAGAGGTATTGGCCCCAAAGATTGGCGCATGTCACAAACTGTTGACGTGTCAAAGCCTTGAAGAATGGAGCTAGGCCTAAACCCTAAGAAGAACAAGTAACCAACTTATGGGAACCCTGTCCGATGGAGCCCCAGTGACATAAAGGAAGTAAAATAAAGCAAGACCCACACACACTCACGCAAACTGATGACGTGGCAGTTGTACGGACGCTCCGTGTTTTGTGCTGACTGTTGACGAGGTAGTTGTACGGAATTTTGCAAAACGCGCTGACAGCTTTTTGGCATTGCTTTTGGACTAGAAGCTTTTGAGTTTTGAAGAATTTTCGCTGTAACTGCTTTTCAGGCCAAGGGCCTTTAAATATGAGGTTAGAGCTCATTCTCTGGCATGCTTCTTGGAGAAGGTTCAGAATCTGGAGTATCGGCTTGTACTGTGTTGATGCAATATAAAGAAATACCGAAAGGGGCACCAAGGTTTGGGACCAGTACTCTCTAGGGTGAAATTCCGCCACTCCGTGTCGCGTGTCGTCTCTCTCTCAATTCAGTTGTTATTGAAGTGCTAAAAGTCTGTTCAGTCTGTTCTTTTCTATTGGCACGTGGCGCCCGTCTTGTGACAACACCCCTTTCGATATTGCTCTTTATATTAATCTTTGGGTAAAGTACAATTCCTGCGGATGCTCGCTCTCAGACTCTGCGTCCATATGCTCTGAGAAGTGAGCCCCCTTGGGTCACTTATAAACATTACAAGCGGTGCTAAAAGCAAAGCCCCAAAAGCAAGTAATCTCAAAATCTGCAAGCAAAAAGCAGCAATGCAAAAAGCGAAAATCGGTACAGCTGTCAGCGCGAATTACGAAACTTGCCGTACAATCTACCACGTCAGCATGTCAACGCAGATTCCGAAAATCCATATTGTCTACCATGTGGCACTCTGCCAAGTCAACCTATCCGTAATTTTTGTGCCACGTCATCCCATCTGCCCGCAAGTGGTCATGCCACATCATCAGTTTGTGACAGTGAGTCTCTAGAAAAGGGTGCCTCCATCTTCATTCAATCCTTGGAAGCCATGAGGCCAGCTTTGATTGTAATCTTCCATGCTATCAATGGCTAGCATTTTCAACTTAATCCATTCTACAAGAAGTTGTACTTCAAATAAAGACGTTAGGTAATTCGAGCAAAAACTAATTTTGAAAGCTTGCCATGGCCTTGGAGCGTGAGGCTTTGAGGATAAAAGAATCCACCATTGATTGCATAGTCTCTAAGAAAAGGCCACTCCAAAAAAATTGGATTCTTCTGTGTACTTCTCGAATGCGTAAGTTCAAAGAAACTGTAAAGCTCTCTTCCAATCCTTGACTCCTAAACAGCTGAAATTTTTATTGTCAATCCATCGTCCTTGAAATCCTTGGGTTGAGGAAGTCATGTAGATTCTAGAACTGGTGGATTTTATGGGTATGCATAAGGATTCCAACTATGAAACACGGGAGGTGGTGAGGCGGCGGTGGCAGAGGTGGTGCAAAAGTAGGTGTCGCACCCATCCGATGAAAAAATCCCACCAAAGGGACAGAAGCATCTGTCCTATGTAGACTGATGAGAGGAAGCTCTTGCATTGTCGGGTCCTAACCCCTTTGGGATCCTAGGGTAGTAACACATCATCTATTTATGACATGACTCACATTTTTTGCCTTGCACAGTCTCAACCCTCTCGTAGACATAGGAAATTATACTTAGCTTCACAATTGCTCTTTTTTGCTTTTAAAAAGGTGGTTTTAACTTGGGAGTTGTCCAATGCAACGAGGACAAATGATAGACATACATATCCAACATAACAAAAATTATCCTTTCTTGTGAGAGTTTATTTTGGCCCTTACAGAGTAAATTTAAAAAGACTTGAGAGATGAAACACAGAAAGAGCCTTTAAAAGCAGAGCCAAGTCCTATCCTCTTTGTGGCTGGGTTCAGACAAGGAAGTAGAAGAGATCTTGAGAGAAGCATGGCTCCACACGTCGCTAGCTCATACGCGAAAAAGAGGAAACATTGTTTCCAGACCCACAAGAAATTGGGCGAGCCCCCCCCCCCCCCCCCCCCCCCCCAAACTATACCTCACACGGGCATGAGAGGAGATGGGATCTAAGGTGGGATCTCGGGCAAACTTGGGCAAAGTAATCTCGAGAAGGATACCCGTGTTTACTTCACCCCCTTTACCCCCCCTAATCTGCAAAGTCTCATTTCCAAAACCTCACATAGATGACACACACAAAAATTAGAAAACATTGACAAAGCATACACCTAGATGAATCCAGGATAAGCCCCGATTCACCCGTGAAGGAAAGTGCAAGGTATAGACCCGTGGATAAAGCACTTTAACTTGACCTGAATACACCATGCCAAAGTACAATCCAAAACTGAAAACTGAACACAACTTCTTATGAGACAAGACGCATATCAAAAGGAAAAAAAGTTAATATACAAGGGATTTGCATAAAATAGCAAGGCAATAAAACTGCTGCAGTTAATACATTGAGGGTATAAAGAGACTATGCTCAAGCCAAACACAATACATTGAACAAGTAATGTAAGAAGTCATCATACATAGTAGCACATATACTAAACAGCACTTAAAAATGCAAAAAAAAACTGCACAGACTACCAGCTCATAAATTCTTATTTACAACAATAAATGTATTTATTTGAATGTTATACTCGTACATGCAGTTTAAAATGGTACAGCTCTTTGTGTAATTGAGAGGTACAATCATGTTATAACTAACAGCAGAAAGATTAGACGCATGTAACATGTACCTCAAAATCGAACCCAGCACCGTGTACACTGTGCCATACAATCCCCCTTGCAGTCAACATTGTAACCTAACACCTTGGGGTTGCGCAGGAGAAGATTGCGTAAGGAGGTACCAGAGATGCCCCATTCCTTCTCCAAAATCTGCACATTCTTCTGCATCTCTTCTTCAAGAAGGCAACCCAAGACCTCAGGAAATTTCTTCAGAAATGCAGGCAAATCTGCATCCGAAAGACCGAGGCTGCACAGAAAATCAAGGGTTTTCTGCACGAGTGCAGGATCTGGCATCGTTTTGGCTCTCTCTTCACCCCAATACGGTGAAGGGAACCATCCAAAAGACTTCGCAAGAACCTGATTAGCTTCTTGCTCGGACACAGCAAACCCTAGAAGAGGTGCACGTGCAGCCTGCCACTTAGCAAGATCCTCGCTATTCGACAGCTGATCCTCCAACGGCACAGTTGCTGGCTTGCCTGCTAATTTGGCTTGAACAACCACCTGCAATCCCGCTGTCTTTGTTAAGCTTGGCGTTTGCCCTGCAAATTCTTTTCTTGACCGAGGATGACGCATAGGAGACAGCAAAACTCTACTTCCGGAATGAGGAGAAATTGTAGCCTGTAAAAGGCGACCTTCCATAGTGGTCACCACCATCGCAACGAGCCGCTGCTGCTTCCCATAACGGATGCGCGGCGAC
The DNA here is from genome assembly GCF_014529385.1 of Adiantum capillus-veneris. Classification (NCBI taxonomy): domain Eukaryota; kingdom Viridiplantae; phylum Streptophyta; class Polypodiopsida; order Polypodiales; family Pteridaceae; genus Adiantum; species Adiantum capillus-veneris. The sequence continues at coordinate 115,444,232 of NC_140943.1, read as the reverse complement.
CAGCATCGTGTGAGTGGCCCAACTCAAGAACGAGTGGTCGGGAAAAAGGATAACCCACGGGAAACGCGTGTGTAGACTATTATGGTGACGAGCTCGTTTAATGGCATCGACGGTGCGCAAGTGGGGCGCGGGGAGCGAGGGAATTTGGATCGGACGCGTGGCAAGCCGCATGGCGGGGGGGGGGGGGGGGGGGGGGGGGGGGGTTGCACACTGCGATATGTAAACCCGGGCACGTCGGAGCCTACGGAGTGCGGACGTGGAGGGGTTACGAGGCAAGCCACGGTGGACGAGGTGGCGAGGCAGGGGTGATGACGGGGTTGGGTACCACGTCATGCAATTTCAAAAATCACATGATTGGGGGCTGCGGAGGTAGTTACACCGTGGTACTACGAATGTTCTCCATGCATGCTCCTCTAGGGCGCGTGGGAAGAGCGTCGAGGGACAGGCATTGTGAGCCTTCTCTCCCCCTCTTCCGAATGGCATGAGCGCAAGCAGGTAGAGCGGGTGATGTTGCAGCTCACCATGGCCTTGTGTCGATGCAGCTCTCCTCTCCCTGTCCTCTTCTGAAAGAGCTCGTCACTTCTGAGCCTCTGTCTCCCTGCTTGCAATTGCAAAGGTCCCTGCTCTGGATTGCCAAGTTTCATTCATCATGGAGAATCGACATCTCTCCACAGCCACCCACAATTGAGCTCTTCAATTGTAAACCCAGGCAAGTTAGGGTATTGCAATGCAAAAAATGGAGAAATCTGATGCTATCAGTAGGGCAGAGGATCTTTCTTCCCGTGGCCTCATCATTGGATAGTTGGGAAGAGGTGGAAAAGTCTTTGTAAACCCGGGCAAGACAGAGAATAAGGGCAACAATGGAAAGGATGGCTTGTCATTGGGATTTGAATGAACTCCCAACCGTTGAGCAACAGCCACAGTGGATAGACTCTTCAAACCAGATCCTTGGGTGACAAGGTCCTCTTGACATGTATCAAATTTATAGCACCTCTGATAAGGAGATGGATGGGCGAGACTCTAGTGATAGCCACGAAATGCAAGATTTGTTTGAAATGGCTCAACAATCATGCCTAAATGCTTTTGCATTTACATCGAGTCGGTACTTTGCCTTTGATAGACAAGCATACAGCTTGATGATTGCTTCCATACAAAAAGGGCAAGGACTAACCATAGATTCTCTCAAAGCAGTAGACAAACGGGGCCTCTTGTACTAGAGAAAATGGGGAAGAGTCCAAGCATCATTACACATGGTCACCAATGAAGAAGGTGATATGTATCTTGTCAATAGCACAGGAAAGAGGATTCCATGCATAGAAGATTGGGAAAGGACTGTTTTTCATGCCACACAAGTGAACATCTTGATTGGACCGCAACCAGGATAGCAATCGCAGAAACACAGTGCACCAACATTAGGATGCATGGTATTTCACTTGAATTTGAAAAGGAGGTCCTTGACCTTTGCTCTTGTGGTACAGTTTTCAACTTTGGAGGATGGAGATAGGCAAACACGAGATGTGACACAGTGCCTGGGTTTACATGACAGGGGTGAGAGTGCTAGCAAGAGAGACGTGTGTATTGAACAGCACACAGTGGGCTTTGCTGATGTTCAAAAAACATTAGATAATGTAGTTGTCAACCACGAAGCTAGATTGGTTAGACTAAATTGGGTAGTACAAACAAAATGGAAATTTGTGTGCCATCGATGGGGCAACGCGCGAAGAAACGGCGAGGAGCGTCGACGACTTTGCACATCCAAGAAGTGTGGATGCACCTTCATGGTTTTTGTGGTTTTTCCATGACATGACATAGAGAAGGTCACCATACGGGTATTTGGAGGTCACAAAGGACACCTTCCAGGGTCGTGGAGTGATCTATATCACCTTCCTCTGCATCCTATGGTGAAGAAGCGATGCATGGAGGATTTGTTTGATGTCGGTACATGTCGCCATGTTGCAAGGATGAGTGTATCTAAAGAAGTCGTCCACATCAACATGGCATCTCTTGTAGAGCAAGTATCCTATAGATTCTTCATGATTCCAAAGGAAATCCAGATGATGTCCTACAAATTGTGTGTCGAAGGTACTGACCTTTCTGTGGTTTTTCTTTTTGTGAACTGAAATGCAGCTGGGTTTACACTTGACCGGGTTTATATGTTGCCTGCCTTGGTTTATACTTACCTATGTTAACCATATTCATTACTGTAGGAAGGCTTGGAAGTGACGACTAGTCATCAATGTCCAGGGAGGCTCTTAAGTTGAAAGAGCATAACAAGGTGCTACACTGTCAGCCCTACAACCCTGATGCACTTGAGGAGACAGACCGGCCCTTCATTCTAGTTATCCAAGATGATTGGATGCTTCACATGTCTATGTGTTTCTCAAGCAATAGTTCATGGGCAATAGACTCAATCTTCAAGACAAATGTATTTGTCATGCCACTGTATGAAGCAGTGGTACCAAATCAGCATGGTGCTGGTTTACCTGTGTGGTTCATGCTATGCACATGTGATGTAGGCACTAGCCAAGAAAAAGTCGCCTTGAAGGTTACTTTGAAACTATTCCTTCAAAGACTGAACAACATCCGCCCAAAGGCGTTGGTGTTTAATAAGTGCATCACTTCACTACAAGCCATCAAGAAAGTGGTTGATGTCGATCCATTTTGTTGGGAAGTGGGTGAAAATGGTAGTATCACCCAAGTTGCATGCATTGTGCTAGTATGTTGGTTCCACACAAAGAAGGCTCGGGTGGAGCATTTACTGCCACAGGTGCGACCAAAGGCTTGCTTATGTTTCTTTGCCTCTCCATTTTTCATGTTGCCTCCCCCTCCTCACGTGTTCTTGTAGGTCCCCAAAGAAATGAAGGACCATGTGTATGGTGCAATGGAGAGTATGATGCAATACCCGACGGAGGAAGAGTTCAACTCAAGTACAAAGAACTCCTTCGGGAATGCTTGGAGCATGATAACATTCTAAGATACATTAGCAATGGATGGGCTGCAAAGACATGCACTTGGCGTCGATTGTGGCCAAAGTTTGGCCGGCTCTTCCCTCATGGGCACGTTGACACCATAAACTTGGTGGAGAGACTTTGGCAGTACATAAAGTACACCTTGTTGGATGCACGGATCAATCGATCAGCCTTGGACTTGTTGCATGCCCTTATTGGCGATTCAATCACAGGGACGCGGATGGGTCGTACTGTTGTGGAGTTCTTCAGACAGAAACAGGAGATCGATAATTCCTCTCTGTTTTTTGTATGCCACGGTCTACCTTTTGCCTTTGCCTGGGTTTACATTTGGAGTATTAGTGTCTTTATACTACAATTTGAGCAAATGTGTCCTTTTTTGTACTTGCATGGGTTTACATTCTGAGTAACGGTGTCTTTATATTTCATTTTCAATATCTGTGTCTTTGGTTTATGTCCTTGCCTGGGTTTACACTCTGACTAGCTGTATCTTTATCTTGCATTCTAAGCAATCGTGTCCTTGGTTTAGTTCCTTGACTGGGTTTACACTCTGAGTGACTATAATTTTATCCTGCATTCTGGGTAACTGTGTCTTTGGTTTAGGTCAGTAGCCTGGGTTTACATTCTGAGTAACTGTATGTTTATATTGCATGCTGAGTAATTGTGTCCCTGGTTTAGTTCCTTGACTAGGTTTACACTCTGAGTGACTGTATTTTTATCCTGCATTCTCGATAACTGTGTCTTTGGTTTATGTCCTTGCTCGGGTTTATAGTATGAGTAATTGAGTCTTTATACTACCTTTCCTTTTGCAGTTGACTTAGGTAAACACAACATGTATGCGAATGATAAGGGGCAAACGAAACGCTTGTCGGGTGGAGAACAAATGCTTTGCAGATATGTAAGTGACCCATCAACAGTTGAAGTGATCGAGGAAGCGGACCTCCTTTTCAAGGTGTTGAGTATGTCATGCCACGAGATCTGGTATCATGCCAGCTTGCAATCCTCTTATTGTGATTGTGCAGATTGGGCAAGCATGTGCAAGCACCTGTATGGCATGCGACTAGTAGTTAGAGACTTCTTTCCTCATCTGTGCCATATTCTCCCAATCGTTGACACGGCTAGAGAAATGGCGATGGAGAATACACAAGAAAACGTTGGCTCCATAATTGAAGGGCCAGATGAGCCTCCCAATGACATGGTCATCCAACGATCCCTTTCGTCACATATCCTCAACCAATGCATTGAAGATTTGAAGAGTAAGTTAAATGAGATTGAAAGACGTATCCCATCTTGTGATGAGGTGCAGATACAATCATTGATAGGACAGGTACGATCGGATTATTCATGTCTTTCAGATGAAAGGGCTCCCAAGGACATTAAATTTCCACAAAAGGGAAGCATTTCACAAATTCAGGGCATGTGACAACCACCCAACTCGGGCATGGACAACGGCCTTCCAGCAATTCTTCAAGAACTTCCAAATGTCGTTTTCTTTCTCATTTAGTGATAGTCCTTTTGTACGGGCTACCATAGAAGTATTAAAGCACTTTTTACTGTCAATGTCCGACAGTTTTATCTGTTTTAGTGTAAAAGGTTTATCCTGCAATAGTAGATGTTTTGATTGAAGTGTTGATGTTTTGCATTGTTCTACCACATCAGGTGGTAAACTACAAAGCAGAGCTAAAGAGTCAATCGTGAATGGAGCATATTGATTCAGTATCTCAAAATCCCTGAGTTTGTTTTCAAGGCGAATAGCGTCGAGCTCAATCTGTTTGAAAGGGAGTAGCGGAATGACTTCAGAAAAATGTATGGGCATAGACCTTCCAATTTTTTGAGAAGAAGGGTCCTCTATTAGGCCTAGGGCTTCCTTTTCTTCTTGATCCAAGAGATCTAGATCCAAAAGAGGGTTCACAATCTCTTGAGATTGTCTAATTGCTAGAGGAAGGATAGGGAGATTATTGATCAAATAGAGCTTATTAACTATGGAAGGTAGGGATGAAAAGTAGAAGTCTAAATCCGAACATCCCTGAGCATCAATAAAGCATAATGATAATAGAAAAGAATTTAGTGAATTAATTAGTTGTGTATGTTCTTTTCTGGCAAGGGCTAAGAGTTTTAACCAGTCATTAACAGATGTTGTTTTTAATGCTGAAAGCTCTTGTTCCTGTATTGCTTTTTTTTCATAGTCAAGGAGATTCTTATGAAAGCCAGTCCCTTTGAAGCATGATAGTAAGCACTGTGTTCCAATAGGAGGGATATGAAACCTTTTATCGTCGGAGTATCCAAATCATGTGAGAGATACAATCCAGCCAACCTGAAGGATGTTACCAGAGATAAATTTGTAAGTAGCTATTAATGAAGGCAAGTTCAATATATGGTAGTTGTCCGACCAAGGACAACTCGGGAAATAAAGAGAGAGAGAGAGAGAGAGAGAGAGAGAGATTAAATTTGACATCCCCTCTTATAGAACCATATATTGACACTTGACCTAGAATAGATAAGACCTAAATTACAATAGACAATATATGAAGACAAAATCAACACAATCCAACTTTTTATAAATGAAGCTGGTACATCCGATTCTGGTAGGAGACTAATTGAGTCTCAGAATCCATGAGAGAATAGACCTATACCTGCCACCATCCAACACAAGCAGCCAGTTAGAACATGGGCAACCTTGATGGGAAGATAGGTATCCAAACAATCTATTCTGCTTGTTATTGTTGTCACATAGCCCTAAACCCCTTCACTCTCCTTATATGCATTTCAAGGGAGTTTTTTCTTTGCTTCTCTAGCAGGCATGATCCGTCTTTTAACGGTATTTTCCACCATAATTTTGTTTGGCAGACTTTCCTCTACCATAATTTCATCTGGTACACTGGTTGTTTTAGGTTTGATGATGAAGGCTTATTTGCATCCTTCCGAAAAATCACGTATGGCGGAGGGACGTGGCTTTCAATTGGATAGGTAGCATCTCTTGCGAGTTTTTGTGCTCACATTCTCAAAGGATGGTATATCCCCCATAGTTTGGCTTCCGATAGATAGCATCACACCCTGTAGTACATTGATATAAACCAAATCTTGTCTATCAGTGGTCTATTCTAGATGCTAGTTTCTAAGAATAACTGGAAAAAACCTCAGCTATACAACAACACTTTTATATTAACTATCTGTGAGATTTGGGCATCCTACCCTCTAATTGGATAGAATGATAGCCTGAGAGGATAAAGAGAGATATAGAAAAAGGTTTTTTAGAGAAAAATGTAGGATCAGATTCCCATTTTTGACTCTCACTTTTACCACTCTCACTCCCGCCACTGTCTCCATCATCCCCACTGCCCTCAGTCCCTTCGTCCCTCCCGTCCCCATTTCCCTCTTCTTCATAATCCTCTTGACCTTCTTCGTCACTCCCTTGGTCATCATCAACTTCTTCCTCATCCCCGCCATCACCATCATTGGTATCAAGCTCTGAACATGCCGCTGCACATACAGGTTATGTAAACTTGGGCAATGTTAGACAGTGTAGACCCGGACATTGATGTGCAACAAACACACACACACACACACACACACAGAGTCACATGGCATTCGTAGCCTTGCCATATCTTCTTCATTATAGCATTTTTCTTCATCTCTTGCACAACATCAGCCTTTTGCATACGAGCCACCACGAAGTCAAGGAGAAAGTCGTCTTTGGTGCATCGTACTTTCTTCTTGTTGATAGAATCCCAAGCTTCGAAGCCCCTGATGAGGGCCCTTGCTTGAATAGCCTTGTGACTCAACTCGTACTTGCGGTCCACGTCTTCAAATCGCTCTCTCGCATGTAACCTATCTCTTTGTGTAGACTTTAGAATGGGGTTTAAAGAAGCACGAGTCACCCTCCCTCCCACTCTATGTGGAATCTGTACCCTTAGGCCATGTTTCTTTCGAAGGTGGTCCCCATACGTTGCCGCTTGTCCATCTGCGTGTTTCTACTTGGGCAAGCCGGATCTGCTTGATACATCCGGACGAGCTTCCCATCAATGTAAAGCTCTACATATGGCCGGGATGACTTCAATGAGTCGGCTCTCCACACCTGTATAAAAGAACATACCTACATAACTTTAGAAATGGTATGAAACCCTTGCTAACCCAAATATAAACCCGTGCATGCTCGAGACTAAATGTAGACCCGGGTCAAAGAGGGACTCACACGACTGACGCTCAATGCTTGAGAGGTTCCAGCCTTTCTTCGCTTGGATGTACACCGTGAACCGGCCCCTTCTACTTCAAGAAGCTTTCTCTTACTGCCTTTGGCTTCTTTTGCGGTGGCAATTACAGCATTTCGCTTGGGCTTCTCTTGCAGTTGAAGCTTTCCCTTCCCCTTTTCACTCGCCACCTTGAATTGTTTCTCTACCTCATGACCCTTCAAGTGGACAATTGAGGGCTTTTGAACCACATATGAACCTTTCTCCTTGGGCTTCACAAGAGCCTTCTTTGCTTCAAAACCCTTCATTGGGACCTTCTCCTTCGACTTCACAAGGGGCCTCTTCGCATCAGAGCCCTTCGTTTGGCCTTCTCTTTAGGCTTCACAAGCTTCCTCTTCCCATCCGGGCCTTCATCAACCTTCAGGTTTAACCTCTGGCCACAAACAAAACCTTGGGATCAACCCACCTTATAAAGAGAAGCCATGAAACCTAAACTTTTAGCACCACGGACTTGAAGATAAACCCACCCAATCCGGGCATGGCATGAAAACCTGGGCAAGCCCGATGTGCAAACATGGGCCCAACATGTAAACCCAGGCAAACCCGAGTTGGGGAAGGTGAAAATACATGCATCCCTTCCTTTGTCGCCAACTCCACAACAGTGGGATCCTCACGCGGCATTTGAGACTCGTCCTCGTCCGAAGGTATGGCTGTCTTCTTGCCCTTCTCAACACACTGCATAAAGAGCGACATTTAGAGCGCACCCCAATGGCCATGATTAGGCGTAAACTCGGACATACCTGCATTTTCTTGGAAGTGGCCTCATTCAATACTTGGACCTCTGTCTCCTTCTTAGCACCCTACAGTAATCAGAAACAGATTTCAGCGAGCACTCCCATGGACATGCCTCTGAGCAAGTGTAAACCCAGACATACCTGATTTTGACAGAAAGTGGCCTCGATGTCATCTCCAACATGCTTATCCTCACGAAACTTAGATCTTTTTTTGGATTGCACTAAGCTTTGAGCTCGCTTGTTTCTTTGTTGTGGAGGAGGTCCCTTCTCACCCTTACCCCCCTTGACAGGGAGCTTACTTGGATTCTTTTTCATAGGAGGAGTGGGAGGGGGATCGTCCTCCTTTCTTTCCTCGGACACCACCACCTCCGTCGTGACCTGCAATGTAGTTTGTGCAAGGGTGAGAATCACATGCCCTCCTCGTGCTCTAAACCCAGGCTAATTGAGCAACACCCTAAACCCTTACCTGTTCACTATTCGACATCCCTGCCTCCCCTCCTTGTGAGGAAAGGTCCTCCTCCTCCTGGATCGTCACCTGCAAAAAAGGAGCCCATGTCAAAGGCCAAGCCTTAATAGCAACCCCATGGCCGTGAACCCCCTCCCCATTACCTGCGGTCGGGCTTTACTTCTCCCATTGCGGGTTCCTCCTTTTGCAGCCTTGGGGGGGGGGGGGGGGTGGAATAAGCACCCCACATGCTGCCACCCTTCCCCTTCCTTGTCGTCTTTCCACCCACCATATGCAGCTGCACTCAGCCTTCGGTGACAACCTCCCACCCCCTAGCCCTGCCTTGTGCCCTACTTGCAACCCCACTTTGAGCAGGGGAGCCCCGAGAAGAGGAGATGAGGAGAAGAGTTGGCGAGCGCCTTAGAGAGCGTTGTAAAGAGAGGCAGAAAGAGCGAGACCAAATGCAGGCCCCATCCCCGAGGGTACGAGGTACTAACTAAGGTACCAACCTCGAGGAGCAAGTAGCCGTCCCTTACATCCCCTACTAATGATGTCCAGACACATAGACGCACCACCTCCCCCCCCACCGCCATGCGGCTCGCCACGCGTCTGACCCAGATTCCCTTGCTCCGCGCGCCCCACTTGTGCACCCTCGATGCCATCAAACCAGAATTTAAGTAATATAACCTCTGAGTGTAGAGTTGTGTGCATCCCAATATTCCCCGAGTGTACTCAAAACAATGCGAGTATCTACTACCATTCATGATACAAAAATTGACCAAATTCTCTGTATGTACCTATCTATGTGTTTGTATGCCAAAAAAAGGGGGGTTATAATTTAAGAGTGTGTTTACAGCCTACCACCACATGTGGGATATCCAGTGTGTTCGATATCCAAGAGAAGACAATCAAGTAAATGTTATGCATCCCATAGCAACAAGTGATATTTTATACCATGGTTATGAAAAAAATCCGAGCTTTATGAAACTTTATGAATTATGTAAACCCCGAATCTATCTCCAGTCCCTGTCAGTCTCAGAGTTTCAAGAAGCTTACTTTCAGCATTTGTCTTACAAGTTATTAACAATATAAGCCATTCTATCAAAAATTGGACAACATCTTGTTTGTATTCTTAGCGATTTTTCAAAAATTTCAGCAATCGCCATCTCCAAGGAGACCCTCTACGGGAGGTTTAAGGCATTCCAAAAGCATCTCCCTTGTAATTTGATTAGTAATTCAAAAAACTCAACTTTTCCCATCTCTCCATGAGACTCTCCACAAGAGGTTTGAGGCTTCCGTATCAAAAACAACATGTATCTCATGTATCAAAAACTAGTAGTATATTTGCATGCTACCAACTCATATACCCGTCTTCTTAAAAACTTGTTAGCATCTTGTTTGTAACTCAAAAAAGGAATTAAGACTAAGATACTTTGCAAGCATTTCCTTTTTTCAATCCAATATATCACATATGTTCAAACATGAATGAGAACCAATAGCCATTACGAATTATGCATGAGATCTACCTAAGCCACAAGTATCATAGTGGTCGTGTGTGCATATAAGCTGAAGCTAGCTCTGTGTGGTCATGATAGGAGTTACCGTTTGCTTACCAGCTATAAACAGAGAGAGAAAGATTTCATATGGTAAGTAGGTAAGGTAAAAAACTAATATGGAACCCTTAGACAAAATTTGGGTAGCATGTCGTTTGAAACTTGAACAAATTTTCAAAATTTCCATTTAATGCCATCTCACAATGAGACCCTCCACGGGAGGTTTATGGCTTACCAGTCGTATCAAATAAACCTTAGCAAGTATCAATGTACCTTACCATTTGACATACATGCTTTTTTTTTTAAAAGTCTGCCACCATTGGGAAAGCAAAACTCAATCAATTATGAATGTTCCATAGCTACTTCAATGCACTTATTGTTAATGTCTATGAATTTTGTCTTCAATAACAATACTAATAAACCATAACCATTTCTACGTAGGTTCAAAATCACCTATCTGTTGCTCCATAGCTTTGTCGTAGTGTGTACGTCACCATGCCATCCATATCACTTGCATCATATTAGTATTGAAGAGTACGCATTTGAGAACCATCATTCCAAGGATGATTGAGAAGGTTACTGCCCGTTGTTCTGCTATGCTCACCCATATCTAGTGTGTACCTATCAGAGCATTGTTATGGTATCATGTGAGTGTTATGTAGATGACCATGACAATAACCCAATGAAATCGATGATAACTTACAAGAATCTGCCAATGGGTGTGTGGGTGTGTGAAAGAGATAGAGATAGCAAGAGGAATTACAAGTGGGGAGATTAGAGAGAGAAATAATATCATACGGAAAGGGCCAACATGTAGTCTCAACCTGATGTGCAGTGTGTGTGTGTGTGTGTGTGACAGTGAGAGAGAGAGAGAGAGAGAGAGAGAGAGAGAGAGAGAGAGAGAGAGAGAGAGCAGACCATGTCACAAGAAGCCAGGGCCAACTCGGTGCCAGCAATCATGGTCGAGTTGCTTGCAAAGAGCCATCAGGGTCAAGAAGAGTCAAAGCGACCAAGCAGTAGGGGTTTTTACTGCTGAAAACGTAGAGAGAGGAGAGGAGGCGTGTAAAGAAAAGAAATATGTCGAGTATGGAAGATCTTTGAGACTGCTTGCAGAGAAGCATACGCTAGAGCTGATACAAACCAGAGAGCTGCATGGTGATGGTTGCATGAGGGGGGCTCCAAAGCGCAAGTCGCTCCATGGAGCAGCAGATGCATGGCTCAGTCACGATATCGGCCAGCATGTGCAATAGAGAAAGAAATGCAGGCTCGTTGTAGCTAGAAGGAGTCAACTCCCCGTATTCTAAAATCTCCAAGTTAGGTAGACTCCAGGTCATCAAAGTTAGGAGTTTTAAAACCAAACCATGTGATTCCATAAATTGCCAGATTGGCTAAGGGTTGGCAAACCATGTAGCCCCTACGTGATAAGGCTTCTTCTGAGAGCATCTCCCATTACTCCATCATTTCACAGGCTAGCCAATGTGTCTATTGGGATAATGAGAATTCCGATGCTCGAGAAGCTATATAGGACTGCATAGCAATTGATTGAAGGCGCACTAACCAGTGGGGACTCGACTACCATTATTAAAGAGAAATCATATCCTACTAAGTAAATACGAGTGCTAAAACCAAGATAGTGCTGGATGAAATTGCGATACTTAAGGTGTGTAAGGACCACCATACTGATAGTATTAAGTATGTGAGTGTTCATGCATGTTTTGGACCAATATACGAAGCAGATGTGTGTTGTGTTGTCAAGTTACGAGTGTGTATCTATAAACAGACTCTGAGGGGGACTTCATGGCACCCTATATTTTGAGGGCCCCACTAATTTATACGATAATCCGGCTGCTTTTTGTTACCTTGATATTATGTGTGTGTGTGTGTGTGTGTGTTGTTGTATTAAACTTAATACATATACACAAAACAACATAACATTCAAAAGACAACTAGCTTTAGAGAACTGGACAATGATTTGTACAAAAGTGACTCAGTATTAGATTCATTTTTGTACAATATAGTATGAGGCATCATTCCAATAATCCTACAAAAAAGTAATAGAGTTGTGAATGTCATCCAGGCTGAAGTTAGCTGGGATCTTTAAAGTCAGACAACAGCTAAGCTAAACCATTTTAAGTAAAGATAGCATTCTCACATGCATCCATATAAACAAGACAACATATTCGTTAGCCTTGAATATGTATTACAATATCACAGAACTTATCATTTGTTATCCTTGTCCTCTCTTACAATATTTTTTTTCACCTTAGACTATCATCCAAAAAAAGAATTATTTGTATATAGTCCATAAGATATAAATGTAAAGCATCGAAAGGCCATCACACCTTTTGATGCAAGTGATACTACTTAATTTTAATGTGTGACAAAGCATTTTTACTGTTTTTAGGAAATAATATGATATAGTTTGTTTTATTTTTTTGTGCAAAAAGTATGAACGATTATCAAGTGATAGTCCCTTTGAAGTTTCTAATGCTAAAGCAATATTCTCCAAGGTCGACCTACCCGATCATTGCAAGCCTCATCTTCATTATTCAAGATTTCAAATTAAGCCATCCTTATTACAAAAATGATTTGAGAAGCAACTAAAAACCAAAAGTATTCTCAATTTTACAATCGAGTTTCGAGCAAGAAACCAAGCTCGACTATACATGAGGTAACCAAGTGTATTAATTATTGAAAATCAAAAGTATTCTCAGTTTTACGATCGAGTTTTGAGCTAGAAATCAAGCTTGAATACACACGAGGTAACCAAGTGTATTAACTAGTGAGAACCCCAGCTAGCTAAGTAAACCTCCTCCATTCAAAAATTTTACTGAACATAGTATATAACTTATCTTGCAAGTCTGTATTATCCTTAAGTTGATGTGTTTATGTCCGTAGTTTAACAATTGTGTATGAGGCAGAGCGCCCATCTTTTATCCATCACAAGTTTAGCCAATTTATATAAGAGGAAACAATTTTAGCAATGTATCAGGTTACACCGCTCAGAGTAGTGGAATCGAGGTATCTAGTCCAAAAAAAAGAAGATATCCATCAAATTTGAAGAATATCCCGGCTAGAAAGACTATTAGCTGAAATTCATTCATGCCAAAAAAATGCCTCATCATATAAACATAAATTTTCAAGACCATATCTTTTGCAAAAGAAGATATTTTCATGACAAACATTCCTAATCATCATTAGCTTATGAGTACAAATTTGGGTGAACCATATCAAAGTTCCCAACTTAAGATAGACAAAAAACAATATGATTACTTTAGAATCAATCCGAGTAAACCAAGTCCCAATGTTAGATTTCATTATGTGTAATATATCCACCACCATCCAATATCTATTTACATTGCTTCTTTTGAATGGTTTTTAAGAATTAAACATAAGAAAATTTTATAAAATGTCCGAAAGTACTAATAGTGATAACAATCCTCCGCGGTAGGGAATTAGCAGCTCTTGGTTGCAAAAAATAAATAAGACTAGGAATCTTCAAAATGTGTGTGGAGACCCAGCGGATCTCCACACGATATATGTTCGTGAAGCAAGTAAAATACTCAGAGGGAACTTCCCACTGAAAGCAAAAAGATATGTGCAATCCACATATCAAAGTATCTATCTAAGGAATTGAAAGAGATCTTTCTTAGCGGTCCCTCTAACAAAGACAAGAAGAGCATGACAACAATGAAAAGCAATCACCTTTTACACTATTCAAAGGGCAAAATCTTAGTCAAGTATTGCTTAAAATGATGCACTGAAGAGCATGACAACAATGAAAAGCAATCACCTTTTACATTATTCAAAGGGCAAAATCTTAGTCAAATATTGCTTTAAATGATGCACTGAAGGGAAAATCCCATTATCAAATTACCATTGAATGAACTGTCAAAGGACAAATCTCGATTAGGAAATGATGCACTAAATAGCTGTCAAAGGGCAAACCTCAACATCAAATTACCACTGAATGAAATGTCAAACCTCGGGTAGGATATACCATAGTCAATAGCCAAAGGGCAAACCTCAGGTTTCAAAGCCATGATTCTTATACTTAAGCAAATACTTGTGATACAACATACCACTCCATCTCAAAGTGTCTTGATGGTCTATGATGGTCTCAAGTACAAGGAATTTTCTTCTAAAAAGGGTGGATCATCAATTATAAGGAGTGATGGTAGAGAACCTTTGAAAGAATGAAGAGGTGTTATGTATAATGTATTGTGAATTTTCCAAGAGTTAGGGAGAGCTAATAAAAAGGAATTAACATTAATACAATTAGTGATTTTAAAGGGACCATAATACCGTTGATAACATGACTAGTCTCAGCTTTCTCATACCAAGCACGAGGAGAATGCTTCAACCCATACAAAACTTTCTTACATTTGCATACTTTATCTTCTTGTCCTTTCTTGACAAAACCGCGAGGTGCGTTACAAAAACTTCCTCAAATATATCACCATTCAAGAAAGCAGTAACAATGTATGATTGATGTACATCCCATCCAAAGTGAGCTACTAATGCACATAGAAAATGAACAATAGTCATGCGACAAGTGGGAATAAAAGTCTCTTCATAAGCTATGCATTTTTGTTGTGCATGGCCTTTTACAACAAGTCAAGCCTTTAAGCAATCAATCTCACCATCTGGCTTACATTTCAACTTGTAAACCCACTTTGTACCAATGGCCTTTTTGCTAGGAGGCAAATCATATAAGGTCCACGTGCCATTTTCTAGAAGTGCATCATATTTTGATTGCATGGCAACCATCCAATTTTTTGAATTCTATGCTTCATTAAAAGAAAGAGGTTCCTCCTCATCACATAAACTAGAAATAGCCAGAGCATAGAAGTTTGACGCATAAGATGCATGGCGAGAACCTAAACAAGTACGACTAGACATAGGTGCATCCAATTTACTGTCATGTAGAGTATACACCAGTTATTTTAACATACCTCTAGCCTCTTAATTCTCAGCCCTTTGTACATCAAGTATATCTGCATCAATAATAGCCTGGTCCATAACATTTTCAGAAACCTCCACAGGCTGTACATTTGCCTCATTGGAATTTATTCAAGTTTCTACCATTGAAAAGAGGCAAAAAAGTGTCATAAATGTCCTATGAGCTTACATTACTATCTCTGGTACATTATAGCAAAGGCTGAACAGAATCTTCCACAAACACAACATCTCGTGAAACCAAGATACATTTTGTTTATGGATGCTATAGCTTGTAATCTTTGCGTTCAATATTGTAACCAACAAAGATGCATTTAATAGCCCTATCATCCAAGTTCCTGCACTGTGTTTGTGGCACCAAAGCATAAGCTAAACAACCAAAAATGTGCATGTGATCAATAGATGTCTTCCTATCATGCCATGCTTCATAAGGAGTCATAGACTGCAAAGTTTGCTTTTGTAGGACACATATTAAGTACATAAGTAGCACACATGATAGCCTCGAGCCAAACGAATGTGGAAAATCTTGACCGTACATCGTGCCATCTTTGTAAGTGGCATGTTTCTTGTATTAAAAATACCATTTTGTTGAGGTGTATACAACACTTTATATTGGTGTTTTACGATTAGCCACAAATGTGTTAGACTCACAAGACATATACTCCCCACCTCGATCTGAACGAAGGGTGCCCATAGTACATTTAGAGACATTTTCAGCCATAGCCAAAAAATTCTTGAAGCACATGAACACTTTGGACTTAGCTTTAAGTGGATACAGCCATCCATGCCTAGAGTAATAATCAATGAAAGTCACAAAGTATAGGTAATTTCCTAAGGATGGAGTTTGCAGAGGCACACAAACATCACGATGCACAAGTTACAACCTGCATGTAGCCCTTACTGAACCATCCTTTGGAAATTTTGAACCTTGTATCTTACCCAAAGTACAACTTTCACAAACATGTGCATTGAAGGTGCTTCAAGATGTGGCAAAGAAGCAACCATATCAAATTTTTGCAAACGCAACAAAGTGAAAAAATTCAGATGCCCAAAACATGCATGCCAAAGTTTTGCGCTAAATCAACTTTTGAATCCACAATTGCAATTGCAAAAATTTGCCCACACTTGTCATACAAAGTGAGATTATATAGCTCACGCACAAAATGCCATATGCAACTATTTCATCACCAAAATTGAGATCATGAATTGTACATATGTCATCCACAAATTTGACACCAAGACCAAGTATTGCAACTGCAGATACATACAAAGGTTCTTTTTTATCCTTGGTACATAAAGTGCATCAACAAGTGTGAAAGAACTACCATTTGTAGTAGTTAGCACAATCTTTCCAACTCCCTTGATTGGATAACAAGCATTGTTGGCACAAGTGAGTGTATTCCCACAAGGGACTGACTCATGAGAGGTAAACAAGTCATAATGTGAAGTGATGTTTTTTGTAGCACCATAATTAAAGTACCACACATGCGAATCTACAATAACCGATGTATACATGCGTCATGGACTGAAGGATCATAAGTACACTATCAAAGTTTTTATAAACTTCAACAATTTGCGATGTTGCTGCATGCATCCCTGTAACTTTGCTCTTTCCTCTCGTTCTTTTCCCTTCCTCCTCCTAGCCCTCCACTCCTTCCACCTTTTTGTTCTCCACCCTTTCTATCCACATCAAGGTTTTGGAGTAGTGTTGGATAGGATTTTTCAAATACAAAACTTGGGCAATGTTGTATCAAGTAGGGAGCCTTTTGGACTCACAACCCATGTTTGTAAGCATAATTCTGAGCAATGAGATGTGTAGTGAAGCGTTCATAGGAAGATTGGAAAACTTCCTCATTGGCATGCTAAAAAACAAGGCCATCCAAGTGTGACAACCAAGAATTAGCCCAAAGATGGTGTCGATCACAGTGTTGTTCACCACCACAACTATTCCTTTGACGTACCCCATCACGTCCAACCCATGTGGTGCTTCCAAAGGAGGACAAGAATTTAGTTGAAATTTTTTCCAAAAGGGCTTGATTTGATAGTGTTTCCCTGAATGGAAAAGGCAACCTCATAGGGCTCTTGAACGTGTCACTGAGATGAGAAATGTTGCTAGTTTAGGGGGTGGTTGAACCACCATCTCGAAAGGCCTCTCGCCTTCAAAATTGCAGATTTCCTGTTCAATCCCAAACTTTTGAATTGAAGACAATGCATACTGGTTGTAGTCACTAAAAATGAGTGGTATAGGGTTGCGTTGTTGATGTTAGAGGGGTTCCAAACGACAGGCTAGCCATCAAAAAAGTAGTTTTGGTAGCCATATGGAAAAACGTTCTTATTACATCTATCGATCCTGAGTCAATGCTCAAACTCAAGTGTAAGAGTAGATATCCCTACTTGAATAATGTTATTTTCCCTGGTCAACTAGGTATTGGCCAACAGCCTCATGTTTTCAAGATGTCTATAATGGGCCGTGGAAGTGGGGTGGACTTGGCTAACCATATGCGTCTTGGAGGAAACATGCATTATATGTGGGTGCATTTTGAGCATGTGCATCGAATGGAAGGATGGTTGTCTATGTTAGCCCATGTTTATGATCCTTACATTTGAGAGCTTTTAACTTTGCCTATATATGATTTCACATTGGAGAATAGACATGCTCAGATTGAGTTTTAAAATATGCTTAACACGATAGTCATAGACTTGGCAGGTACTCTAATGGCCTCATAGACTTGCTGAAATTTTGTTAGTTCTAACTTTTTTTTGTATTTTTGGTGCATTTATAATTAATTTCTCTATATGTACTTGCGTGACTTGGGATTTTGTTAGGGCCTCAACATGTAAGGTGGTTTGAGATTTTGAAGCCTCCATTGCTTTGTGGTAATTTTAGGTGTATGACCCTTTTGTGAAGAGGTCTTGGTCGAATCCAACATGCCATGATTATTTTCTTCAATATACCTTGCGCTTACATCAATTGTTCAAGGGTGCTGCTCATATTTGCTCGAATAGGCTTCGCTCGCTTTTCTTTGCTCGTTGATTGGAAAGCCCACAGACACATACACACACACACACACACACTTATTTAGCTGACAAGTCAATGGCTAACCCTTGGCTGACGCTTCCCTTTTTGGTGTGCTAATCTAGAGCTGCTACTCTCTAGAAAAGTTTCACCGAGTCTCTAGACAAGACCACATGTAATGGCTCATGGTAGCAAATCTCTACCAGATGTATACCACACCCACGTACACTCTTGCTTAGTAAATATAGATACTATTCTCTATTTCGACCCTTCTCCAATCACGACCTTTTTCAGACTCTACGAGCTGACAGTGTTGATTCTTACATCTACGCTATGACGACATTCTGGAAGTCCATGTGGGATCTCTTGGCTTGGCGATACATTGTTGTGTTGCCCGCCCTGATCAATAGTGTGCAGTACACACACAAAGTAAGTAAATTTCCGAGCACCCACTCACTAGAGGAAAGGTGGTAGCCTTTAAGTTATTTTCTTTACCATAAATTGAGGGTCGTGATCATACTTGGCTGGCTTGAGTAGTTGGTTTCCAACTTAAATATGGTGTAATGTGTTCAAGGTTATCCATTTGTTTAAGGCTACCCATTATCTTATCTGCACCTACCTCACCTACCTTCCTTTCGATCCCAGTAGTTAAAGGCTTTTTGGCAAAAAAACAAGGGCTCATCTGCTTTTTATAGTGCATATAGTTAAACACACATATCTCACACATGGCTTGCAATAAGGAGCTTTAAAGGGATTGAACTTGCACACATGTCGACCTTTCATTTGAATAGCTTATCCGATGAATACTTCATATGCCTTAAAAAAAGTGCAGTATCGTGTGAACTGCCCAGCCTAGAGAAAACGAAGCGATGTGCTCATTGCTTGCACCTTCGAACACCGTATCCCTCAGGCTCTATGCTCGTTTCCTACACCTCCGAACACCGTATCCCTCAGTCTGCTCCTTGCAACAGTTGGTATACATGTTCTTCCCCCCCCCCCCCCACACACACACACACATGCACACAGGTGCTTGAATATGTGCAACTTAGGATCACTTCCTTGGTGATGCTATCTACAGAGTATACGCTCTCTCTCTCTCTCTCTCTCTCTCTCTCTCTCTCTCTCTCTCTCTCTCTCTCTCTCTCTCTCTCTCTCTCTCTCTCTCACACACACACACACACACACACACAGAGGAGATTTAGCCTTCCTCTTGAGAGACGTTGTCCACATAACTATTTGGTGTTACAAACCTCTTCATGATTTTCGTTTTCGGGTTCACCCTCTTTTTGCATACTTGCGAGATGCAGCAGACCACATGAGTTTACATTCTACCTCCTCCATTGGTCTCCCATCCTTAAGCCTCCTCCAATACTCGAAGCACCTTTTGCAATCGGGTATCGAGCAGGGAAACAGTGCCTGGAAACAACCTTCTCAACTTCTTTTGTGTCTCAATACATACATCAATTTGGCAAGCAAGATGGTCTCCCTTGCAATAGCTAGTGTGGAATATCTTCGAGCTACTACTGCATAGGCTCTGACACACAACACTTGCTTCAACAAACAGGAAAGCAACATCGTCCAGGTAGGTGCACTGCACCTACTCAGTCTGGTAGAAAGTATATATTCTGTTTTTTACATTCATTATGACTTCTATTATGTCTTTTGATAATGGTCTTCTGGTTTCTTTTGGAAATTGTCACAAGCAATGGCAAAATACTGGCAAAATCTTAACACTAACTTGTGCTTATGTCGAGAATCGGAATTTAGGGCACAATATTCATTCTTTCTTTATGATAAAGCATATAAATTTCCCAATTGACAACAAAAAAGTACTTTAATCCATGAACGACACTTATTCAGTACTTTGTTTGATATGGAGGTTGCTTAGTTTTTAACTGGTTCTGGTCGTTTTGGCATACTATAGCTTTACAGATAGACATATACATGATGGCTTTCATAGTTGTTTCACTATCAAATATAGAATTTAGACATTTGGTTTGCAGGTTTTTTTGGCAAGAAAAAGTACAATATGTACTCAGATGAATGGTAAACTGGTAACGGAAACAAATGCAGGGCTATTAATTTTGGAAGAATAGAACTACAAGGACATTATAGATTTTGAACTTTTTTTCCTTTTTGTGGTGGCCGTTAACCTCCTGTGAGGGTCTCCGTAGAGATGGCTTTGACTGGAAATTTGGAAATCTTCCGCTGTACAAAGGAGATGCTGTCCAAATTTTTCCTTTAAAGATGGGTAATCTAGATGATGGAATGGTACATACTAGTTTTTAAATACGATTATTTCTTATGTCTTTTTCATTAATATAGTCATATGGAGCTGCTTTTTATCCAGGGTTTGTACTTGGAGGTGAGTATCATCTCTTGGTTGTTATGACACATGATTTATTGGCAAAACTCATATTTGGTTATGGTTATTGCATTTGGATTTTATAAGGTTTTGTACTGACTTCAAGCTCAATAGAAACTTGACTAGCATCATATTGTTGGTATACACGGATAGAGACCCTGAACCTTAAAGAAAACTATGAAATTGGGGTTGATTTTCTACTATACATAATATACATTAGACTCTTTGATGGGGTAGATTTATACAGGCTTGTTGCATATTACTGGATTATGGGTTGAAACTTTTTCAAAGTATTATATTTAGATGAATCTTGGAACTATCATGGATGGTGGCCTATGGTATCTTTTGGTTGATTGTCGGAATACAAATAAATGGCTGCTTAATTGTTTTCGAATCTTTGAGAGACATACACAATAGACGATGTTTGTCATTACTTGTCTTGTCAGTACTAGCTTTGGACATTGACTGGATTTTTTAACAACTGATTACTACATGGTAATCTTGGACATAGATATGTATGTTCACTACCTCGACTGTCGTGCCTTAGGATTGGGGTTCCCTCTCACTTACATAACACCACTGGGCTGCAATTTGCTGAGTCGAGTCGTAATACTATGCGATGATGCTTGACATGTTATAACTCTCTTACATGTTCAACTCCGATACCATCATCTGGGTACCTGTATGCTACTCGCACATAGGTGTACATAAAACTTCACAAGCCCTATACGTACATGTACATACGGTCCTTCTTGAGTTACAAATGAAATGTATCCAGAATAGGTCACTGCAAAAAGATGCATAAGGACACATAAACACGCGATTCATAGCACACATAGACATGCTTAGTGTGAATACTTTGAGAGTATGCTCATAAGCTGCTAGGTATTTCTCATATGAATTATTTGATAACCAGGGTGTAACGACAAAGTTTGCGTATTTGTACTTTTTGATGCACTCTTTGATGCACTTTTTGGGTCCTATAATGCTACCTTTCTTAGGTTTTAATAATACTTACAGGTTGACTAAACAGAATTTAAACATCCGTCTCACAATATGTATATAAATAACATACGGTTCAACTTAAACATTTGCCTAGTTGCAGGAAATCACTTCTGATGAAGGTAAGTATATAGTGGTGAATTCACAATTATAAAAGTACTTTTTGATGCTATCGAATAGATGCATAATGTTTAACACAAATGTTTACTTGAAATTAGTCCAAAGAAAGATGGCAGTAGACTGAAATTTTTGAGAATTGATCCAATTTACAAAGGAGATGCTGTAAGATTTTTTTGGAATTAAATGATGTAAACATTAGCATAAATAAATGGCTCAAACTTAATATTAGATCTTTGTTATGATGTTAGTTTTGTTGTAATTTTTGACACCGATAACAAGGGGAGGGAGTCGTTGACACCTGTCTTCCCAAGTAATGCCAGTTCTGACAGGCTTGTGCTTCTTGGATGGTGACAGGTAAGAGATTCTTTCCTTGGGACTACAACGAAAATTACAGCAGTAACAGAAGATCGTCCAATGTACCAGCTGGATCCTTCTACATGTAGATATAGTGGAAGTTCATCCCAAAGGATGAGCACATAAGATACAACACTAAGATATTATATTGTAGTGATCAAAGATCAAATTTTTTATCTAAATGATTGTATTATCCATTAGATGCAGAATGTTGTATTAGTGTATATGAATTGATAATTGAGGTTTATGACATATTGTTTTAAAATATTGTTATTTAATATATTATTTAATACAAGTGTCTAAGTATGGTTCAATTTTAAGGGGTTTTTTTATACTTAAACACACACAAAGATGGAGGCAAAACCTTCTACTTCTTCCTTTTCTCTAAAGATAAGAAGTCTACAAAGCATCTTTGCTAACTCAAGATAAGAAATCTAAAAAGCATAAAAGGGAAAGTACAACATAAGGGGAAACTAGTACAATAGTCTAGTGTAAACTGGTAGTGAGTGAGCTAGATGGATAAGTATGTTATCACTCTAGTAGGTAAACCAAGTCAGTGTAGTCGAGTTGTAGTATCACTAGTAAAGATATGTGTATCCACCAAGGCAATGCCAATTGATGATTATCAATGAAGTCATCGAGGAGTAGTGCATGTTGAGCTTGACATCTCAACACCCACCTTCAGGATCAATGACATCCCTCGTATGCCAAGGATTTCTCAAAATCACCACAGCTTTGTCACTTCAGGGGCCTTCATGAAGATATCTGCAACTTGCTTATCCATTGTCACGTACTCAAGGTCAATGTCACCTACCAAGAACCTCTCTTTAATAAAGTGGTAATGCACCTCAATGTGATTTTTTCTCACACTAAACGGTGGGTTCCAAGCCTACTGTATGCTGTTGAGGTTGTCACAGTAGATGAGAATCAGCCTCTATAACTGTACTCCAAAGTCCTAAATAGCAATCCTAGCCGTGCTACTTCACATGCTGCCACTGCAACACCCTTATACTCTATGTTTGTACTCAATACAGCGATTGTAGAGGTTTCTTTTGGCTCGCCCATGTGATAGAAAACATGAATCCATTGATAGACTTACAATCATATGTGCTAGCATTCCAATGCACATCTGTGTAACAATAGAGCTGCAACTCGACATCAGGCCTCCAAAATTGATAATTCATGGTACTGCTCACATGGCACAATGTGAGCTTCACTGCATCCAAGTGTGTTTTCCTAGGAGACTCGATAAATTGATACACCAATCTAACTATGCAGCTTAATTTGGACATGATATAGTCAACTAGATCAAGCTATCAACCATCTTCCTGTACATGGTAGCATTCTTTGGCGTACAAACGACCATACCATACTTTTTCTAGCATGTCCAAATCATATCATCTTCAAGATAGCCATACACCCTCTTCTGTGCAAACAATTTCAATGTCCAAGAAATACCGCTAATCTCCCAAGTCTTTCATCCCAAACTCCTATGTAAGTAGAGCTTATACACCCTCTTGTCGAATCACATTATCACCTCCAATAATCAAGTCATCTACGTAGATGCGTATCTCCAGTGGCATGTAATTACTGTGCTATATTTATTTTTCACTAATAGTGAGTTTATGTTGTGTGGATTGGAACTCTGAGAGCTGAGGAGAAGGCACCAATGTAAGGGATTGATTATGAGGAGACATTCAGCCGTGTAGCCAAGATGGCTACCATTTGTGTATTTATTGTAGTGGTTGTGGCTTTAGGATGGGTGTTGAAACACATGCATGTAAAGAATTCTTTCTTGAATGGAGACTTGGAGGAAATTGTTTGTGTATATGGTGCAACCACAGGGTTATGTGAATATCAGCCTAACCTTATATGCAGGTTAAAGAAAACACTATATGGGATGAAGCAAGCTCCTAGAGCTTGGTCTGAGAGGATTGTGGGATTCTTTGTGTCTTTGGGTTTTGAGACGTTTGACGTAGATCATTCATAATATGTTCAAAAGACTAAAGCAAGAATGTGAAAAGCATTGTGAATGTGCTGGCATGAGGGTTAGTCTGAACAAAATGAAACATCATTAATGATAGCAAAAATCTTCAAAGGACCATAAAAACGTGGAGCAAGCTTTACAAAAACAATGGTATCAATAATTTTAATCCTTTGCTTTTCAATTCAAAGCATAACATAATCACCTTCCTTAAACGCATATGCCTTGCAATGTTTATTAGCATACTTAGGGTAAAGTTTTTGTGAATTCTTTATGTTAGAATGAACACTTGCATAAATTTAGTGATTGAGAAGGGAAAAGAAGGACTAGTAGGAAAAGATGTTCACACACACACACACACACACACACACACACACACACACACACACACACACACACACAATGTATGGAACATGGGATGCATGATAACCAAGACACTGGGATAGTACACACATCCACCCCCACTCAATTCCCAATCCACACACCCATGCTTATAGGGTCAATCCCTCGCTCTAGGCTCAATACTCTATACTGTATTTTTTAAGATCTGCTCCTTGCTTACCATACTCGACTCAATGCCTGCTTATGTGAAGTATGAACACATCTTTTGAGACACACACACACAAAAACACGGGGAGATATTATGGACACACAACCACACAACACACACACACGGGGAGATATTATGGACACACAACACACACGTGCTTACATTTACCAAAGGGTTTGTTAACTGTTTTTTCTAAACATGACACAGGCAACAACATCATTGACAGATGATTGATAGAAGAACGGATATCACAAATGCAGGATGAGATGATGGATTTCAAAGCCAGAAACCCCCCCTTTTTTTTTTGCTTCTAGCATAGACAAGCCCCTTAATTTGTAATTTATTTGGTAACTTGGCCTCCATATGGATGTAGGCATCTTTAACTGTATCAGGTATGCTAAATAAAAAACCTTTTTTTGTAATAACTGCTCACATGGAGCAATGCTCTAGGGAAAAAATGTAAAAAAATCCCGCCCTTTTTTTGAAATCTTAATATTGTGTGATGTTTTCGCATTGGCCCTTGAATTTGTGCAAAAGGGGTGCTCCTTAAAAATAAGTATGGTATTATTTGGCTAAAAATGGACAGGTTTTTATCAAGGAAGAGCACATTATCCGTTAAAACATAGCGGTCAAGATACTGTGGTTGGTTACAAATGAATATGCGATGCATAAATCATACCTGTTTTTTTTTTAAAGAAGGGATACATCGGAAGCGTAACATGGATCATCCAATTCAGTGGCCGGTTTTGTACACAAAGTGGCCAAAAAAAATGGATTTAAAAAAAAGTATATATCTCACTTTGACATTTGGGTTAAAAAGAAAAGATCATTCTTCAAATAAAATCTCTTAAAGAGGTACTCTGGCAAGGTCAAGCCATTGAGTAAAGGCCTAGCTGTATTGAGAGGTGCCACTTGCCTAAAAAACCAAACGCAAGGCCATAAAGAGCCGTATACAGAAAGCTATATAAAGATGTAGCGTAAGCAACCTCCTACAGCTAGCACTTAAAACTCTAGGAGCATAAGCACTCGCAGATAGCGTAGCATAATCGTTTGCAAACGAGGCAGGTTCTCTTCTCGTTCTCTTATGCAAGCTAGGCGTTAGTCCTTCAGGCGCTACTTTATTACTCAACAGAGAGTCCTCAAGTAGCACCCTTATATATTTTATTAATACTTTGCTAACTCTCAACAGAGAGGCACAAGCGCTACCAGTCCTAATCTACACAAACGGTAACCTGCTGCGCAAAAAGTATCCTATGGCAAAGGGTGGAAACTCCTACCCGCTTTATCTACTCAGCAAAACGAGCAAGCAAGTAAAACGTTTTTTGAGAGTTTTTTCGCATACATAAAAACTGGTGTCTCCTTCGTTTTGTTCAAATTACATGCACAAGAGCAAATAGAACATGGAGAGTTTTTGTATTTGAAGGCTCATACACACGGTAGGTAGAGGTAAAACTGCATACACTACAAAAAAGCTTGCTAACTACACAGATATGAGTAGTAAATACCATCGAGTTGGGCTCAAATATAGAACCAACATCAAAGTTTACACACGCTAAACTGTAAATACAGTGATGGTCATGACCATACTCACGCACTTACTCATACGGTTTGCCATACTTATGTATGTATGGCTCGGCATGCATGTACTAAAGCATAAGCACATAAACACATTAAAGCATCATATAATAAGTAAGTACCAACGAGTTGGTCTCGAATATAGAACCAACATCAGAGTTTACACACATAGAACTGTAAGTATGGTGATGGTCATAACCATAAGCACGCACTTACTCCTACGGTATAGCATACTTATATACGTATGACTCAGCATACATATACCAAAGCATAAGCACATAAACACATTAAAGCATCATATTGGCTTAAAAAACTGTTTGTATAATATACATATTCAAAAAGCGGTATCACAAGACTAATAACTATGTACAAACTTATGTGAAATTTGAGGGTGTTTCAAATGATGTGAAATTCACATGCGTTCTTCACATTAACATGCTAACCGAATGTATAATATGCATTATTTGAAAATTTGGATTGTAAGACTAATATATGTATACATAATGATTGGACAGTTGAAGAAGTAGTTTCAAGTGGTACATTGTCTTGAACATAAAGTGGAAAGGAGGATCACTACTGATGGCTACTGCAAGCAATAATTACCAGGTGATTTGATACAAAAAGCCTCGCCGACAAATGGGTTTAAACAGTGGTGGTTAAAAACCGTCTTTTGCTTTTTTCCTTATCGGTTTGTTAAAATTATTATCTTGCATAAAAATGTATCAAAAGTTTGAAAGAGGATATATGACAACCTCCTGTGAGGACACATGTCATGATGTAAAACTGGTTTTTTTTTTTAAAGAAAGGAGTTACAAATAGAACGCTGCCAAAATTTTTGGTTATAGTTACAAATTGGAATGCTAACTTACAAACCATAGAGATATGAATTGCCCTAAGGCAGCATGTAGTAGAAAATCTAAAAAGCATACGCTCATGTGTGTAATCATTGGTTGTTTGATGATTAAGGTCTAACATTCAATATGTAAAAGAGTTGGAATGAATATGGGACAACCTCCTGTGAGGACATAGGTCATTAGATAAGAGGTTTTCCTTGAAAAAATAATGGTTGTACAAACAGAATGCTGCCGAATATTTCACAAGCTAGATGTACTTATAAAGAATAAGACTGAAAAATGAACCATAGAGCTAAGGATGCCCTAAGGCAACAGGTAGTGTAAGATTTACGACTACTAAACTCATGTGTGTAACCATGGTTTTTTTTTATTACTACCTAGCATTTAAAAGTGTGAAGGAAGGTATATGCCAACTTCCTTGATGAATAGATGTCATATAAGAATGCTAAATTATGTGAATTGATAGAGAAATTAGTGAGTACAATTGTTTTTGTAAACAAGAAGTTTTTTTTTCCTTAGCTACTTTTCTTTAAGATTGTTATCTAAGAATGGAGTAATGATTTCAATGGGGATATATGGCAAACCTCTTACGAGGACATATATAATTTGTAAGAAGGTTTTTCAAATGAAATGCTGCCAAAATTTTCACAAATTAGATATAACTTGGAAAGCATACTTAGGAACCACAAAGATAGGGCTGCCCTTAGGACAACATCTAGTATAGTATCTCAAAATGCTCAACTCATAAGTGTAACCATTGATGACAAACAGGGATACAGGCAGACAGCTAGGATGAGCATCACTCGAGATGAATTTAAGCTACAACAGATTCGGGACAAGCTCATGGCAGCCCATAAAGGAAAAAAGCGAACCAAGCCGATAGCAATTAGAGACCTCATTTCCAAACCTTGTAAACCAATAAAAAATTTCACAGACCATAAGCGACCCTACTTACATAGACAAGCCAGGAGAACATAACATATAAGTAGGAGTATGGTTGGGGTCCAGGGTGTGACATCGATAACAAGTAGTGGGGATTGCTTGATATACATGTCACCCATTTAGTGCAAATTAATTCTAATTAATTGTACTTGTGGTTGGTTGGCAGGTAAAGATCCCCGCTTTCATCTACTAGGAGTTCCGGCTAAAAAGCTCCTACTTTTTCATGTATCGAAGTATCTTGTAATAAGTTTTATATCAAAAAAACTGTACTTTGCTTTGGTCTTTACACAACATGGTAAGTGCAAACAGTATTTAAGTTCTCTCAATATATGATTCTAAATGATGGGATGTTTCAATCAAACACACACACACACACACACACACACACACACACACGAGTGCGCGCGCAGGAGAGAGAGAGAGAGAGAGAGAGAGAGAGAGAGAGAGAGAGAGAGAGAGAGAGAGAGAGAGAGAGAGAGAGAGAGAGAGAGAGAGAGAGATGTTGGCGTGCACACACACACATAATAGTACACAAAGAAAAGGGAGGAGACAAACTCTTACACACTCTCGCACAAGAATAGCTCTGATGGTTAAAGCCTATAAGAGATAAAGACGTTAACACTATTACTACACATAGCATAGCATAAGAGAAGATAGAAGGAATATTCCAAGAGAGTGGCTTAAATGGTATAACCCCCAAACTCCACAACACCTATTGTGGAGTTGGATATTTAATTTATTTATCAACTAAGTTGGTGCCAAAAATTAGAGGCCCCTTTTTACATTCGAGTTCATAGGTGGTACATATCACTTATTGCATGAATCTTCATAGGGTAGGTTCTCTCTAGCATTGTACAATGGAGCCGTATGGGCTTATTGAAAAAATAATTACAACATCCATGCAAAAATAAATGGCCAAGAAGTATTCTTGATATTATTGCCGGTGCCTTCTCCTCAGTTTCTAGAGTTCCAATCTACAGAATATAAACTCACTACTAGTGAAAAATAAAGACAACATAGTAATTAACCATTCCATGCCAACTATCCCAATTGTAATGCTAACCATATACAATAGGAGAGTGCCCAATATCTTCATTCCTTGCCAAAAAACTTTCATAGCATCAAGCTACACTTCTCTTTCTTTAAACTATTCTTCCGCATCATGGTTTGCCGAAGGTAATAATATATAATCAGATTCCAAATTTTCTATTGCTTTTGAACTACAAATTTTGAAATTCTTGGTACTAACTTGATTTTACTTTTTCATCCATCTTGCGTCTAATGGTCAAATTGAAGTAACTAATCTTATCATCATTGATTTACTGTTTCTTCTCAACCAAAAAATTGGGATGATTATGTGCATATTTTACAGTTTGCCTATATCAATACCACTCACTCTAGTATAAGCAAATATCCATTTGAGATTGTGTATGGTGTTTCCTTGTCTACTTGTGTTTGTGCTTAGCTAAGGAAGCAATTGTGAGAGGTTTGATGTGTGTGTGTGTGTGTGTGTGTGTGTGTGTGTTGAAAGTTTGAAGAATTCTAGCACCCGTTCTCCCGATCTCCCAGCATTTAGTGCACCTTGTATGCTTTGACTTGTGGAGTTGGTATCCAGACATCTCTTTCTCCTTCATGGTGACCTTGTGCCATCAATGGGTGCTGAGATTTAGCCACCCTTTTGATTTGTTACCCTTTGTTGTGTTGCCTCTTATCCATCTATACTCATCACCTTCACTTAACTTGACAGTGTTCACTATTGGTTTTGGTACTAACACTTGACTATTTCTTTGTGCTCTAAGTGAAAGGTATTTTGGCTGTGTTCAAGGGCTATTAATAGCATAGGATTCTATCTCTTTGGAGCATCAACACGTCATAAGATATGCCCTTATAGGCAAAACTACATGATAACTGATACAAGCATGAGAGAGAGAGAGAGAGAGAGAGAGAGAGAGAGAGAGAGAGAGATCCATTATCGTCCACTAAGGTCACATATGACCCATGGGACCAAAGATGCATATAAAATTGTTTTCCTCTCTAGAAGAGGAGGGTGGAAAGTACGTCCTCTTCTCGTGGGAGAGGGCGGTGTTCACAACCTACAATGGAGGGGTCTTACCACTAGCCGTCTCCTAGACGGACTTAGTGGCAGTGTCTAACTCCATTTTACAAATAGAAGAGAAACTACTACTAATTATGTGGTATCATTAGGGATTGTCTTGGTAGACCGAAAGTCCTCAATGATTGCACATCCTCCACGGTAAACTGCCCATTTCCCAGCTGCTCTGGCTTCACGGACCTTGGTAAGCTCTTCTCTCTTACATCAAAGTTGCAAAGGAGTCAAGTCCTCTGCAAACCAGAACTCGGTACAACATAGTATCACGGGCTACTTTGGCTTGAATGTTATGATTCCATGGTAGCCACCATTTTTCTTGACATGTGAGGCTATGGAATGAACCTACGATGTGTCGAGCACTGTATCCTGCTTGACTGTTGGCATTAAACTAGCAAGTTGACGTACTGAAGCGTGAAAATTACATGATGTGTACCACTCTTGAGGCAAACCTCCAATCCACAGGTTGAGGGATGCAACATCCCAGCGTATGAACTCGTGTATCTTCTTGTTAACATGGGATTTTCTCTCAGGTGTTTAGACACTACATACTAAACACCTCACCTGGAGTGTCGTGTCAAATGAATTAAAAGACAGAGTCATTAGCATGATGCATGACGAGTTTCCCGTGTCAAGTCGGGATGAGCGCTTCAATGAAGACCTGATGAAGGTTCGAATGCATGAATACTGTAAGCACAAGTGTTCTGAACTACAAAAAGCAATAAAGCATGGGTGGAATAGACCAGATTGGCTGTCCAAAGAAGATTGGAAGAATGAGAAGCGAGCAACACGCGAGAATCCTGACAAGTGGAAGCAAGAAAAGGAGGCAGCCAAAGCGCGAGTAGAGGCAGGGAACTCGCACCACTTGGGGAGTGGTGGGTGGGCATCATTTGAGACCGATTTCGTAATTGCTCTTTAGGTTTGGTAGTTACGTCTATTTGTACTTTTAAATTCTAACATAATGGATTCTTTGTATGTTTTGAACAGTGGTCGATGTGACAGGATGTGACCCCACATCGTACAAGCGCGAGTATGCAGACAGAAAGGGCTTAAACGCCATGATAGTCATTCTGAGTTCTCGCGGCGGCATGGTTAATATTTCACTTTACTCTTTTACATTTGTTGTATTTTAATGATAAGCTAAGAAAATAGATTGTTTTGCAATTATATGTTTATACTTACAGAAAGTCTTATTGTTTTTTTCTACAGAATCCGATAGATACGCCGCTTGAACCCGATGAGCTCGCGATGAGACGTCTGATTAGATGATGTCAGTCTAGCCGTAAACAGATAGCATTAGTTTCCTTTTGTCATAGCATGTATAATGAGATGACGTGTATACGTCTTTTTGTAACTATTGAAAAGCCATGTATTTTCTCAATAATAATAATTTTTTTGTAATTATTACATTTGCAAAGCTTAACAATCAAGTGATTTTGCCTATGATGTGTATAATTGTCATTGATTTACTTTCGTCCAATTACTTTTGTCAGTTTTGTATCTTTATTCTACAAACAATACTATCCATGATGGAGTTAATGGTTATATTTTCTTGTGGGTGACTACTTTGGGTCTATACCTTGCACTTTCTTTCAAAGGTGAATCTGGGCTTATCTTGGTTTATACTATTCTGGAAACATTCAATATGGTTGATGGGTGAATGCCCTGCCACCTAAATTTTTTTACTCTCGTGCGCCGCTATAAGCGTCTCTATATAAGGTTCTGCTACATCGTTATAAGAGTCACTATAGAAAGACTGTAACCGTCGTTATATAGCGACGGTTATAGCGACGGTCTTAGTGACGTCGGGGAGTATAAAAACCCAATGTATTTCGGTCGCTAAAAGTGTCACAAGTGTACATAACCTCTTGTAGTGTAAGGGTGTGAGTGATGTTGAGGTTTATGAAAACTGTTGGGATAAGCAATGAGGTTGATCATGCAATTGTCTTCATATGGGTAAGAAGGGGGCAACCAAAGAATTCAAATAGGGTGAAGATCTTAAAGCATGTTTCTAGAAAGGCAAGCAGTAGAGCAAGAACGATAAAATGTTAATCATGGGTTTGACTTAGCAATTGAGGCGTGAGAAATCAATTTATATAAGGCTCTAATTTTGCCATGATGCTTGTGGTATAAAAGGTGTTTATCAACACCACATATGTGGTGTTTATCAACACCACATATCCTATGAGATGTGTGCTCTTTTAAGAATTAAAAAATCATCCTACAAGTGATTGGAACACATATTCAACATGATGACCTCATGCGTGAACAAAAGTCATGGTGTGTAATAGTTTCCAAATTTTCATAATTAGAATTTCTCAAAATAAGTGGGATTTTCCCATTTTAAGTGGGAAGAGTCAAAGTTTAAGATTCCCACTTTATTGAGAATTTTTCATTTTATTTAATATGGTGTTTTGTGCCTAATTTTCACAAAGCATTACAACCATACAAACCAAGCATGACTAGTTATATGCTTACATTGACTTATGTGAGAGCTGCATTGTCTACTTTAGGGGGCAGAAGGGAGGGCGGGGGCACGCAGGGGGGGCATCACTCAAAATAAGGAGTATTTTACTTGGTAGTGGTTTTTAAAATTTACAAGATCACATCTACAGAAGGGGTTTTTATTTGCATTATAAAGAAAAATCCATAAGTTTCTATTTAGGTGATCTAGGCTTAAAAATTGCTTCCACACACAATGGCAATGCCTTTGTGTGTGTGTGTGTGTGTGTGTGTGTGTGTGTGTGTGTGTGTGTGTGTGTGTGTGTGAGAGAGAGAGAGAGAGAGAGAGAGAGAGAGAGAGAGAGAGAGAGAGAGAGCTTCATGTTGTAGCCCCAAGGTTGAGGATTCGAGGCTAACGGGCTACGTTCTCTTGCCTCCCCATTGGGAAGTTTGTTATTCCCACTGTGTGGTTCTGTAAGGCGTGTGTATATCAAGTCGTGTTGTAGATACCAAGATGTATAAAGTTTTCCTTGGTGCCTTGCCTAGAGAGAGAGAGTGAGTGAGTGAGTGAGAGAGAGAGAGAGAGAGAGAGAGAGAGAGAGATCTGGCACATGGCATAATTAGATAAAGGCTCAAAAAAACCTCTACTTCCTTTCCCTTGAAAGGCAGGGAAAGGAAGTGCCACCAACAAACAACAATGCGTGTCGAAACGAAGAAGAAAGAAGGACACCTAGAGATAATAGAGAAATTAGAAATTGCAATTCTTCTTCGAGGGCCGCATCAACTCCAACACAAGTTCTTTGGTCATCAAAAAGCTAGCTGCACCATCGTCAACAACAGCATCAGCTTCATATGGAGGAGCAATATAAGCTGCGCCATGATCAGAGCGACGTGATGACGGCTTTATTTGAAGAGGGTCCGATGCTCCTGTAGGAGAGACCGCCGTGCGCTCTTGTGCTTGGACCTTCAATTTGCGGTTGATGACGCCATACGGCGGGATGGCAAAGGGCGAGTCGTGTACAGTGAAGAGATCAGGCGATGTCGACGACGATCGGCGCTCTGCATGAGTGGCTATGGCGGCCGCGAGCTGAGGCACACTGTATGAGATATTGAATGTTATTGCGTATGCAAAAAGAGCCAGAGTTGCTATCACGCTCACTGCCACCACTAGCACCAATCCATGATCACCTCTCCTTGATCGCCGACCCATCTCTGCTCTCGCACGCCCTTGCGGGACGTAGGTGTTCTTTTTATAGCTTCAAAAGCAAAAAGCATCAAAAATTCAAAGAAAAAGAAGAGGTTTAACGTCTTAAATCTATTTGACAGGTCTTGAACTCAAGACCTAGAGAGAGAGAGAGAGAGAGAGAGAGAGAGAGAGAGAGTTTGCCAAGAGCTTTATAATCAAACAATTAATTGATTGTTTGACTTATTTTCTTTGCATCTATGAACCTTCCATCTAATAAAAACAAATTGCAATGCAGATATTCAAAAAATAGTATAAAACCTAAGTGATGCAAATCTTCGAAACAAATTGCAATTCAAATCATCACAAATAATATAAAATTGCATATGCAAATTTTCAAAAATAATAGAAAATTACTAGAACTTTCAATTAAAAAGTCACATACATGAATCACCTTATCATAGCATATTGATGTGGCACCTTAAAACAAACTGCCTCGAAAAAATGATCTCTTTGTAAACTTTTAATTCTTTAATGAATTCAAACTCCCTCTTTATTGTTTGTTATTTTTCTTCATCGTCACTACTCGTTCTCAAAATCTGCATGACATCAAAAAATAATTCCTCTTTAGGGTCCGTAAATCCCCTTTTACTACTCATTATATCCTCTTATTAAGTTAGTGTCGTCCCCTTCTTAAAGAGTGCCTTTTCTTTTCCAACTCATGCAAGAACTTCCATCTAATAACATGGTAGGTCAATGATGAACAACACCAAAAAGCATCACGATGCCCTGTGGATGAAAACTTGTTCCTATATTGATGGCAACCGAGTAGTGTTTAGGATATGGGCATAGGGCTTAGTGTTTAGAGTGTATGGTTACCTATACTATTCTATGTATTGCTTTAGCTAAAAATGTATGGAAAAAACTTGCATGCCATGCAAAGTTCTATAACTTCATCTTCTAAAATATGCTCCGAGCTCGAGCCATTTACATGGAACAAGCCAACTACTCATAGTAAAACTAGCTAGAAATTTCTTTGTACCCAACTGCTTTTAATACAAAAGCAAGCTCTCAAATTACTATAAGCAGGGTATGTTAGTCCTATACCCAAAAAAATGATCCATCATCTCTAAGAACAAGATCTTGTTGGGTAAGCAAAAAAGTCAACTAAGAGAATCTTGAGACCAGATAAAGACCAATACTTTGGAGTAGGTAAGCATAATTAACATAAAGGATTGAATTTCAAATTATTATCAGATTTATTAGCCCAAAAAAGTAATTGCTCGGGTCAGAGAAGTATTACCCAGAGCCAAAAAGCCAGAGCTAGCCAAAAAAGCAGGTCAACTCCTTCTTCTATTTAAAGAGGGGAGGGCGCATTCGTACCCTCACTTAGATTTGCGTGTGTTTTACTTGTGTCAAGAGTGAGAACTATGTGTTTTTCTTCACCTCTGTTGTACCAAGCATGGAGCTTACAACTCAGCCAACTCAGGTTGGTCTTAGTATTAATAATTTGGTTACTATCATTTTTAAAAAATTAAAAGGTAAAGTGTTGTTTCATAAAAATACATGTACTTTAACAAATGGTGTTTTTAAATAATCAGGATGACTATACTTAGCATGGCATGATATAGGTGATTGGACCTTTGTTTGGTGGGCTCTGTTCCCCATTCTACAGCATGGTAAGGACCACTACAGTGGTCGGCTTTGACTGGCATTACATGGTAAAGGTGGTTTTTTTGGGAGCATTACTATGGTACTATCGCTAGTCTTTTCAACTGGTCATTACTTAATTGTTGGTACATAAAAAAGATTATTCATACCGGATATTCACTGTTTTTTTACTGTTTGATAATGGCACTTAAGCGAGAATACAAAACAATTTTTTGGGGGGCATAATCAGTCGTATAGCATGATGAAATTAAAACCACCAAGTGGTGGTCCGTGGCTAAATATGGCTTATCTGAGGAGTATCTTTCCTTGCTGTTTAAAACAGGTATAATCCATCATATGGGTTGGCTAAGTCTATATAGTAGGGCCGCTATTACTTACTGTGTTGCAACACTATATACGAAAATGTGTTGTAGACCATGTTTCCTATCTTAAACACAGTTAGCAAAAGACATCTGCATAATGAAGCACAAATATAAAAAAAAATCAGTTTAGCAAGTCAAGGCTACCAAGTTTCCCTTTGTTACAATACCAAACCCACCTCAGGTAGTATGTAATGTAAAAAGTAATTTTTTCATAAGCAACTACTACAACGATTGCATATATTAGTTTTAATAAATTTTCAAGTAAAGTGAGCAGGACAAGAAACCAGCAAAAAACCATTCTCTTTCAATGTACTAAAGTAAGAAAAACCTATCATAATCATCCAATAGAGCGAGAGATTATCTAAAACCTGAGATTTTGAGGGAAACTAGAACCTGTGAGCAGAAGTAAAAATAATCTCCAAAGTGCCAGGGGAAAGTCAAGTATAATACTAATGACATCTTGTTCTCTCATTACCAGTACAACCAATGTTGCCCATATCAAGTTGTTTGCACGGGACATGATATATCAAAAACCCATTGCCCAAAACATGAAATATTTCTGTTTTTCTTGTATGCTAATAGGTAGAATACAAACCCAAGTCTAAGTAAAGGGAAGAGCCCCTCACCTTAATATAGGAGTAGTGGTTGTGTATGTGTTAGAAGCATGTCAGCATTCGTCACCCGAACAGCATGCTAGGTATGGCTGCACTCTGCAAGCCCTCCGTTGTGCACAATCCCCATAGGGATCATGAGCGGGCCCTAGAGAGGAGGAGATATCATGAAAGGGCTGAGCTACAA
Organism: Adiantum capillus-veneris; assembly: GCF_014529385.1. NCBI lineage: Eukaryota > Viridiplantae > Streptophyta > Polypodiopsida > Polypodiales > Pteridaceae > Adiantum > Adiantum capillus-veneris. The sequence continues at coordinate 115,408,003 of NC_140943.1, read as the reverse complement.
GCCTCACCGGGCCGCCATCATCATCAGAAAGGGAAGTGGATCGGTGGTGATAGATATTGCATAGAATTCCTCGTAGTGGTTTAAGCTAGGAGGTGCCATACAGGGAAAGGTTTACCTTTTAAAGTTAGAACCACAAGGTATTTTTCTTTTTAAGTTAATTCCACAAGGGACTACTCCCACAGAGTTAGGTTTTTAGAGGCACCATGCTAACGAAACAACATATTGGATAGCTTCACTTAGCTATTGTGTTCTCTATAGCAAAAAGTTAGTAGTAATCATTATGTATAGTAAAGCATAAGGTAAAACTCCCATAAGGTACCAACTCAAATTTAAATTGAGTGTACATGGTTAAATGTCACATTTTTTAAGCAAGATACAGTAATTCAGTGCACAATCAGAATCCCTCCAGATACTATCATGGTCAGATGTTATGACCAACTTTGTGTGTGTGTGTGTGTAGTTGTTTTACCATAAATAATAAGACATAATTGAAGTTTTACATTCAAAAGACAACTGGCTCCAGAGAAAGGAAAATAATAAGTACAAAAACAACTCAGTCTTTTTATGCACTTTAAGCAAGCGATACTTACCAAGAAATGGTAATGATGAGAAAGGAGAATTAGGGGGGGGGGGGGGGGGGGGGGGGGGGGAAGGAAAAGACAATTAACACTAAACGCGTTTCGCTTATATAAAGCTCATCAATAGTGCTAATTTCTTTACAAGGAGTGGGGGGTATAAATAAGGGTTTTGGGTTACAAACCCAAGGTGGGTACGGAAGGTGAGGATTAAGAGGAGGATAGAGAGTTTTGAGGTACCCAGCAATAAATACTGGCATCTTTTGGTACACAAAAGTAAAAACTGACATAATTTGGTATGATGTGCACCCTTTGGAAGGTAACAACAAGGAAAGAGAGGCTAGAAAGAAGGATAAAGGCATAAAGTGCAAAATTTGGGGGGAGAAACATTTAAGAGAGGCCCAAACATTTATGGGGGAAAGGGGCTGGATATACCAAAATTATATTAATGGTTCAAACCTAGAGAGGGTTCCAACATAAGAGAGGGGGGGTGTTTGTTATAACAAAGCGATCAAGGAGGGGTGCAAGAATTGGGGGTTACCATTTTTCCGACATTGGGTGCATTAAGCCAACAAATAAGAGGTTTGGGAAGGTGGGATAGTTTGGGTGTGGTGTTCAGTTGAAGCGTGAGAGGTTTAATCAAGTTAGGAGAGATATTAAGATTGCATGCAAAGCGTGAAAAAAGAATTTTGACCACTAAGGGGGGAGTCTTTTGCTTTGGGTTTCTTGATTAGGGGAGAGTCTCTGTCATTGTAAGAGATAAGGGAGAAACATTTTCTACCAAGAGGGTTTGGGCTTGTATATAAACGTCGAAACAATTTACCAAATGGTAGCCACTATGTTAGCTTCTTCAAGCTCTATCTTGCAACAATGTGCAACTGGCCTACACTTTTGCAAGAACCTTCCTCATTCTCTTGAAATGGGAGGAGGCATGCTTGACAAAATTAGAGAGAGAGAGAGAGAGAGAGAGAGAGAGAGAGAGAGAGAGAGAGAAATCCATGAATGGGCAACATGACAAAAACTTTTCATAGAATAAAATGATAAGTACAAAAACAAAGTCTTAAATTATCTTTGTACAATGTTTGATATAAATGAATCCTCGATTCAATATACAGATATAATAAGTACTTCCCTTGCAATAGGTGTATGTGTAATCTTGTATTGGACAACTGGTAAAAGCCAAAATAACCTTCCAAGATAAGATAGATTCCTTACCTGCATCCATCCAAAAAAGACAACAGATATGTTAGCCTTGGATGTGTTTTACAGGTATCAAAGGACTATACCTGTTGTTATCCATGTCCATCTTTTAACATTTTTTAAACATTCTAGCTTAGTCCAAAGTAATTATGTTGTTTTCATATAAGGTTTTATTAATCCAAACTTTTATTTGGTATTTTAGTCTTAACTTAGAGGGCCATACTCCGTTCTACTTCAAGTGGTATGCTCCCCAACACAAACTTCTTGACTAAATTAATGGGGCTCCGTCTATAAAGAAGTTTTAACATATTATAACGAGTCTATGCCTGTTGTAGAATATATTTAGAACTGATAAGGTTAAAGTGGAATCCGATCCTTCCTACTTTCTATAAGTCACAAACTCCTAGCAAGCCAAGTGATAGAGGCCTTTTATGGTAACTTAGCCTGTGCGACTGTCAAACCAAAAAATCCAGGTCAAGTTGTGAATGAAAATAGAGTATTGCGTTATCCCGTCCCATCAACTGATACCAAACAGGTGCATATATGTAGTGCAACTGGGCAACAAGTCCCCCCAAGGTCGTAAAAAAAATGCAACAACAGCGTGTTAAAAGGCAAAAGACGGCCCAAAAAATTCACTAAGTACACCCAACCAGAGGGTTTATACCAGTTTTTATAAGCGACAGTTCTATCATGATATCGAATTATAGCGACAATACCAATCACAGAAGCCAATAATCATCCGGAGAACACCCCCATCCCAAACCTTCTTATTGTATCGATAGCGACACTACCATATGCAAGAACCAATACCCATCCGGGGTGTACCTTTCCAACCAAAGCTCCATTATGCATAGACAAGATACTTACTTTCTCAGTGGGCAAGGAAATCACCACAAAATTTAGTAAGCCAACCCTTACTGTAGGGTTTATCAGTATAAGTAAATGACAGGATACTTACCTTCATAATGGGCAAAAAAATATACCACGACATAGTTCAGTAAGCCAACCTACTCAGTAGGTACTACCAAATTTAGTAAGTGTCATGCAAATGATGATATAACGTCAGTAACATGTGTAAGACCCTCTAGGTGTATATAATCCGCTCCCGACACCTTATTACTCCTATGTCAAGCCAAGAGGCAGATACCATATCATACTCCCCCATATCATTGCACAAAAATCAATGTTGTCCGTGTTGTTAGTATGTTTACGACCAGAATATGCCAAATCTAGTATTTTTAGACAAACACCTTCCTTAAAAAACCAGTGAACCAGTTATCACAGAGCATTAGAATAACTTTTAGTGTAAAGTGGTACCAATTCCAGCCAGAACCTCATCATTAAGTGCTTCCTTTATTAAAAATTATGAGTGTCATCTATAAAAAACCGAAACCCAGCTGAGGGGTTAACAAAAAACCCTAATAGTGCCTTCATTTTTCTAAGCAAAGCTAGCCATAAACGGTGTTTTTTATCAGTAAAAGCAGCAGGTTATGCCCCCCATTTTTTTGCGACCTACGTTTTTATGTACTATCATGTAAGCAAAACCAGTAATCATTGGGTTAGGGCCCCCCTTTTAATAGATTTTTACTGTACATTATGCTCCTATAACTTGTTATTGATGATGCATGTTTTTAATGGAGTATAGTATGGTCCAGCCAAGCGGCAATAGCCCAATGTTTCAAACCAATAAACAATTTACACAGCACAGCCAGAAAAAACAGTAGTAAGATACAAGCTATGCCCCAAGAATGTTTAAACTTCATCACCATTAACCATCTAGTGTCACACATAGCCAGCATAATGGGATTAATCAGTTATAGGCATTGAGGAACAACCAATTGTTTAAGCAATGCTAACCCACACCATGGTCCTTACCAACCATCCATCCTTTAACTAGCTCTGCCAAACCGAGTCAAACCACACAATGGGCCTTACCATTTTTAACTAACAGAGCAATACCATAACAGTTACATTATCAAAAATTAAGACTGAAACGAAATCCATGATACCAAGCATAGTAACCAACATGTGTTGTTTGTGTTAAAAGCTCCATTTTTGGTGCAGTAGAGAATAAATACACAGTCCTTACACTTTACGCAAGAAAAACTCACACAAGGCTAAGTGAGGGGCAGGGTGCACCCTCACCTCTTAAATAGAAGAAGGAGGAAGGCCGCCATCACCGAATGCGTGTAGCGTGTAGAGAGTATTGAGTGGAGCGAGCTCCTCTTGGGGATCCAAGAATGTGAGGCCGCATGTGATGTGGTTCGTCATGGAAAAACCACCATAGCGCCTTCACAACAAGGTTTAGAGAGGGCAGTAAACCACGTTTTTTGCCAGCTAAGGGTTTTAGTACCATTCATAGTTATAAGGGCATTATCCCATGGTGGATACCTATATAGTGAAACTAGGAAGCGTGTTTATATGAATCTAGAATGTCAATTATGCTAAAGAATCCTATAGTTAGGTAACACTGTGTGTGTGTGTGTGTGTGGATCCTGCACGCAATACTATAACTATCACAATTATAATACCTACTTAGTCTTAGCATTGTAAACTTATTGTGCCCAACGTAAATTATGATGATGGTATCGAATAGTCTCAACACCATGCTAGCCTTGGAGATAACGGCTTCAAGCTTGCTGGAAACTTAATGCAATTAGTGCTTAAAATGCTTAATGTGGTTAGTGCCTTGGTGATGATGGCTTCAAGCTCGATGGAAACTTAATGCGTTTCGTGCTTAAACTCTTATTTAAACTGCTCAATCACATGTTTTTCATTCACTTAAGCTAATTTTAGTATTAAAAAACAATGATTGTATGTAGAAAATACTAAATTCAACATATGCAAAGTATTTACGCTTAAAACTAGTGAAAAATCTTGTAGAGAGAAGAAACTAGATGCACTTACATGTACTTACATGTAGAAAGAGAAGAAAGTAGAGAGAAGAAAGTAGATGCACTTACATGTAGAAAACTTTGGTTGACTTCCTCTCTCGAAGGTATCGTCAATTCCTCGTTATGGAGCAAAGTCAACCCACAATGTATTTCTTTTTTTCATATGTCTACATTTTAATGCTTGATCAAGAAGTGATTCTTGAGTCTTGAGCAATCGCCCTAATGTCAACCCTTACAATGAAATATAAAAGTGGTTGCTCTTGAGTTATGCATGCACATTTTGTTCATATGAATTTTGTTAGTTTGCTACGTTTATTGTAGAAATACGATATGGTTGCTTTGCTACCCCCTCTTGAAGCACCAATGAAATACCTATGTGAAGGCTGTATTTTTGGGAAAATGTACCATTGGAAGCCTCCTAAGGATGATTCAGTACAGGCAACTCACAAATTGCAGTGCATAATGATGCTCTCTCTATCCTTTAAGAATCATTTGCATTACTTGACTTTTATTGATGATTACTCCACACATGCATGAATGTATTTGCTTAAGCTATAGTCCAAAGTATTCATGTGCTTCAAGCAATTCCTACGTATGATTGAACATGAATCTAGTTTTACAATGGGACCCTGCTGTTTTGATCATGAGGGAGTATGTCTAAAGATACCAATGATTTCTAGCAACCCATGGGATAAAATGCCAATGTACATTGTCATATACCCCTCAACAAAATGGTGTTGCTGAGAAGAAAAAAATCATACCATGGAGATGGCATAATGTATGGTCCAAATCCAAGCTTTGCCACATGCATTTTGGCTCGATGGAATGCAAATCCAACCAAGAGCCATGCTTCAATGCTTAAGCTTACCATCTTCTTCATCTTCATTAGTATGCTATTATGCTATGCTAAGCAAGAAGAGTGATGATAAGTGAGGAACTATTTCTTTCTCCTATGAATGATTCTTCTTCCTCTTCCCTACCCTCATTCCCTGCTATCTCTCTCCACCTTCAAAGGTGTTTTGAGGCCTTGGGATTGAGGCTTGGGATAGTTAATGCTTTTTGCAAATTTTATGTTATGCTCGTGATGCATGAAGCTTTCCATCTTCATAGCATCACCAAGATCACAAGGAACACAAAGATTGTATTGTACCAAGTCTCTAATCATGGAAGAATCTATAATATAAACGTCTTTTGGAGGGGGGACCGGCTCCAAGTAAACCCGGTCATCAATTATTGTCATGTTCTCTAATACTCTCTCTCTCTCTCTCTCTTGCAAAAGTATTGTTCATGCCAAGTTAATTAAGTACTATGTTCATGTTGCTACCATCAATTAAGTTCACCCTCTATGTTCTCAAAGTGATCTCACAACAATGCTCACTCAATTCTCTTAATTCCACTATTCTCAAAGTTCATAGGCCATTTCCATTACATTGGTATCAGAGTGTTTGGTTTCTCTTTTCTTGCTTAAGAGAAGAGGTCCTTAAGTAGCCAATTAATGGTTGATTTCGTTAATTATATTAGGGTAAGTGGGATTTGGATCTATTATCGGTTTTGTTGAGCCCACTATGTGGGATATGGTGCACACCTCGACAGCTTTGGTCTTAATAATGGGGTCTTTTTAGACTTGCCTATGGCTTTACCATTATTGAGCCATAAGAAGTCCAAAAGAAGCTATCCCTCCGCAATTCTGCTATGTTAGACCCACTCCACTACTCTCTATAATTAACCAATTTGAGTTGTGGGTGTACATACTTAAGTGCTTATTTTCAAAGGCTAAGAGGAGTAGCAATTGAGGTTTTGAATTGCCAAAGGGATACACTAAGTAAACACATAAGTATAATTAGCATGGCTGACAATAACCAAGAGAGTAGAATGAACATTGATAACTTTGATTTTTCACATGAAGGTGCTAACGATGATGCCCCCATGTTTATCGATTATTTTGTTACTAGGTTGCATCAAGCTATGGGTAACCCTACTTTGCAAGCCGAAGTTACTCAACAACTTTGTGCTTATGGGATTTCCCTTCCTCTCCAAGAGGGGAGAGAGAGAGAGAGAGAGAGAGAGAGAGAGAGAGAGAGAGAGCTTAGGAGGTCTCTTGATGAGACTCCCAAAAGAAGACTCTCTCCCATAAGAGAGGAAGAATCCAAAGAACGAGAAGAAGCAAGTCCCTAAGTTCCTCTAAAGATGTGGCTCCATGAAGATGGCAGTCTAGACTATCGCCAATTCCTCCCAAGAGGAAACGGTCAACCCATCGTTCTCCTCGTCACTCCAAAAGGGAAGAGAGGAAACAAAGGAAGAAAAAGGTCACCCTCTTCTCCTTCTTCTTCACCTTCCTCCTCTTCCAACAAAAGCTATGGCTATTCTCCTAGAGAATATAAGAGGGGAGGACATCGAAAATCATACCTGCATGGTGAAGATCACAAAAGCTCAAGAATTTCAAAGAGGGAGGAAAGAGTATCTCTTTTCTCACCTATGATGGCACCTTCAGTACCATAGACAAAGTATTGGCCTTCATTCAACAATTTGATGCGGCCTTTGGAGAAGAAGGCTTCACGGAGTCCTCTAAGCTACACCATGTAGCTATGGACTTCCAAAAATCTACTTGCCAATGGTGGGCTAGCCTTCGTGGCAATGGCAAGGCTCCAAAGACATGGAAAACTCTACGAGTTTCCATCATGAAGCAATTCCTTGCAAGCGATGAACATAACAAAGTGCTTACCGAATGGCGGAGCTTGAAGCTACTCTTCAACGAGTCTATCCACAATTATGTAGACAGGTTTTGGTATTTACATCTCAAAGCTACAATCTTTCAAAGGATAGACTTCACCAAACAAAAGAAACAATTTTGTGCGAGATTACCTAATGAAATGGGCAAGTATGTCAACTCACAACGGCCTAACACTATCACCAAAGTCATCCACCACACTATGGTTGCTTCAAGGATCAATTTCCAACAAGGGGTGAGAAGAAATTTCAAGCCCATGGAAAACAAGGATCAAAATGAAACTAAAGGGAAGAGCAATGCTCAAAACTCTTCCCAAGGCAACACCAACACCACCAACAACAACAAGGCCAAGAATAAAGGAGCTTACAAAGGTAGAAATAAGCTCTCTCTCAAAGAATTAGAGGCCTTTCATAAAGACGATAAATGCTTTAAGTGTGGGGAGCAAGGACATGGTTAGCGTTTTTACCCCAAAAGAAATGTACTCAATGACACTCCTAGAGCTTCCATGGTTGAAGTACCAAAAGAGGATACTCATTGCAAAGGCTCATACCTCTCCTATGCTTGGGGAAAAGTAAGGGAGCATGATGCCTTCATCTTGTTTGACTCTGGCTCTACTCACAACCTCATATCAATGGAGTTGGCCACTAAGTTGGGCATTCAAGCTTTTGAGATGGGAGATATTGTGATTGCCGATGGAGCTTTCAAGGGATAGCAAGCCTCTGTTACTCCCTTGATCGGGAAGTTGAGGCTTCATGTCCAAAGTTACGTCAACAAAGAAGACTTTTTTTTATCTCTCCTCTCCAACATGAGGATGTTATCCTAGGGGCACCATGGTTCAACCGCATGGCTGCCAACATGAAATTCCCTGAAAGGAGAATCTATTTCACCTACAGGGAAAAGAGCATATACATAGATGCTAATGAGTTGGGGAACACCATATCCCTGGTAAATATTCTTGCTTTTGATAAGTCAACGAAAAGCTCTATTTTTGTGTATATGATTTTTGTTAGAGAATCTATAAATGATTCTAATGTTTTCACAAGTAGCAACAAAGGAAATCAAGACGAATTAGAGTTGTCTAATTAAATGGAATCCAAGATGTTTTCATTGATGACATCCCTAGTGGGCTACCTCCAAAACGAGGGGATGATGACCATGCAATAGAGCTTCTACTAGGAAGCTCACCACCTAATAAACCTCCTTATTAAGTTTCACAAACTCAACAAGAGGAGATCATGATGCAAGTGCATGAATTGGTGGAAAAAGAGATGGTGAGTCATAGTTCCTCTCCATTCTGTTCACCAGTACCTTTAGAGCAAAAGAAAGATGGCACATATCACATGTGTGTCGACTATAAGAGCACTAAATAGGATCACTAGAAAAAAAAAAGATTTCTGGTGCCGCGGATAGAAGATATTTAATAAGCTACAAGTTTTGGCATGACAAATGCTCGAGCCGCATTTAGACTCACGATGGACAAAAATCTTCAGGCCACTCAAATTCTCTTGAGGAGTACAAGTGACACCTCCAGGTAATCTTTCAAGTTGTGAGAGAGAATAAGCTTTTCATTAATCAAAAGAACAGTGAATTTTTCCTACAAGAGATTCAATATTTAGGTCGCATTATCTCTCAAGATGGTATCCGTATGGATCCATCAAAGTCGGAGGTGATAAAAGCATGGCCTAATCCAAGGAATCTACATGAGCTAAGAAGCTTTATCGGTATGTGTGCATACTTTAGACGCTTCATAGCAATTTTTTCTCAAATAGCAGGACCATTACATGACTTAACAAAGAAGAACATTAAGTATTCATGGACTGCTAAGGAGAAAAATGCTTTTGACAAGCTCAAAGAGAAGCTTACCTCTCAACCAGTCCTCATGCTTCCAGATCTCTCAAAGCCATTTGAGGTCCAATGTGATTTCCTTGGAGCAGTTTTGCTTCGAGAAGGGCATGCCATAGCATATGAGAGCCGAAGGCTCAATGCCGATGAATGGATCTTGGGCATATACAAAAAAGAGCTTTTAGCTATTCTACATGCGCTAGACACATGGAAGCACTATCTCTTGGGGGCTCCATTCATCCTACGAATGGATCGCAAAGCCTCAAGAACTTCATGACGCAAACCAAGCTCTTCAACAAACAAATGAGATGGACAAATTTTCTTTCACAATTTAAATTTCATATTGCTCACATTGCTGGCAAGCAGAATCAAGTGGTCGATGCACTTTCACAACGGCCAAGGGTAAATGTGGTGTCTATAGCAACTCACAATGATCTATCTTTTATGATAGATGAGTATGCTACTGACCGAGACTTTAAGTATGTAACTACAACCTTTGCATTAGGGAAGAAAAAAACAGGACCACTCACCTTGGAGGATGGTTATCTTCCAAACGGCAATAGACTATGTGTTACTCACCCATACAATAAGAAAGTCATCTATGAATCCCATGCTTCTCATTATGCGGGGCAAAGAAGGATTCCATAATCTACTCTTCGAGGAGTAGAAATGTATTTCTGTTGGTCTACCATGAAAAATAAACATACAAAAGTATGTTTCAAAATGCATGGTATACCAAAAATTGAGATTTGATATCGAGGGAAGCAACTTGGATTGTTTCAGTCGACAATCTTAGCAAGAAAACACTCTATGCCTGTCAAAAAGACTATAATGCACATCAAACAGTAACCTTCTTTAGGTCTCAAATTTTAAAGTATCATGGCTTGCCAACATACATAGTGTCGGACAAAGATTCTAGAATGACCAGTAATTTCTGGAAGGGTCTCTTTGAGAATCTAGGAAGTAGATCAAATTTCTCTTTCGGCCTATCATCCACAAGCGGATGACCAAAGTGAAATAACTAATCTAACGATTCTTGAATCTACTAAAAGCTTATGTCATGGAAGTAGATCAACCTTCTCAATGAGAGAAGTACCTACCTCTTATAGGTATACATACAATGACATTGTACATACTTCTATTGGGAAAGTACCTTTCAAAGACAAAGAGCAAAGATCCAAAAGTCCCTTACTACTTAAAGTACATGGGAAAATCTTCACTGCTAATGAATATAGCCGAGACTTACAAGAATCTTTTCCAAAGATTAAAAATGTTATATCCATCTCACAGCAAAGGGAAAAAGGGATGCTGCTAATAAGCACAGAAGAGCCAGCCTTTAAGAAAAATGATTGGGTCTTGCTAAAGTTTCTCAAGGCTCATCTAAGGCATACCACAGGCAAGAATCCTACGGGCCACCAAGAGTATTATGCTAAACTAGCAAAAAGATACTATGGTCCTTTAAAAAAAAAATCTTAAGCCAATCAATGAGATGGCTTATCAGTTGAAGTTGCCCAATCATTGGCTCATTCACAATGCTAACCATGTGAGCCTACTCAAGCCTTACAAAGGAGAGCCACCAAAAGAACCAATAATGAAGGACCCACCAGAGATCAAAGAACAAGAAGAGGTGTTGCAACCCGAATCGATTCTTCGACACGAAGACAAGGTACTAAGAAACGGTAAGGTTATCCAATGATATCTTGTAAAGATTAAGAATTATCCTTTTAAAGATGTTAGATGGATGCAAGGAACCTAGCTTAAGGATAATATGGACCTTGTCAATGCTTACAATGCTACACTAGAGTAAGCAAATGAGAATGCATTTTAAATGAATAATGTTTTTGTCTTATAAGACTCATTCTCTTTCTTTTATTGTGCACAAAATTTAAGAAGTATGCATGCTTCGGATCATGTTTGTGGTGACGACGTCTCCCAAACACCAAGTAGAACTTGTCACTCTACTTTGAAAGTATGATATGGATTAAAAAGTAGACATGCTTGCAGCAGCTAAGTCTCTCGAGCACCAAATGGATTAGTCATCCATTCTAGAATGATGTCGTAGGGTAAAAAGGGATCCTCTACCTGCTAAGAAACATGGACTAATGACTAGGCTTTATCCTCTCTACCTCCTAGTCAAGGACGACTATGATTTCAAGAGAGAGGTAATGTCATAAAATATAATATCTAACTTTACCAAATGATTTTTTCATAGTAAAATTATCATTTAATGGGAAGATAAAAGGGGAACAAGAGTTAGGATATAGATATGTGCTTCTAGACCTATCTCAACAGAGGACCAAAAGGAGAAATGGTTGCATCTCAATAGGGGTCCAAAAGGAGACGATCTACCAAAGAGCAATGTGCAATAAGTGCTTCTAGATTTAACTCAGCAATGGACCAAGAGGAGAGATGGTTACATCTCAATAGGGGTCCAAAAGGAGGTAGTTTATCAAAGAGCAACGTGCATCTAATGGAGCTTACAAGACCTTAGGGTTAGCTTCATTAAAGACCTCCAAAAGTTAGTGTTAAAAATTCATTTGACCTTAGGCAAGCTAGGGCTGACCTTGAGGTGGGAATCCTACCTAAGCATGAGGTGCTTGTAGGCTTGCTAACTAAAGTGCTTAAAGTGTTTGTGGAAACCTTGCCCAAGTTTGAGGTGATTCTCATGCTTAAATGACTAAGGTTTTTGAAGTGTTCAATTCAAAGATAAACTCTCAAGAGGCATAAACGGTTTTCATGCTTAATTGACTAAGTGCTTGAAGTGTTCAATTCAACCAAATGACTTAAGAAGCATTAAAGACACATGCCAAAATCCTCAACATATGGCCCTCATGATGTGCTTGAATCCTATTGGATAGGCTTTAAAGGAGTCCAATGAGAATTTAGATGCATTAAAAAAATTTTAAGCTTTTTCTCTCAAAGAGGAAAAAGAGGACACATATCCAAATGATATAATAAAATAATACGAGAGAGAGAGAGAGAGAGAGAGAGAGAGAGAGAGAGAGAGAGGTGGACCAAGCATGAGAGGGGGTATACTGTCCCACAACCACACACATACTCTCTCATTATGTGAAGTGCAAAGTGCAAGAGCTCCATCTCCTTCTCCAAGCTTGTTGAGAAGTGAAGAGCCTACACAAACACTCTTGGCTATGGAATGCAAATCCAACCAAGAGCCATGCTTCAATGCTTAAGCTTGCCATCTTCTTCATCTTCATTACTATGCTATTATGCTATGCTAAGCAAGAAGAGTGATAATAAGTGAGGAACTATTTCTTTCTCCTATGAATGCTTCTTCTTCCTCTTCCCCACCCTCATTCCCCGCTAGATCTTTCCACCTTCGAAGGTGTTTGAGGCCTTGGGACTCATGCTTGGGATAGTTAATGCTTTTTGCAAAGTTTATGTTATGCTTGTGATGCATGAAGCTTTCCATCTTCATACCATCATCAAGGTCACAAGGAACACAAAGACTGTATTGTACCAAGTCTCTCTTGACGAGAGAATCTATAATACAAACGTCTTCTAGAGGGGGGACCGGCTCCAAGTAAATCCGGTCTTCAACTATTGTCATGTTCTCTAATACTCTCTCTCGTGCAAAAGTATTGTTCTTGCCAAGTTAATTAAGTACTATGTTCATGTTGCTACCATCAATTAATTCACCCTCTATGTTCTCAAAGTGATCTCACAAAAATGCTCACTTTAATCCTCTTAATTCAGCTATTCTCAAAGTTCATAGGCTATTTCCATTACATGATCGCTATAAGACTAGAATTGTGGCAAAAGGGTATGCTCAGGAGAAAGCCATTGAGATGGTGAGACTTTTGATCCCAATTGTCGTATGACTACCACTCATAGAATGTGTGCATTGACATAAAAAAAATTGGTTGGAATATACATTAGCTCGTGAGGCCTTCGATATTAGAAAACCCTTTTTCACATGCGTTCAAGTAGTATTTAAATAGCCCCTCTTCACATACATATTTTCATGAATTAAATGACCCCTCTTTCTTTCAAAGCTGTATATTTTTTCCAAAAGTGATTTTGAGTTGGGAGCATACCAAACCCACATTCCAGCTTGGAGTTGCCCTTTTGACATCACAACCTTGCTCCTCGTCACCTCAATGCCTACTTTGTGAATTACCTACTGTGTCATGCTCTTTCTTGAAGATGGATTTGCTACCACCCATTGCAGGCATCTATTGTGAAATCCTCATTGTCATGTGGCTATGTTGTCATGCCTTGCTATACACACCACAAGCTTGATGTTGGATGATGATGTGCTACTAGTTGTCAGGCCAAGGGTAGGGCTAGGACACACATGCAATATAGGGATCTATATGTAGCTATGAGCCACAGGGAGAAGGGCCTATATATAGTAAGGTTGGGTGGAGATGAGCATGTGTCTATCCCCTAGTTCTTACACTATTATCAGAGCTCAAGGGCTCTTTCCCTCTCTCACCTCGAGGAAGGAGGAAGGGACAAGGGGAAATGATGGATAGAAGTGCATGAAGTTTGCATGATGCTTGTATGCATGCTCCCTTTCTCCCTCTCTCAAACACACACAAAGCGATTTAATGTGCTCAAGTACTACACACAAAATTAAGCCCTTATGAAGAGGGGGAGGTTCCCGAACTTCCTCCTATTGCCATGTAGTTGCAACTAAGAAGGTGCACACGGGGCTGTTGGGAAATTTTTGCTCCATGGTCATCGTCAATAGAGGCTTGCAAGGTGCACTACAAGTGGATCTCTCTTGCTCTACGCTTTTGCTCGCCATGGTTGGAGGCTTCAGGGTTCACACCCAAGGGCCATCCACCCTTTGGATTAAACCAAGGGGTGGTCCAAGGATTGGTTCCCATCTGACTCTAGAAATTCAATCGATGCACGACATGGCCCTTCTTCTCACATACTTCAACATGGCATGGCCCTTTTGCTTGCAGGATTTTGCATTGCAGTATAACAAAACTGTCTTTTGACCATCATACAAAGTTAATTTTCATTGAAGATTGTAGGGTTCTTGCAAGGTTATGAACCAACATGGTAGGACCACGATCCAAGATACGACAAAGTTTTACCAAGGATCTTGGCATAGAACCTTAGCATGCATGGGCATGCAGGTGCTTGAACATGCCGTCAAAGCTTGATACGAGTCAACTGTTAAGTAGTTGTGATGGAAAAGGATGTACAATCCACAAAGGATGGATCAAAGGAGTTCTCCTTCTTAGACTCAAAAGGCCCATACACATTTGTCCATAGGAAATGCGAAGCTTGTGGAGCTCAAACACACAAGCCATGTGGCCAGTAAGGCAAGTCGATATTGGTAACTAATGGGGTATGTAGTAGATAATGATTTTGTTTGACAATTTCAAGAATGTGTTGAGTGGCTATGGCATGCAATAGCCATGTGCGAGCCCTTGGAAGTTTTTCAATGCTTGTGCAATTCAAGCCATGCTGCATCAAGGCACAAGAAAATGCTTGTGGAAATCATGATAATCAACAAATTTCATACGAATTGCTATGTAAGAGCACAATTTCTTGAGTCATGAAGCAAAGATTGTGCAAGCAATGTTGTTATTAACTTTTGGTACAAGCATGGCTTATCAAGGGTGTACAAACCACGCAAGGCTGGACCATGCTAAGGTTTTTAATGAACTTTGGCCAAAGATTCTTGTCATGGCTCCAATATCAAGTGGTTGATCTGCTTGATGATGTCTATGAGACAATAACCACAGTCTGTCACCAAATGGGTCCACATAAGTTCTTTGTTTAAGTTTTTATTTGATCAAATTATGCAACCGTCAGTCTCAATTAGACTCCACGGTGATATTTTTCTCACCAAGCAAGGCTCAATTTTGTTACTTTGTGTATAAGAAGCTTGACATAGTCTTCTTCTTGCAATGTCATTATCTGAAGCAAGGCTTCCTATTTTTGGACTATTTTCCAATGTTTGAGATATGCTAAGAGCATACGAACTTGGGAGGGCTTTGCAAGGCTATCTGATCGGTTATTCAATCCATGCTACCATGATACTTACTATTATATTGCAAGAACTGCCAAATCCATCCAAAATCTATTCTCAAGCAAGCAAGTGTTTGCTTGATTTTCAGACATCTTGCATAGGACGGACGACCAAGTTGGCAAATTTCATGTTTTATTGTTGTATGTGCTTCACCTTTAAATTGGGAAAGATCTTCTGCTTTGCAAAAGGCCATCACGAGAAGCAAGGCTTCTACCTTGTGCCCATATACTATTCATTGATTTAGGATCAAGGACATAGCACATAGGTTTGGTGAAATGGAAATATTGGGATATAAGCTCACATTTTATGTATGGCAACTTCAACTTCTGATGTATCCATGCCACTATAGATTGTGCAAGGCACTTATATTATCGACTCAAACTATTTTGAACATCATTGTAGCTAAGGGCTTATCACTCTATTTTTCTAATTTGCATGCACGGCGTGCCAGTAAGGTGAAATTTTTTCCTCTCAATCATTGTTTACGCTTCCACTATAACATCAGATACTGTGTCAAGGACATCATTATCCACCTAATGGTAATGATGGATTCCATTCGATGTGATCTCCACACGCATGCACTGGACTCGCACAGTTCTTTAAGACAAGGTAAGATCTCGTTTGTTTCCAATTATTTTTATCTATGATTCTCCTATTGAAGTTGTTGTAGGAGTTACTCATTGTTGTCAACTTCTATTCAATAGCAATTGATGTCGTAATCTTTGCTTGTGTTCATTGCATCGCATTAATATGCACTATATATCATTAGTTATATGCGCAAGGTACATGCTATAGATGATGGTTTCCGTATATAAGAGGCAAGCATGGCCTCAATTTCAAACAGCTAGTTTGTGTGATAGCATGATTCTATTAGAGAGCCTCAAGATAGACAAATCTCTTGTTTCAAAAACCAAAAAATACCTATTATAGCTACCTTCCTTTTGGTTTTGGGAAGTTTTATGGGGTCCCGGCCTCTCACTCATGTCGTTGAGTGTTTCCAGTTACCTCCACATGCAAGTAAATATCATACTTGATGGATGTCATATTTCTTGACATCACTATATGAGATATATTCCACATGTGGAGAATATGAGTCTCTAGGACTGACACTAGCACCTATTTTCCTAATTATGTGTCACAACAAAGTCCCTGGTAGTACTGATCAAATTTGTTTATCACAACATTTTGAGCACGTAGTATCCAAAACAATTTTAGTGGCAAAAATTTGTCGCATACCAGGTACAACTTGCTAAGGTTACAAGTACTTTTAAACAACATTAACATATGGTTGTTTACTCTATAGCAAGCCTATGTTTTGTTAATGAAAATGTTTCATTGTTTGTACCTAGATGTGATTCATTTTCACATTCTATTATGGTCCAAATGTTTTAGCAAGGCTTTTAAGTAACTGCAGTGGGAAGTATTTGGTTTCTTTTCGTAGGTCTATTTAGATGTGATTCATTTTCACATTTTATTATGGTCCAAATGTTTTAGCAAGGCTTTCAAGTAATTGCAATGGGAATTATTTAGTTTCTTTCCATAGATCTATTTACACATTTATTCCCTCATTTTTCATGTGTGCTATGGGCATAGCATCTGCCATAATCACTGGCAACTATAGTCACGAAAAATGCACGTTCGTATAAATTTTTGGTAAATGCATGCACACTAGGTGTTATGGTGGACCCTAATGTTTAGCAAAGGAATATTTGGTGTGGCATGAAAATTATGAATTTGATAGCTTATGAAGCTTTTTGCACCACCAATGTAGTACCTCTATGGGATTTATTGTGGGGTCTACCGACCACCATACGAGGTGTTGGCTTGGTATGGGTGCTTGTAGATAAATTGCCTAAACATTGTACATTTATTCCAATCATGTTTACTCTTTAACCAAGTTGGTGGTTCACAATCTGTATAGATTATATGGATTGCTTGCAATTTTGTCAGTAATATTGAAACCACATGTACCAATCCTTTCAGGATTGGGAACCGTGTATCAGTCAAATGGAAATCTCAACTAGAGGGAGGTGGCATTGTGAAAAACATTATTATTCTCTCGAAGATATCTCCAGATTTTTTAGGACTGAGATTGTTAACCACTTATGGACACCCTATCACCTTTGACAAACACTTTATCACTTTATTTCAGTCATGGACCGGCCTTGTTGGACATATAGGTGCGTAGGTGACCGCCAATGAGAGGTGCACCACTTATCTCATTTTTACATTATTTTTGGATGACCGACGACTGTGGGCGCCCATGTGTGAATGGGTCATATTCATATAAAAGGTCCATTTTGACCTAAAATCCTCATTCTTGAGGTGCATGCTAAAGAAGTGCTCTTGCTCTATCTCTACCTTCTTCTCCATCGTGTGCTCACGAGTATGTGTGTGTGCTTGAGAGAGAGAGAGAGAGAGAGAGAGAGTGATCGAGCATTGCGGCGGCATCAGCGACGATGAGGCGACAGCGGCCCCCTCTTCTTCATGGCACCGAATCCTTCACAACAGTAAGCGTAGAGCGGTGAGTGTCACACCATTGCCCCCTTTGAGCTTACTAGGATAGTCTGGTTGTGTGCTTGTAGCCATTCGTGGCTCGCACACAGTGTTCGGCAAGTCCCCAACCTCCAACACAAGCGACAAAAGTGCACATTTTTTGCACCGTTGCCGGGGACTGCCCTTCACCAAGCTCGAGGAGCACTCAGTGCCTCATGAAGCCATTCATTCCTTTCCTTTTTGGGTTTTTTTAAATTTTGATTATATATGTTAGTGCTGCAAGGTGCAACTTTGTGCATGTTTTGTTAGATCTGTTTAAGCTTTGTAATGTGCAGGTTTTTTGTAGTGCGTAGTGTTGACTAGATTGTTAGTTCTGTTAGTACTGCAGTGTGCAGTGTTAATTAGTTCTGCTAGGCATGGAGCACGTAGCTATAGTTTTGACAGAGCTGCAAGGTGCAACTGCATACGTTAGGCAGCCTCTATGCGCGTGAGCTCGGTGCCCACGCATCACAACCTTATCCACACACAAAAATAAGTTTAAAAAATATTACTTTAAAAAAACACCTGGAAAATTTGAAATAAGAAAGAAAAGGAAACAAGAAAAATCTTATATTAAAAGAAAGGGATCGAGATCATTCCCCAAGCCCAAGTCCACTTATGATATAGTATAGACACTACTATATATATATATATATATATACCCCCTGAAGAGGAAGGGAGGGCATGTGGGACAAGTCCTTCAAGTCCTCCACCCTTCCCTTCATACTTACACCCTTGGACTTACTAATTTTAGCCTTCTTCTCGACTAGAAAAAGATTGGTTTTAGGATTTCGAGGGCCTCAAGTTAGCGAATTGGGAGTTGTAAAGCACGACACGTCCCTCTAACCAAGACACTCATTTTGAGCTATCACGCGTCATATTTCGTGCCTTGGTAAAAAAAGGACCAAAAAAACAAAAAATTTTGAGAGTAAATTTGGGTTGAAAAACACCCAAAAAACTAGGTGAGCGACCTTCACGGACACTCACCAATACTTATAGGGTGTTGAGGTCACATGCACCTACCCTTTGGTCGTGTGCTAGAGGAAAATCATATAGAGAGTGTCTCCGTTTACGCGGGCACCCATTATTCCTCCACATTATGCTCTAGGCCCTCAATAGGAACCCAAGGTAGTACCACTCAGGACCCACATATTGCATCTAGTCACTCTTCCTCTGACTACGACTTCATGGAAGGTTACCGACACCCAATCCCAATAGTTCAATCCAAGACATGTATGCCATGGGCCCACGGCCCGAGCCGAGTGTGTTTAGCCGCTTGAAAGAGACTTTTAGTAGAGCCACTCGCTCCGAACATGGAGCTAGCGATGTAAATGAAGGGGGTGGGAAAGTAAATTTACCATTCATGACCAATGTAGACCCCATGCTCCTGGAGAGTGTGTACATGTGAACACTCCATTCACTGCACTCCCTGAATCTTCAGAGCTATTCTCCCCCGAGGTTATATTACCTGATGGTAGAAGCCTTGCCAAAGTGCAGGAGGTTGAGCGATATATCCTTGCAGCTAGAGAAAAGGAAATCAAAAGCTTACGCAAGGTAGAGCAACGGAGAGCTCTAAAGGTGAAGTCCCCTATGTCAACATCCATGCTAGTCAAGCAATCGTGTGCTACTAAATTAGCAACCACTAAGGATCAACAAACCATAGAGAGCCACATTGCATGTAAATGGACACCCCTAGCACCTTGATCCTAGATGGAGCATTTTTAAATGAAAATTGGGAGTATGAACTACAAATGGAGACTTCACCCGACCTAGACACAGGTCACACCTATCATGTAGGTTGGTTAGATATCCTACAATCCACATTGGGTGCTACTAGCGTAGAGGAGCAACAACAAAGAGTTTGTGATATCATCCATAGGGTTATTGAGCTGGAGAGGCAGAACGGAGGGATCCACATGCCTTCAATGGATCTCATGAGATTCTTGGATACAGGGAAGGCTAAGCAACCAACTTTATCACAAATGGAGACTCCCTCGGTACGCCCGATGGATCCTCCATATGTTGTTTTGCCAGATGTCTCAATACAATTTGATCCCACAAATGATAGCTTTACCTTTTCAAGTTTAGCTCATCTTTCTCTTGATGACACCACTGCTACCATGCCTACCCCAGTGATGGGCATGACAAAAAACACTCCATGGACCTCATTTATTAGTAAAGCACCTCTACATGGTGGCCCAATGCCTACAATTGTACCTACAAGTGTGTATCAATCATATGCACCTATGGACCCTCGTGCTCATGTAGCTCCTACCCCTCCCATTGTTTCAACAACTTATGCTTCACGACCACAACATCCAAGCCCTTATTTCAATGAGGCCATACCAGCTATCATTAGCATGTCACATCCAACGTCTGTTATCCCCAAGGCCATACATATGAGCTTTGGGCCACCACATGGCACAACATTGTACCCAGCTTGGGACCCGAGGATCACCCCGTATGACTAACCTAATGCCAACCCCCATTCCACATGCAGTCCCAAGAGCACATGTCCCCACTATACCTACTCACCTGGGTGACTTGGCAACATTTGCTGAAGCTATCGGTCGATTTATTGTTGAAAATATGTGTAACACACATGATAGAGAGCCTAGAAGTAAGGCAGTACAAATAGCCAAGCTCACACACAAAAAATAGTGGAGATGGGGATGTGAGAAAGCATATCGAAGTATTTGAACAAATATGCGATTCCCTAGGAGAACACAATGATCTGCATAAGAGTAATGCTTTAAGTTTGACCTTCAGTGGGAAGGCTGGGGATTGGTATAGGACCCTAAGGGTGGAAGAGACAACGATTTACCCTACTCTTAGGAGATTGTTCTTGAAAGAGTACATACGAGAGGGAGTGCTTTGGAGTGTAGCATCTCAGCTGCAAAACGCCCAACGAGAGGAAGGAGAGTTCGTGAGAGACTTTATTAGTCGCTTGAAACATTTGAATTCTCGTTGTAATCCAAATGAACGCTTCAATAATCACACCAATTGCACGATAAATTCATTAGGGGACTACAACATGAGGATATCTACAATGGTCTAGTCATTAGAGGTATCACCACTTGGGATGCTGTCACCACCAATTCAATCCAATTCGGAGAACAATTCAATGATTCAAGGAGAAAGAGTGTCTGTTGAGCCTAAATCTACTAGCTCGCAAGCATCGAGGGATGAGTTAATGACCATAAAGCCTATTGTTAAAGAGCCAAAGATATCTGAGATGACTTTAGCAGATCTCACCAAGGCCATTCAAGAAAGTCTTAGAGACAATCATGCTCCACAAAACAATCATATGTATCCCAAAAGGGAGCAACAATGGTGTTGAGTTTGCTTTGGTCCACATAGTACCAGTGAATGCCCTATGTTTAGAGTAAAATTAAATGGGAATTGCAATGCATGTGGGAGGTATGGTCATCAAGCCAAGGATTGCATAGTATTTAAACGCGTAATGGCCAATAGACCAACCTTAGCATGGACGGACACACCTCGAGTGCCTGCATTGATGCCGGCCCCACCTCTTGAACAACCGTCACAACAACACGTGGTCCCTGGGACCCAAAATAATTTTCAAACAACATCATCACCACCTCCAGTGCTAGGACCACAACCCCCACATCCGAGAATCACTTCTGTGAATCAAGTGGGTTGCGAGTCATCTACTGCTTGTTTTGAAGGTTGCGAGGAAGATATAGACCCTACTATTGCCTATGGGATGGATGCATTTGAAGAGTGTCAACAATACTTTGTGGAGGACTACTTGGGACAAGTCAAACATGTCTATCGAGTAGCTGCTCGTGCGGCAAGAGGCCAAAATATCAATTTCATTGCCAAGAGACCACCTCTTCAATGCTACGAGTGTGGGGGTCCACATCGTGTACCCTAGTGTCCTATTAGACTACAAAAGAATGCCACATTAATGCAAACCAATCGGGCGAATATAAAAACAATGCCGATACTCATATGTAATCGATGTGGCATAGATCATTTGATTTCCCAATGTCCTAATAATCCAAATGCGCCAAAGATCATGCCATTGAACTTAATTGAGGTTATCGAGGAGCCATCACAAAGTACACATGTGGTACCAGTAAATGTACTCACACAAGAGATGCTCCAAAACCAAAATTATATTTCTGAAAAAAGAGACACAACATCAATTGCCCAATTTCAAAAGAAGAAGAAAACATGAAGGAAGAGACCGCAAAAAGCAGCGAAGTCAGACCCCAATTCAAAGACCAACATAGGGACTGGAGACGACCTCGTGTATATGAACGATGTTGAAGAGGATTCTGATTCAAATGAGACCATGGAGACTAAAATGGTCACTAGGAAAGAAAGATCATCATGAGCCACGATGGCCAGGACCCAAGGAACCCAAGAAGAAGATAGGAACTTACCCAAACCCTATAGAGGAGATCAAGCGAGCCAAGCAATTAATGAGTTTGGTAGAAGAGACCCAAAGGGATCTAGAGCCAGCACCTAGGCAGATCTAGATTACAGACACAGTGTTCCCACGTGAAATCAACCTCACAAAGACCATAGACCACTAGCCATACCTAGTGTCATCCAAGAAGAAAGTGACTTTAAGTCATTGGGAAGTGGGCATACTCCCTTCTTGTTGGAGAGAATGTTTACAAAGGAATTAATTGACCCTATCGAAGAAATAGAGATCCCATCTTCCCCATGTCAAGGGATTGAACCCCAAAAAGTATCATTAAATATTGTCAAATTGATGGATTTCATGGCTTCAGAAGTTAGAACCACCATCGTGTCTAAACTATATGGAGACCCTAAGCTATTCTTAGCTCTTTGAGCTTTCCTCAATGGAGAATTGAAAGTCGGGCTACCACAATTTGCACAGATGGATGGAGCTAGGGAGGTGCCAATCGAGGAAGAACACTTAGATCCACAACCCAACCTAGATGAGAACTCTGTTGTTGAAATACCTGTTAACAAGTGGGGACAATACTTTGAAGGTGATGAATCCAATGCGACCATACCAATCACTACCAAGGGATTAATTGCAAAGGGAATCCTTGATGGTGGCGTTGGGGTTAGCATTGTAACTAAAAATTGATGGGAATCTATGGGAAGACCTCACCTCCTCAAGACTACAAACATAGTGGTAAAGATGGCCAATGGGACTATTGTTAAACCCATTGGGATACTAGAATATCTCAAGGTCAAGGTCCTTGGACACAAAATAAGGCATACCTTCATTGTTATGGATTTTTCCAAGCACACTATGTCATATGAGATGATCTTAAGACATCCTTTCATGAGGGAAGCAAAAATGGTGCATGACTGGTCTAAAAACCATGTCTACTTGTAGTTCCAAGACTCTGTAATTCGAGTTGATCATGTGACTGGTCGAGCACATCCTCTAGAAAACAAGTTCATAATTGATCATAGATATGACACCATGATTCACTCGGCCCCATTGCAGTATTGTTACACGTGTAAAAAGGACACTGATGTTGGGGAAGATTCCCTTTATATGGATGGTCTACGTGGGATGACTGAGTATGACAATGTGGATTGGGTCCACCCAGCAGCAACCATATACACTTGGGGAAATAGGGGGACGACCTGGGTAACACCTGAGGTGGATGAAATGCCACAACTCATACCTTTAAATATGATAGGAGCAATACATATAGCTCGCGAGGACCTACAAGGTGAAGGCTTGATTGAGATTGAAACCAGTAGCATCTCAAAAGATTATAGCTCACATGATTTGAATTCTTGATCATTAGTCAAAATCGACTCTGAGGACAAAGAATTTGAATTGAATATTGGCGCAAATATGGAACGAACCATACGGAGCCCAACAGTGCCCTACTTGACAGTCTATCCAAGAGAGGAGAAGACACAAGTAGCAATCCATCTAGTGACTCTTCACTAGAAGGCAGCCATAATAAAAAATTAGACAAGAGAAGTAAGCAATATAAGAGGCGACGATATGGAGCCAATGTACGTGCTAGGATAAATGAAAAGAAAACTACCGTAGAATGGCTCAGTTATATGGGGGCACGTGATGCTCATCGGAAGTTGGTACATAATTGGGATGAATACCTCCAAAATGTCATGTGGTGCAATCCACAACCCATTAACGTCGCACAGCTAGAAGCTATAGAGAAGCCAAAGTTGAGCCGTACTGTAAGGAGACAACAAAATGGAGAGCTAGCTCAACAACGAAAGGAAGCGGAAGAGAAATCATAGTCCATAGAACAACAAGACCCCACAGATTTACATCCTGCACTTGAGCATTTCAAATCCTACACCACGGAGGAGCGTAAGGTTGTGTATACAAAGGCCCAGAGAACATCTATCGGTGGAAGTAATGGAGTCTATGGTGGTCCAGTGATAGTTAAGAAAATAAAGTTAGCAGACCCAGGTGAGGAGTACAAACCTGTTTTCATTGCCCAAGATCTGACAGAGAGACTGAGGAATATGTACTTAAGAAGCTTCTCAAGGAATTCAAGGATATATTTGCTTGGACATATCATGATATGAAAGGTGGTCCACCTTTTGTGGTGCAACACACAATTTCCATGAATAGCATGGGCTAGACCAAACTAGCAACGACCCTACCCAATGAATCCTAAGTATGCAAAGATTGTTCAAGACGAGATTGAAAAACTTATCAAATGGGGATTCATATATCCTATTGAGCACTCATAATGGGTGTCTCAAATAGTTATTGTGCCAAAAAAGAATGAGAAACTCAGAGTGTGTGTGGATCTCAAGAAGGTCAATGCCGCCACTAGGAGAGACCATTACCCCTTGCCATATTCGAAACATGTGCTTGAAAGAGTTGCAGCAGGGTAGGAAGCTTATAGCTTTTTAGATGGGTACTCAGTCTACAATCAAACACAATTGCATTAGAGGACCAAGCTAAAACTGCTTCTATAACCAAATATGGAGTGTTTGCATTTCGTGTTATGGCTTTTGGCTTAACCAATGCCCCATGCTACCTTCCAAAGATTAATAAACACTGCTTTTAGGGGATATTTGAGGGAGTTTTGCGAAGCTTTCTTAGATGACCTTTGTGTTTATTCTTCTTGGAAAGAACATCTATCATGTTTACAAAAAGTGTTTGAAAAGTGCAAATTGTATTGCATCTCATTAAACCCTTTCAAATGCCAATTTTGGGTGAAACATGGAGTCATTTTAGGGCATATAGTGTCAAAAAATGGGATTTCCACATATGAGAGCAAAATTAAAGCCATTTCCAATTTGCCACCACCTACAAACTATAGAGGAGTTCAAAGGTTCATGGGCCATGTTGGTTATTACCGACAGTTTATTTTAAATTTTGTCAAGATAGCTCGTCCATTGTACAAGCTTCTTATTGAGTTCCACTTGACCACGGAGTGTGACCATGCTTATAAGTTATTAAAAACAGCCTTGACAAGTGCTCCCATCCTACGAGTATCCAATTAGAATGTAATTTTTCATGTGCATGTTGATGCATCAAACTTTGCTATTGGGTGTGTTCTAGCTCAACCAAGAGAACATAAACTGGACTACCCCATTAGCTTTGCAAGTCGTCAATTAAATGATGATGAGAGGAGCTACACCACTATAGAGCGGACAGGTTTAGCTATTATTTACGCAGTAAAGAAATTTCGCTATTACCTTCTTGCCAACAAGTTTTTTTTCTATGTGGATCATCAAGCGTTATTGTATCTAGTGAATAAACCTTGTTCCATGGGAAGAATTCCATGATGGTTATTAATGCTTCTTGAGTTTGATTTAATTAGTTGTGGTGAGACCCAATAAAAGACATGTCATGGCAGATCATTTGTCTCGCATATCCAATGGTGAAGCCCCTACTGGGATCGATGATGAATTGCCCGATACTTCCCTATTTCTAGTCGAGACCATGCCTGAATGGAGTGAGAAGATTGTGATTTTTTTAGTTAATGGTTTTTCACCCAAAGAGCTTCATAAGGATGTAGCTCAAAAGCTATTAAAGGAATGTGAACCTTATTCTCTAATTGCAGGAACTCTCTACAAGCTAGGGAAAGACAAAATTCTTAAACATTGTGCTCGTGAGGATGAGTATTTATTCATACTGCAAGAATCCCACATGGATATAGCCGGAGGACATTTTTTAGGGGAACTAACTACTAGAAAGGTGTTGCAATCAGGCTATTGGTGGCCTACCTTATTCAAGGATGCATCACTTTTTGCAAAAGGGTGTGATGAATGCCAACGTTACAAGATCACACAATGAAAGGATAAGATACCCTTACATCCTATTAAAGTGAGTCAACAATTTGAAAAATGGGGTTTAGACTTTGTAGGCCCAATTAGTCCGGCAGCTCGTAACACTCAATCTCGATATATTGCCACACTGACTATGTGACAAAGTGGGTGGAAGCCAAGGCGATACGCAAGGTTGATGCAAGGTCAACTGCTAAGTTTCTCTTTGAGAACATTATTACACGGTTTAGTTGTCTCCTTGAGATTGTGAGTGACAATGGTACTCATGACAAACTTCATGATAGCCCAACTATAAGTCTGCACCTTATTATCCACAAGCAAATGGCCAAACTGAGAGCACTAACAATGGAAGCTCATCGCATAGATTGGGATTTGAAGCTGACCCCAGCTCTATGGGTTTATCGTACTGCTTACAAAGTGGCTATTAATTGTACATCATTCAAGATGGTATATGGCCAAGAAGCAGTTATGCCATGGGAGTTTGTAATTCCTAGTCTACGGGTAGCTTCACAAGAAGGTTGGGATGGTAACCGTTTAGTTGAGCGTTTATATATGCTTGAGAGGTTAGATGAAGAAAGATAATTGGCTGTGCAAAATGCACTTGTGGAGAAAGATAGGAGAAAGAAATGGTTTGACCCTCATTTAAACGACAAGGATATGGTTGGGGATAAATTCCTTATGTATGAAGTGCGTCACGAGAAGAAGAAGTTGAAATATGCGGGAAAAGGACCATATAGAGTATGCAAAATCACCCCGCAAGGTACCATTCATGTGGAAACTCTAGATGGAGTTGAAACCATTGGATTCCTTAATGGGAGTAAATTTAAAAGATACTATGATCCTTTAAGCCAAGAGGAGCTACGTGCCATCCATTAAAAAATGCAGCCAAGGCACAAGCAAATTTGAAAAAGATACAAGCTCAAGCTGAGGCTAAGGAGCGACAGCAACATATTAGACGCCAACGAGAAGCCAACCTTGGAGTTACACATGCATTTCAAGTTGAAACAGAGGATGATTGGTTGGACTCTGACACACCTCTAAGATACCCTGTCGAGTTAATAGCACCTAATATGGGAGAGTGCTATATAACGTCTTATTGGACACATGTGCTAAATATAATTTGCTATCATATGGTGTGTGGTGTCAGTTAGGAAAGCCATCTCTATCTGAGAGTATCATCCGAGTCAAGGGTATCAACAAGAAAAAAACTATTGTTTTTGGAACCTGGCACACTTATGTTAGTTATGACAACGGGGTCGTAGCTCAAAACTTTTTGGTCATGCCTGCTGGAACTATGGAAGGCAATATAAACCTAGGAAGCAAGTGGATGTTAGCGACCAAATGCACTATTGATTGGGGGACTCGGATGTTGGCGATATGGGAGGCAATATAAACCTAGGATGCAAGTGCATGTTAGCGACCAAATGCACTATTGATTGGGGGACTCAGATGCTAGCAATATAAACCTAGGACGCAAGTGGATGTTAGCAACCAAATGCACTATTGATTAGGGGACTCTTAGCCTTGCCAATCAAGCGATAGTCCCTGAGATATCACCTCTTGAGGAAATACAACCCAAAGCATTGCATGTCCAAGAGGTTGAACAATTGTACCTATAGCCCAACCTTCTAGAGCTTCAACTTCTGAGACACACAAGTCTCATCGTAATATAACAAAGAAAACATACAAATGGGTCCCTAAAGCTTCTTTAGCGACCATTTCTGACGCTAAAAACAGAAGCCTTGTAAGAGATGCCCCACTCGCTCCAAGAAAACGTTTCTTTGGATTCCTAAACGACTATTGGAAGCCCAAGGCTACTATGAAGGGAATGATCAAATCTCGGTGCCCAAACGTAAATTGTGTTTTACTTGTCACCTATAGACCCATGTGAGTCAAATTGTGTAACGATAAAGGCGATTGAAGACCGTGGGAAGGGAAAGATCATAGAATACTATACACCTGATTCGGAGCTAGTTTGGGTACCCAAGCGAGAACGACTTGTATCTCTCGGCTCAAACATAGAAAAAACAAATGAGGCTTCTTGCTCTTCATGTAGTTCTTCTACAAAAACACAAACTTCTTCACAACTTCCACCTACCACCAAAAATGTACAAAAAAACAAGGAAAGAATAGCACCTCGCATTGTAAATTCATCACCTAAAACAACGTTTCAAGTAAAATCATGGGAGAGTACCTTACCACCCTTGCAACTAGATAAAACGCCTAAGGTGGTGAAAAACTATTGGTCAAAGTCTTCATCCATTACAACTTGGAACAATTGGTTTCAAAAGGTGACGACATTGTTCCAAAAGGTATGATCTACCCAAGGAAGGGGGAAGTGTTTGCTAACATCATCATTCACTTGCTCCCCTCTTAACCTTCCTCCCTGACATCTCAATCTCCCAATCTTAGGGAATGTATTTATATAGCTCTATACTCAAGAAAACAAATTATTGTGCCATTTTTGGTTGATTTTGTAGTGTTTGAAGAAAGCTAAAGACATCCAATCTCAGATGCTCTTCCACCTCGACAAACGAGCTTCACCTCAGTAGCTTCCGAGAACGGAATCTACATTAGAAAGGGGAGCATGTTAACCACTTACGGACACCCTATCACCTATAACGAACGCCTTATCACTTCATTTGATTCATGGGTCGGGCTTGTCGGTCCTATAGGTGTGTAGGTGATCGCCGATGAGAGGCGCACCACTTATCTCATTTTTACATTAGTTTTGCTATGACCGGCCACTGTGGGCGCCCATGTGTGAATGGGTCAGATTCATATAAAAGGTCCATTTTGACCTAAAATCCTCATTCTTGAGGTGCATGCTAAAGGGGTTCTCTTGCTCTACCTCTACCTTTTTCTCCATTGTGTGCTCACGAGTGTGTGTGTGTGTGTGTGTGTGTGTGTGTGTGTGTGTGTGTGTGTGTGTTTGCTTGAGAGAGAGAAAGAGTGATAGAGCATTGTGGCGGCAGCAAAGGCCGTTGAGCGCGGCAACGACGGCTCCCAATTCTTCGTGGCATGGAATTCTTCACAACGATAAGCATAGAGCGGTGAGTGACACACCATTGCCCCCTTTGAGCTTACTAGGATAGTCTAGTTGTGTGCTTGCAGTCGTTCGTGGCTCGCACACAATGTTCAGCAAGTCCCTAGCCTCTGACACATGCAGTAGAAGCGCACAAAGACACTTCTCTGAGGGGGGAGTAATGTTATGCCAAGGGTAGGGCTAGGACACACATGTAGTACAAGGGTGGGTGGAGATGAGCATGTGTCTATCCCCGAGTTATTTCAATAGTGCAATAGAAGCCTAAAGCTTAGGCCACTAACATGTCCAACTTGCTTGCTTTTCTATTCCTGGTGAGATACCTTTGTTGCTCCTTCTGAGTATATTTGTTTCCGCTTGTGCGGACTTCATTTTTGTAGAACACGGCTCTTACCTTGGCATTTATTTCTCGACTGTCTCCTACATACAACTTTCATATGTCTCAATGAAAAGAAGCTCAAGACAACCAATGCAAGAAAACAATTGATCAGCCAATTTTTCGCATCCACTTTACTAGCGTCATCATTGCCAACCGCGCTGCGAGTTGTCGCCATTGACGTCTCCACCATCGCTGCTGCAAGCCACAACTATTATTGTTGTCGCTCGACTGATTCCTTTGGTGCCTTTGTGACTACCCTTGATTGTGCCTCCTTTGTTGCTATTGTAGATTTGTCAACCTTTGCTACGGTGATTGCTTGCACTTATGTGTGAGTTTTATGTATGCTCAGACTCTTTTATAGCTTGTTGTCCTTCCTTTTGATTGAGTTGTTTTGCTTTTCCTTGTTTTCTATGCATGTTTGCCTTGCGAGAGAGAGAGAGAGAGAGAGAGAGAGAGAGAGAGAGAGAGAGAGAGAGAGAGAGAGACTGATTGGTGGGTGTGCGCATATAATTGAAGTTTGGATTATGCATGCAATATTATTTACCTTTTTGTGTTTGTGTTGGGGTGGTAAAGCCCAATGTGCCGCGCCTAAGTGTTGGGCGGTCGGAGACTACAGGGAACTAACACTGACCATTCATTCTACATAAAAGAATAAGGACTCATAACCCTAAGACTATTGTGTTTGGAGTCCACCCAAACCTGTGTCTCCTCTCGTCTCCATTGCTGCACACACACACACACGCTCTCGCACGCGCTCTTCAACTAGCCCCATTTGAGCTCAGCGAGGAGGCAAGCGGAGAAGCAACACGTTATCTATTTTGGCCTACCAAAACGTCTTCATTTAAGCCGATTCCTTCAATTCCTAACCGGTTTTTTGTCCTCTTCAACTTTGCAGAACAAAGTTTTTTCAAAATCTTCACCAATTTTGTGATACGTCACTCAGACTGCCTGTAGGTCGTGAAGTAGAAGCTGCAGATTTTTACAGATCTGTTTTGATATGTAAAAACAGCTTATTTCAAGTCCATTCCTGTGATCCCCAACCGTTTTCGCATGGTCTACAACTTTGCAAAAGAAAGTTTCTGCAAATTTTGTACAGTTTGAGAGATATTCAGTTTAGACAGCAGGGTGGTCTACCCTCGTGGGTTCTTCTGCGTACAGGTTTTCTTTGTAGACTCTTTCTACAATGTTTGTCACATACATATTTGATGTAAGGTCTTGAGGGTCTGTTATATCAGACAAACCGCCACAGCGGTTACAGAAAAGGGTTTCTGTGGTTGATGTAAGATCTTATGCGGTTTATGTATTGTGATGGAAATATGCAAAGCCTATTGTTGAGGGTCGTGGTAAGGTTTTATTAAGCTGGTGGATTCTCAAATGTGATCCTTTCGGTGATACAGATTTTGGAGTGAGCCCCCGACATCCCCATAGTTTCGGCATCGACAAAGGATGTATGTTTATGCGGTTAGTGCAGTATTAGTGTGCATCTGCTGACCCGCCATTGTTGGCATTGCTGTCATCTTTATGCGTATGACTTTGACAATGTTCAGTTGGTCAGAGACACTCTTCTAGAGTTGGATACGTTGACAGTGACAGTTCTTTGAGATTTTATCTTGACGGTTTAGCCACTTTGATCAGCATTTCAGTCATTGTACACATTTGTTTTGGGTTCAGAAGTTAGTTTTGCAAGGGTCTCTGCCGAAATTTTTCAAGTTTTCTATCATCTTCTTTAGTGAAGCGGATCTATCACTTTTGTTCCTTGTCGAATGATGGCTTCATCATCGGAGAACTCTTTGTTCAACATTGAGAAGTTAGATGGCACTAACTTCCCATTTTGGAAGGAA
Source organism: Adiantum capillus-veneris (assembly GCF_014529385.1). Taxonomy (NCBI): domain Eukaryota; kingdom Viridiplantae; phylum Streptophyta; class Polypodiopsida; order Polypodiales; family Pteridaceae; genus Adiantum; species Adiantum capillus-veneris. The sequence goes on along the minus strand of NC_140943.1, from coordinate 115,376,706 downwards.
CAAATATACAATGTCTCAGTACAAAAGAAGCAGATCTGGCCAATAAAGATGAAAGGGATAAAGCCTGAGGATATGGATGAGTATGATTGGCAAGAGTTGGATGAGCTTGCCAGGTCCACCATCATGCTGACTTTGTCAAAGAATGTGTACTTCAATGTGAACATGGAAAAGACTAGTTATGAGTTGTGGAAGAAGTTATGTGACCTGTATGAGAAGCAAAGTGTAGCATCACAGGTTTATTGACTGAAAAGCTAGTTGATTTGAAGATGGATGAGGACACACCCATGTGCAACCATCTCAATGAGTTCAACACAATTTTCAGTCAGCTTTCTGCGCAGGGAGTCAATTTTGACAATTCGGTCAAAGCAAGCTTCTTGCTAGTTACACTGCCAGAAAGTTGGGATACTTTTCGCACAGCCATAAGTAACTCAGCACCTCCTGATGGTTTAACATGTGCTGATGTTGAGGGCAATTTGCTTACTGAAGAGGTTAGCAGGAAGAATCTTGATGCTTCTCGTGGTACTAGCAATGCTCTCGTTGTTTGTGGTCGATCACAAGAAAAGGGCAAGCAGAATCAAAGAGGAAAATCTCGTAGCAAATCACGTGGCCGAAAAGACATTGAGTGCTATCATTGTCACAAAAAGGGTCATATGAAGAAAGACTGTCAAAAGTGGAAACAAGAGAAAGGTAAAGACAAGAAGTCGGAAGAAGACAAGACTAAGGAAAGCAATATAAAGATTGAAGAGATCAACAATGTTTTTGTTGAAGATTTTGATGGAGATATTTATCTCACATCTGCTATGGATTCAGCATTTTTGGTTGCCACTGATGACTATGCTTTACAGGAGTGGGTTATTGACTCAGGTGCATCGTTTCATGCGACTCCTCACAGAGAGTGGTTCAGTACATATGATGCAGCCCGTAAAGGTCGTGTTCGTCTTGGCAATGATTTTGCTTGCGACATAGTTGGTGTCGGCGATATGCAATTGAAATTTCAGAATGGTTCTTCATTCATGCTCAAGAATGTGAGACATGTGCCGAAACTTACCAAAAGCTTGATTAGTACAGGACAATTGGATGACGTAATATATTACTGCACATTTGGTGATAGTTTGTGGAAGATCACCAAAGGTTCTTTAGTGGTAGCACATGGTTCAAAGTCTGGGACTTTGTACATGCTACATGTATCCAATGTTAAAAACCATGTAATTTGTGTAACCGAGTAGCCAAGTGTTTCTTTGTGGCATCGCCGGTTAGGACATATGTCTCAAAAGGGAATGAAAATTTTATCTCCTTTTGGTTATGTGCATGGCTTCAATTTCTCATACTTTTCAGTTTGTGAGCATTGTCTTTATGGTAAACAAACACAGTCACCACACAAAAGGGGAAGCACTTGAAAAAGTGAGCCATTAGAGTTAGAGCATAGTGACGTGTGTGGACCTATGCCTAACGTATCCATGGGAGGTTCATTGTACTTTGAGGCATTGATGACTTCTCAAGGAAAGTGTGGGTATATCCTTTCAGGAAGAAGGATGAAGTTCTTTCAAAATTTCAAAATTTTGTGGCATTAGTGGAGAATCAGTCTGGCAAGAAAGTAAAGTGCTTGAGGTCAGACAATGGTGGTGAGTATGTCACTAAATCCTTTCAGAATTTTTGTGATTCCAAAGGCATCAAAAGAGAGTTGACTGCTCCATATGACCCTCCACAAAATGGTGTTGCTGAGAGGATGAACCATACCATAGAAGAGAAGTTATGTAGCATGTTCTCTAATGCAGAGTTGCCTAATGAATTTTGGGCGGAAGCGTTAGCAACTGCTGTCCATCTTATTAATAGATCTCCTAACAAGGCTTTAGATGAGAAGGTACCTGAAGAGCTTTGGTCTGGGAAGCCACCTTGTTACAAGCATCTTAGAGTCTTTGGCTGTGAAGCGTATTGCCATGTTCCAAAGGAGTTTCAAAGCAAGTTGGCTCCTAAGTCAAAGAAATGCATATTTCTTGGCTATGGCAATCCTGGCGAGATGGGATTTCGGTTATGGGCCTGAAGCTAAAAAGATAGTTTGTAGTAATGACGTATACTTCAATGAAGAAAAGATGCATAAGAATCCTGTGCATACAGTGGAGGTCATGAGAGTTATCTTCCAAGAAGATGGAATTGTCCACAATAGGGTTGAAGTGCCTAATGTCAGACAACAAGCACTGAATCCTCCTGCAATACAAGATGTTGCTGAGGGACAACTAGATCAAGCGGTTATTAGAAGGTCTACAAGAGTTTCAAGGCCTCCTGATAGATTTACTCCCTCATTGGACTACATTATGTTGACAGATTGCAGAGAGCCTTCCTGCTATAAGGAAGCCATGTCAATGGATGACAAGGCAAAGTGGAAGAAAGCTATGCAATAAAAAATGGACTCGTTGCATAAGATTCAAACTTGGAAGTTGGTTCGGTTGCCTAAAGGTAAAAAGGCATTACCATGCAAATGGGTGTACAAGCAAAAAATTGCACCTCATGATAATAAACCTAAGTACAAGGCACGACTTGTTGCTAAAGGATTTAAGCAGCAGCAGGGTATTGACTTTGATGAGATCTTTTCTCCGGTTGTCAAGATGACTACTTTGCGGTGTGTACTTGAGTTGGTTGCTAAAGACAACATGGAACTTGACCAGATGGATATCAAGACGGCATTCTTGCATGGTGATCTTGAAGAAGAAGTTTATATATATGTAGCAGCCAGAAGGTTTTGTTGAGAAGGGCAATGAAGACTTGGTATGTCAGTTAGAAATGACTCTTTATGGTCTAAAACAGTCATCAAGGGAGTGGTATCGTAAATTCTACTCGTTCATGCTCTCTCAAGGCTACAAACGTAGCAATATGGACCATTGCCTCTACACTAAGCGAGCTAACGATGGTAGTTTGCTGATTTTGGTCCTTTATGTGGATGATATGTTAATTTCCGAGAAATCCAAGGATGAGATTTCAGCCTTGAAGTCAAAGTTACATGCAAACTTTGAAATGAAAGACATGGGTGAAGCAATCCATATCCTTGGCATGCGCATTAAGCGAGACAGATGCAAGAAATTGGTCTATTTGTCTCAATTTGAGTACATTGCTAAAGTGCTCAAGTGTTTCAATATGGAGAAGGGGAAGGCATTGAGTACTCCATTGCCTCCATATGTGAAACTTTCTAAAAATGATTGCCCTAAGTCTGAAGAGGAAAAGGCTGAAATGGCACAAGTGCCTTATTCATCTGCACTTGGGAGTTTGATGTATGCTATGATTGCTACACGTCCTGATATTGCTTTTGCAGTGGGAGTTGTTAGCATATATATGTCAAATCCAGGCAAGAAACATTGGGAGGCAGTGAAAGGGGTTATCCAATATTTGAACAGTACAAAAGAAATGTGCATTTGCTTTGGAAGAAAGGAAGCATGTGTAATTGGTTACATGGATGCAGATTATGCAGGAGACTTGGACAAGAGAAGGTCCACTTCAGGCTATGTTTTTGAATTCACTGGAGGTGCAATTTTATGTTTCATGGCGATCTCATTTGCAAGGTTGTGTTACCTTGTCTACTACAAAGGCTGAATATGTTGCAGCTTCATAAGCTTTCAAGGAAGCTATATGGCTTGGTCGGCTGGTGGGAGACTTGGGAATCAATGTTGAGATGCATGTGTTACATTGTGATAGTCAAAGTGCTATACAATTGGCAAAGAATCCAGTGTTTCATGCAAAGACAAAGCATGTGGATGTGAAGTATCACTTCATTCGTGAGGTGCTTGAGGACAAGCGATTGCAGCTTGCCAAGATTCACACCACTGAAAACCCTGCTGATCTTCTAACAAAGGGCTTACCTTCAGAGCCATTTGCACATTGTCGAGCACTCATGGGCATTGGGTAGATGATCATGGTCATTGTCTACCTGTATTGTATATATATATATATATATATATATATATATATATATATATATACACATTGTCACCCCAGCTTAAAGGCACATTGTCCTTTAAGTGGGAGGTTGTTGGGGTGGTAAAGCCCAATGTGCCACGCCTAAGTGTTGGGCGGCCGGAGACTCTCGGGAACTAACACTCTGCCCATTCATTCTACATAAAAGAATAAGGACTCATAACCCTAACACTATTGTGTTTGGAGTCCACCCAAACCTATGTCTCCTCTCTTCTCCAGTGTTGCACACACACACACAAGCTCTCGCACGCGCTCTACAGTTTGTACTCTCAAGGTTTTTTTTTTTTGGGGCGGGGGGGGGGGTTGCAGCTTGTCTTCTTTGTATGATTTTTTTCTTTCTTTTTGAGTTTTATGTTATTTTTGTTGTTTTGGCCTTTCGGTTTTTGTTTTTCCTTTACTATTGTGTGGCAATGTTTTGGGGTGTCCTCGAATGTGAGCTCTACTCTCTCTCCTAGGATTTCTATTGACGGGCATCTTCAGGAGAGCTTTGAGATATCCTCTATTATCTTCATGAAGTTAGCCTCCCCAAATTTTGATTATAGGAGCCACCTTCAGCAAGTGGATTGTCGTCTAGTGTTGTGATGATGGTTCTTCCTCTTGACATCTCTCATCACATTTCTTGGTGATACCAGTTTCTTCTTTAATATCATCTTTTTCATCAACTATTACCTCTCTTCGATGCTTCCTCAATCCCACAGTTGTTGATGGTACCGACTAGTGGGCGTTCCCTTGACATTGAGTTCCTGCCATTACCAACAATCTTCTTTATCACTTCTACTACTAGAGGCTTTTTATTAATTTCGTATTTTGGAGCACAGTCATAGAGATTACTTTGGTGGGAATTGCCTATCTTTTAGAGGTAGTTGTCTAAAGGAAGCTATGCATGTGTGCATGGAGAGCAAGAGGGAGAATGAGAGATGAGAGAGTTACTACGTGTGGTGGAGCTCCTAAAACAATCCAAATTGCAACTCCTTTTTCACTTGGTGTCTTCTTAATAAAAATGCATTGTAAAGGGTAAGTGTTTGGCGACCGGACATGGCTAGGCACATTGGCCATTTAACCCAACAATCTCCCACTTAAAGGCCAATGTGCCTTTAAGCGAGCTATGGACATGTGTACGATGTACGTAGAGTCTAGTTCTCTACCTAATGCCCATAAGTACTCGATAGTGTGTGCAAAATTCTTGGAGGGTAGATCTATGATTAGTATATCAACAGGGTTATCATTTATGTAAATCTTGACAAGCTCTATGCACTTGTCCTCAAGCACCTCACAAAAGAAGTGATACGTCACATCAATGTGCTTTGACTTTGGATGGAGCACTATATTCTATTCTAGCACTCTGACTATCACAATAGAAAATTAGAACGTCTCTATTGATGCCCAAATCATCCACTAGACAAGTAATCCATATGGCTTCTTTGCTAGCATCCACCACTGCAACATACTTTGCTTATATGGTAGACTAAGACATACAAACTTGCAGACAAGATTGCCATGGCATAGAACCACCAATGAATGTAAAGACATTCTCTTGGCCATATTTCTTGAATAATTAGCATCTATGTAGCCAACTACACATGCGTCTTTGCCTCTAAAGAAAATGCACAACTCTTTCCCCACAAAAAATGCAATGTGTAGACGAGCCTTAATCATGGCATCCATCAAAGAACCAACTGCAGATGCATAAGGAAAATTGGCCATCTCAATCCTTTCCTTGTCATACTTGGGACAATACTCTTGGCTCAAATTCACATATGGTGGCAATGAAGTAGATAAATGCTTCCCCACTTCCACATTGTAAGTTTTCTTGATGCAACCCTTCTTGCCACAATGATAGCATTCAAAATTATTCTTATCTCAAGACTTACTGGGATGTCCATAAGATTTATTGTGCTCACGAGACTTCCCCCTAAGCTACTCTCTTCCTCTATCAACCATGAGGATGGCACTTCGCTTGCCTTGTTCCACACACTTTCATCTTATCTCCTCAATAAGCAAGCTCCTAACTACATTATCAAACTTTAAGGGTCTAGTAGCAGGAGTATAATTTTTGACAATAGTTACATGTGTCCCATGACGAAGGCAATGGATATAAAAGACATGTGGCTTTTTCTTTCTCATCAAAGTTCAATTTTTGAGTCTGTAATTGGTTAAAAATGATATTAAACTCGTATAAATGAAAAGCAATAGAAGTGCCTTCTTTCATCCTTAAATAAAAGAGTTTCTTTAGAAGATAAACTATGTTCATAGCAATTTCCTTCTCGTAGTGTTGCACAAATTTGTCCATAAAGATACAATGGTCTTCTCATTGATCACAATAAAGCAAACTCGATATTCCAAGTGAAGTTTAATCTTAGACTTAGCCAGTGCATAGAGCTCAAGCTATTCTTTGTGAGACATGGTAGCACACTTAAATTCAACCTCAAATGCTAGCTTTAGCCGCTTCTTCTAGACAATAACCTTTTGGATTTACTTTTTCCATAAAGAGAATTTGCTACCATTAAAATTATGGATGCTATGAAACTCTTATCTCCTACTGTACAAGATTCCACTATCAAGCATGATACTATGGCATACTCATAAGTAAATTTTGGTAGAGTTTTGGAAGTAATGGGGAAATATGTCATCCATAAAACTACTAAAGAAAACTCATAAACTAATGCCACAAAAGAGTGGCTAAACTCTGATGGGGTTTTGGCACTAAACAAATTGTATGCTAGTAAAAAAATATGATATAAAAGATGCATAAAAGAAGTGAAGTTTATGGCAACAAATATGACCAATTTTTGGCAGAGTTCCAACAATATTTCTGCATAAAATAAACCAGAAATGATGTAAAGACATTGTACTAAAAAATTAAGCACAAATTGAACCAATTGTGTCAAGCCAACTCGACTATCGACACATGGTCCCATATATACATATCCCATAATGGAATTGGCCTATTTAACTTGAGAGTAGCGGAAATTAATGAGAGTAATTTTGAGAAATTACTTTGTGAGCATAGCGGGTGAACATAATTGAAGATAGCAACATAATCATAGCAATTAGTTAACTTGGCATGAACAATACTTTTGCAAGAGAGAGAATTTAGAGAAGATGACAACAGTTAAGGACCGCATTTATGTGGAGGCGGTCCCCCCTCCAATAGGCATTTGTATTATGATTTCTCCCATTAAGAGAGACTTGTTACAATACAATCTTTGTGTTCCTTGTGACCTAGGTGATGCAATAAAGATGGAAAGCTTTGTGCATCACAAGCATAACATAAACTTTGAAGAAAGCTTTAACTATCCCAAGCCTTAGTCCTAAGACCTCAAACACCTTCGAAGGTGGAGAGAGCTAGCAGGGAATGAGGGTAGGGGAGAGGAAGAAGAAACATTTCATAGGAGAAAGAACTAGTTCCTCACTTATCACAACTCTTCTTGCTAGCATACATAATAGCATACTAATGAAGATAGAGAAGTCTCAACCTCTACTTGCTTGGAGAAGGAGAGGCAGCTCTTGCACTCAGCACATTGCATAATGAGAGTGTGTGTGGGAGAGTATATCCCCTAAGCAACCCCCTAGCTTGCTTTGATCAACCCCTCTTGTAGCTCATGCTTGAAGCTCACTGGACCCCTCCGGGCCTAGCCAATCACAAGTAGGAGGCAATACAAGCAACAAGGGTAGCCTTGGGACAAGTGTCCCCCTTTCCCCTTTGAGAGAGAGGACTTGATAAATGCAAAATCAATTAATTAGATCTCCTAATTTATCATTGGACCTCTTGGGTGATCAACCGATAGGCTTTAGACACACCATGAGGGTAACATGGGTAGGAGTTGACACGTGTCCTTGCTGCCTCTTAAGACTTGGGGCTACCTTGAGTGTGTGTTTGTGTGTTCTCTCACTAACCCCTACAATAAGGGCTCACCCCCTCTTATGTAGGGCTCCTTTTGACTTTAGGTGCTCAAGCACCTTACTCATCAAGCATGATAAATACTTCAAGCATGACAAGAATCTCAAGTAGGACAAGCACCTCGAGCTGGGGTCGGGTTCCCACCTCGAGCTCAGCCCTAGCTTACCTAATGTCAAAGGACTTTTACACACATTATTGGAGGTCTTCAATGAAGCTAACCCTAAGGTCTTATGCTCCATTGGTTAGCCTTGCTCTTTGATAGACCATCTCTCATTTGGGCCCCTTTACCATTGGCCCCGTGTTGAGATAGATCTATAAGCACATGTCTATATCTTAACCCTTGTTCCCGTTTATTCTCCCACATTAAGTGATCAGTTTGATATGAGAAAATCATTTGGGTTGGTTAGATATTAGATTTTATGACATTACCTCTCTCTTGAAATCATAGTCGTCCTCGACTATGAGGTAGAAGAGAGAAAGCCTTAGTCATTAGTCAATCTTGCTTAGCGGGTAGAGGATCCCTTTTTACCCTACGACATCTTTCCAAGATGGACGACTAATCCATTTGGTGCTTGGGAGACATAGCTGCCGCAAGCATGTCTGCTCTTTAGTCCATTTCATTCTCCCAAAGTAGAGTGACAAATTCTACTTGGTGTTTGAGAGACTTCGTCATCACAAACATGATTCTAAGCATGCATACTATTTAAATTTTATGCACAATTAAAAAGTATACTAGTCTTATAAGACAAAAACATGGGTCATTTAAAAGAAATTTGTACATTTGCTTACTCTAATGTAGAATTGTAAGCATTGACAAGGTTCATACTATCCTTACGTTGTATTCCTTGCATCCATCTAGCATCTTCAAAAGGATAATTTTTTAACTTAATAAGATAATGTCGATTAATTTTACCATATCATAGTACCTTGTCTTCATGCCGAAGGATAGCTTCGGGTTGTAGCACCTCTTCTTGGTCTTCAACTTCGGGAGGGTCTTTATTGATTGGTTCACTTGGTGGCTCTCCTTTGTAGGGCTTGAGTAGGATCACATGAAAAGCATTGTGGACGAGCCAATGGTTGGGCAATTTGAGTTGGTAGGCCGTCTCATTGATAGGCTTGAAAATTTGGAAAGGACCATAGTATCTTTTTGTTAGCTTAACATAATACTTATGATGGCCCGTAGGATTTTTGCCCGTCGTTTGCCTTAATCGAGCCTTAAAAAACTTAAGTAAGACCCAATCATTTTCTTTGAACGTTAAGGCCCTTCTGTGTTTTTCAGCAGCAGCAGCTTTTTGCCTTTGTTGAGAGATGGATATAGCCTCCTTAATCTTTTGAAAAGATTCTTGTAGGTTACGGTTATACTCATCGGCGGCAAAAATATTTCCATGTACTTTGAGTAGCAAGGGACTTTTAGGTCTTCCCTCAATGATCTCAGAGGGTGCTTTTCTCGTAGAAGTATGTACAATATTATTGTAGGCATACTCTACAAGAGGTAAGTACTTTTCCTATTGTGAGCATTGATCTACTTCGGTAACATAAGTCTTGAGTAGATCGGGCATCGTAAGATTGGCTATCTCACTTTGGCCATCCATTTGCGAGAGATAGGCCGAAGAGAAATTCAATCTTGTTCCTAGATTTTCAAAGAGACCTTTCCAGAAATTACTGGTCATTCTAGGATCTCTATCTGACACAATGGATGTGAGTAATCCATGGTGTTTGAAAATCTGAGATATGAAGAGAGTTGCCATTTGGTGTGCCTTAATAGTCTTTTTGATAGGAATAAAGTGTGTTTGCTTGCTAAACCTGTCAACTATTGTCCATATTCCCGTATTCCCATGGATAGACTTGGGCAATCCATGGATATACTCTCCCATGGTGAATTTGGGATAGGCAATGGCTGGAGTAATCCAGGTTGCTTCCCTCTATCATATTTGGTCTTTTGGCATACTACGCATTTGAAACATACTCTTGTATGTCCACTTTCATGGTAGGCCAAAAGAAATATGTCTCTAATCCTCGAAGAGTAGGTTGAATACCTCTATGCTCCACATAGAAAGGAGCATGGGATTCATATATAACTTTCTAACGGAGGGAATGGGTAACACATAGCCTATTGTCATGGAGACGATAACCATCCTGTAAGGTGAATGGTTCCTCTTTTTTTCCCAAAGCAAGGGTTGACATTATGTCTCTAAAGTCAGGGTCAGTAGCATACTCATCTATCATAGAAGATAGATCATTGTGAGTAGCTATAGACACCGCATTAACTTTCGGTCGTCATTAAAGTGCACCTGCCACTTGATTGTGCTTACCAGTAATGCGAGCAATATGAAAATTAAATTGCAAAATAAAATTTGCCCACCTCATTTGTTTGTCGGAAAGCTTGGTTTGTGTCATGAAATACTTGAGACTTTGGTGTTCAGTGTGTAGAATGAATGGAGTCCCCAATAGGTAGTGCTTCCACGTGTCTAGGGCATGTAGAACAGCTAAAAGCTCGTTCTCATAAATGCCCAAGACTCGTTCATCCGCATTGAGCCTTCGGCTCTCATAGGCTATGGCATGCCCTTCTTGAAGCAAAACTGCTCCAAGGCAGTCACTACAAGCATCACATTGGACCTCAAATGGCTTTGAGAGATCTGGAAGCATGAGGATTGGTTGGGAGGTAAGTTTCTTAATGAGCTTATTAAAAAGCATTTTGCTCCTTAGCAGTCCATACATACTTAACGTTCTTCTTAGTTAAGTCGTGTAGTGGTCCTGCTATTTGAGAGAATTTTGCTATGAAGCGTCTATAGTATGCGCACATACCAGTAGATTCCTTCGATTAGGCCATGCTTTTATTACCTCTAGCTTCGATGGATCCATACGGATGCCATCTTGAGAGATAATATGACCTAAGTATTGAATCTCTTGAAGAAAAAAATCACTTTTCTTTTGGTTGAGAAAAAGCTTATTCTCCCTCAATGCTTGAAAAATTACTTGGAGATGTTGCTTATGTTCCTCCAAAGACTTGGAGTAGATGATGATATCATCAAAGAACATCCAGTGAATTTACGATAAGGTATAAAAAAAGTCTGCATTAGACAATTGAACGTAGCTGGCGCATTAGTCAAGCCAAAAGGCATGAGTAGATATTCATAAAGACCAAACGTTGTGCCAAACACGGTCTTTAGGATATCTTCATCCACTATCCTTATTTGATGATAGCCACTTTTAAGGTCAATCCTACTGAAGTAGGTAGAGCCTTGTAGCTTATCAAACAGATCTTCTACCTGAGGCACGGGAAATCTGTTTTTGATAGTGATATGGTTTAATGCTCGATAGTCCACACACATACGATATGTACCATCTTTCTTTTGCACTAGAAGGACTGGAGAACAAAAGGGAGAGGAACTAGGCCTCACCATCCCTTTGTCTACCAATTCTTGTACTTGCCTCATGATCTTCTCTTGTTGAGCTTGAGAGACTCGATAAGGAGGCTTGTTAGGCAGTGAGCTTCCTGAAAGGAGTTCAATACGATGGTCATCATCCCCACGTTTTGGAGGTAAGTCCATAGGGATATCATTGATGAACACATCTTGGAATCCTTTTAGAAAATTAGACAAGTCTAACTCTTCTTGATTCCTACCATTTACATTTTATGAAACATTAGGATCTTTAAGAGACTCTTTGACAAAAATCATGTACGCAAAAACTGAGCTCTTCATTGACTTATCAAAAGCAGGAGGATTTACAAGTGTAATAGTGCGACCACACTCACTAGCATCTATATACATGTTCTTTCCCCTGTAGATGAAGTAGATTCTCCTTCAGGGAATTTCATATTGGCAGCCATGTGATCAAACCATGGCGCCCCTAGGATAGCATCCTCATGTTGGAGAGGAGAGATGAAAAAGTCTTCTTTGTCGACATAGCTTTGGACATGAAGCCTCAACTTCCCAATCAAGGGAGTAACAGAGGCTTGTTGTCCCTTGAAAGCTGTGTCAGCCGTTACCATATCTTCCATCTCGAAAGCTTGAATGCCCAACTTGATGGCCAACTCCATTGATATGAAGTTGTGAGTAGGGCTAGGGTCAAACAAGATGAAGGCATCATGCTCTCTTACCTTTCCCCAAGCATAGGAAAGTGATGATCCTTTGCAATGAGCATCCTCTTTTGGAGCTTCGATGGTGGAAGCCCTAGGAGTCTCATTGTGAGCGTTCTTTTTGGGGCAAAAACGATAGCCATGTCCTTGCTCCCCACACTTGAAACACTTATGGTCCTTGCAAAAAGCTTCAAGATCTTCAGGAGAGAGTTTGTTTTTGCCTTTGTAAACTCCCTTCTCCTTGGAACGATTGTTGTTGTTGTTGTTGTTGGAAGTGCCTTGGGAAGAATTTTGAACATTGGTTTTCCCCTTTGCATCATTTTTGTCTTTTTTTTCCATGGGCTTGACATTACGTCTAGCCCCTTGATGGAAATTAATGCGTGAAGCAACCATGGTGTGATGGATTACTTCACTAATAGTACCAGGCCATTGAGAGTTGATGTATTCGGCCATCTCTTCAGGTAATCCCGCACAGAATTGCTGCCTTTTCTCGGCAAAGTCTATCTTTTGAAAGACATTAGCCTTGATATGTAAATCCCAAAACTTGTCTACATACTTGTGGATAGACTCATGAGAAAGAAGCTTTAGATTGCGCCATTCGCTAAGCACTTTGTCCTTTGCATCACTTGCAAGTAATTGCTTCATGATGGAAACTTGTAGAGTTTTCCATGTCTTTGGGGCTTTGCCGTTTCCACGAAGGCTAGCCCACCATTAACGAGCTGATTTTTGAAAGTGCATAGCTACATGGCGTAGCTTGGAGGACTCTGTGAAGCCCTCATCTCCAAAGGCTGCATCAAATTGCTGGATGAAGGCCAACACTTTGTCGGTAGCACCAAAGGTGCCATCGTAGGTGAGAAAAGAGATACTCTTTTCTCCCTCCTTGGACTTATTTAGCTTTTGTGACCTTCGCCATGCAGGGTATGATTTGCGATGTCCTCTCCTCTTGTATTCTCTAGGAGAATAGCCATAGCTTTCATCGGAAGAGGAGGAAGGTGAAGAAGAAGGAGAAGAGGGTGACCTCTTCCTAGCCCTTTTCTTCCTTTGTTTCCTCTCTTCTCTTTCGGAATGACGAGGAGAGGGACTATGTGTTGATATTTTCCTCTTGGGAGGAGTGGGCGATCATCTAGACCGTCGTCTTCATGGAGCCACATCTTCAGAGGAACTTAATGTTTCATTGCTTTCTTGCTCTTTGGATTCCTCCTCTCAAATGGGAGAGAGTCTTCTTTTGGGGGTCTCTTCAAGAGGCCTCCTAAGCTCTCTCTCCTCTTGGAGAGGAAGGGAAATTCCGTAAGGACAAAGTTGTTGAGTAACTTCGGCTTGCAAAGCAGGGTTGCCCATAGCTTGTTGCAACCTAGTAACAAGATAATTGACAAACATGGGGGCATCATCATTAGCACCTTGCAAAATCAAAGCTATCAATGTTCATTATACTCTCTTGATTATTGTCAGCCATGTTAACAGAATTTATGTATGTACTTAGTGTATGCTTTAGCAATTCAAAACTTTAGTTGCGACTCCTCTTAGCCTTTGAAAATTGGCTCTTAAGTATCTACACCCACGGCTCGAAGTGGTTAATTATAGAGAGTAGTGGAGTAGGTCTAACATAGCAGAGTTGCCGAGGGCTAGCTCCTTTCGGACTTCTTATGGCTCAATAATGGTAAAGTCGTATGCAAGTCTAAAAAGACTCCATTATTAAGTCCAAAGCTCCCGAGGTGTACACCATATCCCACATAGTGGGCTCAACAAAATCGATAATAGTCCCAGTTCCACTTACCCTGATATAATTAACAACATCAACCATTTATAGGCTACTTAAGGACCTCTCTTCTTAAGCAAGAAAAGAGAAACCAAATGCTCTGATACCAATGTAATGGAATTGACCTATTTAACTTGAAAGTAGTGAGGCGGTCCGGGGCGGGCAACAAGAAGAGCAACCTCTAGACACCCTTCAAGGCTCCCGTGCTGCTCAATGGGGTTGGGGCACAACACAACACAAACCAAAACAACAAACCCACAACCAAATCCCAACTACACAAGGGGCACCACCTAGTTTAAGAGCGAACTAGGACGCAAAAGAGGAGAATCATTAGAGCAACCCACAAACAAGCAAGGAATTTACACTAACCCTAACACCAATGGAACACTCTCACACACTAAAACACGAGAGAGAGAGAGAGAGAGAGAGAGAGAGAGAGAGAGAGAGAGAGAGAGAGAGAGCGAGATGGTGTACAACTTAAGCTTCAACTTTATATTTTGCACAAAAAGGAACTTAGAGCTTGCGGGATCAAGTGACAAGATTTGGTTATAGCATCACTAGCACATTGTCTTAGGGTTATGGGAGCCCTCTCACCATCCACCCTCTTACAATGGTAGCCAAACAATAGCCAATGAATCACAAGCAACAAAACAACAACCGTCAATGAAACAAGTCACCTTATGAAGCTGAATGAGTTTGCTAAGCCAAATTGGAGGAGAAGCGTGAGCCTTTGGACATGAATTGCACCCAAAACTACCAATTCATTGATGTTGGGGTAGATACAACAATGGTAGGAAGAATATCTTCTACTCACACTCACTCAAACTAGCTCAAGCTTTTCTATGCACTAAGGTGATGGTGTATAGAAAGCTTACTCTCTCTTTACAACCAAGATAGAACTGACGTGTGGTACGCTCAATCTAGTGTGCAATGGTATAGTGATGTCTTTTACAAGGAGGAATGGGTTCTATTTATAGGTTTTAGAAGCTTTGATTAGGATTAAGCCTAATCAATTTTATTAGGAAAGATCAAGGATTATGAATTTTTATGAATTTCAAATGATAATGGGGTCTCTCTTTTCTCTTGAGTCACATGGATGTGGGCTCAAGTAAGAGAATTATTGATGTGGTGAAAGGAGAGAAACTTCCATGGGAGTGAGTGAATTTGGTTTACTTGTGTGGTTGCCTACTCCATATGTTGATAGTGTGGGTGTATTTTTACAAGAGAAGTTAATTGTTAGTGGTAATAATCACTAGAATTGTTAGTGATACATTTACAATGGTTAGGATGAGTTGATTTGATGAAGGAAGAGGGGTGAATTAAAAGAGAATCATTGAGATGGTGAAGCTTTGAAGAAGCTTGAACTCACCCTTGTGTAGATTGTGGAAAAAATGACCACTTGTCTTCTTCTTCTTCTTCGTTTCTTTACGCCGCCGCCACGGTTGACCACCACGATGAAAAGAGGATTTGTTGATGAAAAATCCTCAATTTGCAAAAGTTATCATGGTTAAGATGCTGAATTTTAGATATTTTTAGGAGAGGTAAATGAAATTGTAACATAGAAGCAATAGAGAGAGACATGGAGAGGGTGTATGTATGTAGAGGTTCATAAAAGAACTATAGGGATGAGAGAGAAGGGTAATGGTGAAGAGGGTGGGAGAAGCCATGGAAATTGCAGGTTTGAGTGAGGGAAGGAGAGGGAGGGATGTGTAAGAGTGAGTAGGTGTGTGGAAGGGTGAGAGAAGACTAAGGGCTACTTGTGAGAAAAGTGGGCAGACTGGGGTCCACTCAAAAAATCATAGCTCACCGCTGGTAGCTCCAAAAATCATGAAAAAATTTGAGGTGATTATTCAGAGCGTAGGCTACATTTTCTCTTTTGACCACCGCTCCAAATTCGGAGTGGAGATAGGTGCCAAAATTCTCACCAAAAAGCTTGTTTTCATGCCTGCAAAAGTCTTTTAGTGGCCCCCTCCTTTGTTGAATTTGTACAATGCATCCAAGAGTGAGCCCCTACTTTGTCATATTATAATACAAAGCATCCAAGTTGCCCTTGACCCATGCATGGAGGAGGATTATTGGTGAATAAAGAAATATATACATGGTGGGATTAGTGTATGGACTATTCATGGACTTTAGCTCAATGAGCACATGGTGTTAGAATAATGAGTAAAAATAATAATAAAAATATGGAGGAGTTATGGATATGGAAAGATATTGGAATCATATGATATGGTCCCTCTTTGAATTATTTTGGGTGAAAGAGGAAAAGGTATGCAAGTAAATAATATAATAAACATAACCAATGAGTAGAAATCAATTTTTTGTTTTCACTAGGGTGAGGGTGAAAATGTGGGAGTGATTTGTATAAAAGAAAAATATGAGGTTAGAGTATGTACATATTGGCAAAAAATATAATTATGGTGTAAGAGGATGAAAGAAGGTGTACATAGGTTTAATAAAACACACACCTAAGTAGAAATATTTAAATAAAATACCAAAATAATTATAAAAAATCCCTATATTTAGGCCATATATACAATGAAATATTTACACACAAAGAGGCCATAATATACTTTTATTTTTTTGGCTCAACTAGCTTAGTGACTAGCTAGCTGAGGGTTTTTAAGAAGATATGGGAAAAGCCCCCTAACTCACACACGCCTATGTACAGTGAAATGGTAGGGATAGCCATAGCGTTTGGGTGAATTTGGTAGGGTGGAGTAACTTACTATGGCAATTATGGAGAGCCGAAAAACGGCTATCAGTAGCAAAAATTAATGAGAGTACTTTTGAGAAATTACTTTGTGAGCATAGCGGGTGAACATAATTGAAGATAGCAACATAATCATAGCAATTAGTTAACTTGGCATGAACAATACTTTTGCAAGAGAGAGAATTTAGAGAACATGACAACAGTTGAGGACCGCATTTATGTGGAGCCGGTCCCCCCTCCAATAGGCATTTGTATTATGATTCTCCCATTAAGAGAGACTTGTTACAATACAATTTTTGTGTTCCTTGTGACCTAGGTGATGCAATGAAGATGGAAAGCTTCATGCATCACAAGCATAACATAAATCTTGAAGAAAGCTTTAACTATCCCAAGCCTCAGTCCCAAGACCTCAAACACCTTCGAGGTGGAGAGAGCTAGTAGGGAATGAGGGTAGGGGAGAGGAAGAAGAAACATTTCATAGGAGAAAGAATTAGTTCCCACTTATCAAAACTCTTCTTGCTAGCATACATAATAGCATATTAATGAAGATGGAGAAGATGGCAAGCTTAAGCATTGAAGCATGGCTATTGGTTGGATTTGCACTCCATAGCCAAGAGTGTTGGTGTAGGCTCTCAACCTCTACTTGCTCGGAGAAGGAGAGGGAGCTATTGCACTTAGAAACATTGCATAATGAGAGTGTGTGTGGGAGAGTATACCCCCTAAGCAACCCCCTAGCCTGCTTTGGTCAAGCACCCCTTGTAGCTCATGATTGAATCTCATTGGACCCCTCCACATTGGACCCCTCTAGGCTTAGCCAATCACAAGCAGGAGGCAATACAAGCAACAAGGGTAGCCTTGGGACAAGTGTCAACCTTTCCCCTTTGAGAGAGAGGACCCGATAAATGCAAAATCAATTAATCAAATCTCCTAATTTATCATTGGACCTCTTGGGTGATCAACCAATAGGCTTTAGACACACCATGAGGTTAACATGGGTAGGAGCTTGACATGTGTCCTTGCTGCCTCTTGAGACTTGGGGCTACCTTGAGTGTGTGTTTGTGTGTTCTCTCACTAACCCCTACAATAAGGGCTCGCCCCCTCTTATGTAGGGCTCCTTTTGACTTTAGGTGCTCAAGCACCTTACTCATCAAGCATGACAAATACTTCAAGCAGGACAAGCACCTCGAGCTTGGGTCGGGGGGGCTTCCACCTCGAGCTCAGCCCTAGCTTACCTAAGGTCAAAGAACTTTTACACACATTATTGGAGGTCTTCAATGAAGCTAACCCTAAGGTCTTATGCTCCATTGGTTAGCCTTGCTCTTTGATAGACCATCTCTCATTTGGTCCCTTTTACCATTGGCCCCATGTTGAGATAGATCTATAAGCACATGTCTATATCTTAACCCTTGTTCCCGTTTATTCTCCCACATTAAGTGATCAATTTAATATGATAAATTCATTTGGGTTGGTTAGATATTAGATTTTATGACATATCCTATGGCAAGGCTACGATATGGGGATCTTGAGTGACCTAATCCACCTCGCACTGGATAACCTGGCCCCTAGTGGTCTGTTTCAAAAAATCTCAACACGACCCTCAGAAAGGAATATCTAGACTTAAGATGATTTCCATAATTGCCAAAAATGGTACCACATGAGCATACTAGGTAATATCCCCAAACTTTGTACATAAACATGAAAGATAGACATTAGATATGTGGATAAACAAGCACCAAATCAAGCAAGCAACTTGAAAGCTGTCAATCTCCCACCTGAAACAAAATTTGTCTCAATCACTCATGAGAGGCATTAGAAACCAAGAAAGTTGAATATTGCCAAATGTACATGAAGTCTAATATAATTTGGTAATAAAATGACCATAAGGAAGAAAACTCTTGAAGAGTACAATAGCATGCCAAAAAATACACTAAAGGAAGGCAAAAATTATCATATTTAGCTCAAAATCCATACGTTAACCAAGAAGCATCAAGACAAGCCAAAATGACTACACTACATAAGCATAAACTTGGTTTTCGATATCTGACAAAAAGCTTCCATAGTAGCTTCTCTAAGCTCAATCTGCATAAAAGAGCATCATGCAAAAGATGTGTTCAAAAATTTGAATTTTTAAGCTTTGCTTTCACTCTCAGCTCGCAAGCTTACATCAAGCTCAAACTCACACACACAAGGCATTAAATGGGTAGCTTGACAAATACTTTAGTGCTTTTGGAAATTAGCACCTTTGTATACATGTCTACAAGAGTGCTCCCTCCGCATAGGCTCGTCTAGCACGTTTGTGATCATAAGCATATTACATATGGTATACATGTTGCCCAAAGCACTATCGAGATGCCAGCCACTTCATTTCAAGAACTACCTCTTAAGTAGAATTCACAAGCAAAGATGCCCAATATTGATGTTGCCTTTTACTAATGCTTGAAAGATGTTGTATGCTCCCAAGGCTCCCCAAACAACCTTGTTGAAGAAGCTACAAGTAGAAAATATGATATTTAATGTTGTTTCGGTACAACATTGCATTAACCTGCATTGCATGCAGGTTAATGAGGCTCCCTTGCTAAAGCCAATAAAGGCCGCTGCAAACCTTATCCAATGTTGCAGTGACTATAACATTGCCATGTTTAATTTATGATTCGTTTGCTACAGATTTATGACATGCTAAACCCATGTTACGTTTATTGAAAATGACCTATTTGCTTGTAAGTTTCCTGCATACAAGACTTGCTCACAATGCATTAAATTGCAATGGCCAATGTGTTGAGCACTCTAGCTCCACAGCCCCACACAAAGCCTACATTGTGCTGTCACCAAGGAGGCCAACCAAATGGTGTGCTATCGAGGGAAAATGGACAAACCATGAGACTAACGAGTGTTATTACCGACCAATCTGAAGGAAGCTATTCATGTACATGCACAAAGAGTGAGAGAGAGCGAGAGGAGAATGATTCAATCTGTAGATGATTCTATATGGTTTGTCATTAATCACCTTTGAACATGGTTTGCATCTCAGTCATGTACTTGCCCTCAAATCAACACTATTTGAGTGTTTTGAGGGTAAACGATAAAAATTAGCCATGTTTTAGGAGAGAGAGAGAGAGAGAGAGAGAGAGAGAGAGAGAGAGAGAGAGAGAGAGAGAGAGAGAGAGAGAGAGAGAGAGAGAGGTGCGAGAGAGGGAAATGGGACAACCAATCGGCCGCACTTTGGGTGATGGAAAGGTTATTCCACTTTCCTTTTCTTCTTGGCATGGAGAAAATAGAGAGAGCCCCTACAAGGAGAGTAGGATAATTGGGGCCAAACTTTTTGGTAGCTCCTGCCACATGTTTTCCCAAGAGTGAATATTAAATTAATGTGCGCTTTCGAGCCACGTGCCACACTTAAGCAACCCACAAAGGTTCTATGTCGAGTCTTTAGTCGTCCACAAAAAGGGGGTGCCTTACAATCACTACCGTTTAGTCGGCATGTTAGAGTGCTCATTACAATGAGAGCTTGCATGCCTTTGCCTATGGCCACTCATCAACAAATTATGCAAAAAGTGGGGAGAAAATAAATAGAGCATGCACTACAAGAACTTGAAAGCGTATCTATGTGAAGAGGATAGGAGAAAAGAACATTGGGTGTGCAGAGAAGACTTCATTGTAGGTATTTCTCTCTCTCCCTTGTTTTTTTTTTTGCAAGCTCGAGCAAAATTTCTATCGATAAGAGATTAAGGCTAGGCTGGCCATCAGAGTTAGCTATGTACGTAATAAGGAAGCGTTTAGATTGTGCAAGGATGCCTAACAAGCCTCATACATTGTCCATTGATGCCATTCACACCAAACGCGCATTTACGCTTCAATGTAACCTAGTAATCCATGTAATGTAGGTATACATCAATCAACGTACAACTCTGCTAGAACCCATTCGCTATTTGCATTCCACATTGAAAAGAATGTGAAAGAGCTGATGTTCCAAGGGGGGAAGCCGCTTGATTTCTAGGTGGTCCAGAAAAGGAAGGCGAGTGTTCTAACCAATCTGTGCTCACCAACAAGGACACACACCCTTGGAGTTTGTTACATGGAGTTGTATGATAAAGTTTAGAGGTAAATTGATTAAATTTGAAGGTTTTTACACAATATTACACTAAACTTCTCTGAATTTTGTAGGTTTTTCACCTTCAAATTGAAAGTTTAGAGGTAAATATCAAAATTTGTAGGTGGGAATTACATGATCTTGGTTTTTTTAAAGCACTATCGGAGTCGAAGTCTAGAGAGTTCAAGCAGTGTTCATTTTTGAAGGCTTTGTTTCCTTTGAAGGTAATTTTACCCTTCAATCAAGATGAAAAATAATTATACTCTTAAAAAAAAGTAGGATATTGAAATAATCTACACGTAGCCCTTTCTAATTTTTGAGCTTAATGAAGGGCAAGTTAAAATTTACCCTTCAAATGAATGATAAGGATCCCCCTTCAAAAATGAGCCTTTCACGGTTCAAGGCTCAAGCCTCGCTGCCTCAAGTTGTAAAATTTAAGCACGTTTACATTAGACTGTAGGGACACAAGGGTGATATCAGCTCCATCATCATCCGCAAAGTTTTTCCTTTATGCCTTGCCATCATATGCTGTGCGTGTACTGCTACACAACCTACACAACCTCACACGTACATACTCACAGGTCGCGCGTACACGCACATACTCACAGGTCGCTCGCCGAGACAACTTACATTCCACCACTGTCGTCATCACTCTGAGGATCACTCTGATGGAAACCTGATTTTCTCCTTCCTGAGGTTGTGCTTGTCGTCAGGAGCAGGGGGTCCGAGCTTGCCTTTGTTTCAAGCACTTTCCTGCTTTCTGTGACACAGATCTTGCTACCTGAGAGCTCATTTTGTTCCTCAGTGCTTTACGGTGCCTTTCCTACAAAGGTCGTTATGGTGGGGAGGTTTTGATCCCACATGGGGTTGGGCGTTGCAGGGGCCCAGGTGCAGGCTTGGGAGGAGGTGCGAAAGTCGTCGCAGGAAGTGAAGTCTGCTCAGAAAGGCGAAGATCATAGTAATGGCTGCCATTTCTTGTCCTTCCTCTCGGGCTGCATAAGCTGCTGGTCTGCAAATCCTAGTCCTGCATCCTCTGCTGCAGAAACCAACACTAGGGTCCATAGCACTCGTGCAGGTTCGTGCAAAATTGCATTTTGTGTCCTGTGAGTAGTGGTGTATTTTTAACTTCAGCTATGTTGCATGTATATTAGGACATATGAGCTTTCTTGCCGTGCTGTATTGTGTCTGCTGGCACAACTTGTAGTTTAGATTGTTATTAGTGGTTTGATGCTTACATGTGGCTGTGGCAAGGTTACATGGTATGTCTTTGGTAAGCGGCACTTTGATAAGAAATGAGAATGTGAGTATGCTCAAATTCTTTATCTTATGTGGCTTGTTTTAGGCATATATTTACAGGCCCTTGTTTAAGAACTATGCCACGTTTGAACGCAAGATTTGTATCTTGTGCATGTATGTTGAAGACTGAGGAAAGGAAGATTGGAAAAAGGGTTGTGTCATTCAAAACTTGTAGTCATGGAACTGAGAAAGGGCTTTAAGAAGTTAAGATCGCTGTGCTGTTCTAACCTGTGAAATCCTTTTTCTAGATTTTTTATTGGCTAATCGAACAAAAGGATTATTATTGTTAGCTGACAAGTTGTGTGGGAAGCTCAGTTTAGCATATAAGGAGGAATCTTAGCCATTGAGGCCTTTTTTTATTGTATAGTGTGGAATACATCAATTCCATTTAGCAACAATTTTGTTGACCGTGACTCTAGAATGAGGAAGCTGAGTCAACAAAGTGATGTGGGCTTAAAGTCACCATCATCAGTAGTTATTCATGATCTGTGCAATACTATTAGATGTGCATTTTGGAGTGCAGTTGGGGTGATAGGTTAAGAGAAGGGCTTTGAAAACGTTTTCACCCATTACCAACACCTCTAACTAACTTTTGCCTTTTCCTCATTGTTAGCAGAGGGGAAAGATGGGAACAAAATGGCAGCTTACATTAAGTTTTTTGTTCTTTATATTAAATGAGTAGATTCACAGATGTATGTATTTCTTACATGCTCGTGTAATTTTGGTGATTCATCTGGTTGTGAGATTGATCTAGCACTTGACTTGGGCCTTCCAAGAAATGGAGGATTTCCACATCACCTTTGCATTTTTGGCAGATTGGTTTTTACTCGTTCAGAATGAGCATCAAATGAATATATCTATAAAAGTTTGTGTTTCATAATTCTAAGCTTAATGGATTATCGTTGTGGCATTCGATTTGGGCATTTTAAGAAACTGAATTATTTCTATGTCATCTTTGAAGTTTGCATCTCTGGTAGACTCTGGTTTTTGCTCATTCAGATTCCAGAATGAGCTTAGGGTGGCTTGCTCTACTGCTTGCCAAGCACAGGGCTTCTTATGTGAGGATTTATAAGCGAGTGACTTGAGATAGAAATGGTTCTATGTATTGAATGGCACAAGGTGCAAAGCAAAGGGTTTCTTATGGGAGGATTCATAGGTTAGCTAATCGAAATATGCTAGTATTATAGGAAGACATATAATGGAGTGCTGCTAACTGGGTTAGCTTTGCATATGTGTTGCCTAGTCTTGTGAATTGTCAATGTTTTGTGTTCAAAGCACTGTAGGATTCAAAAAGTCTTTCTACTTGTGTATTATGCATCAGAAGTCACGGGCTTAAGTGCATTTGGTGTCATGTTGAAGTTAAGTTTCTCGTCATCTTGCAGGAAATTCTAGCTCCTCAAAAAGGAAGCCCACTTCTTCAGCAGTGCCTCCCAGTGAGCAGTCGGCCAAATCAGATGTATCAACCAAGTCGGATGGCACAGAGTCATCAGTTATTTCAAAAACAGAAGAAGAGCTAGTAGCATCTTCAAAGTTGAGGAGGTTTTCTTTTACTGATCTGAAACTGGCCACAAGAAATTTTCGGCCAGATAGTCTTCTGGGTGAGGGTGGCTTTGGATGCGTCTTCAAGGGTTGGGTGGATGAGCATGGAACTGCACCCGTAAAGCCTGGAACTGGGCTCACAGTTGCGGTGAAAACATTGAATCACAATGGGCTGCAGGGTCATAAGGAGTGGTTGGTGAGTAAAGATATTCTCCTCATTTTTTGTTCTTTTATTGAAGAAATGTCTTATTTGGATGGTATCTGCAAGCGTACACTTACGACAAAGCCGCTAGCAATGTTCGATCCTTCGCCAAACGTTTTCAGCATCGTCGACCATTTGTCATACAGCTTCAGAAGCTTGCCTGTTCATTCTGTTAGGCTAGATCATATATCTGAACGGACTTAAAATGTCGTACAAGGACCTTTACTTTTCAAACGTTGTGTTGATAGTAGCAGACCCTTTCTTTTGGCAGAGCATCTTTACCCAGCAGCAAAAATCAACTTACCTGAACGCCAGTCACATACTTAAGAGTCTTATAAATACCTGAACGCCAGCTACATATCTAGAATCTTATAAATAAAATACGTTGTCTATTATTAGGAAAGAGGTTTTGAAATTTAAAGCGGATTAAATTTAACCAAGCTAGCTAAGTTCAGGTAGTTTTCCTTATGATGTTTTTGACTGTTAATCCTGAATCTTTGTTCAGGTCACTTCAAAGCTTGTCAGTAGCTTGATGTTTTTGTTTTCAGCCTTTGTTTTTTAATCCATTTTTTTGGACTTGATGTCTTTAAACAGGCGGAGATCACTTTTCTTGGCCAGCTCCATCATCCTAATCTTGTGAAACTTATTGGGTTTTGCACTGAGGATGACCAGCGACTTCTTGTCTACGAATTTTTGCAGAGGGGTAGCCTTGAAAACCACCTATTCCGGAGTATGTCCTCTTAATTTCTTTATTCTTTTTTCTTCACGGTTGATGTGTTTGAGTTGGTTCTCTTTGCTTTGCTGTTATAGATTTCTGATTATAACTGAATGGTGTGTCTCCCTCTTTGAACTATAATTGATTCCATGGAGTTAAATACATCTGCTTCAAAAGCGGAAGCAACAAGCCATTGCAAGCCATAACGAGCCAAATACTGGCTTGCGAAGTCCATGGAGCTTATTTCCCTAATAGAAGTATAGACCATGGTTCACTAGTGAAAGGAAGAAGCTTTCCTATCTATGAAGGCTTTTGTGAAATTTCCTCCCGCTTAGAGTGTTGTATAAAAACCAAAGCCTTTAGCTCATCCTGTGTATCATGAAATGTGTCAAAACTTATTACTTTTTCCTTTTCCCTTGTAAGTCCAAGTGGAGTCAACTAATAATCAAGAGTAGAGTAGATCTCACCAAAGTCTTTCTAGGTCCTCCAATATATGATAGCGAAGAATATGTCTTCCCTTTTATATATGTGTCATACATAGGTCCTTGTTGGATTCTTGAAACCTGGCATTATGCAATTTCCTTGTGGTAGGAGTAGTTACTCTTGGTCTAAACCCAGATGGGTATGGTGCTCTTAGAGCTACTATGCCAGGTTATAGGCAAGGACCATTTGGAGGGGTATAGTATGCAAAGGAATTACATGCCAGGAATGCAAGGGATCTTGATAATGCCAAGCATGGTCGCCTAGGGCAACAGAAGGCGCACAAGGAAAGAGAGACGCACTAACGCAAGGGATCTAGAGAGGGAGGGTGATCTTGGAAAAATGTGGCGATCTTGGAAAAACGTTAGAGGAAAATGTTGGAGAGAGAAGATGCTACTAGAGAGAGAAAAGGTTGGAGATAGGGAGAGAGAGAGACTCAAAACGCTGGCTATAACTAGAAGTGGACAAATTGCAATTGTGTGGGCACCCCCCCTACCCATATAGGGAAAATGCTAGTTTACTTGACCTCCCTATAAAACCCCACGACAAAGATAAATTATAGAAACATGGTACTGGGAACAAGAACGGGGTTGGGGTTGGGGTTGGAGTTGGAATGGCAAAAGTTAGGGCACGGCCTCGATGCTCGGAACGACAAATTTTTTTTGGTCATTTTTCTTGATTGTTTTGAGCTACACATGTGTACCATAGAGCTAAGTACACTTTGAGCATTGAATTGCACCAAAATAGAGAAAAAACATGACTCATAATAGCAAAAAGCCAATAAAACTTTGATGGGGTGATGGCAAATACAAGTAGATAAGTATATGCCTCAAGGGCTCAAAATGGTAAGTTAGAATTAGGCAAAGTAAAGGCGAAAGCCTAAAAAGGGAGGGAGTGGACCCATAATGGTACATGAAGCCCCGAAAGTGCTTGCCTAGAATATGAATCTCCACATTTTGAAAGTCGAAGTTGTCAAGGTGGAGATTAGTAGCCACCTCTGCCTCTGTCTCATTTTTTGAATGCTCATTGGCGAAGCAAACCTCATCTTGTGTCATGATTCATTTCCCATTGAGTGAAGGGATGTGCCTTCTTTGTTTGTCCCTTTGGGACACAAAGATTCTTTAGTAAACATTCCAGTAAACTTTGTAAGTGCCACCTTGCTCTGTCTGCTCTTTGATAGGACCAGTATGCTTTCAGAAAAGCACACGTCTGAAGCTCCGATACCATTGTCATGGAGACGGGCACCACGTGCCAACAGAAAAGAGCACAGTGAACAATTTTAAGCACTTCAAATAACAATTGAACTGAAAGAGAGTGCACGACACACGAGACGGGGAGTGGCGGAGTTCCACCTCGAGAGAGCACTAGCCCTAAACGTTGGTGCCCCTTTCGGTATTTCTTTATATTGCTTCAACTCGGTACAATTCCAATACTCCATCCTCTGCACCTTTAACCGGAAGCGTGCCAGAGTATGAGCCCTCTGCGCATATTTTAAGGTTCTTGGCCTCTCAAAAGGAGTTACATGAAAAGCTTCAAACTCAAAAGCATCTAGCCAAAAAGCTGGCAGCACTAAAAGTTGAAAATCCGTATGTTGCAACTTAGCATTTGTCAGCGTAAAACGTGGAATTGTGTGTACGGTCTGACACGTCAGCATGTTAACATAAAACTGGGTCGTCCGTACAACAGTGCCATGTCATCAATTATTACGCTAGTCTTTTGTGTGAGTTAGGTCTTGCTTTATTCTTATAGGCACCATCGGATGGTGTCCCGTAAGTTGGTAGACTTCTCTGTAATGAGTTGCCACCAATCGGCGAGGATCAGTAAGTTGGTGAGAACTATTACTTCTTCTAAGGTTCATGCCCCTTTGCTGGGATCTGCAGGTTGGCTCCGTTCTTTAGTGGCTTGACACGTCATCAATTTGTGACAGAGAGAGCACATGTAACAGATTCGTTTTCAGAATTCCCATTTCAAATTACTTCTTTACATAGTCATTCAGCTGAATACTGTCAGCTCGTCAGTATCCGTGAAATCTCAAAGAGAAATAAGTGACTTTATTTCATGGAGGTAACTTGTGACATAGGAGCGGAGTAACTCCCCTTTTGTGCAGTCCGCACCTCACCAGACTCAATATGCTGATTCATCAGTAACTCTTGGAATGGTCGCTGCTAAACCAAAAGCTTCAAGGTAAAGCTCTAAAATTTGCGGAATATTTGCTAGGTTCTCCTTCTCCCTCCACTTGGCATTCAAAGCTGGATAGTTTCTTAACTTGACTAAATACCGGGGTGTCAGCTTACCTGTCACGTGCGCACTGCACTTTCGCCTTGTGGACAAGCTTCTGTTGTAGTCTAGTGTCAGTCGTAGTTAGCATAGGACCTAGCTTGGCACTTTGTGAGCCTCTGGCAGGATGTGCATCCCAGGCAGGTCGTAGTTGCATACCCTCTCTTGCACAATACAACATTTCCGCATGTAGGCATGTGAGCATGTGAACCACCTCTTAAGCATTAATAATGATTGACATTGGCATTTTTATACAAATCATGGGGCTATGAAAGTGTTGCTCGACTCAGCATAAAAGTGATATATAAGCAGCCTATGGCAGCCCTGGGAGACGGAAGAAGAAGTATGCAGGAAGTACCCTCAAGCACCATCAGCATACAACGTTTTTCACCAACAGTAACAACGTTTTCCAGCATCAGCAAATAGCGTTTTTCAGCACCAGCAACCAGCATTTTTCCCCATCAGCCTCAGCGTTTTCATTACGTTCAGCATCATTAACCAGCATTTTCAGCATCGCAGTCTTCAGCCTTTCAAAGCATCAGTGTTTCAACATTCCAGATTTCAGCCCCTTGTCGCCAGCCAAGGTGCAGATCCAGGCCATCCGTCCCTAGCGTTTCCGGCATTCAGCCATAGCCTCGCAATACAAGCATCTCTACTAAGTATCATCATCGAAGTACACCTTGTCGTCGTCGTAGTACGAAGCATCTCTAGCAGCACCCATTAGCACCTCAACAACACCGCAACACTAAGCACCTTCAGTATCCAGCAATACCAAGCACCAAATACCCGCAATACCCAACACTTAGCCTCTCAACTTTCAAGTACCAAGTATCCACCGCAGTACCCCTCAACATCTACCGTAGTACCCTTCAATTTCTCAGTAGCACCAAGCATCTGCATCAAGTTCCGGCCAACATTCATAATTTAGCATCATTGTATCAGCATTTGTGCAAGTAATAAAGAAAGTACTTGCTTTGGCAATAGAGCACGAGGGTGGTTGGGACGCGACATGCGGTGTCGTCTCTCTCTCTCTCTCTCTCTCTCTCCGTCTCTCTCATTCATTGTCTTCAATACAGTTTCTCTTTTCAAGTGAAGTTAAGTAACCTTGTGTTTGTGCGGAGTACTAGATCTGAGCTAAATCCAAACACTTCCGTTGCACTTGACATTACCTTTCACTTTCCTTTTGTTGTGAGCCAAGACCTGTTCTTGAATGAGTATCTCTTTTGTCTCTTCCACTTGGGACTGCTCCTCCAGCTCCCTGTCCGTTGATACTTCACCTTTGAAAGGTCTCAATAGACTCACATAAAATGCATTGTGAATCTTCCAAGTATCTGGTAACTTTAGTCTGAAGGATACATGATCGATCTTTTCTTGGATCTAGAAAGGGCCATAGTATCACATACTTAGCTTTGGAAAAAGCATCTCCTTACCCTTCTCGTTTCCGTATGTAACAGACTTGGACACTCCAAGTCGAGATTCTACCGCGACACCACAAGATTACACTTCAAAAAGTTCACAGTTCACAATTGATTCGACACTGGCCTTGCGGAGTTCCGTGCCTAGAGATATTGGCCCCAAAGACTGGCGTCCCTTTCTGTATTTCTTTTTGTATTAATTTGCAACTCAAAGTACAATGCGAGTAGTCGGGACTCACTCTCAGACTCTACGTCCAGATGCTCTGAGAAGTGAAGTGCCCAAGGACTCTTTTAAAGATTTACAAGGGATACCAAAAGCAGAGCCCCAAAAGTTGAAAATCAAAAGCCTTGCAAAATAAAGTAAAAGCCCTTTGTCTCTCACAAGCTCACTCTCTCTCTCTCTTGAGAGGAAATAAAGCAAAACTCTCTCTTTGTCACAAACTTTTGACTTGTCAAAGCCTAAAGAATGGAGCCAACTTACAGATGCCGGCCGAGGGGCCTAAACCCTAAGAAGAACAAGTAGCAGAAGAAGAAGAAGCCCTACCAACTTATGGGGACCCCGTCCGATGGGGCCCCAGTGACACAAAGGGATTAAAATAAAGCAGGACTCACACACACCCAAGAACTTGCGAAGCAGGCTGATGACGTGGCAGATTTTCGAAAATCACGCTGGTTGATGACGTGGCATAACTGTATGGATTTCCGCTTTTCACGTTGGCGGTGCTGACGTGCCAGGACTGTACGGGATTTCGTAAATTGCACTGGCAACTTTTTGGCTTTGCTTTTGGACCAGATGCTTTTGAGTTTGAAGGCTTTTCACCGTAATTGCTTTTTAGGCCAAGGGCCTTTAAATATGAGGTTAGGGCTCATTCTATGACATGCATCCTAGAGAAGGTGTAGAGTCTGGAGTACCGGCTTGTACTGTGTTGATGCAATATAAAGAAATACCGAAAGGGGCGCCAAGGTTCGGGGCCAATACTCTCTTGGGTGGAATTCCGCCACTCCGTGTCGCGTGTCGTCTCTCTTTTTAAGGTCAGTTGTTATTGAAGTGCTAAAAGTCTGTTCAGTCTGTTCTTTCCTATTGGCACGTGGTGCCCGTCTTGTGACAATGGTATCAAAGCATCAGGCGTGTGCTTTTTTGAAAGCATACCGGTCCTACAAAAGAGCATACAGAGCTATTGGAATTGTATTTGAGGTATCTTCGGCCTTCGATCCCGGACTTATTAGCCACTCCCAACCTTGCTTCATCGTGCATTGGGCGCGCTCTCGTCTTCATCGTTGTGTCTTACAGGGCATAAGCCATAAAGAACCCAAGACTTGGAATTCATGGATTCAGAGTTTTTGCTTAACGAGCTTCACGACATTCTTTCGCGGCATCCTTAGCAGAATCTTTCGATGTTGCAAAGTTTTCAACAATTTTTGAGCTATATGTTATGCCCTCTGATGCCCTAGGTGGTACCTCCTCTTCGGCACCAGAAAGTACGAGAGCTTCCAACCAGCAACCTTCTCAGTCGTCTGTTCCGATCGGGAGTGTCTTCAGGAATATGGTGCAGCCATTTGACAGTGATCAAGTGCAACCGCCTTTGCCACCGCCATTGCCCCCACCCCCATCACCATCGCCACCAGGCTACAATGGTTGGAGCCCATATGGATACCCTTATTATCCATACCCGGGATATGTGCCTAACCAACCCAAAGATTTCAAAGATGGTGGCACGACAGTCAAAATGTTCACTTTTTCCGGGATGAAAGATCGCAAGAAAGCATTGCAGTTCCTGCAACAATTCGACAACGTCTATGCTTTGGGGAACTATACAGAAGAATCCAAGATTTCTCAAGTAGCGGGATTTCTTATAGATAATGCTATGCAATGGTGGAGTTCAAGCGTGACACAACCGCATGCTCCAAGGACCTGGCAAGCTTTCAAGACAGTTTTTGCACGTAGTTACATGACTTCGACGTTTGAAGTCCGGATTTTGGCAGAGTGGGGCAACTTGAAAATGCTTGCCACAGAAACCATGGACGACTATAATCAAAGGTTTCTCAACATGTACCTTCCGATGTCCTTTAAGTTCATTCCCTTGGAGGACAAGTGCGAACGCTACACCATTGGACTACCATCACCATTGTAGGAATATTCTCTCTCCAAGCGAGTCTCTACCATGCAGAAGCTTATGGACCATGCCGCGGTCGGCTACAAGCTCATGAAAGGAAAGTTGGAGTTTACCACAGAAGAACCTCTAACCACTAACCAAAACTCTCGGCAACAACGAACAAATTCTCGCGAATCCTGTGAAAACCAACCTCAACAGCTTCGTCTGAGACAATGTCAACGAGACGCCTTGTTACAAGAAGGCCGATGCTTCGAATATTTCCAGACAGGGCATACGTTCAATACATGTCCTGAGCGAGCCTCAACGTCCTCAATGCAACCTTCTGCTCCCACGACAAACAGATCCTCGGGGCCACCTCCGGCCAAGAAGGCTAGACCTGCTATTGAACTAGTATCCGATATTTATGGTATACACCTTGAGAGTTTTAATGAATTATGCATAGCTTATGGAAAAGTCTACGGCTTGAAAGCCCTTATTTTCTTTGACCCCAGAGCTATGGAGAACTTCATCTATCCAGAATTGTTGAAGCAGATGCACTTTGATTATGATGCAGAGGGTAAAGAAATTGAAGCCGAGCTAGCCACGGGGCAAACTCAGAAAGTGGTACCGCTCATTGGTGCACTTCCAGTGACTATACAAGATTATCATGGAAAAGCCGATTTCCACATTATGAAGTTGGGCAATTGCGATGTTCTCTTGGGCATGCCTTCGCACGACAAGAATGATGCAACTCTCCAAGTCCGGAACCGAACCATCACCGTGATGCAGAAGGGCAAGCTCGTTGTCCTCAAAGTTTGGTTGTCTGAATATAACCCTGAATGACCTCTCTAGGTGTTTTCTAGTTAGATACTTTTGAATTGTTTGAGAAAGTATTGTTTGAAATGAATGCTATCTGTTTTAAATCTGTCTTGGTGCCGATTTGAATCGTTTGACTCTAGTTTTAATACTGGTTTCAATAATTGGTGATTTTACTCCCGAGTGGAGAAGTGAGAAATACTGTTTTGCTATTGTTTGAACCTCGGAACGATGCAGGCCGATGCCTGGGGAGCGTTCTGTTGTATGCTAGAAAACCTCCGAACGACGCAGACCTATGCCTGGGAGCGTTTGGTTGTATGCTTGAACCTCCAAGCGATGCAGACTGCGGTCTGGGGAGCGCTTGGTTGTACAGTCCTCTGAGCTCATGGCTCGGACCTTTTTAGGTTATTTGCGGGGGGAGTGACGAGGTAGTCGTTGAGTAGCTTCATACTGCAGATCGTTTGTCTTGGGGGAGTGCTCAACGATGCTGTTTGTTGTGTCTTGTAACATGTATATGTAAGCATTTGTGCTGCATTGTGATGTGCCAATTACTGAATATTCCTAATTGGATGAGATTGCCTCGGTATGTAATTTTAGTGCATCAAGACACCCGTGGAAGATCAGTACGGTCTGGGTGTGATGGCTAATTTTACTACGCCGGAATATAAAGAGTTCCGATCCGGACGAAAGGAGAAGCTAACTCCTTGATAAAAAGAGCCGGAAGGAGAAGCTAACTCCTTAACAAAAAGAGCAAATTGATTGTCCCTCGGAATGTCGCTCGGAACGACCCTCGGAAATTTTTGAGCTAACTTGAGTTGTTTTGCAGATATGCTGTAATCGTGGTTGATTACTCTCTTTCAAGAAGGGGAGGTGTCACAAATTGCTGACATTTCAAAGCCTAAAGAATGTAGCCAACTTACAGATGCCGGCCGAGGGGCCTAAACCCTAAGAAGAACAAGTCGTAAAAGAAGAAGTCCTACCAACTTATGGGGACCCCGTCCGATGGGGCCCCAATGACACAAAGGGATTAAAATAAAGTAGGACTCACATACACACACACGAACTTGCGAAGCAAGTTGATGACGTGGCAGATTTTTGAAAATCACGCTGGTTGATGACATGGTAGAACTGTACGGATTTTCGCTTTTCACGTTGGCGATGCTGACGTGGCAAGATTGTACGGATTTTCGTAAATTGCGTTGGCAGCTTTTTGGCTTTGCTTTTGGACCAGATGCTTTTGAGTTTGAAGGCTTTTCATTGTAATTGCTTTTTAGGCCAAGGGCCTTTAAATAATGAGGTCAGGGTTCATTCTCTGACATGCTTCCTGGAG
Source organism: Adiantum capillus-veneris (assembly GCF_014529385.1). Lineage (NCBI taxonomy): Eukaryota > Viridiplantae > Streptophyta > Polypodiopsida > Polypodiales > Pteridaceae > Adiantum > Adiantum capillus-veneris. The sequence continues at coordinate 115,344,042 of NC_140943.1, read as the reverse complement.
AAGGTACAGATCGTGGAGTATCGGCTTGTATTGTGTTGATGTAATATAAAGAAATACCGAAAGGGGCGCCAAGGTTTGGGGGCCAATACTCTCTTGGGTGGAATTCCGCCACTCCGTGTCGCGTGTCGTCTCTCTCTTAAGGTCAGTTGTTATTGAAGTGCTAAAAGTTTGTTCAGTCTGTTCTTTCCTATTCGCACGTAGTGCCCGTCTTGTGACACTCTCTCTCCAATTGCGTAGCAAAAGCAGCAAAAAAGCAATCCCAAAAATCTGCCAACGCAGATGTCGTAAAATCCGTCGCAAAAAGCGGGCGTCCGTACAGCTGGTTGGAATTCCGTGTTTTTCGGGGTTGTCGTACAGCCATGCGACGTCAGCATTTCAACGGGTCATTTCCAGGGAGTCCATTGCCAAGGGGAAGTGTGTCTGTACCGGCAGCAATGTCACCAGTTTGTGACATACCCCCCTCTTGAAAGCATTGTAGTGGCCCTCGATTATGCCTGCAAAACAGACAGAAGCCATGAACTGTCTTAGCAGACACTGATTGTTAGTACCGACGCACTAGGAACACAGATCTAGCACATGTACCAATTGATAGTCACATCACACGACATCACTTGACATCACATGACAAATCACATTCAACATTCATTCGGATCTCAGACCATGATTTATTGGCAATGCAATTAGCAATCGCATCTAGATCCACTCAGGACCTCATAAATGCCCGATTGAGTAATCCCTATTGCAACCATGTCTATCGAGATCATTCAGACCAAAATGTTGTAGTCATTTCGTCTATCAATTCTTGCACTTAAACAAGTCAAGAACAAATTAGTATCATATTATCGGGAATTCCATTTTATAAAGTCATTACAGTAGAATACTGTCAGCTCTCAATATTTCTGTAGCTCAAAGAGACACCATTGACTCTAGTATTTAAAAATTGGAATAGACTACCATGAGTCTATACCTTGCACTTTCCTTCAAGGGTGAATCTGGGTATATCCTGGATTCATCTAGGTATATTTTTTAGTCGTATAGCGGACATGCAGACCTCACATTGTGAAGTTTTCGTCCGAGTTACGACCAGTTGATATTGTGCTAATTCTTTCTATCTTTTGTGGTGCGTATGCCCTATCAACTACCTTTTCTTTTGTGCTAATTTTTCCAATTTAACGCTTCTCTTAGTGCTAGGCTTCATTATGGCTGAGTCTGCCCGTGATCTCCGGAGTCATGACAGAAACTCAGCACGTTGAACTTTGTGTTGATGTATGCTCATGTGTGTGTGCGTGTGGTGTGTGTTGTGTTTGGGAGCATATGTTTGTACCTAGTTCTACACCCACTATTGGACACTGACGACGTTAGTGGGGATGTCGTGGTATTTAGTCAATACTATGCATGATGGAGCTGATGGTTATATTGTCTCGTGGGTGACTACCATGAGTCTATACCTTGCACTTTCCTTCAAGGGTGAATCTGGGTATATCCTGGATTCATCTAGGTATATATATGCTAAACCAAAAGCTTCAAGGTAAAGTTTCACAATCTGAGGAGTATCTGCTAGGTCCTCCTCCCCCATCCATTTCGCATCCAATGCAGGATAGTTCTTGAATTTAACCAAGAACCGCCTTATCACTTTACCCTTAATCTTTCTGTCTTTATGTGCCAATATCTATTCTCGAACAAGGATCTCCTCGTTTTCTTCCACTTCGGGTTGCTGATCAGGCTCCCCATCTTCAGGCACATCGCCTCTAAAGGTTGCAGGAGACTCACATGAAAAGCATTGTGAATCCTCCAAGTTTTGGGTAGCTTCAGTTGGAAGGAGACATCATTTATGTTTTCGGAGATTTGGCAAGGTCCATAGTATCGCATACTAAGCTTTGGAAAAAGCCTCTGCTTTCCCTTTTTCTTTCTCAGGCATGCCTTCTCAAAACGTAAGAGCACTCAATCGTTCTACTGCAATTTCAAATCAGGACGATGGCGATCTGCTGCCTTTTTCTGTCCTTCTTGAGATTTCTGCAAAGCCTCACAGACCTTGGCAAAAGCCGTGTCCAAGTCGTGCGTGTTCTCATCGGCTTCAAAAATCTTATCTTTCGTGCTTAGGAATGGTGGAACCTTTGTAGCACCTTCAATAATCTCAAATGGCGCCTTCCGCGTTGAAGAGTGTATCGTGTTATTGTAGGCAAATTCCACCAAAGGTAAATACTTTGTCCATTGAGTCTTTTGATCTGAGATGCAAGACTTTAATAAATATAGAACCATTGAATTGGCAATCTCGGATTGCCTGTCAGTCCTCCGGGTGGAAAGATGACGAGAACTGCAACCGCGTGCCAATGTTCTCCCAAATAGCCTTCCAAAACAAACTCGCAAATCTGGGGTCCCTATCGGAGACAATCGTCTTGGGCATGCCATGTAATCTGAAGATTTGGGCCACAAATAGTCTCGCTAAGTGATCCGTCTTGACTGTTTTCTTCACTGAATGAAATGAGCTTGCTTGCTAAACCTGTCAAAAACAATCCAGATACCATCGTGACCACTCTGTGTTCTCGGGAGATAAAAAATGAAATCCATTGCAATACTTTCCCAGGGGCGGCTGGGTATGGGCAAAGGCTATAACAATCCTTGTGCTTTATGCCTGTCAAACTTGACCTTCTGGCATACCAAGCACCTGCGCACAAACTCGTCCACATCCTTCTTGAGTGTCGGCCAAAAGCTGTATCTCGCTACCTCTTTCAAGGTGGTAGCAATGCCGCGGTGACCCGTAAAAGGTGGACAATGGCATTCGGTCATAACCTTTTCCCTCAACGGCTGTGTAACGCACAACATGGTTTTCCTCATTAAGTAGCCATCTCGAATGGAATATCCCGCTACTATCTCCCCATCCCGTATTTGTGCGAAAATGTCTGCAAAATCTGTATCTGTGGGATATTGATCGACCATATCCTCGAAGCTCCTATTATGTATATCGACCATATCCAGAACCAACGGCATCCGAGACAAAGCATCTGTCACCAAATTCTTCTGTCCCTGCACATGGACAATCTAGAAGTGAAACTGTGACAAGATGTTCGCCCACCACATCTCCTTTTCCAATAGCTGCTTCTGTGACAAGAAGTAGCATAAACTCTGATGGTCTGTAAAGACAACAAAATCCGCTCCGAGTAGGTAGTGCCGCTAGTGAGTAGGAGCATGGATAACCACCAAAAGCTCTTTCTCATAAATCTGTGCTCTCAATTCCGGCCTTGAGAACAATCGGCTCTCGTAAGCAATGACATGGCCTTCTTGGTCACCCAAACTACGACCACAAGCATCACAATATACTTCAAATGACTTCTGTTCTTTCGGTACCTTTTTAGGGCACTTGCGGAGATATGCCCAGTTTCCCCGTATCCGAAGCACTTCCCCTCTTTAATGTAAGAGCTCTCTGTGAAAGAGTAAGCTTGTGTCGTGCATTCTTTTCTTTCTTTTCTGGTTTACTCTTCTTCTTTCTACTTTCATTGTTCGAAGTCTGTTCATTCCTTTGCGTCATGATTTCATTTCTGGGGTAGGTCAAACTGCCAGAGTGAATGGCAAAACCCCGTTTCGCACGACTCATCATTCCTAAATGGAATCTGACTTTTGTTCTAAGCAGTGATCTCGGATCTCCGTAGGAAGACCCAAGGTAAACCGCTCAATCTGCTCTTTGAACGAGATCTTCTTAAATGAAGAGGCTGGTAGAAAAGAGCTCCAGAATCTCTTGCAATATGCGTCCAAAAGTATACTTCTTGGTCATCCGAAGATGGTTCCAAGCAGTTCGTATGTTGCGTTCGTACTCTCGAGTCAGCAAAGAAGAAATAAAAAGCCTTTTAAATTTCAGCCATTTAACTGGCGCTTTCCTGTTCAATAGGACCGTGGACCACCAAGTTTGAGCATTTCCTCTGAAATAGGAAGTAGCCCTCCGAATCTTGGAGAGCTTTGAGTAACGCCCTCCAGAGAAAGCTATGTCAAACTATTGTATGAAGGCCAAAGCCTTCGAAGCATCTCGAAAACCAAAAAAAGTGTTAAATTTAATTGACTGTCCACCTTCTTTTAACTCTCGGACTTTCTTGCTTTTATCTTCCAGAAACTCATACTGGTTGGCTTTGTAAAATTTTTTCTTCTTTGAATAGAAATAGCGATCGTCGGAGTCCGAACTATTTGAAGACTAGTCCTCTGTAGAATTGTCCGAAATTGGGCGAGATTTAGACTTTCTTGCCCTTTTGCTTTTTTGCTTCGCTTTTTGTCTTTTCTGTCTTCTTCACTCGAATCGGAAGAGCTAGAAGAACTCTCAAAAGAAGAAGAAGAACTAGGTCATCCTTCAAACCACACATGCTTTTGCTTTTTGGCCGAGGCAAAGTAGACTGACGACCCAAATAACCCGGGAAGTCAGTTCCTTGCTTCTACTTTTTGTCGTGTGTTTCTGCTTTGTTCTGCGCATCAAAAAGCTGAAAAATTCGTGTATCAACCACCTCTTCTAATTCCTGCTCAGTAAACATCCTTGGGGTAGGAGGTTTCTTGAGTACTGGTTTGGGGGGTGGTTCAGTGGTCTGCTGCCACTATGCATATACCTGGTCGAAGGAGGTCCGAGTCATAAATTTTGCAAATTTCGGGTCCTTCGCAAAATTTAACATCATCTTTCTTGCGTTGTCGATTAGTCGTCGACGCTCCATCTCTTCAAGCTTCGCCGGAGTAGGCCCAGGCAGGCCATACTCGCGTGAATCTTCTTCGTTCTCTCCTTCCGCATCTCCGGATGCAAAGGGAGTCGAGTGATCTCTGTCTGAAGCCATAAGTGCCGCGTAAAAAGGATCGGATTTCTCTGTAAAAGGGATATCGGCCGCGCTCTGATACCATTGTAACAGACTTGGACATTCAAAGTCGAGATTCTACCGCGGCACCATAAGATTACACTTCAAACAGTTCACAGTTCACACTTCACAATTGATTCGACACTGGCCCTGCAGAGTTCGGTGCCTAGAGATATTGGCCCCAAAGACTGGCGCCCCTTTCGGTATTTCTTTTTGTATTAATCTGCAACTCAAAATACAATGCGAGTAGTCGGGACTCACTCTCAGACTCTGCGTCCAGGTGCTCTGGAAGTGAGAGCCCGAAGACTCTTTTAAAGATTTACAAGGGATGCCAAAAGCAGAGCCCCAAAAGCTGAAGATCAAAAGCCTTCTGTCTCTCACAAGCTCTCTCTCTCTCTCTCTCTCTCTCTCTCGGAAATAAAGCTAAATTCTCTCTCTCTCTCTCTCTCTCTCTCTCTCTCTCTCTCTCTCTCTCTCTCTCTCTCTCTCTCTCTCTCTCTCTCTCTCTCACCAATTGGGTAGCAAAAGCAACAAAAAGCAATTCTAAAAATTTGCCAACGTAGCTGCCGTGAAATCCGCCGCAAAAAGCGAGCGTTCGTACAGTTGGTTGGAATTCCGCGTTTTTCGGGGCTGTCGTACAACCATGCCACGTCAGCATTTCAGCGGGTCATTTGCAGGGAGTCCAATGCCAAGGGGAAGTGTGTGTGTATTGGGCAACAACGTTACCAGTTTGTGACACCGTAGGTGTGCCTTCTCAAACCGTAATAGCACCCAATCATTGTCCTTCAACTGCAAGTCACGTCGATGCTCGTCTGTTGCCTTCTTATGCCGTGCTTAAGACTTCTCTAGAGTTTAGAGCCTCTCGTACCTTGGCAAAAGCAGTGTCGAGATCCTGTGTGTACTTATCTACTTCAAAAATCTTATCTTTGGTTCTCAGAGTAGGTAGAACCTTCTTGACACCCTCAAAAATCTCAAATGGTGCCTTGCCCGTAGACATATGAATCGTGTTGTTGTAGGCAAACTCCACCAAGGGCAAATACTTCTCCCATTGGTTAGAGATGTACAACTTTAACAAGTTCAAGACCACTGAATTGGCTCTCTTTGATTGCCTATCTGTCTGTGGGTGGAACAAGGACAAGAATTTTAGTCGTGTGCCAATATTCTCCCAAGTTGCCCTCCAAAACAAGCCCGTAAAATGGGGATCTCTATCTAAAACTATAGATTTAGACATACCATGCAATTGAAAAATTTGTAAGACAAATAGCTTAGCCAAACGATCGTCCTTAATTGTCTTCTTTACCGGAATAAAGTGAGCCTGTTTGCTGGATTGGTCGATGATTGTCCAAGTGCCATCATACCCACTTTGAGTCTTGGGAAGAATAAAAAATGAAGTCCATTGCTATATCGCCCAAGTTTTGCTAGGAATAGTTAGAGGTTGTAGTAGACTGGTGCCTTATGCTTGTCGAATTTGACCTTTTGGCATACTAAGCAACTGCGAACAAACTTGTCCACATCCTTTTTGAGCCTCGGCCAACAGAAATACTTCTCTACAACTTTCAAATTGGTGTGTATTCCGCGATGGCCCGAACAGTGGCACTTTGTCAAAACCTTATTTCTCAACCCTTGGGTAATACACAACGTAGTTTTCTTGCATAACATAGCCTTCCTTTAGAGTATAACTTCCAACTATCTCCCCACTTTGTAACGGGTTAAAGATGTGTGCAAAATCTGGATCTGTGGCGTATTGATCTACCATATCCTCAAAGTTCTGATGGTAGATCGCCGAAAGGGCCGAAATTTGTGGCTTGCGAGACAACGCGTTTGCCACTACGTTCGTCTTTCCCTTAACATGGACGATCTGAAAGTGAAAGTGCCACAACATATTTGCCCATCTTATATGTTTGTGAAAGTTGTTTTCGGGTCAGGAAGCATCGCAAACTTTGATGATCGATGAACATTGTAAAATCGGCTCCTAGTACAAAATGACGCCACAAAGTAAGAGCATGCATGATTGCCAATAGCTCTTTGTCATGAATCTGTGCAACCCGTGCAACGTGCTTTGGTCGCAAGAACATTGTAAGCTACAACATGGCCCTCCTGCTATAAGACTACTCCCAGATTGTGACCACACGCATCACAACAAACCTCAAATGGCTTTTGCAAATCCGGTTGAAACCGGCCCGTGGTGGGGTGGTAGGTGTTGGCTTTCACCCGAAATTCTTTACTTTATACACACACACACACAGAGCACTTTGCAAAGATAACCTGCAACGGGAATTAATACTTGAACACACACGGCTTGGAAGCTAGGATGCTCCGAGCAGACGCCGACAACCTGTAGGCCCCAAAATTGGCGCCCCTTTCGGTATTTCTTTATTCTTTAGGAGGGTAAATTACAAAGAAGAGTCTTGGGAATCCTTCACCTGTATCCAGATCACCTGTATCCAGATCACCTGTACAGCGGTCCCCTCGCGGCCCCGAACCTCTTGGGGGTATTAGGGATCGTTTAGGGCCAAAATCCTAAACCTGCAAAAATACACAGCAGGCTGTAATTTACTGTTTCGGGCTCCGTTTCGCGTGCCGGTCGCATCTGTAGCAAGTCCTCGAGCTCCCGCACCTGTAGGGCTACTTGCCCTTTGAATCGGACAAGATTTTTGGCGTGAAACCTCTCCGAGTTCACCTGTTCCTGCGGGGGGATTAGCCGCTAGCTAATCCAGTACCTGTGCAAGAGGCTCTTGCCTCGGCAATCGCGCATGAACCTACACAACTGTACATTGGTCAATTGAAAAGCCCACTAGTGGGGCATAACATACTGCCATAGGGGAGAGAGAGGGCAGTGGGTAGCGTGCAGGGCATCACTCTTGGCACCGCATTGTACATAGGAGGGAAAGCAAGCACTTAATAGCTCTTAACCTGTGATAGAAGCTGAAAATGAGCCTCCCAGCTTAAAAATCAGCGCCACTTCTTGTTGCATGAGGAAAGTGCACCAGAAGGTGCCACTTGGCACATTTACAAGCATTTTCCCGTTTCGGGGTTGCCGCCTAAAAATCTCCCAACCGGTTGCTCAGTTGACTTCACGGCAGAGTAAGAAAATGTTTCCCTTGTCATTCCGGAGGTAATGACGCAAACACATTTTCAGGTCCCAAAATAGCAGTTCCCTAAATTTTAGGAGATGCTGCCATTGTATCTTTCTAGGTCATTTGACTCCCTTTGTACACTGCAGCCACACCCAAAACTGAAATGTAGCCTCTGTAGCAAAGGATTCCACTTTGGCTAGTCAATGACCCCACTTTGGCTAACCATAGTCTTTGTCCAACCTTAGTGCTCTCTTGCCCTCAGGCCTGGACTCCCTCTAGACAGTTCCACACTAGCTATGCAATGCAGGGCAGTTAGATTTCCCGAGGGGTGTTTCCAAAAAGTGAAAGTAAATAGATAATAAGAAAGAAATCAACAAAAAGGATAGATAGTAGTCACACGCTGGTGACATACCCCCCTCTTGAAATCTCAAACGTCCTCGTTTGCATCTATGTCGTACATGCTTCCAGTCAACACTGATGTATTCAACACCTGTCGACACATGTACGACACATACATGCTCATTGTCAACCCTAGTGTATTCAACACCTTGTCGACACATGTATTGCCTGCGTGTGAACCCTGTCCTAATGACATAGTGGTAGCTGCGCACTCTGCCATTGCTTTGAGTCACTAACTTTCCTATGACAAAATGGTAGCTACACATTTTGCCACTGTCTTATAGTACACGTTGGATCCCGTAACACTTTCGAGCATACCCAAACCGACAGTTTAAGAATGCAGTTACACATGTACTCTTTAATTGAAGCAATTACTGTATCCTTGACAAACTGACAAGAAATACTCACTTCTATAGCACTAACCAAACTTTTGGACATTCCGTAAGAGCAATTGCCAAACTGACAATCTGTACAGCTCTAACATTCATGTAACAGGTATTTCATTTGAGCTCACTTTAAATACCATGTACATCATTTGTTTCAGAAGGCATTGTCACACTGACAATCCATGTAGCTTTGAAACTCAAGGGGTCAAGGTAGGTTGCAAATCGAAGGCTTCAAGGTAAAGTGATAACACAGTTGGTGACTCTGCAAGTTCACCTTGTTCCATCCACTTAGCATCCATTGGTGGATAGTTTCTGAACTTTACCAAGTAACTCCTAGCAACCTTGCCTTTCACTTTCCTTTCTTTGTGTGCCAAAATCTGTTCCGGGACCAAGATCTCGTCAAGTTCCTCGACTTCCGGCTGATCTTCAGCTGGCATATCTTCCGGCACATCATCCACATAGGTCTGAGAAGACTCACATGAAACGCATTGTGAATCTTCCAACTGTCAGGCAATTTCAGCCTATATGCAACATCATTGATTATGTCGCTCACTTGAAAAGGCCCATAGTAACGCATGCTGAGCTTTGGAAACAGTCTTTCCTTGCCCTTCATCTTCTTTAACCTTGCCTTTTCAAAGGGTAAAAGCACCCAATCACCAAGTGAATATACCACTTCACGACGGTGACGATCAATTGCTTTCTTTTGCTTTGCCTGAGTCTTTTCCAAGGCCTCTTTGACCTTCTTGTACATTTCATCCATGTCCTGAACATACTTATCTCCTTCAAATATCTTGTCCTTTGTATGCAGTATGGGAGGAACTTTCTTGCCACCTTCAACTATCTCAAAGGGTGCCTTGCCAGTTGATGAATGCACTGTATTATTGTATGCATACTCCACCAATGGCAAATACTGCTCCCACTTTCCTTTATGCTCTGACACATAGCACTTCAGCAGATTTAGGACAATAGAATTTGCCTCTTCTGACTGCCTATCTGTTTGAGGATGAAATGACGAAGAGAATTTGAGCGTGGTGTCCATATTCTCAAACAAGCCTCTCCAGAACAAAGTTGTCATGCGTGGATCACAGTTGCTAACAATCGACTGTGGCATGCCATGATACTTGAAAATATTGCTCATAAACAAGCGTGCCATCTGATCTAGCTCTATCTTCTTCCTGACAGGAATAAAATGAGCCTGTTTGCTGAATCTGCAAATAATGGTCCAAATACCATCGTTTCTTGTCTGCGTTCTCGGAAGATCAAAGATAAAATCCATAGCAATACTTTCCCATGGTTTGTCTGGAATAGGTAGTGGTTGCAATAACCCTGGTGCCTTTTGCCTGTCAAACTTGACCTTTTGGCATATTAGGCATTCTCGCACAAAGGCATCCACATCTCTTCTCAATGTAGGCCAATAGAAGAATGTCTCAACTGCTTTAATTGTAGCATCGATACCACGATGCCCTGCATACGGTGGGACATGACTCTCTTCCATAACTTTGCGTCGCAATGGCTTTGTGACACAATCTGCCATGCATCATCATATGCCTTGCATACGGTGGGACATGACTCTCTTCCATAACTTTGCGTCGCAATGGCTTTGTGACACAATCTGCCATGCATCATCATGAACCCATCTTTGAGAAGATAGTGTTCATGACGTTGTCCTTGCATTAGCTGCTCGAAGACCCTTGCAAAATCTTCATCATTTGCATACTGTTCTCTCATATCATCAAGTTCATGATGATAAGAAATTGATACAGCTGAAATTTGTGGCTTCCTTGACAGGGCATCAGCCACAACGTTCTTCTGGCCTTCCACATGCACAACCTGAAAATGGAACATGGACAAGATATTTGCCCATCGCATATGCTTCTCAGATAACTTTGTCCGTGTCAAGAAGTATCGCAAGGTCTGATGGTCCGTTTGGACAACGAAATCTGCACCTAGCAGGTAGTGTTTCCAACTTAAGAGCGCATGAATCACAGCCTGTAACTCTTTCTCATAGACCTGCATGGTCATCTTTGGTCCTTGCAAAATTCTATTCTGATAGGCTACTACCCTGCCATCTTGCATTAGCACTGCACCAATGCTACTACCACAGGCGTCACACTGGACCACAAATGACTTCCTAAGATCTGGCAACACAATGACTGGATCTGAAGTCATCTTTTCTTTTAAGAGATTAAAAGTTGAAATCTCTTTCTGTGTCCATCTAAAGGTGACTGCCTTCTTTTGAAGACCATGTAAAGGTGAAGCAATCTCAGCGAAATTTCGGATAAACCTTCTGTAATAAGAGCATAGTTCCAAGAAACTTTGGACATCATGCACCGCCTTCAAATCTGGCCATGACTCGATCGCTTCAACTTTTGCAGGATCCATTTTGACACCATCCATTGAGACAATGTGTCCCAGAAAGTGGATCTCTTCCAGAAAAAATTCACTTTTCTTTGCATTGATGAGCAACCTATGACTGCGTAGCTCTTCGAACACAATGGCCAAGTGATGCCTTTGCTCCTCTTCATTCTTTGAGTAGACTATCATGTCATCAAAGAATGTACCAACAAACTGTTGGTGTGGACGGAAAATTCTGTCCATCATCCGATTGAACGTAGCAGGAGCATTTGTGAGACCAAAGGGCATCACTAAAAATTCGTAAAGGCCAAACGTTGTTCTAAAAGCAGTCTTGTGCACATCCTGTGATCTAATGCGGATCTGATGGTACCACTCTTTAGATCTATCCTGCTAAACATAGCTGCATCTTCTAATTTGTCCAGAATATCATCAATTCTAGGTATAGGGAACCTATTCTTGATGGTATTCTTGTTCAGTGCACGGTAGTCGATGCACATACGTTATGAGCCATCCTTTTTCTGCACCAACAACACTGGAGAACAGAATGGGGATGAACTGGGCTGAATCAGCCCCTTTTCTGACAACTCCTGTACTTGGCCCATTATCTCTTTCTGCTGAGCCGCACTAACCCTGTACGGAGGCTTATTTGGTGGGCTACTGCCTGACATCAAATCTATCGCATGGTCCTCGGCTCTCTCTGGCGGTAATTGAGACGGTAATGAATTGGAAAAACAGTCACTATACTGTTGTAAAAACATTGACCTTTCTTTATCTAGCACAGATAAATTTGATTCATCACAATTTGACACTTCACGTGCAAAAACCAAGTACGCAAAAAGATGCTTTTTCATTACAGAAGTAATAGTAGAAGCTGATATAGTGGGAATAGACTCCCCTTTTAGCTTTACATCCAGAATGTGAGTCTTTCCCCTTTTAGCTTTACATTCTGGAACTAGACCAGCCATGGGCTTCTTTTCTTTCTTGTCCTCCTTGTCTTCAGAATCAGCTGGCCTTTTCTTTGTAGGACAGTTGTAAGCAATGTGGCCAGGCTGCTCACAGATAAAGCATTTGTTCTCTGACCTGAGGACCTTCTTTTGCTCTTCCGACTTGCGAGGAAAACGTCTTTTCCATTTCTTCGCTGGTCCCTTTTCTGATTCAACCGTAGCTTTGTCTTTCCCTGCGTTGGCTGGCTCCTGAGTCCCTTTCGGAGCCTCCTTGGGAACATACTTCTTCGCTGAATTTTTCTTGGCTGATCCTTCCTCGACGCCAGTATTGAATTCACAGTCTTCTCCCTTGAGCAAACCATTGCCAGTGTTTGCTACCTCGATGAGCTGCGTCAAAGTAGTGACTTTGGTCTTCGTGCAGTATTTTCTCAATCCTTTGGGTAGGCCACAATAGTATTTTTCAATCTGTTCTATCAATGGCACAAACCTATAGGAAGTTACTGGACGTAGAGCTTTCCAAAACTTCCGATTGTAATCATCCAGATTCTTGGAAGTAGCAGCATTAAGCTGGTGCCATTTTGTCATGACATCTGCTTCAAAGTCATCATATAACCATGCTGCTGCAAAAATCTGCTTGAAGTAAATCCATGTGGACAGAGCTTGCCCTTGAAGCAATAAAGTTGTCCACCATTGTCCCGCATTCCCTGTCAAGAAAGTGGCTGCCTTGCGGACCTTTGAAGCCTCTGTAAAGTTTCCCCTTGCATAGGTCTTGTCAAACTGCTGGAGGAATGAGAGAGCCTTCTTCCTGTCATCAAACCCTTTAAAGGTCGTGAAAGTCAAACCTTTGCCACCTTCTTTGTAAGGAGTTGGCCTCTCCAGCGGCGTTAAATTGTCATATGGAAGTGACTGAAACATGGGAACACTGTTAGGGTTCATTTGTGTTCCTTGACCGCAATTAAGTTGACCTGGAAATGCCATATTTGGTTGCTAATTTGTAATTCCAGCCATACCAGAATTTGCTTGTGGCATCCCAAATTGGCCTTGAGTGCTCTGACACCCTGGTAGCATGCGCGTGACACCATACATGGAGTTAGGCATCATCGTTTGAGCACCCCCAAACACTGTTCTTGGCGTGTAAAACTGATTTCCAGGTGCATGACCAGCTATGCTCTGGAATACCGATCCACCTCCAAAATAGCCAGGGTGTACTGAAGGTGGTGGGAAGACCTGTTGCATAGCCTGTAGGTTGCTTCCCTGCCCATTAGAACCAGCTATAGGTTGCTGAAAAGTGGCTGTCTGAACTCGTACAGTTTGTAAGACTGGCATCTCAGCCACGTGTTCTTGCACCTTAGGCACAGGTTGTGGAGACTGTATGTTCCCCGTCAAGTGTACAGGTGTTTCCATTGACTGTGCGGTTTGAATCACCTGTGCTTGAGCCTTAACAGGCTTTTGAATATGATCCAGTGACCCAACCTGTTGAGACGGAACAGGATGTTGCAGAAAGGCTAAAAACCTCGGGTTCTACATTACTTGTGTGAACATAGCCACAACAGTAGCCAACTGGGTCCTGAATATATCATCATCCGTCTGTGGTGGTCTTGAGGACTCACCCACTTCATGTGTCTGTTGACCCTGAAAAGAGGAAACCTCTTCAGTCACATCATCTTGTCTGTCAGCCATAATTGCAATTCCTTGTGTCTGGTCTATGATCCCCTGTGTCTTCAAGCCCAAACTGACCAAGGCTCACTTCTATGGGAAAAAGTTATTGAATCCCGAGGATGGAACCATGAAACCGGCCTGTACTTTCAAAAAGGGCGGTAGACTTTAAACTTAAACCTTATTTGCTTTCACCCATTTAATTTGTCGTCCACTTTACCTTTACTTTCAAGACACAACAAAGGGGAGAGGGATACAGGCTGCTAGATTGCACCTGTATGAGTAGACCGACACCAGATTGGCCCCCAACTTAGGTGCCCCTTTCGGTATTTCTTCATTGTTCAAAAGAGGGAATAAACGTTGTGGTTCCCTACAAGCTGCCCCGCACAAACTCGGCTGAATTTCCACTTGCCTGATTTCGGCAGCATAACTGTACTAGGACACTTCACAGTCAGTATTCCCACGCATTGACCGACTTTCCCGACGCATACGGGCACTTTGCAAAACCTGGTGAGAATCTGCAGCACGCTGAATTCTCTGTTTTCAGCCCCGAAAATGCGCCAGATCACCTGTACAACGGTCCCCTCGCGACCCCGAACCTCTTGGGGGTATTAGGGACCGTTTAGGGCCAAAATCCTAAACCTGCAAAAATACACAGCAGGCTGTAAGTTACTGTTTCGGGCTCCGTTTCGCGTGCCGGTCGCATCCGTAGCAAGTCCTCGAGCTCCCGCACCTATAGGGCTACTTGCCCTTTGAATCGGACGAGATTTTTGGCGTGAAACCTCTCCGAATTCACCTGTACCTGCGGGGGGATTAGCCGCTAGCTGATCCAGTACCTGTGCAAGAGGCTCTTGCCTCGGCAATCGCGCATGAACCCACACAACTGTACATTGGTCAATTGAAAAGCCCACTAGTGGGGCATAACGTACTGCCATAGGGGAGAGAGAGGGTAGTGCGTAGTGTGCAGGGCATTACTCCTGGCACAGCAATGTACATAGGAGGGAAAGCAAGCACTCCATAGCTCTTAACCTGTGACAGAAGCTGAAAATGAGCCTCTCCCAGCTTAATAATCAGCGCCACTTCTTGTTGCATGAGGAAAGTGCACCAAAAGGTGCCACTTGGCACATTTACAAGCATTTTCCCGTTTCAAGGTTGCCGCCTTAAAATCTCCCAACCGGTTGCCCAGTTGACTTCATGGCAGAGTAAGAAAATGTTCCCCTTGTCATTCCGGAGGTAATGACGCAAACACATTTTCAGGTCCCAAAATAGCAGTTTTCTAAATTTTAGGAGATGCTGCCATTGTATCTTTCTAGGTCATTTGACCCCCTTTGTACAATGTAGCCTCTGTAGCAAAGGATTCCACTTTGGCTAGTCTATGACCCCACTTTGGCTAACCATAGTCTTTGTCCAACCTTAGTGCTCTCTTGCCCTCAGGCTTGGTATCCCTCTAGACAGTTCCACACTAGCTATGCAATGCAGGGCAGTTAGATTTCCTGAGGGGTGTTTCCAAAAAGTGAAAGTAAATAGATAATAAGAAAGAAATCAACAAAAAGGATAGATAGTAGTCACACGCTGGTGACACCCTCTGATTCCTGCCAAAAAACAGTGAATTCAGCACGCTGTATTTACTGGTTTTTGCCCTGTTTTCAGTCCCAAACAGTCCCCTAGCTGTCCTCTGCCAGTGGGGCACGATTCCCAATGGTTCTGGTGTCCGTATGACTGAAAAACAGTCAATTTACAGTGCATACACAGCGCTGAAAATGCACTTGTATGGTGAGGTTATGACCCTCACCGGTGCCTGCTTTGGAGTAGTAGCGAGCTACCCCTGTTCCTGCTCAAGGAGGCTCTTGCCTCAGCACAAAAGCATGAACCCACACAGCTGTACATCAGTCAAATGAAAAGCCCTCTTGTGGGGCACATAACTGCACTTAGGCGAGAGAGAGAGCAGTATGTAGTGTGCAGGGCATCACTCCTAGCACCACACTGTACATTGGAGGGAAAGAAAGCACTCCATAGCTCTTAACCTTTGACACATTCTCAATGAAGCATCCCCCAGCATAAATCGAGCGCCCCCTCTGCTGCCCTTGACCTGTAATACATCTGTGAAGAAATAGATGCAAAAAGGGGAAGATTTCCATGGCTGCCAAGACCTGCGTATCGCTGAATACGCAGCAAAACAGCCCTGTATACACGCATCTGATGCATTCCAATGCTGAAAATGAGCTTCTCTGTCCTAGGTAAAGTCATGGGAAGCTAAAAAATGGAGAGAAATGGCTGAAAATCAGAGTTATCAGCCTCCAAAACTGCTCCAGAAAGTCAGTTACGAGTTCTCTTCTCCCAAACTTGGTAAATTGGCCAAAAAGTGCCACTTGGCGCTCATGTATGCAATTTCCCCGCATTGGGCTTCCTGCTTAAAAATCTCTCAACTGGTGCATCTGTTTACTTTGCAGCAGCGTAATAAAATGTTCCCCTTGTCATTCTGATGCTAATGACGCGAACAGATTTCATAGCCCAAAATAGCAGTTCCCTAAATTTTAGGAGATGCTTCCATTGGGCTCCCATTGGTCTTCTTACCATCTATCCCCATTGGGACCGCATCCAAAAATGCAATGTCGCCCAACTGTCGGATACTTTCCTTTGGTGACTTTATGTCTTTAGTGACTTCACTTTCTAGTATCCACCAACTTGCTAAGTGTGACGGGGGGACCTACATGATCTTGAACTGAGCCTAGACATCCTTTTACTTTACGAGTTCTAGTGTCGACCAAACTTCTCGTCTGCGGGTGAAACTACCGTTCACATTGGCCATACAATGTCTGACCATTTGCAACTTCAAAAAGAGGGTCTCAAAAATTAAACAAAAATCATTGGAAAGAAACTAACAACTAAGGTTAGCAGTTGCCACGTCCTCGTGACACCGGTAGTACCAACTCTGGACCAATTGTCAACCTCTCTTTTAGAGTATTAAATGCTGCAATCTTTGATGGTTTCCAAGAAAAAAGAACCCCTTTTTTGTGTCAGAATGTAATAGGCTTGGACACTTCAAGCGAGAAATCAATATCAACACACGAACAGAAACTTCAAAATCATTGAACTTTAATAGTGAAGAAGAAGAAGAAGAAGAATATTTTAACATTGTAGGAAACTATCCCAAGAGAGAGTCGACACGACTCGGCGGAGTTTCGTGCCCAAAAGCATTGGTCCCAAAGACTGGTGTCCCTTTTAGTATTTCTTTAGCATTGATCATTGCAAAGTACAACTCTCGAGGGACCTTTGCTCTCAGACTCTACGTCCAGATGCTCCAGGGGCTATGCAGAGTGAGGCCCCAAGGGCTCTTTTATTCTTGCGAGGGATGCCCAAACACAGAGCCCCAAAAGCAATCAGGCTCAAAAGCACTTTTCTCCAAAAGCATGTGCTCTTAAAAGTTGGCGTTGGAGATCCCCAAAAGGAGACATCGTAATTTGCAAAAATCCTTACAGCTTGCCACGTCAGCACAAAAGCGTAAAATCCAAAAAATCCGTACAGTCCTTCCACGTTACCATCCGTATGGATTGCCATGTCAACATGTCAGCACAATTTACGGTAATCTCTTCTAGATGTTAAGCTTTTGGTGTTTAGGGTTTTAGGCCTCTTGGTCGGTGCTCCATAAGTTCTTTAAGTGTTCGTTTAGTGTTCTCGTCCACTTCTCTTCCAGTTGGCCAGGCCATGTCATCTATGAAGAAGCAATCTCCGCAAACTTTGGAATGAATTGCCGGTAACATGAGCACAAACCCAAAAAGCTTCGAACTTCATGTACATTCTTCAAATCTGGCTGTTACAGGCTTGGGACACTCCAAGCGAGAAATCAATGGCGACATGCAAAATCATTGAATTTTACGAGAGAGAGAGAGAGAGAGAGAGAGAGAGAGAGAGAGAGAGAGAGAGAGAGAGAGAGAGAGAGAGAGAGAGAGAGAGAGAGAGAGAGAGAGAGAGAGAGAGAGAGTCGACACGGTATGGCAGAGTTCCGCGCCCAGATGCACTAGCCCCAAAGACTGGCGACCCTTTCGGTATTATTGCTCACAATGAAGTACAACTCTTGAGCATAGCAACTATAGTACGTGTACTTTATTTAGAATACGAGAAGTCCCGTATTGAAACGTATAGTACGTCTCATAAGGTTTTCTAATCTAACGTTTTTTACTCAAAACGTATTCTATTCTAATGTCTTTTGCTAGTTGATCAAGTGTGTTTTAGAGCTTCATGGTGCTTGTTTATGTATATGCCATGATTAAACATTCAAGAGTCATCGAGGAGGTGCATGACCCGCTTCATTTGTCCTTATGAAAGTATCATATTCAAAAAGGTTGACGTATTTTATTTTTGGTTCTCAAAAATACATGTAGTACGATTATTATACATTGAGTATTAAACGTCCCATCCCGTATCGTGGTTGCTATGCCCTCGAGGGTCCTCTGCTCTTAGACTCTGGATGCTTTGGAGAGTGAGAGACCCAAGGGCTCTTTTAAACTTACAAGGGATGCCTAAAAGCAACTTTAGTTCTAAAAGCACATTAATCCAAAAGCATGTGCTCTCAAAAGCTAGCATTGGGCTCTTCAAAAGCAGTCAACGTAATTTGCGAAAATCCGTACAGAATACCACATGGCACCAACAACACAAAACGCGGAAAATGAATATTGTCCTGCAATGTCATCGTCGGTACGGACTCCCACGTTAGCATGTCAGGGCATTTTACGAAAATCCTCCTCAAAGTTTAAGCTTTGGGATTTTTAGGGATACGCTCCTCGATCGGTGCTCAGAGGTTCTTCGAAGTTCAGTTCTTGAGTTTCTCTCGATCACTTGGCTATTTCCAGTTGGACGTGCCTCATCATCACTATGTGACGTTCTCTGCAGAGTGAGAGGCCCAAGGGCTCTTTTAAACTTACAAGGATGCCCAAAAGCAGAGGCCCCAAAAAGCTTTAGTTCTAAAAGCACATTAACCCAAAAGCATCATAGGCTCTCCAAAAGTAGCCAGCGTAATTTGCAGAAATCCGTACAGCCTGCTATGTGGAACCTGAAACGCAAAAGGCGTTAAATCCGTACTGTCTTGCCACGTCATCGTCCGTATGGACAACCAGATCAGCATGTCAATGGATTTTACAAATCCTCCTTAGAGTTCAAGCTTTGGGATTTTTAGAGATAGGCCCCTCGATCGGTGCTCAAAAGTTCTTCGAAGTTCAGTTCTTTAGTCCCTCGTCCCCCTTGTCCACTCGATCATTTCTCTTTCAGTTGGGCATGCCACGTCATCACTATGTGACATTATCCCCTCTTGAAAGAATTGTAATCGCCCTCGATTAGCCTGCAAAACAGCCAAAGGACTCTACCAATCCAGTACGCTCACAAAAACATCAATCACTGAACAATCACATCGAGGGTCTCAGATACAAATTTTGATCATTGTAACCATTTAGCAATCACATCCAGACTGCACTGATCTTTCACGGATGTCTAGATCTACTAAATCTTGTTACTATCAGATTCATATCCTTTCATTTCACACGTCAATCAAGCAAACCATGCCCATGACCATCCCCACAAGACAATACATCCACATAGCATGCGGTTCACAAAATCACACTTAGTTCACACCGAACAACGTGCTTTCAATCATTCAATCTATCCATCTCATTCTGTCCAGAACTCTTGATGCACTCACAACAACATCCAATCATCTAATTTAGATAGACATCTCGATGCACTAGAATCTCATTCAGTTCACATTCAATAAGGCATCACATCTAGATCTCACTGATCTCTAACAAATGTCTATATGTGCTAAGTTTAAATCACATTCATTCTTCATTCACTTAGCCATCACATCCAGATCTTACTTATCTCTGTTGGATGTCTAGGTGCATTAAGTTTTAATCATGTATCAGATAAAATGCTGCAAACATTTCATCGTTCTCTACATGTCTCTAACAATACACACATGAAAGAGCATATGTTGTTAGTTCAATCAAGAAAATTTCCATTTCAGTCCCACAGTTCATAAAGTCATTCCGCAAAATACTGTCGACCTATCAGTACCCTAAAATCTCAAAGAGAAACAAGTGACTTTATTCAATCTAGGCAATCTGTGACAAAGGAGTGGAGTGGCTCCCCTCTTGTGTAGGCCGCACCACTCCAGATTCAGCGTGCTGATTCATCGGTAACTTTTGGCATAGACACTGCTAATAGCCCAAAAACTTCAAGGAACAACTCTCAATGAAGAGAATTTGTGAGGTTCTCCTCCTCTATCCACTTTGCATTGAGCGCCAAAAAGTGCCCTTGACCAAATTATCCGGTGGACTTAGCTTACCTTTCTATTCTTTTCTTGTGCCCTTTAACCTATTGTTAGCCCAATTGGCCTCCTTGTCGTTGGCACCTCAATCTAGATCTGTGGAATTCTCTGATCTACCAGCTGATTATCTTTACTTTCTTTCCTTGTGCCCTTGGATCTATGGGTAGCCTCGCTAGCCTCCCCTGTTCGTTGGCATGTTAGTCTCAATCTTTGGAACCATGAGACAGACTATCATCTGATCCGTGTTCTTCTTTGGAATCTTCTGATAAACTTGCATCCGGTTCCTTTAGTTTGCCGAAACCCTCGGATGCGCTACCATCTAATTCTCTTATTGCTCCGAAATCTTGGGAGTAGCTGTCATCCGGTTCCCCTGATTCATTCTCTTTACTTGCAGACTCTTGCCCTGTTGAGGTGGATACTATCCCATCCGTAGGATAAGTCCATGAGCCGGCATACATCCCAAATCCTTGCTTAGCATGTCCCATAAGTCTCTGAATAGAGTCGGACTTCTGTTCTAGACAATACTCTCAAACTCTTTTGGCAAACCACAACAAAACCGCTCAATCTTGTCCCTCAAAAGTAATCTTCCGAAACGAAGACGCTGGCAAATAAGTATCCCAAAACTTGTGGCAGTAGTCATCCAACGTATCTTTCTTAGTCATTCTCAAATGATGCTAAGTTGTGATGACATCTCTTTGATATTCGTATGATATCCAAGTCGACGTGAAAATCTTCTTGAATTTTACCCATGTCGCATGTTACAGACTTGGACACTCCAAATCGGAGATCGGGCAAGACACACGAGAGAATCACTTAAAATACTTCACAACTTTATCACACTTTAAAATTAGATTCAACAGGGTCCGTGTCACGAGGACGTGGCAATTGCTAACTTGAGTTGTTGGTTTCTTTTTGATGATTTTTGTTTAATTTTTTGGACCCTATTTTTGAAGTTGCAAATGATTGGACATTGCGTGGTCAGTGTGAAACAGTCGATGGCCGAGAGTTTCACCCGTAGTTGGGGAGGGTAGGTCACCACAAGTTGGTCGTGCTAATCGGCACTGGAATCCAAGCAATAAAAGGTTGTTTAGGCTCAGTTCAAAGTCATTTAGGCCTCTCGCGACACTTATAAGTTGGTGGGTACTAGGGAATTAACTCAAAAGAGGCAAACTGGACACATGGCGGCTCCAGACGCATTTGCCAAATTTGCATGAAGAGGGGGCGTCCATTTCAAGAGAGGGGGACTGATTTCAGCCCATAAGTGAGTGCTTCTGTGTGTGTGAGTAGTGGGTGCAGGTGCTCACAACTTCAATGGAAAGCTTGCCTTCTCCCTTGCTCTATGTAGCGTGATGATTTGCTCTCGCGCATCTCTCTTTCCCCTTTGCACATATAATAATGCCCCACTAGTTGGAACTTGGGCTTCTTAGATGACCATGTACAGTTATGGGGGTTTTAATGTTTATGCGCGTTTGCGAAGGCAAGAGCCTTCTGTACAGGAACCGGATTAGCTAATTGCTAATCCCCTTCAGGTACGCATAGTTCCATAACGAAGGAAATAAAAAACGGAGAGTTTTCTCGCATGAAAACTCGTCCGATTTGAAAGGGAACTGTCCCATTGTGTGCGGGGGCACCTCAGACACGCGTAGGCGTGCTCGCTCTGCTCGAAACGGTCCAAAACAAAGAATTACAGCCTGTCACAAAGTGATGACGTGGCGGACAACAAAAACCCTAATTTTTGCGAGAAACCCTAAAATTCTTGTAAACCCTAATTTCTGCCAGAAACCCTAATTTCCGGAAATCGCAGAGGCTAAAAATAAATAAATAAATAAATAAATAAATAAATATATTTTGGTGAAAATGATGAGCGACGTGAATTTTGCTTATTTTAATAAAAAATGAGAAAAGACTCTCTAAGAGAGAGAGAGAACTAATGCTTTTTATTTTAAAAGCTTTTGGGGCTCTGCTTTTGGCCATCCCTTGTAATCTTTAAATTAGTGGTGAGGGCCTCACTTCTGAGAGCATCTGGACGCAACGTCTGAGAGTGAAACCCTAGCCACTCTCTTGTACTTTGATATGATTAATATATAAAGAAATACCGAAAGGGGCGCCAGTCTTTGGGGCCAATATCTCTAGGCACGAACTCCGCCGGGCCAGTGCAAATCTATTGTGATCTGTGAATTGTTTTGAAGTGGTTATTTGGTGCTGTCGCGATTGATTATTGACTTGGAGTGTCCAAGTCGGTTACAGTGGTATCAGAGCACGGCCGATTTCTCTTCTACGAGAAATCTGATCCCCGATTTTTTTTTTCCGTGGCACCTATGGCTTCAGGCAATGATCAGTCGACTCCCTCTGTATCTGGAGATGCGGGCAGGGATCACAACGAAGATTCCGGGAGAGAGTATGGCCCGCCTTGGCCTACTTAGGCGGAGCGGCGAGAGATGGAGCGTCGCCAGTTGATCGGCGATGCAACATAGATGATGCTCAATTTTGCCAAGGATCCGAAGATGGCAAAATATATGAATCAGACCTCCTTGGGAAGAGGTACAGATGGAGTGGCAGAGAACCACAACCACTCCCGAAACCCGCTCTCAAGAAACCTTCTACCTCCAAGAAAATATATGGAGAAGGAACTGGAGAACGTGGTTGATGCACGGATTGCTCAGCTTTTTGACGCGCAAAAGAAAGCCAAAAAGCACGGCAAAAAGCAGAAGAAAAGCAATGACTTCCCGGGATATTTGGGTCGTCGGTCGACATTTGACAAGGCAAAGAAATAGAAGAAGCGTGTTCGATTTGAAGGAGTACCCAGTTCTTCTTCTTCTTCTTCTTCTGACAGTTCTTCTAGCTCTGCAGATTCGAGCGAAGAAGACAGAAAAGGTAAAAAGCGAAGCAAGAAACAAAGCTTCGGAAAGGGCAAGAAGAAGGCTACATCTCGCCCAGAGTTGACAGTTCCATTGAGGACTCGTCTACAGACAAGATTCCTATGACGGAAAGTTTTATGCGAACAAGAAGAATTTTTACAAAGCCAACCAGTATGACTTTCTCGAAGATAAAAGCAAGAAAGTCCGAGAGTTTAAGGAAGGTGGCCACTCGATCAAGTTTGATACTTTTCAAGAGACTCAGATGCTTCGAAGGCTTTGTCTTTTATATAGCAGTTTGACATCGCTTTCGCGGGAGGACGCTATACAGAGCACTCCAAGATTCGGAGAGCTACCTCTTACCTTAAGGGGAATGCTCGCACTTGGTGGTCCACGCTTCTTTTAACAAGAGTGCGCCAGTTAAATGGCTGAAATTTAAGAAGCTTTTTATTTCTTCTTGGTTGACGCAAGAATATAAACGAGATATACGAGCTGCTTGGAACCATCTTTAGATGACCAAGAAAGACACAATCAATGCTTATTGTGAAAGATTCTGGAGCTCTTTTCTACCCGCCTCTTCATTCAAGAAGATCTCATTCAGAGAACAGATTGAGCGGTTTACCTTGGGTCTACCTACAAAGATCCGAGATCACTGCTTGGAACAGAAGTCAGCTTCTATTCAGGAGTTGATGAGTCATGCGAAGCGGGGCTTTGCCATTTACTCTGGCAGTCTGACCTACCCCACAGATGAGGCCGTGACACAATGAGCCGAACAGACTTCTGGGAATAAAAGTAGAAAGAAAAAGAGTAACCCAGCGAAAGATGATGCTCGACCCAAGCTTACTCCTGAGGAGAGAGTTCGCTTCATCAGAGAGGGGAAGTGCTTTGGATGCGGGGAACATGGACATATCTCCGCGAAGTGCCCTAATAAGGCACAAAAAGAATAGAATGATAAAGACGACGACAGGTCTAAGAGTTCGAGAGCAACTGAGGAATGTGGCAGAAAAGGCAGATAGAAAAGCAGAACTGGTACCACATGGCATGGGACCTGCACCGAATCTAATGAATGAAAGTACAAACTTTGCCGCTTTTGGGGCAAAGCGAAGGATCAGGAAGCTCTTTTGAAGGAGCCTTTTCACTTGGAATTGGCGGCTCGATTTGGAATTACGTCCGACAGACTGACACCACAAGCGGAGGTAGTTCGACTGGCACCCGGATGGGATGTTGCCATTACACCCAGCATTGGCAAACTTTGTTTGCAATGACAGGGGTGTTTAGGGCACGCGAGTGACGTTCTACTCAGGATCCCTTGGTACCACAAGAACTACGCCGTGGTTGACTACCGGGCCGAGAAAGCGACTTTGATAAATGAAGGGCTTAGAGATTGTACTTGATGAACTTCAGTTTCTTACTCATTCTTTTGGGAGAGAACTGAACGTTGGATAAAGGTTGAATATGTTTTGACCTGATCAAAAGAACGCCAAGATTTTTCTCCACACGTGCCGATTTCTTTTCAGAGGGCCTGAAGATCAAACCATTGATCTGATACCTAGAAGCACGCCACCGAATCGGCCACCTTATCGTGTGAGCTGAGTACAGAATGAGAAGATTATGAACCCAGTGAAAGACCTCTTGGAAAAGGGTCTTGTCCAGCCTAGTACTTTACCGTATTGCTCTCCAGTGTTGTTGGTTTGAAGAAAGACGGATCTTGGAGAAAGGGCATCGATTATAGAGGTCTCAACAAATCACCATCAAGAACAGATTTCCTTGCAGATTGACGGGCAATTTGAGATTGCCAATTCAGTGATTTTAGATTTATTGAAGTCTTGTATCTCGGATCAGAAGACTCAATGGGAAAAGAACTTACCTTTGGTGGAATTTGCCTACAATAACACGATACACTCTTCGACGGGGAAGACGCCATGTGAGATTGTTGAAAGTGCTGCGAAGGTTCCATCCTTCCTGAGCACGAAAGATTAGATATTTGAAGCGGATGACTATTCGCGAGATTTGGATACGGCTTTTGCCAAGGTTCGCGAGACTTTGCAGGAGTCTCAAGAACGATAGAAAAAGGCAGCGGATCGCCATCATCGCGACTTGAAATTGAAGGAGGATGATTGGGTGCTCTTACTTTTGAGAAGGCATGCCTACGAAAGAAAAAGGGAAAGGAGAGGCTTTTTCCAAAGCTTAGTATGCGATACTACGGACCTTTCCATATCACGGACAAGATAAATGATGTCTCCTTCCGATTGAAACTGCTAGATACTTGGAGGATTCATAATGCATTGCATGTGAGTCTCTTGAACCCTGTTAAGGGTGATGTGCCTGATGATGGGAGAGCCTGATGAGCAACCCGAAGTGGAAGAAAACGAGGAGATCGTTATTTCTGAACAGATTTTGGCACATAACGATACGAAGAAAGGTAAAGTCTGAAGGCGGTTCTTGGTTTAGTTCAAGAACTTTTCAGCATTTGATACGAAGTGGATGGAGGAGGAGGACCTAGCAGATACTAGTCGGATTGTGAAACTTTACCTCGATGTTTTGGTTTAGCATAGTCTACTCCAAACGGAACCCAGAAACTCAGCTTGGCCGAAGATTTGGTGCAGTGGGATGCACAAGAGGGGAGTTACTCCACTCCTTTGTCAACAGATGCCTCGATTTTGATACTAAAGTCACTGATGTCTCTTTGAGCTTCAGGGATACTGAGAGCTGACAGTATTCTGCTGGATGACTTTATGAAATGGAATTCCTGATAATGATACTGATTTGTTCCTGACTGTTGAGTGCAGGAACTGATAGCCGAAATGACTGTAGCATTTTGGTCTGATTGATCTCGAATAGACATGGTTGCAATAGGGGTTAGTCAATCGGACAACGATGAGGTTCTAATTGGACCTAGATGTGATTGCTAGCTACATTGCCGATAAATCATGGTCTAAGATCCGAATGAATGTTTAATGTCATGTGATGTCCTGTGATATCTAGTAATGTCCTGTGATGTTGTGTGATGTGACTGTCGATTTTGTACATGTGCTAGATGTGTGTTCCTAGTACGTAGGTACTAACAGTCAGTGTTTGCTAAGACGGTTTATGGCTTTTGTCGGTTTTGCAGGCGTAATCGCGGTCGATTACAATGCTTTCAAGAGGGGGGTATGTCACAAAGTGATGACGTGGCCGACAGCAGAAACCCTAATTTTTGCGAGAAACCCTAAATTCCGGAAATCGCGGAGGCTGAAATTTTTGTTTTTTTTTGGAAAATGATGAGCGACGCGAATTTTCTTTTTTTTATAAAAAAAGAGAAAAGACTCTCTAAGAGAGAGAGAGAGAACTAATGCTTTTTATTTTAAAAGCTTTTGGGGCTCTGCTTTTGGGCATCCCTTGTAATCTTTAAATTAGTGGTGAGGGCCTCACTTCTGAGAGCATCTGGACGCAGAGTCTCAGAGTGAAACCCTAGCCACTCTCTTGTACTTTGATCTGATTAATATAAAAAGAAATACCGAAAGGGGCACCAGTCTTTGGGGCCAATATCTCTAGGCACGGAACTCCGTCGGGCCAGTGCAAATCTATTGTGATCTGTGAATTGTTTTGAAGTGGTTATTTGGTGCTGTCGCGATTGATTCTTGACTTGGAGTGTCCAAGACTGTTACACAGCCTGTTGTGTTTTTTTGCAGGTTTAGGGTTTCGCACCTAAACTACAGGGAATTGCCGAGGGAGCCTCGGAAAGGCCTTGGGATGCGCGTACAGGGCAATAGGCACCGAAAAGTGGCAAAACAGAAAATTACAGCATGCTGGAATTGATCTGCAGCTCATTGGAAAGCTTCCATATCGCAAGGGAAAGTGTCCTTGACGTGTACTTTTGACCTACAGGGATATTTGCGAAATTGTTGGTGAAATTGGGTCAAAAATCTGCAATTACAACCATGGATAGGTTTGGACAGCTTGGTGAGGGCTAGGTACAAGGGTTCGGATCGTTTATTTGTCAGGTTAGCCTCGGGAAAGCATTGGGTGCTTGTATAGGCCATTTTGGAGAAATTTCCGGAATCTTGTCTAATTCAAGGGACAAGTGACCCTACATGTGCGAGAGCTCGAGGGCTACCTAGAAAAGTGATCGGCACGCGGATCGGAGCGTAAAACAGAGAATTCAGCGAGCTTCAATTTCTCGCTAGGTTTTGCAAAGCGCTCTAAAGTGCGTGGAAAGTCAATGTTTGCTTGGGATTTTGTCCGTGGGGACTTCTACCGTGGTTATGTTGTCGAAATCGGGTTGGAGTAGAGGAATTTCAGCCCGATGCCCCTTTCGGTATTTCTTTATTCTTATTATACTCGAGAAAAACCTGTAAACTTTCACAAGATGTCCCACTTTTATCGGGCTGAAATTCCGCTACTCCAACCCGATTTCGGCAACATAACCACGGTAGAAGTCTCCACGGACAAAATCTCTATTTTGCGCTCCGATCCGCTTGCCGATCACTTTTCTAGGTAGCCCTCGAGCTCTCGCACCTGTAGGGTCACTTGCCCCTTGAATTAGACGAGATTCCTCGCGGGAAATCTCTCCAAAATGGCCTGTACAAGCACCCAATGCTTTCCCGAGGCTAACCTGACAAATAAACAATCCGAACCCTTGTACCTAGCCCTCACCAAGCTGTCCAAACCTGTCCATGGCTGTAATTGCAGGTTTTTGACCCAATTTCGCCAACATAAGGCGCAAATATCCATGTAGTTCAAAAGTACACGTCAAGGACACTTCCCCTTGCGGTATGGAAGCTTTCCAGTGAGCTGCAGGTCAATTTCAGCATGCTGTAATTTTCTGTTTTGCCACTTTTAGGTGCTTACTGCCCTGTACACGCATCCCAAGGCCTTTCCGAGGCTCCCCTGGCAATTCCCTGCAGTTTAGGTGCGAAACCCTAAACCTGCAGAAAAACACAGCAGGCTGTAATTCTCTGTTTTAGACCGTTTCGAGCGGAGCGAGCACACCTACGGGTGTCTGAGGTGCTCCCGCACGCAATGGGACAGTTCCCTTTCAAATCGAACGAGTTTTCACGCGAGAAAACTCTCCGTTTTTGCATTCCTTCATGATGGAATGTGCATACTTGAAGGGGATTAGCAATTAGCTAATCTGGTTCCTGTACAGAAGGCTCTTGCCTTGGCAAACGCGAATAAAATCCCCATAACTATACATGGTGATTTGAGAAGCCCAACTAGTGGGGCATTACCATATGTGCAAAGGGGAGAGAGAGATGTGCGAGAGCAAATCATCGCGTTACATAGAGCAAGGGAGAAGGCAAGCTTTCCATTAAAGTTGTGAGCACCTGCACGCACTACTCACACACACAGTAGTACTCACTTATTTGTTGAAATCAGTCCCCCTCTCTTGAAATGGGCGCCCCCTCTTCATGCGAATCTGGCAAATGCATCTGGAGCCGCCATGTGTCCAGTTTGCCTCTTTTGAGTTAATTCCCTAGTACCCACCAACTTATAAGTGTCGCGAGGGCCCTAAATGACTTTGAACTGAGCCTAGACACCCTTTTATTGCTTGGATTGTAGTGTCGATTAACCTGACCAACTCGTGGTGACTTGCCCTTCCCGACTGTGGGTGAAACTCTCGGCCATCGGGCATTTCACACTGACCACGCAATGTCCGGTCATTTGCAACTTCAAAAAGAGGGTCCCAAAAATCAAACAAAAATCATCGGAAAGAAACCAACAACTCAAGTTAGCAATTGCCACGTCCTCGTGACAGCCCGACGTAGTTCGTGCCCAGAGGGTTGGCCCCAAAATCTGGCACCCCTTTTGGTATTTATTTTTATATTAATGCTTGAGCAAATGCTACAATGTTCGAGGGTCATCTCTGCTCAATGTTTCCAAGCCAATTTGAGAGAGGAAGAGACGCTGGCAATCAATTTATAGGCCCATGGCCTTTCAAAAGCAGTTACATGAAAAGCTACAGGTTCGAAAAAGCATCAGATACCAAAAGCTGGTGCTAGAGGGAGGTTCCGTACTTTGCGAAAATTCGTACGGATTCCACGTCAGTTGTCAGTGCGATTCGCAGGGCTGTCCATACAGCTTGCCATGTCATCAATACTTCGCGGTCTTTTTTTTTTTTTATACATCTTATGTCCCCAAGGGTTCCATCAGATGGGACCTTATAAGTTGGACGACACATGGGACCTTATAAAAGCACTTCACAACTTTAAGCATAGTTCAATTGAGTCGACACAGCCCGACGTAGTTTCATGCCGAAAGATAATGGCCCCAAAGACTGGCACCCCTTTCGATATTTATTTTTATATTAATGCTTGAGCAGAGTTACAAGGCCCGAGGGTCCTGTCTACTCTGTTGTACAAGCAAGACTGAGCTAGAGAGTGGCCCTGGGTTCCAATTTAAAGGCCCTTTGGGGCTTCTCCAAAAGCAATACATGAAAAGCTTTAAACTCAAAAGCTTCAAAGTCCAAAAGCTAGCGCTAGCTCCTGCCAACGCAAATCATGCAATTTCGTACGGCTGTTAGTGTGAAACGCAGAGCGTCCGTATAGCTGCCATGTTAGCGCAATTTCCTCTCTCTCTCTCTCTCTCTCTCTCTCTCTTCTCTCTCTCTCTCTCTCTCTCTCTCTCTCTCTCTCTCTCTCTCTCTTTGTGACATTCCTTAGTGTCCCTAGGGCCCCATCGGACGAGATCGTATAAGTTGGAACTACTTATAACTCAAGTGTCCCTAGGCGGACATGCCATGTCTTAATTTTGTGATAGCCTCTCGCCATCTCCCGTGAATCTCATCCATCAGGTGATTCTTCAGGTGTCTCATAAATTTCGGGTTCTGGGAGTACTTCATCAATCTTTTTACACACTTGTCAACTTGCATTTGACGTTTGTACTCCGCTTTGGCGAACTTTCCCGTTGAAAATTTACCCAATTCTTCTTTCTTTTCTTCAGTTCCCCCACCAATTTTCAACGTTTCTTAGCCTCCCCCTTGAAAGGTGATCTCTATCAGATTCTCCGCAAGAACCCATGTGTGGTCTTGGGTTCTTCATGGCTTATGCCCTTTAAGACAGAGTGATGAAGATGGGAGCGTGCACGATGCACGATGGACTAAGGGTGGGAGTGGCTGATAAGTCCGGCGTAGGAGTGGCTTTACCTGTTTGGAAAACCCCACGAACCTAAAACTGGCTAAAAAATTATAATAAATATTTAAACTCACTAAAAGTGACCTGACACAAATTTAGTAGCACAGCTACAGAAGACTCCAGACTCTAACCATGGGAAACCCTAGGAACGGGGGTTCCGCCTCATGCTGGTCTACCGGGTGGGCAACACCGTGCAGTGCAACCACAAAACAGCCCTCATTCTCTAAGCTGCTCCTCAGAGATACTGGAGCAAGCATCGGACAGGAATCTGATCTCTAATAGTCTCTTGGGATTGCTCCTATGATGTAATTTTTTTTTTCTCTCTCCCTCTCACAATTGTATTCAATTATGTGTGTCTTGTCTGATACTGGAGCCACCACCGGACAGGAATCTGATCTCTAACAGTCTCTTGGGATTGCTCCTATGATGTTAATTTTTTTATATTTTTATTTTCTCTCCCTCTCTCAATTGTATTCAATCATGTGTGTCTTGTCTGCAGGTTTTTGAGGTTTCAGTACTCTAATCAGTTAATTGTTTTTGACACAGAAGGGGCTCTGCCTCTGCCCTGGAATACAAGGATGAAAATTGCATTGGGGGCTGCAAAGGGCGTGGAGTTCCTACATAGTGGAAAAAAACCAGTCATTTATCGAGATTTCAAGACATCCAACATACTTTTGGATGCAGTATGTCTCTGATTTTGGCTCGATTTCTTGGAGGCTTTCACTTTAGTCCCAAGAAGCATATTGAAAGTTTTAAGTTTCTATTTTTCAGGAATATCGAGCAAAGCTTTCTGATTTTGGTCTGGCTAAAGATGGCCCGCAAGGAGATAAAACCCACGTATCGACTCGAGTCATGGGAACTTATGGTTATGCTGCACCTGAATATGTGATGACTGGTATTAATATCTCACAAGTACCTTTAGTCTGCTTTTCTCACTATTCCAGAAATGTTCTCATCTATCATTGATCCTTTGATTTGTAGGCCACCTCAGTACCAAAAGTGATGTTTACAGCTTTGGCGTAGTGTTGCTAGAAATGCTTACAGGCAAGAGATCCATGGACAAAACAAGACCCAATGGAGAGCATCACTTAGCTGAATGGGCACGCCCATATTTGAGCGACAGGAGAAAGGTTTTAAGGATAATTGATCCTAGGCTAGAAGGTCACTATTCAGTGAAAGGTGCGCAAAAAGCAGGACAACTTGCTCACCGGTGCCTCAATCGGGACTCAAAGATGAGACCAACAATGACTGATGTCGTGGAAACTTTAGAGCAGATACAAAACTTAAAAGACATGGCAAATGCCACTTATCCCTCTCAAGGCCCAGGAGATGGCTCTGGAATGGGATCATCAGTACAGAGACATGCTAACAAGCATGGTTCAGTTCTTCCTTCCCGTCAGGCAACCCCAAGTAGGGGTTGATGTCGTTTTTCTCTTTCATGTATCGACGAGCTAAACTTCCTTTCCTTCTGGGATCAAGTAGGTCCCAAAGCTGGAGCTTTTTATACGGAGGGCGTCTGCTTCATATGCAAGAAGCCAGTTGTACCAAAATCAGTCTCATTCTGTTTATTTTCACTAATTAAGTCCCATGGCTCTTTCTACCCCTCTCTCCATACAGTTGCATGTAAGGGGCCTTCAAAACAGCTGATTTTGGAATAAGGAGATTGGGAATTTTTAACATATGAAATGCACAGAAGGTTGTATTTGCTCCCATCTAGCAGGTGATAAAGAATGGTGCCTCAGAAAGAAGAATGTTGTGTTCCCCGCTTGATATGGAGTTTTCTTGTAGAATATGAAGCAACATGTGTGAAACGGTTGGTAATCATCTTATCTATCCTCTTTTAGGGGAGATGCTTTCTCGGCCACAGGAGAGCAGGGGCTTTCGGCTGTGTCCTTTGATTTGTGTGGTGGTAGTTTGTGGGTATTTTTATTGTATCTACCTCCAGTTTGAGGTGCTTAGTGGAATGATAAGCCAGTGTTGTCAGATGTCGAGTGGATCTTTGCTTCCATTGTGTTGTCATAATAGTAGCTTGTGAAGGCACTTCACAAGTTGCACTTGATGATTTTGGAGGTAAGAGGCAGGGCTAGTGATAATGTTGCTACTATTGCTGTGCTTTTATATTTGGGTTTTTTTGCAGTATCTAGGGTTTTGTCTGATTCCAATATATATCTAAAATAAGGGTTTTTTTGCAGTATCTAGGGTTTTATCTGATTCCAATTATATATTATATATGGGTGGGATTCTGTGTAGAATGTCACCAAGGTTATGTAGACTTTTGGTTGAGTTGCAGCTCTCAATATTGGTTTCTTGAGTTCCTGCCTGCATCTGTCTGCCTGTTGATCTGATTTGCATGCTAAGTTGCCCGGCTCCCCATCTCCTTGCATGGGTTGATGGCATTTTTTGTGGTGATCAAAGCACATCCAAGGCATGTTTGGCATGTGAGTCCATTGGTTTTGGCATGCTAAAGCATGCCTGAAGAGGAGAATGAGAAAGGCGTACAAATTCTTGTTTGCCTTTGTTTCATATAAGGCTTCCTTGTCCCTTTCTTGTTGGCATTCCCTAGTGGTGCCTATCAAATGTTGTACAGTTTTATGAGGTTTTTAGAAGCTATTTTAAGATGCTGCTTTTCTAGGTGTGGTGCCTATTAAACGTTGTACACTTTTTTAAGGTTTTTAGAAGGTATTCAAAGATGCTGATTTTCAGCGTTCCCTTTTAGCGATGCTTGATGCTTGCAATTAATATAGTGTTGGCGCAAATAAAGCTTTGCGATAGTTAGTAGACGAGAGCAAGAACCTGCAGAAGATACTCTCTCTCTCTTCTCTTGTGGCAATGTAGAGCTCGAGGTCCACTCTCTCTCTCTCTCTCTCTCTCTCTCTCTCTCACACACACACACACACACACACACACACACACACACACACACACACACACACACAAACAACAGGCAGTGCCGCTGTCACTGTGGTAGTGACCTAAATCTCCAATATTATCATCTAAATATTGGGCAAGGTTTTTCTTCTACCCTTGTGCAAGGCAGTGTTTTGCGCTTTGATGAATGCATGTTTGAAGGGAACACAGGGTCCTTACCATCAAAATATGTTTCAAATTTTTGTGAATTGGGATGTTTGTAGCAGAGCAAATAATCACCTTAAGTCAAGTGATTGTTGTGGCGGCAACTCAACTTAACAGAGCCCGAAAGAGATTCGAGCGTGCTACCATGATGTTCATAGTTGTCTCGTGGAATATTGCCCTCGCATTTGGTGTTGCAATGCCCAAAGTATGATGCTCATTTTTCAAATGTTGCAAAGGTGTGGATTGATGCGCATGATCAATGGCTTTGATTGTTGTGATGGCAAGAGACTAGGGTCCTTAGTTCATTCACTACCTTTAAGAGCATTTCATATTGATAAGTGGATTCAATATACGTTGTTGCTTACATACTTGATGGGTCTTGACACTAGAAGAAATCATGAACGTCCAAGCTAACAATTGAGGATCGCGTGCTTTCAACTTTATTCCTCGTAACATACTTGACTTATGTATTGCTGGTCATCTTTGAACCTGTGGATCATATTTAAATAAATAAATATCCAAGTCCACATGGTTATACCTCATGTCAAGTAGAGGGTGCGTCGAGAGTTTCCAACACTATGCATCAAGAGAAACTTAATAGCTATAGGATATTTGCATAAAGAGTGCATGTATCGTATCATTGAGGTATATCAAATGTGAACAAGGCCTTTTGTAATATAAACATATGAATCAACCATCACTTCAATTGAGGTGGTGTTTGGAAATGTGATCCCAAGTTGCCTCTCTGTCTGAAGCAAGGCAATTTGATCAGGTTCATGATATAAAACTCTTAGTGGTTTGAAAAACTCATCAAATAACGCTTCAGAAAAAATCCTTTCTCCCATATTGCCATGATAAGAGCATGAATTTGGATGGGATAAAAGAAAAGGTTTAAGTTTTAAGCATGACAAGTATGTAGAATATGTTCAATCATGTCTAGTTTTATTTTTATCCATACCTGTCAATCCATGGGTTGTTGAGCCAGCTAGGAGAATAAGGCACTTACGACAATAGTGAAAAAATAGCAAGATACATAAGATATATAAAATATTCAACCATATTTAGTATTATTTTTACCATACTTGTTCATCCATGGGTTGTTGAGCTAGCTAAGAGAATAAGGCACTTACAAAGATAATAGTGAAAAAATAACAACATATATAAGAAGCAGAGAGACTATGAGGTAGCTCAATGGAAATGAAGGAGCAATGCAGAGATTGGTAGTATTCAGCCCACTTCTCCTCACACTACTAAATCAATCCTACACACATAGCAACAATATTGCATAACACTAGCAAATCTCAACCTTATACCCTCTAAACACAAGCATACATAGATGGATCTACAAATGAAGCAAGCATGCACTAATCAAGCATAACAATTAGTGTCCACACAAAAGAAAATTCACGGATCTTCATATCATGCTTGTTCAAATGCTTGTGACAAGGGAGCAGTGGCAAACAATTTTAGAGAGGTAAATTGTTGATTATATAAAGATCAAAGTTAATAATGCAAATAGAGAAATGGGTGACAACATTGCATAAGTAACACTAGTCTCATGAGCATGAAAATGTTCTGTGGATGATGATGTAAGTTCTAGCAGTTCTACTAGATTTGTTTTACCCAATGCAATCATCTTATCATGCCCACAAAAGAAGGGGCTTACTTGTGTACTATTGAGAAACCATTTGTGGTTGGTCAGAAGAAGAACAATATTGTTTCCACCTCTAATGCTCCCTGCAACATCTACTTCTCACTCAAACAAAAATAAGTCTAACGATATAGGTAAGAAGAAGCTGAAATGCCACTAATGCAAGAAAAATTCTCACCTCATTAGGTTAACTCCTAAGCTTAACGATACATAGGCTCGCAAGGTATAGGTAATGCAACCATTACAAATGCTTATTGGAGTGCAACCTTGGCAAATGTTGTGTAGGACTTAGCATGAGATTTTAGTTGTTAAGTTAACCGATGATTCATGGGTCGGGCTTGTTGGTCCTATAGGTGCTTGAGTGATCGCCAATGAGAGGCGCACCACATATCTCATTTGACAATATTTTTACTTTGACCCGGCCAGTGTGGGCGCCCATGTGTGAATGGGCCAAACCCATATAAAAAGGCCATTGTGACCTAAATCCCTCATTTTGAGGGGTGCATGCTAAAGCAGAGTGCTCTTGCCCTATCTCCATCTCCTTCTCCATTGTGTGCTCACAAGTGTGTGTGTATGCTTGAGAGAGAGAGAGAGAGAGAGAGAGAGAGAGAGAGAGAGAGAGAGAGAGAGAGAGAGAGAGCGATTCAGCATTGGTGGCGGCGAGGGGGTTGAGCGCAGCGACGACGGCTCCCTCTTCTTCACGACGAGGAATCCTTCACGGCGACGAGCGTAGAGCGGTGAGTGACACACTCTTGCTCTCTTTGATCTTGCTAGGTTAGCTTGGTTGTGTGCTTGCAGCCATCTGTGGCTCGCACGTGGTGCTTGGCAAGTTCCTAGCTCCAACCCGTGCGGCAGACGTGCACATTTTTGGCACTGTTTCGGGGGAGTTG
The DNA here is from genome assembly GCF_014529385.1 of Adiantum capillus-veneris. NCBI lineage: Eukaryota > Viridiplantae > Streptophyta > Polypodiopsida > Polypodiales > Pteridaceae > Adiantum > Adiantum capillus-veneris. Next base: position 115,308,506 of record NC_140943.1, on the reverse strand, counting down.
CCTTGCACCAAGCACTCTGTGCTGCCTCGTGAAGTCACTCAGTGCATGTAGGAAAGGTAGAGGAAGGTGCGTGTGTGCGCTTTTGGTACAAGTTTGTTAGGAATGGCATGAAAATCCCGTTCTATTAAGCTTGTGCTATTTTGTTCAATCAAGCTCTATTCTATTAAGCTTTGTTCAGTTCTGTTAAGCTCTATTCACTGGTTTTGTCACCTTTGTTTTAGTTTTGTTTTGTTAGTTCTGTCGTTCTATCCTCGTTCTACTACGTCCACGTGCGCAATTGCTCAGTTTTGTGCGTGGCACGCAAATCTGTGCGTGGTCACCGACACACGCAGTCTCGTGCAAGTGTGACCAACGACCACGTAGGCATATTTGAAAACCTTATCCTCAAATTTAAAAAAGAGAAAAAACTAAAAAAAAAAGGAGAGGAAAAGAGAAAAAACGTGTATTAAAGAGAATGATCAGGATCATTCCCCAATCCCAAGCTTAAGCCCAGGCCTCAGTCCTCAATCTTATGATATAGTATATACCCAAGACTATATATATAGTCTACCTCCACAAGAGGAAGACTATATATATAGTCTATCTCCACAAGAGAAAGTGGGGGCATGTGAGACAAGTCCTCCACCCTCCCCTTCACACTTGCACCCTTGGACTTTCCATTTAAAGCTTTGTTCCCAACTAGAAATAGACTATTTTGAGGATTTTGAGGGAGTAAAGTAACCAAATCTTGGGCTGTAAAGCATGCCACGTTCCTCTGACCGATATGCTTGTTTTGAGCTATCACACGTTCTATTCCATAGCTTGGTTAAAAAAATGACCAAAAAAGCAAAAATTTGAGAGTAAAACCTAGTTGTTAAACACCCAAAAAACTAGGTGAGCGGCCATCACGGGCACTCACCAACACTTCTAGGGTGTCAAGGTCACATGCACCTAAGCTCTGCTCGTGTTCTAGAGCACGATCATATAGAGAGTGCCTCTGTTTACACGGGCACCCATTATCCCTCCACATTAAGCTCTAGGCCCTCAGCGGGAACCCAAGGTAGTACTACTCAAGATCCCCACCTAGCAGCTAGTGACTCTTCCTCTGACTCAGAGATGAAAGGTTATCCTATACAAAACCCTGAGGAAGAGGGACACGCGTCCACCGGGGCTCCACAACATAGTGCTAGCATGTTTAACCGTTTTATGGAGACATTTAGTAGAGCTATTCACTCCGAACTCGAGGCCAATGAAGCGTATGAAGGGGGGGGGGGGAAGTAGATTCTCTGTTCACATCTCATGTGGGTCTCACACCCCCTAAGAGTGTCCATGTGGATATTCTGGCCTACCTCCTTCAATGCAGGCCCTACCGAGCTACCTCTCTTGGAAGTTCCCTCAAAAGTACCGACCACGAAAGGCAAAACCACAGGGAGCAACATTGCTTCCACCTCACAAGAGACCTCTAACACGTCAAGTCTAGAAGGGTTATTCCTCAATGAAAATTGGAAATAAAACCTCAACACTAACATGCTGATGGATCTATAGGTTGGATAGAGATTGTACAATCCACATCTAGCGCCATTAATATTGAGGAGCAACAAAGAATTATATGTGACGTCATTTATGGCATCATCCACTCAGAGAGGCAAAATCGAGGAGTAAACGTATCCTCAACTGGCCCCATGAGATTTTTGGATACGAGCAAGGCCAAACAACCTACTCTATCACAAATGGAGACTCCTATGATGATTCCCATGGACCCCTCATATTTCGTTTTGCCTAGAGTCCTAATGCAGTCCGAGCCCACAAACATCAACTTACCGCTACATAGTGACTAGGCCTCGATTGTATGTGCCTATAGATAGTTATGCACATATGTCTCCTAAACCTCCGATTGTACCAATAACATATCTCCACGAGTGCCATTCTTGAGCCCTTATCTGAGTGGGCCTGTGCCAAGTCATATTCCATATCCTACGTCAACTATATATATGCCAGGGCCAGTGATCACCCCCCGCCCACATATGATTCTAGGAGTGTCTCCACCGGCCATACCTCCTCACATAGGTGATTTGGCAACATTTCTCAAACGATAGGTTGATCTATTGCAAAAAATATGTGTCATGTGCCTGAGAGAGAACCTAGGAGTAAAGTGATACAAATTGCAAAGCTTACGCAAAAATTCAATGGGGAAGAAGATGCTCGAAAGCACATTGAAGTATTTGAACAAGTATGTGATTCCCTAGGAGAACACAATGAAATACATAAGTGCAATGCTTTAAGCTTGACTTTGAGTGGGAAGGCTGGGGATTGGTATAGGACCTTAAGGATGGAAGAGAAAATGATTTACCCTACTCTTTGAAGATTGTTCTTGAAGGAGTACATACGAGAAGGTGGGCTTTGGGGTGTAGCATCTCAGCTACAAAAGGCTGAACGTAAGGAATGCGAGTCAATGAGAGACTCTATCAGTTTTCTAAAGCACTTAAACTCTCATTGTCCTGTAAATGAGTGTTTTAATGATAACCGATTGATTGATAGATTCCTTCGAGGATTGCAGCATGAAAATATCTATAATGGACTAGTCATTAGAGGTATTACTACCTGGGAGGCAGTCGCTACCAATGCAATCCAATTGGAAGATAATTTAATGATTGCAAGTGAAGAGTGTCCTGTGAGTCAAAGTCTAGTAGCTGGCAAGCATTGGGGCATGAGCCAATGACCATAAAGCCTATTGTTAAAGAGCGAAAGATATCTAAGATAACTTTGGCAGACCTCACCAAGGCCATTCAAGAAAGCCTTAGAGATAATCGTGCTCCACAAAACAACCATATGTATCCAAGAAGGGAGCAACAATGGTGCTCAGTTTTCTTTGGTGCACACAGCACTAGTGAATGCCCTACATTTAGAGTAAAATTCAACAAGAATTGCAATGCATGTGGTAAGTATGCTCACCAAGCTAAGGATTGCACAATGTTCAAACATGTGATGACGAATAGACCACCTTTGGCTTAGACGGATTCACCTTGAGTACCTACATTGATGCTTGTCCCACCTGTTGAGCAACTATCACAATACATGGTTCCTAGAGCCCAAAATGTTGTTCAAGCTACACCGCTACCACCTCCAGTGCTAGGACCGCATTCCCCACATCCAAGAGTCACCCCTGTGAATCATATGGATTGCGAGCCATCCAATGCTTGTTTGGATGGCTGTGAGGAAGAAATAGACACTAGTATTGCCTATGGGATGGATACTCATGAAGAGTGTCCTATATTACATGGAATGCACCCAAGATAACACCCTTGAATTTGGTCAAAATTGATAGTGGAGTGGGACGTCAACAATACCGCCCGTTGTACCCGCCAATGTGATTACATGATCAATTATTCAAAATTCAAACCAAAATCCTTGAAGAGAGAGATACTGCATCAATTGCTCGAGCAAAGAAAAAGAAAACACAAAGGAAGAGATCGCTAAATACCGAAAGTTCAAAACCGAGTTCCAAGACAAACATAGGGACATGAGATGATCCCTTGTATATGAATGACCCGGATGATGATTCATATTCAATTGAAACAATGGAAACCAAAACCATTACCACAAAGGGAAAAGCCAACAAAGAACACCATGAGACAGAGCCAAACAAAAACCCAATTTGCAAGAGCCATAAAGAATCCCTGAAAACGCAACAAGTGTTACCAAATCCAATCAAGAACTTCCAAGATAAGCCACAAGGGCCAAAAGAGGAAAACCGCAAGAAGAAGATTGGGACCTACCCAAACCCAATAAAGGAGATTGAGCAAGATCAACACCTAAGAGGTTTGGTGGAAGAGACTCAAAGAACTCTAGAGCTAGAACCTAGACTTGTGAATATTTTTGACACAATTTTTCCCACCCAAGTCCATCCTCACCACACGAAGCATAGACCGTTAGCCATACCCAGTATCATTCGAGAAGAGAGTGAGGATAAGACATCACAAAGTGGGCATACACCTTTCTTGTATGAAAGGATGTTTAGTGAGGGAATGCCTGATCCCATTGCGGAAGGGGAGATTCCATCCTCACCAATTCCTAGTGAAGGACCTACACCTCACAAAATGCCATTGAATGTTGCGAAGCTAGAGGATTTCATGTCTTTAGAGGTCCATCATAACAAAGATATGGAGATCCTAAGATATTCTTTGCACTTCGAGCATTCCTCAATGGGGAGATATAGGCTGGATTATCACAGTTTGTGCAAATTAATTGGCCCAATTAGATTATGAGTGTTGAGGAGAATCAAGTGCAATCGCCTGACTTAGATGGACACGAGTCTATTGTCAAGGTACCCATCAATGAATTAGGGCAGTATCTTGAAGGTGATGAGTCTAATGCAACCCTACCTATCACTACAAAGAAATAAAGGGAATCCTTCATGGTGGTGAAGGAGTTAGCATCGTTACTAAAAATTGTTGGGAATCCATGGGAAAATCCCACAACGTTACAAACATTGTGCTAAACATGGCCAATGGTACCATTGCAAAACCTATTGGGATGCTCAAGGATCTTAAGCTCAAAGTTCTAGGGCACAAGGTATGACATACTTTAATCGTGATGGATTTGTCTAAGCATCCTATGTCATATGAAATGATCTTAGGATGACCTTTTATGAGGGAAGCACAAATGGTCCATGATTGGTCTAAAAACCATTTGTATCTGCAATTCTACGACTCTGTCATTAGAGTGAATTTGGTGATCAATAAAGTACACCCCCTAGGAAGTAGAGCCATTATCGATCATCACGGTGACACCAAAGTTCACTCAGCCCCACTACATACTGTTATACGTGTAAGAAGGATACATACATTGGCCACGATTCTCGTTTTATGGATGTGTTATCGAGTATCACGGAGTCACATAACATTGATTGGATACACCTAGATGCAACCATAGACACCTAGGGAAACAGAGGAACCACGTGGGTCACACCAGAGGGGGAAGAGTTACCATAGGTTTCACCCCTAAACATGATAAATGCAATGCATATATCCTCTAAGGGTAAGCAATTTGTAGACCAACCTGACGGTACCACTGATGAATCTATAGAAGATTCTGACCAATGCAACTCAGAATCTAAATCCCAAATTTGTAGACCAAGCTGACAGTACCACCGATGACTCTATAGAAGAATTTGACCAATGCAACTCATAGACTAAATTCCAAGGACTCTGATATGAAAGGTGTTCCACCTTTTGTGGTACAATGGTTAGCACTGTTAAATTGGTCCAGCAACGTCCCTACCCAATGAACCCTAAGTATGCAAAGATTATTAAAGAAGAGCTTGACAAGCTTATCAAATGTGGATTCATATACCCTATTGAGCACTTTGAATGGGTGTCCCAAGTAGTCATCATACCAAAAAAGATAGGAAGCTCCGAGTGTGCATGGACCTTAAAAAGGTTAATGCAGCCACTAGGAGAGATCATTATCCATTGCCATATTTAGAACATGTGCTTGAACGAGTAGCAAGTAAGGCGGCTTATAGTTTCCTAGATGGGTACTTGGGCCACAATCAAATCACGATCGCACTAGAGGACCAAGCTAAAACTGCCTTCATAACTGAATTTGATGTATTTTCATTTTGAGTGATGGATTTTGATTGACCAATGCCCTTGCTACATTCCAAAGATTATTAACACTGCCTTCAAGGAGTATCTAAGGGAGTTGGTTGATGCCTTCTTAGATGACGTGTGTTCATTCCTCTTGGGAGGAGCATTCGACCTGTTTAAGAAAGGTATTTGAAAAATGTAGATTATGTCGCATCTCATTGAACCCCTTCAAATGCCAATTCCGGGTTAAACATGGAGTGATTTTAGGGCATATAGTGTCCAAAAATGGGATTTCTACATATGAGAGCAAAATTAGAGTCATTCTAGAATTGCCCCCACCAATGAACTATAAGGGAGTGCAAAGATTCATGGGCCATGTTGGTTATTATCGACGGTTTATATTATTCTTTGTTGATATAGCTCGTCCCATGTACAAACTTCTTATGAGTTATTAAAGAAGGCTCTAGCGAGTGCCCTAATCCTACGAATGCCAAATTGGGATATAATCTTTCATGTGCATATTGATGCGTCAAACTTTGCTATTGGTTGTATTTTAACTCAACCCGGAGAGCATACCCTAGACTACCCCATTAGCTTTGCTAGTCGCCAATTAAACGATGCCGAGATGAACTACACCACTATAGAGCGAGAGGGTTGAGTATGATTTATGTAGTGAAGAAGTTTTGATATTATCTTCTTGCCACCAAGTTTGGTTTTATGTAGGTCAGCAAGCGCTACTATACATGGTAAGTAAACCCTGCTCCACAAGAAGAATTACACGTTGGTTATTGATTCTTCTTGAGTTTGAATTCATTGTTGTTGTGAGACCTGGCAAAAAACATATCATGGATGATCATTTGTCTCGCATACCCAATGGGGAATCCCCTACATGAATTGAGGATGATTTACCCGATACTTCCCTATTCATGGTTGAAATAATGCCTGAATGGAGTGAGAGAATTGTTAACTTTTAATTAATGGTTTTACACCTAAGGAGCTTTGTAAAGATTTAGCTGGAAGCTAATCAAAGAGTGTGAACCATATTGCCTAATGGCTAGAACTCTTGACAAGAGAGGGAAGGATGACGTACTTGGATATTGTGCTACTGAAGATGAATACTTGTACATTTTGCAAGAAGCACATATGGGCATAGCTGACGGTCATTTTTAAGGAGAATTGACTGCTAGGAAGGTGTTGCAATTAGGCTATTGGTGGCCCACTTTGTTTAAGGATGCGTCACTTTTTGTGAAAGGGTGTGATGAATGCCAACGATACAAGAAACCATAGTGGAAGGATAAGATGCCCCTGCATCCCATCAAAGTAACTCAATCATTTGAAAAATAGGGCTTAGACTTTGTAGGTCCAATTAGTTCGGCTGCACGTAACACACAATCACGATACATTATAGTGGCCATGGATTATGTCACCAAATGGGCTGAAGCTAGGGCTACACGCAAGGCTGATGCAAAGACAACAACAAAGTTCCTCTTTGAGAACATTATTACATGCTTTGGGTGCCACTTTGAGCTTGTAAGTGACAATGGCCACTCATTTCATAAATGAAGTGGTCAAAGAGCTCACAATGAACTTCATGATATCCCACCACAAGTCTACCCCTTATTACCCCCAAGAGAATGGCCAAGCCAAGAGTACAAAAAAAACTCTCATCTCTAACCAAGACCGTTGAGACACATCGCACTGACTGGGATCTAAAGCTTACGTAAACTTTATGGGCATATGGAACTGCGTATAAAGTAGCCATCAATTGTACACCATTTAAAATGGTATATGGCCAAGAAGCAGTGATATCTTGGAAATTTGTCATCCCTACTCTTTGTGTGGCTAGTCAAGAAGGCTGGGATGGTAATCCTTTGGTCAAGTGATTGTATATTCTTGAGCGTCTAGAGGAAGAAAGGAAATTGGAGAAAGATAGAAGGAAAAAATGGTTTGACCGCCATTTAAAAGACAGAGATATAAAAGTGGGAGACAAAGTTCTTATGCATGGTGTGCGTAACGAATAGAAGAAATTGAAATACGATGATAAGGAACCGTATCGAGTGTGTGAAATTACCGTGCAAGGTACCATTCATGTGGAGACTCTAGATGGAGTTGAAACTGTGGGATTCCTTAATGGGAGTAAATTTAAAAGGTACTAGGATCCTCTAAGCCAAGAAGAATTGCAAGCCATCCATCAAAAGAAGGAAGCCAAGAAACAAGCAGAGCTTAAAAAGATACAAGCCCAAGCTGAGGCTCAAGAACGGCAACAACATGTTAGATGCCAATGAGAGGCTAATTTGGGGATCAGGCAAGCGTTTTTTGAGGAAATCGATGACGATTCATTAGAATCTAAGCCACCTCTATGATACGCAATTGAGCTAAAAAGCCCCTATGGGAAAGTGTTATATAATGCCTTGGTAGATACAAGAGCTCTTTGCTATCATATGGAGTATGGCGCCAGTTAGGAAAACCACCCCTATCTCCGAGTACCATGAAAGTCAAGGGAATTAATAAGAAGAAAACCACTGTTTTTGAAGTCCTTCAAGCACGTGTTGCCTATGAAAATGGGAGTGTAGGCCAAAGCTTTTTGGTCGTGCCTGCTGGAACTATAGAAGGCAACATAAACCTAGGATGCAAGTGGATGTTGGCAATCGAATGCACTATTGATTGGGGAACTCGGAGTGTCACAACACAAAAATCGGCTCTTCTCCCTACCATTCAAGAAAGGTCACCTACATTATCTACTCCGATAAAATTGCAAGATAACCAACATTCACAAACCAAAGTTGTTAAGTCATCCTCATTGGCTGTCCACGAACCTAACATATCAATTCCCATAGTTGCAGCAAGTAGTGATACTATAAGGACTCAACCTGAGTTGCCTAAAAGTACATATCAATGGGTCCTAATGGCCTCACGTCCAACTATTTCAACTCTTCCACCTAATTGAAGTAAACATTCTTGTATAAAATCAACAACGCGCTCTAAAAAAGTCAAGAACACATCGCGTTGGATTCCTTAAACCCTGTTCAATGTCCAAGGATACTATGATGGGAATGATCAAATTTGGATTCCCACCCGCCAAACCACAAAAATTTGATTCTGCAACCCCAATCTCAATAGAGGACCGTGGCAAAGGGAATATTCCAAAATACCCTATCCTTGTTCCAAAGTTAGTTTGGAAACCAAAGCAATTTCAATCTATTCCATTCAGCTCAGGAAGGGAAGAGTCCCAGAAAGCTTGTGTTTCTCATCTAATTCATACCTTTGTGAAGAAGCTCCTACACTTCCTCCCCATACCATTGTGAATCACAGGGAAAACATGGGAAACTCCATGATAGCACCTATAGAAACACCGACTAGTGAAACATTTTAGGCATGTTCATGGGAGAGCCTCAATGTGGCACTTGGGGTAGCGAGAACCTATTGGCCTAAGTCACCTCCCATCACAAACTGGAACAATTGGTTTCAAAGGGTGACGACAACTTTCCAGAGAGTATGATCTACACAAGGAAAGGGGGAGTCCTCACTCGCATTAGTATTTGGGATTCCTATCCTCTTGAATTTCCTTCCCTGACATCTCAACTCTCCAATTGAGGGACTGTATATACATAGCCTTATACTTATACTAACAAAGAATCAAGTAAAAGAGCAAGAATTACTATAGCGATGAGAGTGCACCCTATCAGATCTAGCACATAGCCCAAATTCACCATGTCACATCAAGCAACACAAAAAAACATCCCTTATGTTTTAAAGACCTAACCAAATCTATCTGTGTTCACAGAGATGGCTAGTTCACTAGAGACGTGCAATTCTATTCTTTTTATGAAAGGTACCCTTTTTATTTTTCTCAAGTGTTTCAAGTATGCTACCCTGTACTTTCTTGTGAAAGGGATTTGGTAGAGAGACTTGTGTGTTAGAAAATATTTGAGGAGTTAGAATGGTTGATACGTGTATAGACTTCTAGTGATCCCTACCCAGTAGCGAATGTTTTTACAGTGGCACATGGCTATTCTTTTGCACAAGATGAGTATCCACGCATAGTGAGGTTCTTGATTAACATATGTGCAAGAATCAATAATAGAGACTGGGGAAGACTATGGCCTCACCGAAAATGATTTTGTTTATCTAGGTGATGAGGTTAGAGGCCTAACCTTAGGGATGCCAGCCGGTCTATATAATATACTCTTTCCTTGATTCCATAAGTGGTGACAAATGAGTAGGTTAGGGGTCTAGATTTTCAGCTTTTTTTCCTTGAATTTTTGGTCTTTTTACACTGACATGCCTCCTTTTGATATTGTTGTGTAGGAGCATTGAGAGAACTTATATGGATATCCATCCACATGGATGAGGGTATCTTCTTCAACGACATGAGCCTACCTCCAGGTGTATTACACTCCATGATTCATGCTTGTGGGTATTTATATTTACTGATTGTGGTTTTCGATGGTTTGATTGAGTGCATTTAGTTATGTTTTGTTATCTGCCATAATAGATGTATAAATTTGCCTTTGCTTAGGTTGATTGAACTAGAGTTTAGTCTTATAGATGAGCCTTGAGGTTAGGAGGCCCTGACTTTAGGTTAATTCATTTACTTGACCACTAGTCCTAGTTGGTAAAATTATCTGAGAGTTTGAGACCTTAGGAGTGTTTTACGCATAGAGAAGCTTGCTCCTTAAACAACAAAAGACACTAGTGAGAATACAAAGGAAATGGAAGCAAAAGACAAAAGTGTCACAAATGTAAAATCTTAAGCTGGAAGAGAAGTCTCGGCTTGATTTGGTACTTCACTCACATGGATTGTCTACGGTAGTAGAGTCCTAGAGGTTCCCAGTGTGGGTGCTTTTCTTTGAGAAGCAAAAAGCCCCAAGCATACAAAATAAGCACACACGTCAAATAATTTTGAACCAAAATGAAAGAAAGAAAAATAGAAAAAAGAAAAAAGACATGAAAAAGACTTTCATTGAGCTTAAAGTGAAAAATTTAAGCTTTTGTTTGGAGTTGTGAGAGTTAGTTCACTAATCAAAGCTGAAAGGCACAATTAGGGAATCTCACATTAAAAAATCTTCCTGATTTAGCTAGTACTAGAGTAGTTGTATTAACCTTAGTCATAGCTAACTAATCGATAAACTCATCCATAAGCCCAAAACTCTCGATTGACTAATTTCATCAAGTGCAAGTTATTTGTCCTTAATGACAATGTAGCATTTCATAATTCTTTGCATTTACTCATTTTCACATGCACTTTACATTCCCCTCATGCTTTATTGCCATATAGTTCAGCTTGCATACTCTCACAATGACTTTTCTTTGCATACATTCTATCCCAGATGCTCTACCACCTCGACGAATGGGCTTCACCTCACTAGCTTTCGAGGACGAAATCTACATTAGGAAGGGGGGCATGCTAACTTAACTTATGACGGACGCCTTATCACATTGTTTTGAGTCATGGGCCAGGCTTGTCGGTCCTATAGGTGCTTGGATAGTTGCTTGGGCGATTGCCGATGAGAGGCGCACCACATATCTCATTTGACAGTATTTTTACTTTGACCGACCAATGTGGGCGTCCATGTGTGAATGGGCCAAACCCATATAAATGGGCCATTGTGACCTAAATCCCTCATTCTAAAGAATGCTTCTAAAGAATGCATTCTACAGAAAGTGCTCTTGCCCTATCTCCATCTCATTCTCCATTGTGTGCTCACGTGCATGTGTGTGTGTGTGTGTGTGTATGCACGCGCGCGTGAGAGAGAGAGAGAGAGAGAGAGAGAGAGAGAGAGAGAGAGAGAGAGAGAGAGAGAGAGAGAGAGAGAGAGGCATCGACGGCAGTGGCTTCCTCTTCTTCGCGGCGGCGAGCGTAGAGCGGTGAGTGACCCACCCTTGCTCTCTTTGAGCTTGCTAGGTCAGCTTGGTTGTGTGCTTGCAGCCACTGTGGTTCACACACAATGCTCAGCAAGTCCCTAGCTCCGACACGTGCGATTGACGTGCACATTAGTACACAATGTTAATATGACTCTTTTGTTCATGGCCCATCTATTGTCACATGTGCCAATGATGCCTCTTATCCAGTTAAGGAAATTTGTAAGAGATGGTGATTTTTTTTGTACTACTTGATGCGTTCTATGTACCTTGATTCAAGAAGAATCATGTATGCATATGTGCACTTGTAAAACTTGGAGTTGTCATTAAATTTTGTATATGACAAATATATTGTACATGAGCTTAGATTTGGTGATAAAAGTGTGGCATCTAACACTTTGTTCTGTGGGAAGTATAAGCTCAATGATTACAAGAAATGTGTGGAAGATTTAGCATGTGAATTTTTTTCTTAATAAGGCTAATTCATATGCAAGAAATTGGCATGCATGTTTTGGTTATATGTATTTCACTAGTGAAATATGCACTGGACCATAAATGTCACTATGGATAAGCTAGAACAAGCTCACACAAAGCTATCCTCAAACAAATTTAAAAAATTTATAGCCTTCCCACACATGTTTCAATTGTGCCCTAAGGGAGGGTACGAAGCAACCATATGATAATTCTACAAAGACCTGGAATAATCATCAATAAACGTCATAAAACACAAACACTTTACAAAAGATGAACATACGTAGGTATGTCCACTTTGTTAGTGATGTGTATGAACACACTTAGGACTACTGGGACACTTTTTCTCTCACTATGAGGTTTTCTCCCTTGTGTGTTTCATAGGTGACCATCACGCTAGGGCTACCCTATCCTTCTATTTGCGCACTAAGAAATATAGTCTCTATTGTGTGTCTTGAGATTCATCATCTTCTCCAAGCTGTGTGTACATCCTTGCAACCCTAATTGCAACAATTGATATGTGAACATGTCATGTCCTCCTGGTACCATTGCTAGCACCCCTTCACTCACGTTCTCAGAATTTTGTGAGCTTTGGCAAGCATTAGCAGGTCTCCATTTCCACTACAGGTAGTACCATGCATGCAATTTTGTCCTATTGTGTAGAATTTTTGTTAGTGTAATTTTGTGTAGAACATATTCCTTATAGTCCTCTTTAGGTTATGCTACATAGCATGTGTTAGTCCTACTTCATTGTTCCTCTTTTGGGGTTGTGTTTACATCAAGTGTAGTCACTCGCCATGGCTGATAGTAACATAGATGGTTTCAAAATGTTTGTTGCTGTGATAGCGTTGCTACAAAGCACATTAGTTCCCATTGTGACTTATTTACCTCTCTTGAGGTTGTCCCTCATGGGAATAAAGTCATTTCTGTCAACAATGCCTCTTACCCAATCAACATGAAAGATCATGCTAGCTGCTACAAACGATAGTTCTTTCATACTTGTTGATGCACTTTATGTATTAGGGATCAAAAAGTACCTTTTGCCTGTATTTGTACTTGCAAGACTTGGTCTTGTTGTCAAATTTGTGGATGATAGATGTAGAGTTTGGTGATGAAATTTTTGCACCTTGCATTTTGTGCCATGGGATGTATAAGCTCACTTTGGTGAGATTCATCGCTACAAGGTGAGACTTGTTGCAAAAGGCTATGTAGAAACAGAGAGGAAGTGACTACGAAGAGACTTTTACTTCCACTTGTTATATGAGGAAGTTTATATAACGTATCCTCACAACTTTGTCAAGAAAGGACAAGAAAAGAAAGTATGCAAATGCAAGAAAACTTTATATGGGTTGAAGCAGTCTCCTCGTGCTTGGTATGAGAAAGCTGACGCTCATTTGGTAAAACAAGGCTTTTGTAACAATCCAACTAAAAGAACTTTACAGTCAAATGTGGGGGTGATATATATCTCATTGTTGTTTTGTATGTAGGTGATTTGCTGATTACTAGTGTGAATGAGATACACATTGCTCAATTCAAGGCTGAATTGAATGATACTTTCAAGATGAAAGACGTGGGATTTTGATCATTATGTGGATATACATTTTAAACAGTGTGATGGAGGTATTGCTTTGTGTCAAGCAAGATACATACAGACATTACTATGTAAGTTTAGACTTGAAGACTACAAACCTATTTCTATTCCAATGGAAACACATTTGAAATCGAGTCTTCATGATACTAGAGATCTTGCGGATGTCACTCTTTACCAATTTCTATTGGATGCCTTCTTTATGTATGTAGTATATTCATTTTGCAAGGTCAATAAATCTATGCATAGCCCAGGCTCTAAGCATTGGGCTTCTCTTTGTGGATTGACGTTAGTAGCATGCTAACTTGGATAGCATTTTTCAGAGCTCTCATTGTAAAAACATTTATTATTTTGATGAATCGATAATATTGTAACTCCTATTTTCCAGATAAATATTGTAATTGATGAGCCGGGGCTACAAGCTTCCAGATTGTATCAACCTATCTTTAGTTAGGGATCCCAGATTATTAGTTTTGACCACCAAAAACCTTGGCTAAGGTATAAAACCCAAATTTTGTAAGTTATCATTAAGTTTTGGATAATGAAATACACAGCGTGAGCTAATGGCGCTCACTTCTCTCCTTCTCGCGCTTCCTACTCCCTCCCTGGTTGTCACATTGCAATCGCATCTGTTGCCTTGCAACCGCAGGTAAGAGCCCTACTCATTGACGTAATCATTTCACGGTATTTCGTAACTTTTGGTGTCACCGACCTACGGCTTAATCTCATCATAAGTAGGAATTTACCTTCAAAATCAAAAACTAAGTATAGGCGGGGTATTGGGGCATCATTGCTAAGCATTTAGATGCATTCTAGGTCAAAAACGACTAGGTCAAAAATCCATTGTTGTTAATAATCGTGATTTTTGCACTTGACCTAAAGTGGGATTTGAGACCATAAGCATGTATGGTTAGGTCTTATAAACATGTCCTAGAAGTTTTCTTCCGTTTGGATGTCATTTGATGCTGTAACGGATGTGATTTGTTTGCCGATGAGTGATTGGCTTTTGGTGATTTCAGTCATTTGAGTGTAGCTTGAGTTAGATGCAAGTTGTCTGTTGTTTTCCAAGAGATTGACAACCTCTTGTAGCCTCTATGCACTAGTTGAGTCAGCTTCGTCCCATGGATTGACAATTTATTCGTGGTTCTCGCTATGTCTGCAATAAGATAGGAGTGAGGTTAGACACCCGTCCCACATTTGGAGCCATTGTCGGGGATCGAAGAGACCTAAACTAAAGAAAAACACGAAGAGTATGCTTTAAAAGTTGTATGAACTAGTGGGTAAGCTCAATGACACATTGAGATAAAAATTTCAAGAGTTTACAAAAACTCAAATTATTTACTTTTTCTTGACATTTTAGGCCAATTAAGTTTTGACTTGACTTAGAGGCTTCAAATAGCTCATGAAAAGATTGTCCACTGAAAAAGTTCAAAAAAGTGTTCATTTTTAGCCTAAAGTAAATAATCGTGATTATTTACTTTCAAATCAAAAGTGACCAAGGTTGACACCCCAGACTCTATGCATGTGTACAAACAACTTTTGTAAAGGCCCATAGAATTTGGATCACCAAACTGACCAAAAACTGGGTAAAAACTAAATTCTGTACTGACTTTTGAGAACTTGAGTGTAAATTGGGAAACTTTTATTTAAACTCAATGCAACTTGACTTACAGGCTTATATTGATGTGATAAACATATGTATATGCTCAGTTGACCAAAAAGATGAAAAAATTTGCAAGAAGTGAATAATCATGATTATTTACATTTGTCCCATTTTTTAACTTTTTGGACCAAGTCAGCATACCACTAGCTTTAGCATGTTATAATAAGTCCACAAACCAAATTTGGTAAGATTTGGAATCATTGGATTGAAAATTGTGACCAAATTTGCAAAGTCAGTCTGCAGATACAAAACTGATGACCATGTGAACAAAAATTGTTTAAACTTGATGAAACTTGGCTAGGGAGCTTAAGTTCAGATACTTAATAGATATGTGTCTAGATTGGGACAAAAACTTGCAAAGAAATAGCTGAAGTAAATAATCACAATTATTTACATTTGTTACAAAATTTGGTCATCTTGCACATTTGAGTATACCACAAGGTCAAGTATTTCAAGTAGACCGCACAAATCAATTTTGGTGAAATTTGGATCACAAAAGTCAGACTTGAGTCAGATTCTTGAAAACTGAGTCTGTAGACACGAAACAGTTGATAAGTTGAACAAATTTTATCCAAACTTTGTGAAACTTGACCTTAACAAGCTGTACACTTGGCAAATCAAGCCAAAAAGTACAAAAATCTAAGAAAAGTAAATAATCGCGATTATTTACTACTGCTACACAGAGACACCAGTTTTGACTTTTGAACGTATACAGTATTAGACCAACATAATACAAGGCCACCGGGAAATTTTGGGTTCAATCAGATCCAAATTGGCGCATGTTCACACGTACACTCAGTTTCCAGGTTGCAGATTAGTCCTTTGGATTTTTGTAAAAGTAGAATCTAAAAGTCTCAACTGCTGACTCACTCAGCGCAATTTGAAGAGATACACATAGAGTAGTCACAATAGTTAACAAGAATTGTATATTCTTTGTGAAAGAATAGCTAACTTGATTAAAATTGATACATGAATCAACTTTGCAGACAAGGAATTGAAAGCTTGACAGAAGTTGCCATCAAGTCAAGTGGAAGAAACTGACAACAAGTCAATCCGACGGTAAGTACTCTATCCAGGGCTTCATAAGTCTATATGAACCTTAGATCTGATCGTATACTAGCTAATCAAAGCATATTTGGAGAGACTGCTAGTAGAGTATCCATCGAAGAGAGTGTAAACCAAAGCAATCCCTTGCACACTATCCTTGAGGAAGTCTCAGACACTTTTTTTGATTCAACATCTGAAATGTTTTCCTATTCGACTCACTCAGAAACCAGAACGACATTGTGATATAAGCACATACTCTCTTTTTATAAGACTAATCGCCATGGAGCTCAGGTTTACTTGGATCCTAATGAGGAGTATGCTATTTGCATTGATGACCATGGTATTGAGTTTGAAGAGGAAATCAGGACAAACAAACAAGGAAAAATGTACATGGATAGAAACGAAACTCAGTATTTACGAGTTGAAAACCCTGACGTGATAGACAAATGGGGGTTAGAGGTAAATACTATAATTCCAGATATGGCAGCAAAAGAAGGACTAGCAACTTTAGAATTTGAGGGATACGATCAAGTTGATTTGAAGCCTTTGAAACGGCTTAGTACGGATAATCCTAGGATCGGAGTTTATTGTTGGGAGGATAGAAACGTCAAAGATCTTCTATGGACTTCTCATGCCAAGTCAAGACAGCTAACGCCCATGAAGATAATTTATATCTACAAAATCAAGGACAAGGAATCAACAGATCTATTGACCTACCTGTTTAGGGATTGTTATAACAATAACTTTGTTATGATGACTCCTGAGGAGGTGGAACAAACCAAATACCAAGTGTACTCCATAAGGGATTGGATATTGGGCCATGGACCAGAAACTATTCCAAGAGATGAACACCGTGAGAGATCTCTTGAGAGTAATGTTAAGAAACCAAAAACCACCTCATCACAAAGAAAACCGGGTGTGACACTAAAGCCAGTCCAGGGCTACATGAGTCACTATTTCCAACACACTGGTTTGAAGGATTCGGAATAGGACCAACTGCCAAGAGACTGGGTTGAACCAAATAGATGTGTCAGACCAGCTGATTTTCAAAAATGGGTCAGAAAATACAGTGGATCTGGGGAACCATACGACCACTTAGCAAGCTTTAAACAAGTGCTAAGAGCAGAATATATATTTGATTTCCATAGTCAATTCGAGGGGTTTGGAATGACATTAGAAGGAAAATCATTGACATGGTTCGAAAACATTCCACCAAGGTCAATCATGGACTTAAATACATTAGCTCGGGGATTTGTAGCTGCATGTTCCAAAACGGGAGTCAAACACAATACGGTAGCTTAAATCTATAGCTTCAAATAGAAACAAGGTGAGTCTGTTAGGGATTGTGCAACTGAAATGAAGCAATACATTGCAAGATGTCTAGAGCTACTGTATAGCAAGAAGCATATGACCCTAAAAGAGTGCGTGCCAGATGCTATTGACTTAGGGGACAATTGTGATATTTTCAACGAAGAAGATGTCCCTAAGGATAACCAAAGCGAGAAAACAACATCCACCAAACTAGCACAAGTGGGAATGGCTGTTGCAGCACCACTTTCAGCCATATAAGACATGCTCAAAAGGATGAATGACATGATGAATAACATGCAAAAGCACCTATTAGGGGACGAGGGCAAGGGATACCTCAACAACGACAACCAATTAAGCCGCAAAAATGGTGTACAATCGAGGGTAAATGGACCAACCATGAGACTAATGAGTGCTATTACCGACCAAAAGTATGATGGGAATGTTCAATACGTGCCAATGAGACCACAAAGGCAAGCCATATTCAGATATCAACCTAATATGGCCCTAGCTCAAAGACCACCAATGGGGGGCAATGGGTATGGAAAGACCTCAGCCTGTGTTGGGTCAAAAATCTCCATATCCGGGACATAATGCAGTGCGTGTAAAGTACATGCATCCAGAGCAAGCCGTAGATGAACAAGCACTAGTGCCTGTTACACCCTATGCTGAGCCTAGTCCATTTACAATAATGGTAGAAGGAGACTGGTATAATTCACATCCACCACCAATGGAAGAACCTGTGACTTATACTACACCAAAGATTGCACCAATGTACTATGTAGCTAATCAAGGTGTTAGACCTCCTATGGTAAGACCCATGATTAAGCCAAGAACTGAAAACTTTCATAATTGCGGTGCATATGATCATTGGAAAAATGAATGCCCAAAGCCTGACAAGAATCTCAAGCCAGTTGAAGCTTATTGCATGCAATGTTACAAAAAGGGAGGACACTTCCCTGACGATTGTCCTAAAAATTCTTTAAACAAGGGTAAAACAGTAGTGAACGTAGTCCAAGTGATACTTGGTAGATCCTTTGAGAGTGAACCGATTGTTCCAATCAAGGTAATCACCAAAGCCACACTAAGAAAAAGAAACATACCTCCTCTGATGACTCGGAGAATACAAAAATTTCCTCTCAAAAGACCAAGAGAAGTAGAAACAAAAGGTATGAGATCAGAAAACAGAAACAAAGGACTGAAATCGAGGAGAAAGCAAAGAAACTATTCCAAGAAAAAGTAAAAGAAGCTGGAAACGAAATCAAGGAAACCACAGTGAAATTTGGAGGATCAATTTGGGTTGACAAAAATTTTGAGCCTATTAATGCAGCTTTGGAAGCTTACCAAGCGGGACTTAAAGCATGCCAAAACATGGAAAACAAATGGAAAAACTATCCTTCTCCAGACATGGAAGCAGCTAAGCTTGAAGCTTATCAAAATTTGGTAGGAATCATGCAAGAGATGCTGGAAAAAAAAAAACCCAAGCTCGAAAGTATGGCAAAACCTGAGGAGTTTGTGGTAGAAACCAGTAAAGAGAAATCCAAAGTGGTGGTAAAATCCCACCTTGAAACAAAAGAGCCAGAACTTATAGTGCCGGACAACGAAGATGCCTTAGATGAAATTCCATTCGTAGAAGAAGGCTGGCCAGGACACTTATGGGAAAAAGTTAAGAGAGATCAATGATGGGAGCCTAACTCTGAAGTCAGCTCCTATAGAGGAAGTTTGGTTAGACAATCTACCTCCTGATATGGACATAGATATACAATCCTTATATGGGCATTGCGGATCTGAAGCTTCATGAATGTCTAAACCATTGACCTTGAAAACATTACCCTCTTACTTGGGAGATAACGAAGACGAATCTATAGTGTGTAAAACCACTCAGTTAAAGAGAGCAGAACAGACCCTGGAAGTAGACAACATCCATTAAATCATGTCTACTCCATCCAATGCACTCTTACTTTAGGAGAACTGTTAAAAATTAGACCATATTTATGGAATGATCTACAAAAAACTCTAGAGAAGGTGGGGATAACAGGGCTAATCGCAAAAAGTTTGGGAAAATTGAAACACGAATTGGATAACAAAGAGATTGGATCTGTTCCAGCGAACAAAGTTGGAGAATACTATGAAGGGGAAGAAGGAAACACAACCCTTCCAGTAAGATATAATGACATAAAGACCATGGCAATATTGGATAGTGGAGCAAGAATAGCCATAGACATGAAAGAAGTACGGGAATCCTGGGGACAACCAACCATTAGACAAACTTGAATGAAATTGCAATTGGCTGATGGAGACATCAAAAGACCCTCATGACTGCTTGAAAAAGTGATAGTTAATTCCTGTGGGATTGAATATCAACACACTTTTGCCATAGTAGACTTTGGGAAGAAACTCAATTACGAAATCATCCTGGGAAGACCTTTCATGTGACAAGTACAACTCATCCAGAATTGGGGAAACAATTATTTATAATTGAAGCAAGTGGGATAGATAACAAGGGTTAATTTAAAAGATCACACTTATAGAGATGTCATGAAAACACCCATAAAGGAGTTTGATTCAGTATCTTCGGCTGAAACTAAGCTTCCATCTTGGCTGAACAAGGACACACCTATTTGGATGTGCGAAGCCTCAAAAATTGGGAGCTTAAAACGAGAAGAATGTATTTTAGAAAGGGATTGCACAGACGAAGCCCATGTACCTGAACCCTTTCCAGAACATTTGTTTGAGCCATTTGAGTGGACTCAAATTTTAGCAACAATGGATGTATGTGTAATACGTCTATGCCTACTCAATTTTGCAATGAGGACGGCTATGATATAATTCCCATCCAAATGATCACAACACTTTACATTGAAGAATAAATTCAAGAATCCAAGGACTTGATGAAAGCTCAACAAGTCTTTTTAGACCTCTACTATGATGCAACAGATGAGTTAGAAGAACATTCTGCTACCTCAGATGATTCGGGGTCAGAAAAAGAACACGTGAGAGCTAAGCTACTCATGAAAGGAGGGGAAGAAAAGTTTTTTGACTTTCCAAACCAGAGACCGAGAAGGAAGAAATGGTATAGAAGAAAAAGAGACACCAGAAACTTGAAAGCTAGACCTATGCCATCAGTCTCTAGTAGAACATAGTTCCTAATGCAGATAGATGCACATGATTGTGTCAAGGACAAAATCACTGGTAGATATCCTTTAAACGAAAATCCAGAAATATCAAAAACATCGAGGAAAACAAGAAAGGAAACTCAAGTAAAACCGAAATACCAGGACAAGGATTCGACCATGACACGAGTTGAACGGAAAAAGAAATATCAAGAGTTGAAAAAATCTTCAAAGGAGATATTTACAACAAAAATGGAAACCACTGAGGAGGATGGTAAGGATATAATGAGTGTTCCATCCCATTACAAGAAATATACTCTCCAAGACCGAAAAATCATAGTCAAACAACCTATCAGGGAACTACAAAAACAGGGTTAGTCATACGAAGGACCTGAAAACGCAAAAAAGATAGATCTGGCCTAACCAGGAGAAGAGCCTAGACCTACCTACATTGCAAATTACCTAACAGAAGAAGAAGAAGAGATTTTGTTAAGCTTACTAAAAGAATATCAAGATATCTTTACTTGGTCTTATAAGGATTTCAAGGGTGTTGATCCAGAAATCTGTCAACATACCATATCTATGAGAGATGATGCGAAACCAAGCAGACAAAGGCATACACATATAATGAAACATTTACTAGAAATATTAAAGAAGAGATTGAAAAGCTAAAGGAATCCGAATTCATTTATGAAATTGAACACACAGATTGGGTGTCTCCAACTGTGGTAGTACACAAGAAAAATGGAAAATTACGAGTGTGTTAATCTCAAGAAAGTGAATGTAGCGACCATTAGAGACAATTTTCCTCTTCCAATCACTGAGCATGTTTTAGAACGAGTTGCAGGAAAAGAGGCTTACAGCTTCTTAGATGGATTCTCGGGATACAATCAACTTTTGGTTGACCCCAAGGATCATCATAAAACTGCCTTTGCAACTGAATGGGGTATTTTTGCCTATCGGGTTATGCCTTTTGGGTTAACTAATGCTCCTGCCACCTTTCAAAGATTGATGAATCATGCTTTTAAAGAATATTTTTGAAATTTCTTGGAAGTATATATAGATTATCTATGTGTACATTCATCAATCTGCACTGATCATTTTGAACACCTCAAAAAGGTATTCGAAAAATGTAGACTTTGTAGGATTTGCTTAAACCCTGAAAAGTGCACATTTATGGGTAGACAAGGAAAAATTCTTGGGTATATAGTGTCTAAAAATGGCATAGCTACTGATATGGATAAAATTCATGTTATTGCTAATTTGCCTAGATCGACAAAATTCAAAGGTGTTCAAACCTTCATGGGACATTGTGGATATTACAGACGGTTCATTTACATGTACGCTATAATTGCAAAACCGATGTACAATTTGATTACACACTTTGAATGGACTGATGAGTGTGAAGAATCCTTCATGAAGCTTAAGCAAGCTCTCAATTCAGCTCCAATATTGAAAGCACCAGATTGGAATAAGATATTCCACATACATGCAGATGCTTCCAATTTTGCCATCGGGTGCATACTAGCTCAACCAGGAGACGGGAAAATTGACTTTCTTATTTCTTATGCTAGCAGACAGTTGAAAATGGTAGAGAAAAACTATACCACCACCGAAAGGGAAGGATTAGGAATGATCCATGCCTCAAAAAGTATAGACATTACCTATTAGCAAACAAATTTGTGTTCTTTGTGGACCACCAAGCCTTATTGTACTTGGTCAACAAGCCATGCAACACAGGAAGGATAGTGAGATGGTTCATCATTCTTCTGGAATTTTATTTCACTGTAGTTGTGAAAAAGGGCACCACTCATCAAAGAGTGGATCATTTGTCAAGGAGTGTTTCAGGAGACCCACCCAAGGGAGTAGACGATGATCTACTAGATGCATATCTATTCTTCGTGGATATGATACCTCGATGGTCAAAAAACATGGTATCATTGATGACCATATCTCAAGTGGATTCACAAATAGCACTTCCTATTACAATCGGATTAATTGAGCACTTGGCTCTGTATTAGTTACTAGTTGGAAGGTTATACAAAAGAAATCAAGATGGAATATTTCTTTTATGCATTAATCCTGAGGAGAAAACCCAATCCCTAAGTCAAGCACATATTACCATAGTAGGACTTCACCTTTGCGGAAGACCAAACTAAGCAACGGATCTTGACACCTGGAGTATTTTGGCCAACTATGAGGAGGGATGTTCACTCTTTTGTGAAGAATTTTCCCCAATGTCTAAAACAAACACCCATACCTCATGTGACATTGTTCCAAATATCACTTGTTCACAGTGGAGTAACTATCTAGTTACTTACTTATCAAGCCAAACAATTCCTGAGGATATCAATAAACACCATCAAAGAGCAATTGAAACGGAAGCAAGAGACTATTCTCTTATTGGAAACCAATTATATCGGAGAGGTAAGGATCAACACTTGTGTCTTTGTGCAAATGAAAATGAATACATTCCTATTATAGAACAAGCACATGCTGGATTAGCTGGAGGTCACTTTTCTAGTGAGACCATCGTAAGAGAAATCTTAATGGCAGGCATATGGTGGCCAACACTTTTTGCAGATGCCAAAGAATATGTTCGAAGATGTGATGCATGTCAACGAGCTAAAATGCCAACTTGTGTAGATAGCGTGCCCTTAAGACCAATGATGGGGGCTAGAGCTTTTGCAAAATGGGGTATAGACTTTGTTGGGCCAATACAACCACCTGCTTATATAACCCAAGCTCACTATATCATTGTAGCTACGGACTATTTGACCAAGTGGGCCGAGGCTAAAGCAACTCAAGAATGATGCCATAACCACAGCCGCATTCTTATATCAGTACGCGTTCACAAGATATGGACTGCCAATAGAGATTGTCAGTAATAGGGGAACTCACTTCCTCAATGAGGTAATTGAGTATTTGCTTAATGAATTTATGATCATCCATAACAAATCGTCTCCCTATCACCCACAAGCAAATGGACAAGCTGAGCATACGAATAAATTTCTTAGCTCGGTATTGACTAAAGTGGTTAGTTTAGGACGGACAGTTTGGAAAATGAATCTCCATGCTGCTCTATGGGCTTATAGAGTTTCATTCAAAACAACTATAAATGCTACACCCTTTAACCTTGTTTATGGTCTTGATGCCATATTGCCAATAGAATTCCTATTGACGACACTAAGGGTAGCTAAGGATCTTGAGTGGACTGGACATGAATTATCAGAGAGACTTGAAAATTTAGAAAAGCTTGATGAGCAAAGGCTAATTGCTGTAGCTCACATCTATGCACAAAAGCGAAACAAAAATAGTTTTTTGATTCCCATCTAATTACAAAAATCTTCAAAAAAGGGGACTTAGTTTTAGTCTATTCCCTTAAGCAACACATTCCCAAGTTTAAGAAAAAGGGAAACGGACTGTTTGTCATTGAAGATGTATCTCCAAGTAGACTAGTTAAGTTGTCACCCTAAATGGTGAACCAATGGCTAATTGGATTAGTGGATGTCGTTTAAATAAGTACAATTTTCCACTAACCAATGAATTGCTAGAAAGAATGCATGCAGCCAAACAACAAAAGATAAAACGATAGCAGGTTATTGATGAAGCCCAAGAAGAAGCTCGACTTCAAGTACTCAAATGGAAGGCTGCTCTCAAGAACCAACAAATACCTATTCCCATCAACACTCTAAAACCAGATGACTGACAATGGGAGTCGCAGAAAGATGCAGTGTCAACAGATGATGAATGGTTAGATGGAATGGACCTTCGCATCAAAGTACAACTGAACAATCATAGCACAAATGCATTGGCCGACACAGGAGCTCAAGTAAATGCAGTCAGTTACTCCACGTACAAGAAAGCAACAAGTCAGTCTTTGATAGCAGGAATAACGACTATTAAAGATGCAACAAGAACCCAACACCAACATTGGGAGTAGTCAACTTAAATGTGATAGTACATGGATGATCGTACCCTCATCAATTTGTATGCTTACCGGATGAACACATGAATGAAACAATGATTCTTGGAATCTCATGGATGCAAATATACAAGGCAGTACAGAATTGGGATAGCAATCAACTCAAATTATCACATAAGGCGAACAACTCATTGTTCCAATTGCACCAAGCAAGGAGGAATAGAAAGGAGGTTATCAGCAGAGCAAACCACTAAGCAATCAATCTTCTCCATCCTATCGACAAGCAAATGCTACAAGTAGCATGCAAGGAGTCAGGAAAATTTGGGTACCAAAAGCACAGCTTAAGGACAAGCCGATTCAAATCTAGGTGCCCAAAAAACCATCTACAATACTGAAGACGGTTCCAAAGATCAAAGCACAAAGAGGAGCATCTTTGAGCAAGGAACCTAACACGAAATGTATTTGGAAAAAAAAGGAGCACTCATCTTCTCCGCAAACTGTAAAACCAATCAAGCAATGGAAAATTAAGTCTCAGAAGACTCAACCACATCATTCTGACCCAAGCAAACCAAGATACCAATGGCGGGAAAAAGCTCGACAATCATCAATTATTGGTACCGACAGCTCAAGAAATTAGTGTACCAAAGCATCCCGATGGTACAATCAAGCAAAGAGCACACAAGCTACAAGATTTTCTCTATGGAAGATAACAAAAAGAAACCTCGACATTAGAAACCCTTGAGTTACTTACTCAAGACCTAACTTTTGCACAACATAATGGTTTGAAGTGCATTGATCTTCAAAGCATGGTAGAGCTAACCAAGGCTATGCATAGGCATGATTGTTCAACCCATGCACACAGTCGTCCCGGAGTACGCCATCTAGGAGGGGTGGAAGGGAACTAAGCAATTAAGGGCAATGTTTGAAGAGGGAGGAAAAAAGTTTGATGTTAATGTGTATTTTTTGCAAAATTATCTAGTAATGCCCTTAACAAGTCATCACAGGGGAAATTTAACTCATAACATCTCCCCGATGAGTGTAAATAGTGCATATACTATCAGAAAATCATTAAAAAATAGTCTTTTATTGTTATTTTTCATCGTTTTTCTTGATATTGGGACTTAAAAATGGAGAAATCCAACAAAAAACAATAAAGCTATGTTTTTCAATGGATTTCTTAATTATTGGATTTTCACTTTGCTTTTTTAGTGCATTTTGTTATTTTCTTTATTTTTTTAATAAACAAATCAAAAATTAATAATAAATAACAGATGAGCTCAAATGGATAAATTGAAGATACACTGATGATCAGAAGGACAAGGCGAACATGCATAACAAATTTCAATCAAATCGGCAGGGGAAAATTTTTGAGTCTACCATAAATTTCATGGCCTAGTAGGACTAATAGGGATATTTGGGGAAAAATGGTTCGGAAAGTCCGAGTATAGATATCCAGAGTAGTCTAAAATCACCTCATTTTCACTTGTCGCCCTTGGAAAGAGCTTTTTACTTTCTTCGCGCGCAATTTTCGGAGTCCACAGTTGCCCGTTTACAGTGCCGTCTCACACGAGACATGAGGGGTAAGTTCTTTACTTATCAATGATCCATTCTGTACGGCCGATGCTAAACCCCATGAAAAAACCATAGAACCCGAGCAATGCATGAAGTCTTACGACCAAAAATTGACCATAGCGATCTGTCAGCTCAACCGAATCGGACGAGACTTGAACTGTAGCATGCCCCTACATAATAGAACACTTCTATATCAACAGTTTACCATTCGGCAGGGATCGAGGGGGTCCCAAGTAGAAAAGCTAGGTTTTGACAGATGCCAGAATTGGATTCGGACTCCCAGACAGCTTATAGACTGGGTCTATACACAATGCATATAGTTGGTTTTGTAATATCTATCAAGGCAAGCTCTCAAAAAGTAGAAAACAGCTCGAAGGCTACAAATCATCAATTTGACATGCGCAATCAAACTGACTCTAAATGGGCCAAAAATGGATGAGTTGCTTCAGGACTATGTAGCGGACAAGTCCATAGCCTCAAAAGTGACTAACCAACTCCACATGCCATGTAGTCACAAAAGTTGGTGAATTCACAGCCGACAAAGCACGAAGTGATGCCGTCAATACAAAACTTTACCAAACTCAATTTAGGATTTGTTTTAGGTGTATTGAATATGTTCATGTCAAAATTTGTCAGTTTTGCAAAAAAAGTTGACTACTATAAATAATCACGATTATTTACTTTTGTAATTTTTTTGGCTTGGAAAGGGTACCTTCACATCACCTAACATTTGTACACACCTATTACATGCCACATTTCAAGTATGAGCCAAAATGACCAATGAAAACTTGGAAAATAGTCAAAAAACACAAAGAAGTCCTTTCAAACCAATTTCTGAGTTATCAGTCACATTTTTTGATCCAAAGCACCTCATATCTCATACACAGAGTCTACATCATGCCTAGAACCAAGTTGAACCAAAGAATGTTCATTTTGAAAAAAAAATTAATAATCGTGAATATTTACTTTTTTGCCAAGATGGGGGGAAATTTCAACTTTGACTTCATGGGACCAAAGCACATGATGTCCCAAGTCCACTGACCAAGTTTGACCAAATTTGGAGCTCAAAATCTCAAAATTCCCTTATATCTACTGTTTCAAATCTGGAACCATTTTCACCCTTTGCACTCAAATGAGCTCATATTTCACTCAGAGTATCTATTTGATATATATTTCAAGCCTATGATGCCAAAATTGCAAAAAAGTTGAAATAATTCATGAGTTGTAAATAATCACGATTATTTACTTTTGTTGCAAAATTTTGCTTGGACTTTATGAATTTGATCTTTACATGTTTTTATGCATCTACGCATGTTCAAAAATTAATTTGGAGCAAATTGGACTCAATTTGTCAGCAATTCAAACTGAAGGACATTTCGGAGCGAAAATTGCAAAGGTTTTCTAACTTTGGCACTCTATTCGCCTAATAGGAGCAATGCAAGCTACAGAGAAGGCCAAGAAGAGGGTCTCCCAAAAAGAGAAGCTGCAAGAGCTGCCACCCTTCCAACTGGACCCTAGTTCAGTAAAAACGACAAAACAATGTACCTATCCAAAGAACAGCTTGAGAAAAACAAAACAACGATTTTCATAGGCAGGTTTAAATGTGAAGAAGGACATCAGGTAGAGCTGCAACTACTACCAAAAGAAATCTATGATGTTGTGGCAAAGCCTGACATGAAGGAGGCCAACAAAAGGCTCGGCCTCAAGGAATTCTACGACCAAGAACCATGTGGTGTAGACTTCTAGAAAGCCTATAAGCTCTTGTCTACAATCAAGGAAGACGAGTCAATCCAAATTACTAACCAGTAAGGGCAAAAAGTCGAAGTAGTCATCACAAAAGAGATTGTGGCCGAGGCTTTGAAGTTGCCAACAGAGGGGATAACAATGAGGGCAAGAGACAGGAAGACAGCATGGCATTTTCACCAAGGAGACTACTGCAACAACCTTTGTTGATCTCATCCAGAAGCAAGTAGAAGAACCAGCACGGTTATATAATCAACACTTCCATTTTCTAGCAAAGAGACCGCCAAGGTACACAACACCAAATCATGCAGTTGCGACTACATTCACACAAGTGTTGAAGTCGATAACCAGACAACCCATTGATCATGCACAATATGTGCTATGAACGCTGAAAGGTACCAAGAAAGAGGGTAAGATCACATATCTGGGTGCACCTGAGGACTAACAAGACTAGCAGACCATGCTATCGGCATGGCATACAATTTGCCGCCTGCCCCAGATCAAAACACATGGATTGTTTCAACACAGCCATCTCCAAGAACCACAAGGTCGATAAAAAGAGTTTACAAATCTGATGAAGAGTCTGCAGAAAGCTCTCATGAAGCACATACCAGCGAAAGCTCAGACAATGAAGAAAAGAGAGTCAGAAGAGAGGAGATGAAGAAGAAGGCAGTGACTGCACATCAGGAAGAACCTCAGCAAAAGAAGGCGAGGTTTGAAAGGGAAAAAGAAACCTATGAAAAAGCCACCAAGCTGCAGGTGAGGACCCAGTACGGTGGGTTCCAAGAGATATAAAAGGCCCTCGAACCAAGAATCCTGCCAGGAGAGAACCACAAGATCCCAAGGATTCTCGTGAACACATGTACCAGAAAGCAAAAGCCTTAAAGCAAAAAGAAGCTCAAGAAGTTGAAAGAAAAGCAAGGGAAGATGCAGCGGAGCAGTAGAGACAAGCTAAAGAGGCCCAACAAAGTAAAAGCGAGCACGACTGAGGGTGAGCAAGCCAAAGAAAAGGAGCTTGAACCTGAACCAGAGGAGGCAATAAAGTTTGAGCAAACCAAAGCAATAGAAATAGAAACCACGTGCTCTACAACCACCCAACAGGAAACGGCCGAGGCATCCATGAAGCCTCAAGAAGACAAAGCAATCGAGGCAACTCACAACCATAAGGAAAGGTACAACCCCTGCCGCTACCACAAACAGCTGCCACAACCCCACCCAAGGAGCCACCCACCGAGATTGCTGAAACATCTAGGCAGCTCACAAAGCAAGAAGACTGACAGACGAATGACGAAGTCATCCTTCAAGTTAATGAATATACAAAACAGATGCACGAGATGACTGAGAAAATGCAAACAACAGCACTTAGCCGTAGTGCTAAGGCTAGAGAGCTGGAGATGGTCATCGACGCTCTCCAAGGAGAGCTAGAGGATAGAATGAATGTCATCTCCGATCTGCAGAGACAAATCCAAGACCTGAGGGCTGAAGCTGAACAACACTAGCTATCAAAAGAGAAGCAACAAAAAGAAATGGAAGAGCTAGGTGAACTTCTCACAAAGTTAACAGATGCTTGTAAGACAAAAGACGAACAACTGACAGAGGTTACCAATGAACTCTTAACTACAACTCTGTCAGTACAAAATATCCAAGTGCAACTCGATGTAGCGAATGCTTCACTGCAATATTCAGAGCAAAGGATCAATGATCAGGCAACCTTTTTGCAACAAATAAGGAAAAATCCCGCAGTTGCCTTGATTAAAGGTACATATGAAGTATACAAAGTTTTAGAAAAAAGGAACAAGGATCTTGAACTTGAGCTAAAGTTAGAGCAGTGACAACTAAGAAACCTCGCATTGATGCGGGTACAAAGAGAAGAACAGTTACTCAAGGAGATAGTAGAGCTCACGCGAGTTAATCAGCTACTGCGAGATGGACATCAAGAGCTGGAAGAAGAAGCACGTACATAAAAACAACCACACATTGAAGTTACCTCAATCTCTTTTGCTGAGATGGAAACACAGCCAAGAGAAGGGCTAGGAGGAGAAGAAGACTTTCGGGTACCAATAACAGATGCTGATCAAGTGCCAATGGTCCAACTATCAAAAGCTAAAGAAGATGCACTTAAGGAGCAGGTTGCTCAAGAGACACATGAACAATGGAAAGCAACGATGGATTGGGAGTTGAGAGTTCTCCATTCAGTCAACGTTACTCAACTCACTCCCAACCAAATAAATGCACAATGGCATCAACATTCATTGCCATATCCCTTGATCAAGGTAGAGCTACTACAGGTTAAGAAAAGATTATACAAAGACATGCAGGCAGAAGACGCAGAGGAAGTCCACCCAAGTGGAGAAAGAGTTGGCTGAATAAGAATCCCAGATACTTGATTCTATTCACAAGAGCACTTCAGAAAGACCCGACCTTTTGTCCTGTACCAAGAGTAAGGACATGGCAAGCACATGAAGCAATGACAAAGAAGCGGCTTACATGGCTGAATTATCCGAGATTGCCAGCTCCAGAAAAGGGAACACCGACAGAGTAATACATGGTGAAAACCTTAACAGGCGCCATGATATTCTTCAAAAGTCTCCCTGATCTCTCATGTGCTATGCTCTACAAAATTTGCCAAATGCTGCTCACATGCATTGAAGCTTTTCACGAGCCAGAGCAAGCAGGAGCACTGTGGATGTCATTCCTCGAGGGCAACAAGGGTCAACCTTCTGAAGAAGTCCTTTATGGCTTCTACGCCCGATGCATGTTCTTGCCATCTCACAATATGTTGGCGTTTGAGGAAGCGTTCTATACAGGGTTCTTCACTTGGCAAACAAAGATTTTTGGGTGAGTGATCAACAACCGAACGTCCAGATTCATAGGCTACTCAACCATTGAGCTCAAAAACAGGGTTACCATGTAGTTCTTGCAGGTTCCAGACAAAGAAAGAAAGATCAGATATGAGAAGGCACTTCATGCACTTAAAGACCGCCTCGCCAGCCGTCAACCTGAAGATTAATTCAGCTCATAAAGCTGTGTCAAGGGACGACACATGCGAGGAGGTGGGGAATGTTAGCAGCAAGCTAACTTGGATACCATTTTTTGGAGTTCTCATTGTAAAAACATTTATTATTTTGATGAATTGAGAATATTGTAATCCCTATTTTCCAGATAAATATTGTAATTGATGAGCCTTGGCTACAAGCTTCTAGATTGTATCAACTTGTCTTTAGTTAGAGATCCCAGATTATTAGTTTTGACCACCAAAAATCTTGGCTATGGTATAAAAGCCAATTTTTGTAAGTAGTTATTAAGTTTTAGATAATGAAATGCACAGCGTGAGATAATGGTGCTCACTTCTCTCCTTCTCGCGCTTCTTATTCCCTCCCCGGTTGTCACATTGCGATCGCGTTTGTTGCATTGCAACCGTAGGTAAGAGCTCTACGCATTGACGTAATCATTTCACGGTATTTCGAAGCTTTTGGCATTGCCGAAAGCTACAACGTCTTGTAGCCTCTATGCACTAGTCGTGTCAGCTTCGTCCCATGATTGACAATTTATTTGTGGTTCTCGCTATGTCTGCAATAAGATAGGAGTGAGGTTAGACACCCGTCCCACAATTGATCATGTCCTTAAGGCATGACACTACCCTATACACTATGTGCCAGCTTCTGTCCACCACATCATTCCTAGGGGAGATTTGTTACCATATATGTGTTCATCATAGTAAGAGAATCATAACAATTAGGAGTAAGTAGATTAGAGATAGTGTACTCAATAAAAATGAACTTGCTTGATTGATTAGTATGAGAGAGAGAGAGAGAGAAGGGGGTACAAGCTAAGCATGGTGGCATTATATAGGCCTATGGTAGGAGATGTGAAATGAATGATTTGATGGATATGCACCACAAGTGGTAACGGCAAGGGTTGTGTGAGCTACCACAAGTAGCATGTGACTATCACGTGCGTAGTACGTGTTTTAGGGAATGAGTAGCATGTGTGAGGCGTATAGGTTCCATAGGAAAAATGTGAATATGCACATAAATGGTGCATGCTTGGCTTAAGGGTTTGTTCTCACTATGAGTGTAAGCTACATGCTTACCTCAAATAAGCCCCCATAAGCTAACGCTTACATGATAGAGCATGGATTCTGATTAGGGTGTCTAATATGGGTTACATCCGATAACTACATAGGACTCATAAAGATCAAAACTGATGCAAGAAAAATAGTGTATGTCTTACCTCCAAACTATATGGTTTGGGGCAATGTCTAAAACCTCATCCTATGTAGATCGTGCATGGAGGTTTTGATTCTTGGCTTCTATGTTACTCTTACCCACTCAACTCTATTAGTTTCTGGGAAGATTCCTTTCGAAAAATTAACTGAAAAATAAAACGATTTTATATGGCATTGGCAACTCAGTGGAAGGGGAGGATGGCGAGCAATCTTCTTGAAGGTCGTGATGCCATCTCTCTATTTGTCCCTATCTCTCTCTCTCTCTCTCTCTCTCTCTCTCTCTCTCTCTCTCTCTCTCTCTCTCTCTCTCTCTCTCTCTCTCAGCTTGCTGACTTGTATGGGTTGCTCTATATGCCATCTCTCTATTTGTCCCCCCCCCTCTCTCTCTCTCTCTCTCTCTCTCTCTCTCTCTCTCTCTCTCTCTCTCTCTCTCTCTCTCTCTCTCTCTCCAGCTTGCTGACTTGTATGGGTTGCTCTATATGCCCATGACTTATTTCCAACTTGCTATTGGTTACCTCTTCCATGTGTTTAATACTCTCCCCCCACGCCTCGCACAAATACACAAGTTAGTTAGATGGCAGGTCTTCCTGGGAAGTAGGTTGAGCTCAAGCAGTATGATGAGTTTGGCCAGTATGTTAAGGGAGAGAGTGAACCCATACATGAAGCGTACACACACGCGCGCACACACACACACACACACACACACACACACACACACACACACACACACACACACACACACAGAGAGAGAGAGAACCCATACATGAAGCATACACACACACACACACACACACACACAAACACACACAGGAGAGAGAGAGAGAGAGAGGCTTTTGAGACATTGCTATAATTTTGAATTTTTCAAATTGTAGAGACCTACCTTGCGGGATCAATAAAAATCTCAAGATCTCAAGATTTAGTTTCATATTGAGATTAGTATTCCAACCTCATTCCCGTGGGCTCCCATGTATGCCAAGAATACATACCACCACATGAGCTGTTAGGCCTAGGGTAAGATAGGGCCATGGCGAAGGGCGATGACACACATCCGATACTGTTACCATATACATGTGGTAGTGATGTGTGTGAACACACTTAGGACCGTCGGGGCATTTTTTCCCTCACTAGGAGGTTTTCCCCCCGTGCATTGTATATACGTCCATCACTATAGGGCTAAGGACCGTCGGGGCATTTTTTCCCTCACTAGGAGGTTTCCCTCCCGTGCATTGTATATACGTTCATCACTGTAGGGCTAACTTATCTTTTTCATTGCACACTAAGTAATACTCTCTCTCTTGTGTGCCTTAAGCTTCCTTCATCTTCTCCAAGTTGTGTGTGTTTTCCTGCAACCCTAATTCCAACAATTGGTATCAGAGCAGGTTGCATCCTCCCACGCTCAGTCGCTAGTTGCTCCAGCAAACGTCTGCTCAGATTTTTGATTTGGGCTCATTTTGGCCTCTGTTTCCACTAAAGACAGTATTGTGCAGGCTATTTCGTCATTTTGTGCAAACTTTTTTGTAAGTGCCATTTTTTGCATATAACAGGTCCCTTAAAGACTTCTACAGTTTTTGCTATATAGCAAGTGTTGTTCCCGCTTTGTTTCTCCTCTTTTTGGACAGTTTTCGCATCAAGTGCAACATTTACCATGGCTGACAACAATACAGATGTGTTCAAGATGTTTGCTGCTGAGGACAGATTGGATGGGGACAATTACCCTATGTGGGCTTATATGATGCAACATGTTCTTGTGTCAAAGGGCGTCTAGAATATTGTGTAGGCCATTGATGTACGTCCTGGTTCTGAGGATGTAGGCGATGTTGAGGATGTTGTAGGTCTTGCTGCAAGGATTGCTGCTCTTAGAGTTGTTTTGCCTACAACTGATCAAGCCTGTTGGGATGTAAAAAATGCACAAGCTCATGCATTGATTGTGTTGTCTGTGAAGCACACTATTACTCTCCACATTCGTTAAATGAAATCTGCCAAATAGGCTTGGGATATTCTCACTGGTCTTTATGCAAGTCGCAATGAGGCTAAAATTGCATTGTTGCGTAAAGAGTTAGAATTGAAGATTATGCATGGGGAGGATGATATGGCACTTTCCTTGCTGGTGTCAAGGATATCAATGAACAACTTATTTCTGTAGGTGAAGTCATTTCAGACAATTCCCTTGTGCAAACTGTTCTTGATGCCTTGCCAGATTCTTACCAGACTTTTGCTAGTACTTGGAGACTTATAACCCAAGGAAATCTTGAAGTTGTCAAGTTTGATGCATTATGCACATTGCTGTTGCAAGACTCGCTTTCTAGGAAAAATAGGACTAGACAACATGCAGTTGAACATGCCTTTATTGCTGCTCAAAGACAAGGTGGTAACAGTAATGCAGCCACTTCTCATGGTTCTTTTGCGAGTGAAAAATCACTTGTTCCTAATGCTTATGCTGGTGGCAATTCGTATGGAAATTCTGGTGATAAGGGCAAAAAGAAGATGCATTGCCATTATTGTAAAGCTAATGATCACTTGATCAAGCAGTGTCCTAAGTTGAAGGCCAAAGATGCTAAGAAGAAAGAGGGTGGTTCCATTGCCGATGCTGGTTCCACTACAAGGGCAAAAAGAAGATGCATTGCCATTATTGTAAATCTAATGATCACTTGATCAAGCAGTGTCCTAAGTTGAAGGCCAAAGATGCTAAGAAGAAAGAGGGTGGTTCCACTGCAGATGCTGGTTCCACTGCAAATGTAGCTATTGTTGAGTATTCTGTGAAAGGAGACTATGATGCTGATGTTGATGCCGAATGGGCTTTTAGTGCAGAGTGTACCTATAATCCTGCTTTTCATGATGCATGCATGTCAGTTGCTGCAGATTCACATGTGTGATATTTTGACAGTGGTGATACAAAGCACATTACCTCACATCGTGATTTATTCGTCCCTCATGGGAATTCATTCACTTGTGCCAACAATGCCTCTTATCCGGTTCAGTAGTTGAAAAGATTGTGCTTACTGCTTTCACACTTGTTGATGACCTTTATGTACCTAGGATCAAGAAGAATCTTTTGTCTGTATCTGCACTTGCTACACTTGGTCTCGTAGTCAAATTTGTGGATGATAGATGTATTGTACATGATCTTAGTTTTGGTGATTGAATTGTTGTATCTGGCATTTTATGATTTGGGCTATATAAGCTCACTTTGTATGACAAGTGTGGGAAAATTTTTGCAAACGTAGTTGTGGATTCAAAGGCTATCTTAGATGCAAAACTTTGGCATGCACGTTTTGGTCATCTGAATTTTTCCAATTTGCAGCGTTTGCAGAAATCTGATATGGTTGCTTCTTTGCCACCTCTTGAAACACCTATCAAACATGTTTGTGAAGACTAGATTTTGGGTAAGATGCAACATTTGAAGTTTCCAAAGGATGCTTTAGTTCGGGCCACATGCAGGTTGCAGCTTGTACACAGTGATGTTTGTGGGCCCATGTAAACTCCATCCTTGGGCAATTACCTTTACTTCATGACTTTCATTGATGATTACTCCAGGCATGCATGGCTGTATTCGCTTAAAGTAAAGTCTGAAGTTTTTATGTGCTTCAAACAATTTTTGACTATGGTTGAAAATTTCTCAAAATGTACTATGGAACCTTCCGTTCAGATCGAGGGGGGGGGGGTATATGTCTCATGAATTTAATGCATTTATGGCTAGGTGGGATAAAACACCAATGTACAATGCATTATACACCTCAGCAAAATGGTGTTGCTGAGAGGAAAAATTAGTCACTTATGGAAATGACATGATGTATGGTCAAAAGTCAAGCTTTGCCGCATTTGTTTTGGCTTGAGGCCATCATGTGTGCCACTTATGTACTTAACAGGTGTCCTACGAAAGCTTTGTAGTCTATTACTCCATATGAAGCATGTCATGATAGAAAGCCTTCTATTGAGCACATGCATGTTTTTGGCTGTTTTGCATATGCTTTGGTGCCACAAACACATCACAGAAAATTGGATGATAAGGCAGTCAAATGTATTTTTGGTTATAGTGCTGAAAGCAAAGGCTACAAATTGTATCATCCACAAACAAAGCATATTCTGGTTTAACGAGATGTTGTGTTTGTGGAAGATTCTATTCAGCCATTGTCGTCATATATTAGAGACAATAATGTAAGCTCACACGACATTTATGACACTTTGTTGCCTCTTTTCAGTGGTGGAAGTTCGAATGTAAATTCCAATGAGGCAAATGTATAGCCTATGGGGGTTTCTAAAAATGTTACACATCAGCCAATTACTGATGCAGATGTACATGATGTACTTGATGAGGAAAGGGCTGAAAATGAGCAGGCTAGAGGTATGCCAAAATGGCTAGTGCATACATTGCGTGACAGTAAATTGGGTGCACCTTTGTCTAGTTGCACTCGTTCAGGCTCTCACCATGCATCTTATGCATCAGATTGTTATGCTTTGGCTGTGTCTAGCTTACATGATGTTGAGGAACCTCTGTCTTTGATGAAACACATAATTCAAAAAATTGGACGGTTGTCATGCAATCAGAATATGGTGCACTTATAGAAAATGATATATGGACTTTATGTGATTTGCCTCTAGGCAAAAAGGCCATTGGTACGAAGTGGGTTTACAAGTTGAAATGCAAGCCGAATGGTGAGATTGATCGCTATAAGGCTCGACTTGTTGCAAAAGATTATGCACAACAAAAAGGCATAGATTATGAAAAGACTTTTGCTCCCACTTGTCGTATGACTACTGTGCATTTTCTATGTACATTGGCAGCTCATTTTGGTTGGGGTGTACATCAATCATACATTGTTACTACTTTCTTGAATGGTGACATATTTAAGGAAGTTTATGTAATGGAGCCTCGCGGTTTTGTCAAGAAAGGACAAGAGGATAAGGTGTGCAAATGTAACAAAGCTTTGTATGGGTTGAAGCAATCTCCTCGTGCTTGGTATGAGAAGGCTGACACTCATTTGGTCAAACGAGGCTTTTGTAACAGTCCAATAGAAAGCACATTGTATGTAAAGCGTGAGGGTGATGTACTTCTCATTGTGGTTCTTTATGTGGATGATTTCCTGACCATTGGACCAAATGAGAGACATATTGCTGAATTTAAGGATGATTTGAATGCTACTTTCAAGATGAAAGATTTGGGGCTGTTGCATCATTACTTTGGTATACAATTTAAGCAGTGTGATGGTGGTATTGCCTTGTGTCAGAAAACTTACATAGAGACATTGCTATGTAAGTTTGGACTTGAGGATTGAAAACCTATTGCCACTCCCATGGAAACAGGTTTGAAATTGACTCTTCATGATGCTGGTGATCCTCCAGATGTCACTCTTTACCAAAGTGTTGTTGGATGCCTTATTATGTATGCAACACGTGGCTGGGTATTCAATTTGTAGTCTCATAGGTCAACAGATTTATGCATAGCCCAGGGTCTAAGCATTGGCAAGCTGTCAAGAGGATTTTTTTCTACTTGAGTGGCACTTTACATCTTGGCTTGTTTCATGCCAAAAGGGGATCATTGTCATCAAAACTACATGCTTTTTGGGACTCAGATTGGGTTGGTTGTTTTGACATGCGAGTGTCCACAATTGGTTTTTGTTTCATGCTTGGTAGTTCATGTATATCATGGTTGAGCAAAAGAAAGCAACCTACTGTGGCCACTTCGAGTTGTGAGACTGAGTACAAGGCAGTCTTCACAACTACGGTTGAGTGTATATGGCTCAGACGCCTTATGGGTTGATTTGGGTGTTGGACAGGACACTGCTAACACTATCTACACTGACAGTCAGAGCGCATTGGCAGTTGTGAGGAACCTAGTTTTTCATGCTCGCACAAAGCACATTGAGGTGCATTACCACTATGTTAGGGAGACGCTCTCAGCAGGAGAGATCAACTTGGCTTATGTGCCAACACAGGACAACCTTGCAAATCTTTTCACAAAGGCATTGTCTCGTGAGAAGTTTGAAGCTTTCCACAAAGCTTTGGTCTTACTCCCCTTTGTGGACTGATCATGTCCTCCGGGCATGGCACTTCCCTTTACTCTATGTGCCAGCTCTCGTTCACCGCATCACTCCAAGGGGGATTTCTTACCATATACATGTGGTAGTGATGTGTGAACACACTTAGGACCACCGGGGCATTTTTTCCCTCACTAGGAGGTTTATTCCCCCGTGCATTGTATATACGCCCATCACTCTAGGGCTAACTTATCTTTTCCATTGCACACATAGTAATACACTCTCTGTTGTGTGCCTTAAGCTTCCTTTGTCTTCTCCAAGCTATGTGTGTTTTCTTGCAACCCTAATTCCAAGGGCATGCATGGTATCTTAGACAACTCTTGATTTATCATCATACATGGCTATTAGCTAGAGTGGCAGCAAGGTTAGCAAATTTCAAGTTCTTCTGATTTTTCTGTGTTTTCCATTTTTAAATTGGACAAGAGCTTTTGCTTTGCAAAGCAAAGTGCTCTGCAGGCCATATGAGAATCAAGCCTTCTAAAGCCATACCAAGGTACTGCTCATTGACTTGCAAGCAAGAGCAATGACAAACATTTTTGGGGGATTGGCAATAAGAGGATATAAGCTCACATTTTACGTTTAGCAATGACGAATTGTGATGTATCCATGCCAGTATAGATTGTGAAAGGCACGTATGGTATCAACTCAAAATGTTGAGACTGTCATTGAAGCCAAGGGCTTATCACTCTATTTTTTTGATACGCATGCATGGCGTGCCTTGGGGCATTGGCGATAAGAGGATATAAGCTCACATTTTACGTTTGGCAATGACGAATCGTGATGTATCCATGCCAGTATAGATTGTGAAATGCACGTATGGTATCAACTCAAAATGTTGAGACTGTCATTGAAGCCAAGGGCTTATCACTCTATTTTTTCTTTATATGCATACACGGCGTGCCAGTATGGTGGGACAAGATCTTTTGCTTTGCAAAGCAAAGTGCTCTGTAAGCCATATGAGAATCAAGCCGTCTAAAGCCATACCAAGGTACTGCTCATTGACTTGCAAGCAAGAGCAATGACAAACATTTATGGGGCATTGGCAATAAGAGGATATAAGCTCACATTTTACGTTTGGCAATGACGAATCGTGATGTATCCATGCCAGTATAGATTGTGAAAGGCATGTATGGTATCAACTCAAATGTTGAGACTGTCATTGAAGACAAGGGCTTATCACTCTATTTTTTTGATATGCATGCACGGCATGCCAGTATGGTGGGATTTGTTCCACTGAATCATTGTTTATTCTCCTGCTATAACATCAACTACTTTGTCACAGACGAGGTAAGATCTTGTTTGCTTCTACCGATGCTTCTCCTATTGATGTTGTTACAGGGGTTACCCATAGCTGTAAACTTTACTCGATAACATTTGAGGCTAGTATATTTGCTTGTGATAGTTGTATATGACTACATTGGTGGGCACTTTTTATCATTGGCTCTATGCACAAGGTGCAACCAATACATATGATCCTTTCTATGGGTGTCAAGTAGGCATGGCCTCGCTATCAAGTAACTAATTCATGGACGACATGAATCAACTAAGAAAGCCTCAAACCAGGTAATCTCTTGTTTTAAACACCAAAGAAAGTCTAGTATGACTACCTTCTTTTGGGTGTTGGAAAATTTTTACTTATTTTTATGGGGAGATATGGTTATCTTAAGATCTAGCTGTGAAAAAGATTCCAACTTGAGAGGATCTACATGTTAATTTATAGCATTGATTATGCCTATAGAAGTGGTATTTCTAGGGGTATGACCTAATTAATGCCAAATCACTCCATGAGTGTTGGTGGTCGTTAATTGATCTCTTCACTCCATATGGTAGAAGGTCATAGATTGGCCTCTTCACAATTGTACTTTCAAGGAAATAAGTCCTCGATCTCCTAAAGTGTAGTGGGTAAGTTCAACTTCCCAAGTTTATTACAATCACTATTGGACACGATAGACTATGTTTGTCATAATAACTAATATCTAATTCTCCTAAATGATTTTTTCATGTTAAACTGATCATTTAATATGGGGAAGTGCCAAGGGAGAAAAAGCTAGAATATTGGTTAAGCTAGGAGACCGGCCATAGTAGGGATCCAAAGGAGGGAAAATAGGGATCCAAAGGGGGGGCGATCTGCAAAAGAGCAATGTGCAACAATGGGCTTTAAAGACCCTAAGGTTCAGCCCATTAAGAATTCCAAAATGCTAAGGTTCCAAAAATCAAAGGTTGTGTCCAATGGTCAAGCTTAGAAAAATTGGATGCTTTGTGTGTGTACAAAAAGGTCTTCATGATTCCTACATAGGAGGGGGCGAGCCCTGTAAGTAGGGGATGTGAGAGAAACACACACACACACTCTCTCTCTCACACAAGCTTCCTTTACACAAAGGGAATGAGGGACACATGTCAGCTCCCTAGCCCAGATGTCCACAAGGTGCACTCAAATCCTATTGGATGGTCATGGAGGTGGACCAATGAGAATTAGGCTAGAGTAAATCTAGTTTAATTCATTTGAAAACACTTAATAAAAGAACCAATAAGAATTAATCTCTCTAGAAGACTATTGGACAGTCTCCCAAGGGGGCCAATGAGCATTCAGCAACCCAATGGCTTGCATGATTCCTATTGGCCAGGAGACAAAGGGGTCCAATGAGAGTTTAGTTGCATTAATTAATTATCTAAAGCTCTCACAAAAGGGGAAAGGGGAACACATGTCAGAAGGCTATCACTTATGCTTCTTAAATCCTATTGGCTAAGCCTAGAGAGGTCCAATGAGGTGCCAGCAAGAGGATTTAGCAAGAGGGTCGACCAAGAGAGAGAGGGGGCTGATTTTTCAAAGGCATTATTCCACACACACTCACACTAGCTCATGTGTGAAGCAAGAAGACTCTCTCTCTCTCTCTCTCTCTCTCTCTCTCTCTCTCTCTCTCTCTCTCTCTCTCTCTCTCTCCTTCTCAAGCTTTAATTGAAAGCTTATCACCTACTCCAAGCTTGTGAGAAGGGAGGCCTACACCAACAACTCTTGTCTTAGTGATGCAAATCCAACCAAGAGCCAAGCTTCAATGCATGCTCATCTCCTCTACCAAGCTAATTACTAAGCTATGCTATGCTAATATGAGTGATTATGTGTGGAGATGTACTTCTTTCTCATAAGACTACTCCTTCTTCCTCTCAATCTAATCTCATACCCCGCTAGCTCTCACCATCTTGGAAGGTGTGTGAGATCTTGGGTCTGAGACCGTGAGGGAATTGATGTTGTGTTTTATAAGTGTTTGTTGAGTGCTTGAAGCTTCCATCTTCATTGCGCTAGCTAGTGATTGAAGGAACACAAAGAATTGTATTGTAAAATGTCTCCCTTGATAGGGGAAACCTATAATACAAAGCCTTTTGGAGGGGGGACCGGCTCCATGTAAATCCGGTCCTCAAATGTTGTCAATACATTAATTTCTCTCTCTTTTGAAGTATTGTTCATGCCTATCTAACTAGGTGTTATGATTTTTGTTGCTCTCTCCACACAAGCACTCTTGTTATGCTCATTAGGAATCTATTCTAATGAAATGCTGACTATGTTCATGCTATTTTCCACTACACACAAGTTACTAGGCCATTAAATGTTACATTGGTATCAGAGCACAAGGTTTCTCTTTTCTTGCTCAAGAAGGGAGGTCCTCAAGCTAGCTATAAATGGTTGGTATTATCAATTGCAATTGAGTAAGTAGAATAGGGATTTTTCAGCCTTGCAGTGCGCCTGCCCTTGTGCAGATAACGGGGCATCACCGTCGAGAGCTATGGTCTTAATAGTGGAGTCCTACGGGGCTTGCCT
Source organism: Adiantum capillus-veneris (assembly GCF_014529385.1). NCBI lineage: Eukaryota > Viridiplantae > Streptophyta > Polypodiopsida > Polypodiales > Pteridaceae > Adiantum > Adiantum capillus-veneris. Next base: position 115,266,570 of record NC_140943.1, on the reverse strand, counting down.
ATGGCTTAACCACTATTGAGCTATTAGAAGCTTGATAGGAGCCGGTGCTTTTTTGGTGTTGAAAGACCCTCTCTTCTATTCCTTGCAATTAATGATATTCAAGCCATGGGTACAGTAGCTTGAGTTCTTTCTAAAGGGGTAAAGAGGAGTAGCCCAACTAGGGCTTGAAGTACCAAAGTATACCTAAAAAAGTTTACACCTAAAAGTTGTTAGAATGGGTGACAATAGTAAAGAGAGTGAAATTAGTGTTTATGGCTTTGATTTTGCTAATGAGCAGACTACTAATGATGCCCCTATGCTTGTTAACTATCTTGTTTCTAGGCTACAACAAGCCATGGGCAATCCATCCCTCCAAAGTGAAGTGCAGTGGCAGCTTCATGCTCATGGGATTCTCCAAGATCCCCACCATGACGAGAGAGTACCTAGGAAGCCTCCTTGTGAGACTTCCAAAAGAGGCCTCTCTCCGATTTGGGAAGAAGAAGGGGATCCATACGAAGGGCTCAAAAATTTGCTTCTTGATGACGCATCTCCAATGCTCGGGAAAAATCATTTTTCCAAACATAGAAAATTCCTCTCCTTGAGTTTGCCAAGAGGAAATTTTAGAAAATTAGGGGTATTCTTCAGGTTTTTACACTATTTTTCTCTATTTTGGGACAGAATTCTCCTTTTTCCCTTGCACTCAACCGGCATTTTTGAGATTGGAAACGACACGATATTAAGCTGAGACACATTTTTCCCAAACATTGTGCATCTCCTTCTCAAAGGAGAACTCAAGAGCCCCCACCAAAGGAACGAGAAAGAAGTGAGTCTCCTGCCACCTCGACGGAGATGGCTCCACGAAGACGGTGGGCAAAACGCTCTCCATCACCTGCTAAATGGAGAAGACCATCGCACACTTCTCCACACCATAATTGAAAGAGGGATGATAAAAAGCAAGAGAAGAAAAAGGCGAGAAAGAGGTCACCCTCTTCTCGATCTTCTTCATCCTCTTCCTCTTATAAAGAAAGTGATAGTGCGGACAAAGAGAACCAAGGCAAGAAAAAGGCGAGAAAGAGGTCACCCTCTTCTCCATCTTCCTCAAATTCTTCATCTTCTGAAGAAAGTGATGGTGCAACTTTTGAACCATCAAAAAGAAGAGGCCATAGGAAATCCTATGCCGCATGGAAGAGATTTTCCAAGATCAAGAAGTTCAAAGAGGGAGAAAAGAGAATCTCTTTCCTTACCTACGATGGCACCTTTGGTGCTACGGACAAAGTCTTGGCTTTCATCCAACAATTTGATATAGTGTTTGGAGATGAGGGCTTCACAAAGTCCCCTAAGCTATGCATTTTCAAAAGTCCGCCCGGAAATGGTGGTCTAGCCTACGGGCCGACAGTGAAGCTCTACGAACATGGAAAACTTTAAGAGCTTCCATTATGAAGCAATTTTTGGCTACCGATGCCAAAGACAAAGTACTCACCGAATGGCAAAGCAACTTGAAGCTCTCTCCCTACGAATCCATTCATAAATATGTAGACAAGTCTTGGGACTTACATCTCAAAGCCACTGTCTTCAAAAAGATAGATTTTGGAGAGCAAAAACAACAATTTTGTGCGGGCTTAACTGAAGAAATGGTGGAGTATGTCAACTCCCAAAGGCCACACACCATATCTGCGGTTATACACCATACTATGGTGGCTTCTTGAATCAATTTCCAAATAGGGGCTAAGAGAAATCTTAAGCTCATGAAAAACAAGGGTTCCAATGAGCCTAAGGGGAAGGACAATGTCCAAAAGTCTCCTAAGGGCAATTCCAATAACAACAAATCTAAGGAGAAGGGATTTTACAAAGGCAAAAATGAACTCTCCTGTAAAGAGCTTGAGCGTTATCGCAAGGATAACCATTGTTTCAAGTGCGGCGAGCAAGGGCACGCGTACCGCGCTTGTCCCTAAAAGAACACCCTCCATGAGCCTCCTAGAGCTACCTTGGTCGAAATCCAAGAAGAGGAAGCTCACCACAAAGGATCTCCTCTATGCCATGCTTGGGGAAAGGTAAGAGAACATGATGCTTTTATTCTCTTTGACCTTGGTTCTACTCACAATTTCATGTCCGCGGAGTTGCCCACCAAGCTAGGCATCCAAGCCTATGATATGGGAGATGTCCTACCCCGTAGATGGTGCTTTCAAGGGGCAAGAAGCTTCAATCACTCCCTTAATTGGGAAATTGAGGCTCCATTTCCAAAGCTATGTGGACAAAATGGACTTCTTTATCTCTCCTCTCAAGCACGAGGATGTAATCCTAGGGGCACCATGGTTTGATTGCATGGCTGCCAATGTTAAATTCTCTGAAAGGAAAATCTACTTTATGTACATAGATGCCAAAGAGATGGGTAACACCATACCCATTGTACATGATTTTGTGTGCCGACTATAGAGCACTAAATAGGATCACTATCAAAAATAGGTTTCCCGTTCCACGGGTAGAAGACCTATTTGATAAGCTACAAGGGTCAACCTACTTCAATAGGATTGACCTAAAAAGTGGCTACCATCAAATAAGGATAGTTGATCAAGACATTGTAAAGACCGCATTCCACACTACGTTTGGCTTTACGAATATATAGTCATGCCTTTTGGCTTGACCAATGCACCAGCCACATTCAACCGCTTAATGGAGAAGCTATTCAGGCCTCACTAAACCTTCACTAGAGTGTTCTTTGATGATATTATCATCTACTCTAATTCACTAGATAAACACAAGCAACACCTCCATGTAATATTTCAAGTCTTAAGAGCAACTTTACGTTAATCGAAAGAAAAGTGAGTTTTTCTTACAAGAGATTCAATATTTAGGTCACATTATCTCTCAAGATGGAATTCAAATGGATCCATCAAAGTTAGAGGTAATAAAAGGATGGCCTAAACCAAGGAATCTTCTTGAACTAAGAAGCTTTATGGGTATGTGTGCATACTATAGACACTTCATAGAAAAGTTATCACTAATAGGACCATTACATGACCTAACAAAGAAAAACGTTAGGTATACATGGTCTGCCAAGGAGAACAATGCTTTCTAAAAGCTTAAAGAAAAGCTTATCTCTCAACCTATGCTAAAACTGACAAATCTGTCAAAGCCATTTGAGGTCCAATGTGACGCTTGTGGTGATTGCCTTGGAGTTTTTTTACTCCAAGAAGGGCACGCCATAGCCTATGAAAGTCGAAGGCTCGACTCTGTTGAGCAAGCTCTAGGCATATATGAAAAGGAACTCCTCGCAGTTCTACATGCCTTAGACTCATGGAAGCACTATTTATTGGGGACTCCTTGTTAGGAAATAAGACGTAGCTAAATAGATAATTGAGTAGATTACTTAATTAAGAAAGACAGATTTACATACACGAGATTATAGAGTAGAGAGAGAGAGAGAGAGTACACACGATATACGTGGTTCACCCAATGTGGGCTACGTCCACGGGAAAGCAGCCACTCAATGGCTTTAGTACTTCAAAACAAGAAGTAATTTACAAAGGGATTATACCCTTAATGGAGCTCCCGCCTTGCTTCACTCTCACCACCTCACACTCACCTTGTTGCATCAACTTCACACTATGAAATGTGTGTAGAAATGACCTCCTTTTATAGGCCAAAAGGGCTGCCCTCTCTTATGAGAGACAGCCATGTGTAGCCGCCCTTGTGGGAATAAGTCCAAATCGGACCCTCCAATCCACCCATGTGTGGCCGCCCTTGAGAAGACAAGTCCTCTTTTGAATTCGGCCACCGGGCACCGGCCATTGACTTCCGACCACCGGGCACCGGCCATTGACTTCCGACCACCGGCCATCGGCCAACCAACCGGTTGTTTTCCGACCACTTTCTGCCCGCCGTCCGGCCATAATATTCCGGCGAAAAAGAATATTCCGGCGAAAAAAAAAGTCTCGGGGGCCTCCGCCCCCGAGGCCTTTAAAGTTGCCCCTGATTCTTGTCCGTGAAAATTTTGGTTTCCGGTGAGTGATTTTCCTTCACGCACGATGGCTTCTCCTCATAATGGGGGCCTTACAAATGTGCGCTTTTACCACTGAAAATTACAAGGGTAAATCGGGCTCCATACTTAACAATCTCCCACTTGGAGACTGATCTCCAAACCAAACCTGTGACTGCTTTCCATTCTGGCTTCTTATCCTTGAATGCCGATTGAAGATGAGCAAAAGCTCAACTTCTCCTTGTTGACCACCTTTGTAAACATGTCTGCAGGATTTTCACTTGTATGCACCTTTCCTAGCTTTAGTTGTCCCTCTTCCAAAAGAGTGCGTATGAAGTGATATCTCACCTCAATGTGCTTTGTCCTTGAATGAAAGGCTGAGTTCTTCGCAAGATGGATAGCGCTTTGGCTATCACTGTACAAGACACAATTGTCTTGTTTGAATCCAAGCTCTTCTAAGAATCTGTGAAGCCACAGAATTTCTTTGCTTGCCTCCATCATTGCTACATACTTTGCTTCCGTGGTAGAAAGTGAAACCACTTTCTGCAGCTTTGAAGCCCAGCTTACTGCTGTGCCTCCAACCGTGAACACATAGCCAGTAGTGCTCCTTCGAGTATCTTTGTCACCTGCCATATCTGCATCAGCATACCCTTCTAGAAAAATATCAGTTCCTCCAAAATACAAAGCATTTGTTGTTGTCCCTTTTAGATACCTAAGTATCCACTTCACAGCTTGCCAATGCTCTTTACCTGGGTTGTCCATGAACCTACTCACAACTCCCACTGCATGTGCAATGTCTGGCCTTGTCCAGACCATAGCATACATTAGAGAACCTACCGCTGCAGCATATGGAACTTTAGACATATAGGCTATCTCCTCTTGTGTCTTTGGACACATATCCTTCGTTAGTTTAAAATGACCAGCCAAAGGTGTAGAAACTGGTTTTGCATTTTGCATTGCAAACCTTTCTAGTACCTTCTTGATGTAATCTTCTTGAGATAGCTTTATTGTTTTCTTCGTCCTGTCCCTTGATATTTTCATACCAAGTATCCTCTTTGCAGAACCTAAATCTTTCATTGAAAAAGATTTGGACAGCTCCTCTTTTAGGTCTTTGATGTCCTGCATGTTAGCACTTGCAATCAACATGTCATCAACATACAACATTAGGATGATGAATTTCCCATCTCCCAAATTCTTCGTATAGACGCAGTGATCCGAGTTGCATCTTGTGAATCCATGATCCAACATCCATCGATCAAACTTCAAGTACCATTGTCTTGATGCTTGCTTTAAACCATACAAGCTCTTCTTTAATCTGCAAACCATTTTCTGCTTACCTTTTACTTCATACCCCTTTGGTTGAAGCATGTAGATTTCCTCCTCTAAGTCACCGTGAGGGAATGCCGTATTTACATCCATTTGCTCGAGATTTAGATCATGAGCAGCCACAAGGCTTAAGACAAGCCTAATTGAGTTCATTTTTACAACAGGAGAAAATATTTCATTGAAGTCAATACCTTTCTTTTGAGAAAAACCTTTTACCACAAGCCTAGACTTGTACCTTTTCTTCCCACCTTCTTCTTCCTTTATCTTGTACACCCATTTGTTTTGAAGTGCCCGCTTACCTTTAGGCAACTCAACCAACTCCCATGTTTGGTTGTGATGTAGTGAGTCCATCTCCACTTGCATGCTCTTCATCCATTCTTCTTTGGATTCATGTTGCATAGCTTCTTCATATGATTCCGGCTCTCCACAATCTGAGATCAAGAGATGGTTGAAGGAAGGAACAAACCTTTCTGGAGGTCTACTTGCTCTTGTAGATCTTCGGGGAATAGGTTGAGGCTCCTCATTTGGTTGACGTTGTTGCACATTGTCACCGTTTGCAGTCCTTGAGTCTTCACTGTCCTCAAGCTCCATGTACTCATCACCTGTTTCTTTTGTTTGTTTTCTTTCCAAGTAATCTTTGTACCTATTTTGTTCGTTAAAAATTACATCCCTACTCCTTAAGATTTTACCATCTTCAGGATTCCATAGGCGATACCCAAAGTCTCCTTCTCCATAGCCAATGAAGAAACACTTTTTGGACTTTGCATCTAACTTTGATCTTAGGCTTCTATCTATGTGCATGAAAGCCTCACACCCAAACACTTTGAGAAATGCATAATTCACCGGTTTACCTGTCCATGCCTCTTCTGGAACTCCCCCATCCAATGCCGTTGAGGGTGACCGATTGATTAAGTACACAGACGTACTTACAGCTTCTGCCCAAAGTTCAAGCGGTAGGCCTGCATGTAGCCGCATGCTTCGTGCTCGTTCCATGATTGTCCTGTTCATCCTTTCCGAAATCCCATTTTGTTGAGGTGTCCTTGGGGTTGTCCTTTGCCTCCGAATGCCATTGCTAGCACAAAAGCTTTCAAAAGCTTGGCTGCAATATTCGCCTCCATTGTCGGATCTGAGGCATTTAACCTTGGTACCTGTTTCATTCTCCACAAAGGCTTTCCACCTTTGAAATATGGAAAATACATCGGATTTATTCTTCATGACATAAACCCATGTTTTTCTAGTCGCATCGTCTATGAATGTTACATAGTACAATGAGCCACCAAGTGATGGTGTACTTGCAGGACCCCAAACATCAGAATGAACCAACTCAAGTTTTTTATTCTTTCTTTCATTTCCTGATTTTTGAAATTTTACCCTCTTTTGTTTACCATAAACACAATCTTCACAGAACTCTAAGTCCACTTCTTTCAAACCTGGTAGAAGCTTCTTTGTTTGAAGGATTTGCATTCCTTTGGCACTCATATGCCCAAGTCGGTAGTGCCACACCACACTGTCAACTTCTGTAGTTGCTGCACAAGCTGAAGGTTGAGTGCTAACAGTACACAAGTAAAGTGTACCGACTTTTTCACCCTTGGCAACCACCAAAGATCCCTTTGAGATCTTCCACCGTTTGTTTCCGAATGCAATGTTGTGACCTTCATCGTCCAATTGTCCTGTAGAGATCAAATTTTTGCGAAGAGAAGGAACATGCCTAACATCTTTAAGCTTCCATTCATTTCCGTTAGCAGTTTTGACAGAAACTGTACCCTTGCCGACAATCTCACAAGCTTCATCATCTCCCAAGTATACATACCCAAAATTACCTTTAGTGTAGTCTTGGAAATGTTGCTTGTGTGGTGTCGCATGGAATGAAGCCCCGGAATCTACTATCCAAGAATTAGACACATTGTCTAATGAGAGAATTAGAGCATCTTGCTCTACTTTACCTGCCACATTGGCCTCCGATGTTGGCTTGTTGTCTTGAGACTCTGTCTCCTTCTTCTTCTTGGACCAGCAATCCTTCTTGACGTGGCCTTTCTTGCCGCAGTTCCAACATTCAAGAACTGACTTTGTGCGTGACTTGCTCCGCCTTGAGCGATCACGACCCTTTTGGTTTTTGAACCTCTCCTTAGGCCTTCCTCTTGTTTCCACTGATAGTGCAGCACTTGATGATTCTCCTGTGCTTCTCCTTCGCATTTCCTCGCTTAGGAGAACACCCACAACATCATCAAACTTAAGAGTATTTGTGCCAGAGATAGAATTACTTACAGCCATCACAAGGCTGTCCCAACTATCTGGTAGAGATGATAGTATAAGGAGAGCTCGTACTTCGTCATCGAAATTGATTTTCACTGATCGAAGTTGACTTATGTTTGTGTTAAAGTCATTTAGGTGTTCTGCAACTGAACCATTCTCTGACATCTTTAGATTGAACAAGCGCTTCATAAGAAATACCTTATTGGATGCCGATGGTTTCTCGTAGAAGTCGTCAAGTGACTTCATCAAGTCCTCCGTGGTCTTCATCTCCGAAACATTGAAGGCCACCGTTGACGCCAAGCTTAACCGGATTGTTCCCAGTGCCTTTCGATCAAGGACAATCCATGCTTCATCTGCCATTGTTGCGGGCTTCTTCGCAAGACCGCCTAGTGGCAAATAGAGGTCCTTCTGGTAGAGATAGTCTTCAATCTGCATCTTCCAATGTTGGTAGTTTTTGCCATTGAACTTCTCAATCTTGAGCTTCCCTTCCTCCGCCATAACTCCCACTCAATTCAAGGAATCCTTTCCTTGAGATAATTTAGCTACGAGCAAACCTTGCTCTGATACCAGTTGTTAGGAAATAAGACGTAGCTAAATAGATAATTGAGTAGATTACTTAATTAAGAAAGACAGATTTACATACACGAGATTATAGAGTAGAGAGAGAGAGAGAGAGTACACACGATATACGTGGTTCACCCAATGTGGGCTACGTCCACGGGAAAGCAGCCACTCAATGGCTTTAGTACTTCAAAACAAGAAGTAATTTACAAAGGGATTATACCCTTAATGGAGCTCCCGCCTTGCTTCACTCTCACCACCTCACACTCACCTTGTTGCATCAACTTCACACTATGAAATGTGTGTAGAAATGACCTCCTTTTATAGGCCAAAAGGGCTGCCCTCTCTTATGAGAGACAGCCATGTGTAGCCGCCCTTGTGGGAATAAGTCCAAATCGGACCCTCCAATCCACCCATGTGTGGCCGCCCTTGAGAAGACAAGTCCTCTTTTGAATTCGGCCACCGGCCATTGAATTCGGCCACCGGGCACCGGCCATTGACTTCCGACCACCGGGCACCGGCCATTGACTTCCGACCACCGGCCATCGGCCAACCGACCGGTTGTTTTCCGACCACTTTCCGCCCGCCGTCCGGCCATAATATTCCGGCGAAAAAGAATATTCCGGCGAAAAAAAAAAGTCTTGGGGGCCTCCGCCCCCGAGGCCTTTAAAGTTGCCCCTGATTCTTGTCCGTGAAAATTTTGGTTTCCGGTGAGTGATTTTCCTTCACGCACGATGGCTTCTCCTCATAATGGGGGCCTTACAAATGTGTGCTTTTACCACTGAAAATTACAAGGGTAAATCGGGCTCCATACTTAACACTCCTTTCATTCAGCGGCGGACGGATCACCAAAGCCTTAAGTACTTCATGACGCAGACCAGGCTCTCCGACAAACAAACGAGGTGGCCACATTTTCTTTCACAATTTCATTTTCATAATACTCACATTGCTGGCAAGCATAATCAAGTAGCAGATGCACTCTCAAGACGGCCGAGAGTGAATGCGGTTTCCATAGCAACTCACAATGATCTATCTTCTATGATAGATGAGTACGCTATTGATCCTGATTTTAGAGATGTGATTTCAGTCCTTGCACTAGGGAAGAAAGAGGAACCATTTACTTTACAAGATGGTTATCTTCTCTATGGCAATAGACTATGCATTAGTAACTCACTACGTGAGGTATGAATCTCATGCTCCTCCTTATGCGGGGCAATAGAGGAACCATTTACTTTACAAGATGGTTATCTTCTCTATGGCAATAGACTATGCATTAGTAACTCAGTACGTGAGAAAGTAATGTATGAATCTCATGCTCCTCCTTATGCGGGGCATAGAGGGATTCAAACTACCCTAAAAGGTATTGAAACAATTTATGTTGGCCTACCATGAAAGCAAACATACAAGAGTATGTTTCTAAATGTGTGGTATGCCAAAAGACAAAGTTTGATAGAGGGAAGCAACCTGGATTGCTTCAACCTTTGCCAATCCCTAATTCACCATGGGAGAGCATATCCATGGATTTTATCTTTGGATTGCCTAAGTCTTATCCATGGGAATACGGGAATATGGATGATAGTTGACAGGTTTAGCAAACAAGCTCATTTTATACCTGTCAAAAAGACTATCAAAGCCCATCAAATGGCAACCCTCTTCATATCACAAATCTTCAAGTACCATGGCTTGCCAATGTCCATAGTGTCGGATAGAGATTCTAGAATGACCAGTAATTTTTGGAAGGGTCTCTTTGAGAATTTAGGGACAAGGCTAAATATTTTTTCGGCCTATCACCCGCAAACGGATGGCCAAAGTGAAATAGCTAACCTAACAATTCTTGATCTACTAAAAGCCTATGTAATGGAAGTAGATCAAAGATCCCAATGGGAGAAGTACTTACCCTTAGTGGAGTATGCCTACAATAACATTGTACATACTTCCACGGGAAAAGCACCTTTCGAGGTAATTGAGGGAAGATAAAAAATTCTACTGCTACTTAAGGCACATGGGAAGATCTTCGCCGTAGATGAGTATAGCCGAGACCTACAAGAATCTTTCCAAAAGATTAAGGATGCTATCTCTATCTCACAGCAAAGGCAAAAGGCTGCTGCTGATAAGCACAGAAGAGCCCAAGCCTTTAAAGAAAATGATTGGGTCTTACTTAAATTTTCCAAGGCTCAATTAAGGCACACGACGGGAAAGAATCCTACGGGACACCAAAAGTACTATGCTAAGTTAGCAAAAAGGTACTATGGTCCCTTCCAGATTCTTAGACCAATCAATGAGATGGCCTATCAACTCAAGTTGCCCAATCATTGGCCCATACACAATGCTTTTCATGTGAGCCTACTAAAGCCTTACAAAGGAGAGCCACCTCAAGAACCAACTATTGAAGACCCACCGGAGATCGAGGACCAAGAAGAGGTGCCGCAGCCAGAGTCCATTCTCCGGCATGAAAACAAGGTATTAAGAGGTGGTAAGACTATCTGACGATATCTTATTAAGTTTAAGAATTATCCTTTTGCATATGCTAGATGATGCAAGGCATACAATTAAAGGATAACCTAAACCTTGTCAATGATTACAATGCTTCCCTAGAGTAAGCGAACGTACAAATGTTTTAAATGAATAAAGTTTTCGTCTTATAAGACTCTCTTTTTCTTTATTGTGCGCAAATGTGAAGTAGTATGCATGCTTAGAATCAAGTTTGCAAAGATGACGTCTCCCAAACATCAAGTAGAGCTTATCACTATGCTATGGAAGATCAATAGGACTAATGTGCAGACATGCTTGCGGCAGCTTAGGCTCTCAAGCGCCAAATGGATTAGTCATCCATTTTGGAACGATGTCATAGGGTAAGATAGGGATCCTCTACCCGCTAGAAAAAGGACTAATGAATAGGCTTTATCTTCTCTACCCCATAGTCGAGTACGACTATGATTTCAAGAGAGAGGTAATGTCTTAATAACTAATATCTAATTCTCCTAAATGATTTTTTCATGTGAAACTGATCATTTAATATGGGGAAGTGCCAGGGGAGAAAAAGCTAGAATATTGGTTAAGCAGGCAGACCGACCACGGTAGGGATCCAAAGGGGGGGCCATCTGCAAAAGAGCAATGTGCAACAATGGGCTTTAAAGACCCTAAGGTTCAGCCCATTAAGACTTCCAAAATGCTAAGGTTCCAAAAATCAAAGGTTGTGTCCAATGGTCAAGCTTAGAAAAATTGGATATTGTGTGTGTGTACAAAAAAGTCTTCATGATTCGTACATAGGAGGGGGCGAGCCCTGTAAGTAGGGGATGAGAGTGAAACACACACACACACACTCACAAGCTTTCTTTACACAAAGGGAATGAGGGACACATGTCAGCTCCCTAGCCTAGATGCCCACAAGGTGCACTCAAATCCTATTGGATGGCCATGGAGGTGGACCAATGAGAATTAGGCTAGAGTAAATCTAGTTTAATTCACTTAAAAACACTTAATAAAAGAACCAATAAGGATTAAGCTCTCTAGAAAACTATTGGACAGTCTCCCAAGGGGTCCAATGAGCATTCAGCAGCCCAATGGTTTGCCTGATTCCTATTGGCCAGGATACAAAGGGGTCCAATGAGAGTTTAGTTGCATTAATTAATTACTCAAAGATCTCACAAAAGGGGAAAGGGGGACACATGTCAGAAGGCTATCACTTATGCTTCTTAAATCCTATTGGCTAAGCCTGGAGAGGTCCAATGAGGTGCCAACAACAGGATTTAGCAAGAGGGGTCGACCAAGAGACAGAGGGGGCTGATTTTTCAAAGGCATTATTCCACACACACTCACACTAGCTCATGTATGAAGCAAGAAGACTCTCTCTCTCTCTCTCTCTCTCTCTCTCTCTCTCTCTCTCTCTCTCTCTCTCTCTCTCTCTCTCTCTCTCTCTCTCCTTCTCAAGTTTTAATGGAAAGCTTATCACCTACTCCAAGCTTGTGAGAAGGAAGGCCTACACCAACAACTCTTGGCTTAGTGATGCAGACCCAACCAAGAGCCAAGCTTCAATGCATGCTCATCTCCTCTACCATGCTAATTACTAAGGTATGCTATGCTAATATGAGTGATTATGTGAGGAGATGTACTTCTTTATCGTAAGACTAATCCTTCTGCCTCTCAATCTAATCTCATACCCCGATAGCTCTCACCATCTTCGAAGGTGTGTGAGGTCTTGGGTCTGAGACCGTGAGGGAATTGATGTTGTGTTTTATAAGTTTTTGCTAAGTGCTTGAGGCTTCCATCTTCATTGCACTAGCTAGTGATTGAAGGAACACAAAGAATTGTATTGTAAAATGTCTCCCTTGATGGGGGAAACCTATAATACAAAGCCTTTTGGAGGGGGGGACCAGCTCCATGTAAATCCGGTCCTCAATTGTTGTCAATAGCTGTTGGAATTAGGGTTGCAGAGAAACGACACAGCTTGGAGAAGACGAAGGAAGCTCAAGGCACACAATAGAGAGTGTGTTTCTTAGTATGCAATGGAAAGATAGATAGCCCTAGAGTGATGGGCGTATATACAATGCACGGGGGAAAAAACCTCCTAAAGAGGGAAAAAATGCCCCGGCGGTCCTAGTGTATTCACACACATCACTACCACATGTATATGGTAACAAATCCCCCCTGGAGTGATGCGGTGAACGAGAGCTGGCACATGAGTAAAGGGAAGTGCCATGCCCTGAGGACAGGATCAATCAACGAAGGGGAGTAAGCCCAAAGCTTTGCCGGAAAGCTTCAAGCTTCTCACGAGACAATGCCTTTGTGAAAAGATCTGCAAGGTTGTCCTGTGTTGGCACATAAGCCAAGCTGATCTCTCCTGCTGAGAGCCTCTCCCTGACATAGTGGTAATGCACCTCAATGTGTTTTGTGCGATCATGAAAAACTGGGTTCCTCGCAACTGCCAATGCGCTCTGACTGTCAGTGTAGATAGTGTTGGCAGTGTCCTGTCCAACACCCAAATCAGCCATAAGGCGTCTGAGCCATACACACTCAACCGTAGCTGTGAAGACTGCCCTGTACTCAACCTCACAACTCGAAGTGGCCACAGTAGGTTGCTTCTTGCTCAACCATGATATACATGAACTGCCAAGCATGAAAAAAAAACCACTTGTGGACACTCGCGTGTCAAAACAACCAGCCCAATCTGAGCCCGAAAAAGCATGTAAGTCTGGCAGCAATGATCCTCCCTTGGGATAAAACAAGCCAAGATGTAAAGTGCCAGTAAGGTAGCGGAAAATCCTCTTGACAGCCTGCCAATGCTTAGACCCTGGGCTATGCATAAATCTGCTGACCTGTGAGACTGCAAACTAAATATCCGGCCTTGTGTTGCATACATAAATGAGGCAGCCAACAGCAGTTTGGTAAAGAGTGACATCAGCAGGATCACCAGCATCATGTAGACTCAACTTCAAACCTGTTTCCATGGGAGTGGCAATAGGTTTGCAATCCTCAAGTCCAAACTTACATAGCAATGTCTCTATGTAACTTTTCTGACACAAGGCAATACCACCATCACACTACTTAAACTGTATACCCAAATAATGATGCAACAGCCCCAAATCTTTCATCTTGAAAGTATCATTCAAATCAGCCTTAAATTCAGCAATATGTCTCTCATTTGGTCCAGTGATCAGCAAATCATCAACATAAAGAACCACGATGAGAAATACATCACCCTCACGCTTTACATACAATGTGCTTTCTGTTGGACTGTTACGAAAGCCTTGTTTGACCAAATGAGTGTCAGCTTTCTCATACCAAGCACGAAGAGATTTCTTCAACCCATACAAAGCCTTGTTACATTTGCACACTTTGTCCTCTTGACCTTTTATGACAAAACCGCGAGGTTGCGTTACATAAACTTCCTCGAATATGTCACCATTCAAGAAAGCAGTAACAATGTCTGATTGATGTACATCCCAACCAAAATGAGCTGCCAATGCACATAGAAAACGCACAGTAGTCATACGACAAGTGGGAGCAAAAGTCTCTTCATAATCTATGCCTTTTTGTTGTGCATAACCCTTTGCAACAAGTCGAGCCTTATGGTGATCAATCTCACCATCCGGCTTGCGTTTCAACTTGTAAACCCACTTCGTACCAATGGCCTTTTTGCCAGAGGCAAATCACATAAAGTCCATGTGTCATTTTCTATAAGTGCATCATTCTGATTGCATGGCAGCCATCCAATTTTCTGAATTCTGTGCTTCATCAAAAGTCAGAGGCTCCTCAACATCATGTAAGCTAGACAAAGCCAAAGCATAACAATCTGATGCATAAGATGCATGGCGAGAGCCTGAACGAGTACGACTAGACAAAGGTGCATCCAATTTACTGTCACGCAAAGTGTGCACCAGCCATTTTGGCATACCTCTAGCCTGCTCATTTTCAGCCCTTTCCTCATCAAGTACATCATGTACATCTGCATCAGTAATAGGCTGATCTAAAACATTTTCAGAAACCCCCATAGGCTGTACATTTGCCTCATTGGAACTTACATTCGTATTTCCACCACTGAAAAGAGGCAACAAAGTGTCATAAATGTCCTGTGAGCTTACATTACTGTCTCTAGTACATGACAGCAAGGACTGAACAGAATCTTCCACAAACACATCATCCCGAGAAACCAAAATACGTTTTGTTTGCGGATGATACAACCTGTAACCTTTGCTTTCAGCACTATAACCAACAAAAATACATTTGACAGCCTTATCATCCAATTTTCTGCACTGCACTTGTGGCACCAAAGCATATGCCAAACAGCCAAAAACACGCATGTGCTCAATAGAAGGTTTTCTATCATGCCATGCTTCATATGGAGTAATAGACTGCAAAGCTTTCGTAGGACACCTGTTAAGTACATAAGTGGCACACATAATGGCCTCAAGCCAAAAAGAATGCGGCAAAGCTTGACTTTTGACCATACATCGTGCCATTTCCGTCAGTGACTTGTTTTTCCTCTCAGCAACACCATTTTGTTGAGGTGTATAAGGCACTGTACATTGGTGTTTTATCCCACGACTAGCCAGAAATGCATTAAATTCATGAGACATATACTCCCCCCCTCGATCGGAACGGAGGGTGCCCATAGTACATTTCGAGACATTTTCACCCATAGCCAGAAATTGTTTGAAGCACAAAAAACTTCGGACTTCGCTTTAAGCGGAAATACCCATGCATGCCTGGAGTAATCATCAATGAAAGTCACGAAGTACAGGTAATTGCCCAAGGACGGAGTTTGCATGGGCCCACAAACATCACTATGCACAAGCTGCAACCTGCATGTGGCCCGAACTGAACCGTCCTTTGGAAATTTAGAACGCTGCATCTTTCCCAAAATACAGCCTTCACAAACATGTTTGACAGGTGCTTCAAGAGGCGGCAAAGAAGCAACCATATCAGATTTCTGCAAATGCAGCAAACTGGGAAAATTCAGATGACCAAAACGTGCATGCCAAAGTGTTGCATCTGAAATAGCCCTTGAATCTGCAACAGCATTTGCAAAATTTTGTCCACACTTGTCATACAAAGTGAGCTTATACAGCCCACGGCACAAAAGCCCAGATGCAACAATTTCATCACCAAAACTGAGATCATGAACTGTACATCTGTCATCCACAAATTTGACTACAAGTCCTGTTTTTTCTAGAAAGTGACTCTTGCAACAGCAATGTGCATAATGCATCAAACTTGACAACTTTAGGATTTCCTTGGGTCATAAGTCTCCAAGTACTAGCAAAAGTCTGGTAGGAATCTTGTAAGGCATCAAGAACACTCTGCACAAGGGAACTGTCTGAAATGACTTCACCTGCAGAAATAAGCTGCTGATTGATATCCTTGACACTAGCAAGGAAAGTGTCCATATCATCTTCCTCATGCATAATCTTCGACTCCAGCTCTTTACGCAGCAAAGCAATTTTAGCCTCATTGCGGCTTGCATAAAGACCTGCTAAAATATCCCAAGCCTGTTTTGTAGATTTTGTTGAACGGATGTGAGGAACAATGGTGCGCTTCATAGACAACGCAATCAATGCATGAGCCTGCACATCCTTAACATCCCAACGAGCTTGTTCTGCCGTAGGCAAAACAACTCTAACAGCTCCAATCCTTGCAGCAAGACCTGCAACATCCTCAACATCGCCTACATCCTCAAAACCAGGACGTACATCAATGCCCTGCACAATGTTCCAGACACCCTTTGACACAAGAACATGTTGCATCATATAAGCCCGCATAGGGTAGTTGTCCCCATCCAACGTGTCCTCAGCAGGAAACATCTTGAACACATCTGTGTTGTTGTTGTCAGCCATGGTAAACGCTGCACCTGATGTGAAAACTGCCCGAAAATAGGAGAAATGGAGCGGGAACAACCTGTGCTATATAGCACAAACCGTAGAAGACTATAAGGCACCTGTTATGCACAAAACGGCACTGACAGAAATTCTGCACAAAATGACGAAATAGCCTGTGCAGTACTGCCTGTAGTGGAAACGGAGGCCGAAATGAGCCCAAATCAAAATTCTGAGCAGACCAAGCTCTTTGAGTTCTCCCAAATCAAAATTCTGAGCAGACCAAGCTCTTTGAGTTCTCCCAAAATTTTTGTCGACCTGCGAACGCTCGCCAAAGCTCACTGAAATTGGAGAAAGTGAGCAGGCGTGTGCTGGAGCAGCTGGCGACTAAGCCCGGGAGGACGTGACCTACTCTGATACCAATTGTTGGAATTAGGGTTGCAGAGAAACGCACACAACTTGGAGAAGATGAAGGAAGCTCAAGGCACACAATAGAGAGTGTGTTTCTTAGTATGCAATGGAAAGATAGATAGCCCTTGAGTGATGGGCGTATATACAATGCACGGAGGAAAAAACCTCCTAAAGAGGAAAAAAATGCCCCGGCGGTCCTTGTGTGTTCACACACATCACTACCACATGTATATGGTAACAATAGCTTAATCTCTCTCTCTTTTGAAGTATTGTTCATGCCTATCTAACTAGGTGTTGTGATTTTTGTTGCTCTCTCCACCCAAGCACTCTTGTTATGCTCATTAGGAATCTATTCTAATGAAATGCTCACTATGTTCATGCTATTTTCCGCTACACACAAGTTACTGGGCCATTAAATGTTACAATGTTGATCGCCGCTAACTAATAGTTAAGCAGTTCCTTGCAGAATCTACCCAAGAGGTTTGAATTTACAGAATCTAACCAAGGGGTTTTGGATTGCCAAGGCAACACCCAAGGTGACCAGTTCAATATTTCTTGATTTTCACTAATCTCTCATTTAGTGTCTAACAGGTTAAAGACATACCGAGCCTTTTGAGGCTAGATTTTTGGTGATGTACCTTTCAAGTTTGGAAAGTGCACTTGAATCCGGGTAAGTGTAAGCGGGTTTCCATCTCCAGGTAAGCATATGACTTGGTTTGGTTTCAATTTTAAATATACTTTTGATTGAGTTTTCCAAGTTGGATGCTTATGCTCAAATGCTTCATCCATTTTGCTCTTCAGACACATAACAAGGTCATGTTGAAGTAAAATTTTTTGGGATAGTAGTGTCCCTAAACCCTACAATTATAGACCTGCATGGTAGGGATTTGTTTGGCACATGTTGATAGTCACAAGGTGAGCAACATGGTCTAGGAGCTCATGGAGTTCGGTTTAGCCAGTGTGGAGTAAGATTCATGAGGGTTCCTCTCACTCATGTCGCAGAGTGTTTACAGTTACCTTTACACACAAGTACATCTCGTATTTGATGGATGTCATACTTGTTAACGTCATTATATTAGACATATTCCACATGTGGAGAATATGATTCTTTGGGATTGACACTGGCACCTCTTTACTCAATTATGTGTCACGACAGAGTCCCTAGGTGCTGGTCAAATCCGTTTCACAAACCATTTAAAGCACGTCGTTTCAGTGGCCAAAAATTATTGGAGACCTGGAAAGACTTGTTAAGTTTACAAGTGTTATCAAACAACATAAAGCAGATGGTTGTTTACACCTATAGCAAGGATTTGATTATGAAAATGTTTCATTATTGGTATCTAGATATGATTAATTTTCACATTCTATTATGGTCCAAATATGTTAGCCGCCTTTCGCGTGATTGCAATAGAAAGTAATTACTTCTTTCCTTGTGTGCGGTGAGCATAACATTCGCCATAAGCATTGTTAATTATGGCCATGAAAATGTAGGTTCGGATCCGTTTTTGCTAAATGCATGCACCCTAGGTGTTATGGGCCCTAGTGTTTAGCAAAAACAAATTAGGAGCGGCATGCAAATTCATGAAATTCATAGCTTATAAAGCATTCTGCACTATATGTGCAATACTTCTATGAGACTTATTGTGGGTCTACCAATCATCATCGGAGCCCATGGCTCGTTTTGGATTTTTGTAGATAAGTTGACTAAACTTTGTACAATTTATTCAATCCACTATTCTAAAAACTAAGCTGGTTGTTTATAACTTGTATTGATTTTATAAATTATTCCAAAATATTGGGCGTTGTTGTGACCCACATTTACTAGTCATTTTTGGAAGACTGTATGTAAAGTGTTGAGTAGAAACAACTCAATATCACTACTACCACTAATCTAGAGACAAATAGGTAGTTTACAAGTGTTAATCTTGTGGTAAAGGATATTTTAAGCGCATATGTTAGCACAAATTCAACCAAATTGGAGAGGTTATCACTCTAGTTTTCTCACCACATGGGGCAAAGCATGTTGCGATTAGGTTTAGTCCCTTCATGTTTGGCTCAGGTTGTCAACCCGATCACTAGTTGTGGTGGGATTTTTTACTGATGAGAAATGATAACAAGTCAAGGAATTAATCATTGCTAATGAGTTATTTCACTATGTAACTTTCATGGAAAGTGAGAAGAGGTATTCTTTTGGACACCTCTTAGCTATAAAAATTCATTTAAAATACTCTAGTGAGTTATGAATACAAATTGCACACTATGTTGGATATAGGCCGATTACACAAAATGATTGCAAAGGGACAATAATGTGGAAAATCAAGATGTTCTTCTTGATTTCATTGAACCTCCTACCGAACTGTGTTTCGATCCAATGGACAGTTGAATCCACGAGGGATGCCAACGTGGAAAACATCAGTGTTCTTATAAAAATATCACCACTTTTGTTTTCGAGGATGAAAACGCTTCTCCAAGGGGGGAGTAATGTCAGCGTAGAGTAAGATGGGCCAAGCCAAGGTCCAGGACACACATACAATACATGGGCCCTATATTTAGCAGTCCAAGGGCTTATATTAGGCATGGTTGGGTGGAGATGTGCATGTGCTAATCCCCAGTCTCTCATACGGGCATGTTGGTGAAGGTGTTGGCCTCTCCTCGCATTTGAGTCGCTAGGTTCATACGAGCGTAGCGTTAGATTTTACTGCCTCCACTCCATGCGTTCACAAGGGACAATGGCTGCATTGTTCTCTTTTCCCTGCTAGCACACTGCTAAAGTGCCTGGTAGAATTATAATTTTGAGGGACGGGGGGGGGGGTCGCCCAACTTAATGCAGGTTTATAAACCAAGTCTCTCCACATGGTCCAATGGTTGCTTGCCAACGTGGACGCGCTCGCCCTGCCGCCTGTGCTGTATGAACCCAGTCCGAGTTGCAACTTGCAAGAGCCCAAGATTCGTTTTTCACAATCAACGGTGCCAAATAAGCGCCCTGCGATTTTTACAAATTACGGGTTCTTAAAGAAGATAAGTAAGTTGCAAAGCGGAGGGTTGACATCACCCCAGTTCTCTGCTGCTCGATTCATCCAGGTACTCACTCCTTCACAACTTTGATGGGTTCCACTCTGTCTCTGTCTGCAAAAAAGGAAACGCTAAATTTTAACGCTCTGCAATAATTCGCGCACTTTTAGATTTCTGTTTCTGCTCATCTGCAAGACAGATTGTGGTGGATTGGCTTTGAGTTCGCTTCCTTTGACTTCAGTATGATGCATCCGAAATGTAAAGGTTTGAGCTCAAGCAGTGTAATTGTAGCTTGCCTGTGTAGAAGGCAGATGATATGAATGGCGGATGGGTCTATAGGGACTGGGGAGTTTTGTACGGCTATGTTAATACCTTAGATTATACTGGTACTGTAGATCCTGTGCCCTCACTAGAGAATTTCATGAATTAGTCTTCGTGTAAGAGCTATGCCTACAAAGCTTTGTCTCCTTTAAAGAAGGACACTCCATGCATCTGTTCGTAGATGTCGTCAATATTAGCATGAGCCTCTATATTGGCAAAAGTCAAATTCTGATTTAAAAATTTTAGCTGATGACTAGCACTTCAACAAATCTCGAGTCTAGAATGCTGCCAATCGATGTGTTTTGCATTGGAGTATCCTACATGTATGCGGACTGATTCGTTTTGTATTATTAACATCTTCACGAATGTCAGAGTCTGCCATTGGTTTTGATTTTTTATCTGTATTGGATGGGATATGCCACTTTCACGACGTTGTAACTTTTTACAAGGACTAATTCAGTATCTAAGTTGAAGCATTTGTTTAAACCTTTGAATTTTGTAATCAGTCCCATGTACCTTATGTGTTCTCTCATTTTATATATATCTTTTTCCCTAGTTGCTATGGTTTTCAATGTTTCAGGACAGCAGCCTCTGTACAGGTCAAAGGACACCCAACTGGCCTTTCGAAGAAATTTGTTGCACTTAGGGTGTCATATTCTGCTCATTTTAGAGTTGAGGCTATTGCCTTCAACCTATTTTGCATATTTGAGCACCATGAGGAGTTGCTTCAGTCGGGTTACTCTGTTTTCCAACTCCTAATTGTTCTTGCGCGATGCTCCATCCTAGTTGCATGCTGCTTGAAAAGATAAACTAAAATTTTCTGTTTTATGTACTTGAAATACTCCTCTCTGTGCTCAATGGGTTTATAGCTTTGTGCGTCTATTTGAAACACTTGGCCATACAGCTTGTACCCTATTCATGAACTCTTTTACACAGGGGGGCAAGTGTCTTGTAGAGATACTTGCTATCAAGAAATATTGTTTTCCAGGGATGTTTGCTTTGGAGTTTATGTCCAGCAGGATTTTGAAATATTATTTGATAGTCTGCACAGGGATACATGGGTGGAGGAGCAATGATTCGTGGCATGGCACGATTGATGGGGGTCGCAGCAGCAGGGACTGCTGCAATGGCTCCATCATCTTCTCCAGCTTTCTGCCATGCTTCGACGCAAGAACATTCAGCCAACATGCCATCTGCGCTACATCTGTCTCAGAAGGAGGCTTCTTCTGGAGGTGTCCCTTCTGACATGCGATTCCTCAATGCAGATGACTTGGAATATTCTTCAGATGAGGATTGGGGCAAACTCTCTTACAATCGCCTTGTATTTTCCACTGCTCCCTCGGAAGAGGAAGTTGAAGAGGCCACCAAAGAGCTACATGCTGCTCTTCATCTGTAAGAATTATTTCTGTAGTTCACATGATTGACCTTTTTTGATGTGATTGCATTCTTGGATAAATAAGTTTTTGGAATTCAGTGACCTTCCCAAATTGGTTGTTAATTCGTTGGAGCAAGGCTGCACATATTAGAGAGAAAAGTTACCTTGATCTGTGGATGATCAGTCTGATGAAATTTGCGCAAAGAAAGAAGCTAAGAGTACTCTACTCTAGGACTTTACAGAGGTGAAGGAAGAGTAATAACTGGATAGTAAGGTGTATATATGGATTTTGTACAAAGCTCAAGCCTATGAGACATGAATGTGATGTACGAATTGTCAAATTGTCCAAAATTTACACATCCAAATTTTTAAATTTTATAACTGGATTGATAGTTAAATATATTGATGTTGTATAAAGTCCAAACATATGAACATTAATGTGATTGACGTACAGAATGTCCATTATCCAAATTATTTCAATCTATTGACTGGATAGAGATAAATTGTTGGTGTTGATGCTGTATAATCTCAAAGATTAATGTAGATTTTGTGTGTGTGGAGAGAAAAAGAGAGAGGGAAGGAGGTGTAGTAATGTTGGCTTTTTCTAAGTTCTATGCTGAAGTTAAAGTTTTGTTTTACTGCAGCTCCATTCCTGCCTCTAGTTCTGTGGAAAAAGAGAGCCCAACCATGCCTGTGGTGGAGAATGAGGAGAAAGAATTTGTTCCGGCCATTGTGAATCAAGAGAGGGCAACAGAGGAACAGCTTCCATCTTTGTCTGCTGGCCTGGGTCTGCTTGCTGCAGGAAGCAGCTCTGTTTATCAAGCATTTCATTTATTGCAGACTAACTCCAAGGTCCAGGTAGAGAGCCTCACCTTAGTATTACTGCTGATTTTATTGTCATTTTGGGCTTGTAACACTTGCCGATGAAGATTGATGGTACTGTCTTTTTTCCCACCCTCTGATCAACTTTAATTCTGGTCCTATTCACCTCTAAGTGGAGCTTTCTTGGAAGTCAAATTTTGTGTTTCAATGCGGGGCTGTGGAATTTTCTTTTTTCTTTTTTGCGCATGTGGGGGGTGGAGGGGAGGACTATTGCATGTACATCTCCTAGATTTTCTCATGTGCCGGAGGTCTTTCTTTGAAACGTTTCTGGTGTTGTCAGCATCATCCTGACATGCTAGAGATGTCTACCACAACTGATTACATGCATGGGGAAGTCGAAGTATGTACTGTGTATGATGGAGTGGATGGTTTGTATTGTCTTGTGGAGAACTACTAGGAGTCTTTAGCTTGCACTTTCGAATCTAGGCTTTTTCTGTAGATGTTTGTTTCTCTATATTGTTTTGTGGATGGAGTGGATGTTTTTCTAAGATTTGTCAGAAACTTCCTTTGTGAGGGCTGTAGAGACCTTGTGTATGCAGTTCTCTTTTATCCATTCCTTTCATTTTACCTCGATGGGGTCATCATGTGGATAAGCTCTTTAACTGCTGAGCTAGTGGTGCGACTCTTGACAAGACCTGTGTGTCAGGCCAAGGGTCATGAGATGTGGGCGGGCCACAAGTATGGCCCTGTCGGTAGAGGCCCTAGGGCTAGGCCCTCCAAGTGGACGTAATGTATGCTAGGGGGACACTCTATAAAGGTGCATGGTCGGGAGGTTAGAGGCATGTTGGTCTCCCCTTAATCTCACACTTCTTTTCATTTCTTTTCATTGGAAGGAGCGATGAAAAATTACTGTTTGCTTTTCTAATTAACTTCTTTTTATTAGTAGATTGAGGGATGTAAAAGCCAGCATGGTTATCACAAATTTGCGTGTTGCAGGATGCAGTCAAATCGCTTGCTCGTGATCCGGCAATCTGGAAAGCAGTTTTAAGCAACGAAAAGGTTTTGGAGCTCACCCAAACTTTACAGGAGGGACATGGTATGTGTGCTTTTATTTTTTCCTCTTGAGGATCGAGCGGGTAGTAACTGTGCTGTGCTGCTCTGCTGTTTTGACAGAAACTGCTGCTTCTGTTATCTTCAAGGAAGAGAATGGAGAAACTTCCATTTTGAAGCTCACCTCAAAGGTATGCGACTTCGTGACCGGCAAGGTTTTGCAGATTCTTGACAAGGTTGTGGAGATTGTAGGCTCTTTGTTTTCATCCGTCGAAAAGGCTTTCTTCTCAAAAGAACACAACGGTAGCATTGATAAGACCGTGGCATCATGCATGATGCTCGCGGTAGCAGTACTTCTGGTGGTACTTGTCAAGCGTGTAGGAAAGTGAGGTAAAAATTAAATAAGACTGAAGTATAGCTTTCGAATTCCAGTATTTTACCACCTTGTGATTAATGTACTGCTGTCGCTATGCGTAAGCAAAAGCAGTTCTAGGGATTAGAACCATGTTTCTATGGCAGGACCATTTTCCAACTGTTTGTAAAGTATGCATAATGTTAAAAGTATTGCGATCTTTGCTATGATGTTATCATCTCTCATTTCTTTCTGTTACTGGCATCCCTCTACTCCTTTGTGGTAGCTGATGCAGGAGACTGAGAATAGACAGGTTAATTCTTTTAGGTTAAACAGAACACCCAAATGATGGGCTTTTGTATCTCTTCCTTCTGTAAACAATGGGTGAAGCGTTTTCTTTTTTACACTGCTCTGTTTATAGTGTCTGGGAGAGTGACACACAGAGGGAGACACGTCCACTTCCGTAAATAGGAGAGGGAGAGGGAGTTGCCGGCTGCACAGAGAGAGAGAGAGAGAGAGAGAGAGAGAGAGAGAGAGAGAGATCTTGCTCTCACCAACCGTCCTTGGAATCTATCGCTTATTCCCTCTATTGGGACATCTCCAAAGATACCCCACACCATTTTAGATTCTTCCTAAATCGTGTCCACATACAAGGTCTATTTAAACTTGGGGTGCACTGTTAAGACTTATTGTTGCCCTAATTTTAAACCTGGTCAGCATTCCTAGCTTGGCACACATGGGCTTGGCAAGCCTTTTGGTAGAGGGGTGTTCTCTCTCTCTCTCTCTCTCTCTCTCTCTCTCTCTCTCTATATATATATATATATATATATATATATATACACACACACACACACACACACACACAGAGCCGCCATGTCCAATCGCAACAAAACTTTACAGGTGTAAGGGGATTGGTGTACTCCTTATCCCTGTTGTCCGAGTGTGCCAGGGTTTTCAACGGTTGCTGGTGGACATGGCTTATAGAGTAGTGATACGAGGATGTCTGCCATGAAGCAAGAGAATGTAGAGCAGTTAACTTTCTGGGGGTAAAGCCTCGAGTGATCTCATGGATGAAGCCCCTTTTGATGAATGCCCCACTTAGGAGGGAGGATATATGGACAAATGCCTCTCATGAGAGAGGGCAATCGATTAGTTGAGATGCTCAACGCAGGATGATGGATGTAGAGCATTTCTATGAGTAGCTTTTTGGACTCGTATCCCAAGAGTGATTTCTATGCATAATTCTTTGCTTGACAATTCTGTGAATGTGCATTGAAATACGGTAGTGTCCTTAGCTAGCATGTTGTAGTACAGACATGAAAGAGAGATGCAAAAGAGGCTACATCCTGTTTATGATGATGATATGGTGATCATATAAAAAGAGTGGTAAGTCATATTCATAATTGCGTTTACAAATATGCGGCGAGACTGGTTCCTTATTGGATTGATTGTCGACTTATCCATGCTGTCATACTCTCTCAGAATGTTCCGAGTAGGTTACGCATCTGTGTGCTGGACATTTGAGAGTGTCTAATCCAACCAAAGTGCTCTGTGGGAGATGAAAAGCTTTCCCTATGCATTTGTCTGTAGTGCAAGTGAGTGACCATTTTGTCTTCATAGATTTGCTTCAGAAATGTGCCATGAAATTGCAATGAGAGTGGCCAACTTTCATTACAACAGGTATGAGCCATTATTTTGTAGGTTTCCAAGGGAGCTTCTTGGCCTAGAGGATTTGAAGTTGCTGTGGGTTCAAGTGTGAATCGTTGCACGAGCGAGTTGCAAGGGCTGTGTGAGACTTGTCTGCTGATGCTCTACACTTGGAATGGATGATGACATAGAATGCATACACCACAAGCTGTATGAATCCTAGACAAAAACCGCTTCCGTTCGAAATCTGTGATCACAAATAGTTACAATGAGCCTCCTTTCTGGTGATAGAAGAGGAGAACTATTGGAAGAGTGGAAGCTCAAAGCAAGAAGCCATGGTGAGGACAATCTCCTACATCCTCTTTCTCTACCTCTTTCTACAAAACACACATGCGAAAGCGAGTGCCTCCTCTGTTCAAAATTTATACCTTGCATGAATGCATCATTGCAGGAGCACGCCTTATTTTGAGGTCCAAAATAGTATGACAAATTCATAATTGTGCTTCGCTGAACTGACACTTGGAATGCGAGTGCGCACACACAGTACATAGAATATTTATGTGCTCGTGTGCTTTATTTTTGCATCCTACATTCTTACATGAATGCTGTGAATAGTTTCAGCAGATGGGGACTCCTGCTCAAAACCGTGTGCGCAGTTTGGTGACACACATTTGTGGCTTGTGAACACAATGCAAGTATAGTGCCTACTCTCCCCAATGGCAAACAATATGAGTGGGCAAATACAAGTCAAAACTAATAAACATAGATAGAGCATGAATCATTCTTACCTCAAGATACAAATCTTTCATAAGCAAGGCATAGCCAAACCAAACTCCTCCACATAGGAAAAGGGACATGGAGAGAAGAAAGGGCATGTACTCTACGCTTCTGGTCGTAATTACCATCTTCTGCAATTATACCATCATCAATTGGAGTAATAGAATGGTTTCAATTCTCTAATTTGAAGGGCACCTTTAAAATGGGAGGAGGCACTCACCACTGCAATTAATGGAGAAGCATACATGCACAGGGAATTGAAAGCGGATAGGAGACCTACTACTTGAAGCCGTCTCCCGCCACGAGCAAAGATTAACGTGAATGTCAAGATCGTTAGGTAGATGCTAAGCATCACTACTGCTTGCTTTGCCAAAGTAAACTACAATGTAAAAGCCGGCATGAGTGAAATTGAATGCACAGTTGTATGTCCAACGAAAAGCATATAGATTCGAGGAGGGGGGTCACTTGTAAATATGTAAATATAGCACACGAGTTCAACAAAAGGGGTTGTTTAGCCCCATTTTTTAAAAATTCAATAACATGCATTGTAATACAGATAGACAAGCTAAGATTTTTTCAAGTGAAGTTACCCTTTGTTGTTTGCTGGCATACATCATGTAAATAGACAAGTAAAGTGATTCAATCGCACACCCTGATGCACTAATAGTTATGAGAAGTAATCCATCGCTGTCGAGGATGCCATAGTACAGCCACATCATATTGCTCAAGAGTGTACATATGTATGGAAATGCAGAGAAAGATTCGGTTGATCTTTTCCTGAGAATTCGCCAAAATGTTGGCCTGCATTGATCAATAGAGACAAGCAACATGATGAAAAGAATGCCCTTATCAAACTGAACGAGCTCCATCTCGTAATGATGATGCAAAAAGTTTCTTTTCTTAATATATTCTCGCATATTTACCGAAAAATAAAGTCTCTCTTTCTTCTTTTTAAAAGGTTGCGGATTGTCCGAAACACTACGTAGCGCTAAATAACATCAATGATGCATTAATCACTCATTAGCAGTCAATAATATAATCGATGCATTAATGAATTTGCGATGATCGCTTACAACAATGCAAAAGAAGCACAAGACTTTTTAAGGTTTAAAAAAAGCTCACATTGGTGAAGCAAAAACTAGCATAGAAAGAGCATTTCCTGCAGTAAAGATGACACAAAAAAAAAACCCATCATTTGATTGATTCAAGTAGCTCAAATGCGAACCTTCTGTTCATGTCAATCAAACCAAGAAAAACACAACTTCTAATCAATTAACTTGCTCGATTAGTTGTTGATTAGACATTTTAATGAGTCTTCTTCCCATATAAAATGAATCACAATCTAGACAATTAATTAACAGCTCGACAATTTCAGAAATTAGGTAGCTAAATTGGACTAAAGACACCGCGCTCGTATAAAATTGTTTCCTCTTTGCACAGTTTATTTCTACGTACGGATAGGGGGCTACTGAATATGGGGGCATCGAAATTAGACCATGAAAGAAGAAAATTTTCATTGTGCCAATGTTGACAAACCAGTATGGAATCGATGAAAAAAGCAAATTTTCACTGTGCAAATGGATGGAATGGGTGGAAACAATTTTCCATTGATAACGGGTACTTAGACTCGAGATGGCAAGAAAAAATTGGATGATTAAAGCACCCATTAGGATGAATTAGGCACCCATTAATCCTACTGACAAGCTATGTCAAACAAAGAGAGATAGTTATGATTAAGAAGCTTACCAAGGATGCCCAAAATTAGAGCTGCAAGCTTCATTGCAGTTGCAGGTCCTGTGATGCTCTCTTGCTTTGCTTTGTATATACGCACACACTTAAACTAACTGCCCACACTTATACTAAAAAGCTCACTTCTTTCTCATGATATTTCGATTTCTTGCGCTCCTTCTTGGTGAGAAAGAGAGAGTGAAAAGCGCAGGCACATAGGCCTATAGCACGAGAGAGAGAGAGCGAGAGAGAGAGAGAGAGATGTGTGTGTGAGAGAGAGAGTGAAAAAGTATGTATTTTGCCCCCCGTGCCTGCAATAATGTGGATTACACGCACCCCATTAGCTTTCTTTTCTAATATCGGAAAGCTTCTTTAGCATCGTTTTAAACCCACGTCCCTTTCACATTTGGCCGGACACAAATCAGGTTGTCAGGTTGGGTTCACATCAAGCCGCAGTTGGAGGTGCTTACGATTCTCGTGGTGGACATTCTCGAAAAAAGAAGGGCACATTAGGCACCAAATAGAGAGACCCTTCACATACTAGAAAATCTCTCCAAGAAAATTTTGTACGGCTTTCTTCATTGTAGCTAACCCTCATTCACGGATAGGTGTTCAGTTTGTGGCTCACTAATACTTTGAGTAAAGAGTTCAACATATGCCATCAATGATCAACGCCCTTCTCTGTCTTGCTTCTTCTACTTAGTGCGAAACCAAGCCTTAGACTGCCTGCAAGACTAATATGGTCACTAAACTCGAAAAGGGATCCATGGTCTCAAATTCAACATAACCTAAAAGAAATCAACATTTCTATCGCTTTCTTTCGTTTTGGAAAGTTCAAACTCAACCCCACGCACTAGTGCGGTCAAGTGTCCACATGAGTGATTTGTGCTGAGAATGAGGTCCAGATAGGTTATGTACTCTTGCTAAGCCTTTATGCGATGTTGCATTTACTAGAAAACTTTGTCAAAATTGGGTCACACTTGTGACACAAGCATGCCCAATTAAGCATTTTGGGTTTTGTGGCAAATTGTCGACAAAACATCTTATCGACGGGATAAGATTACATGTGTTGCCAAGGTTATCTTGTTTTATGAAATTAATTCCACTCTCTAGACTCCAATCTCACTGGAAAGACCCAACAGATGGATGGACTTAGTGGTGAAGGTGGGCATCTCTAAAGCTTACTTTAGGTTGCAAGAAAGCCAAATAACCTAATCTAGACAATTACTTTAAGTTACTTTTGGTCTTTTCACTAAATGGATTTTACTTTGCAAAAATTCCCATTTTCTTTCTTTCCGATTAAAAGTATTTTTACGAAAGAGAAACAATACAGCGCAATTCAAAAGAAGCAATATAAGAAAGATGGACTCAATTTTTGGAGAGAGTGTGTGGTGGCACCCATCTAATGAGGAGGGTTTTGTAATAATGGAGCATATTTGCCAATTTCAAGCTAGAATCACATAACTAGAGTAAAATAAAACTCAAATTCATCTCATCAAAATAATAACAAATTGTGACAAACCCTAGTATGCACACACTTGAAGATAGATAACATTGGTTCCTAATCAGAGAGGATCTCTTCCAAATCTAGTCCATGCCTCCTTTCTCAAGCAAAGTTCTATTTCCATTTCAAAAGTTTTCCACCATGCCTTTGACTCTCTTCCTCTTTGCGGCCCTGGTTTTCTCATGCTTTTTCTTACCTTGGATATTGAAGGAATGAAGATAGGAGAGCAAAAAGAGGAACCGAACATTGAGAGAGAGGCAAAGAGAGAAAGTGATCGATTAGGGCAAAAAATGGATGTTTGAAATCACTTGATTAAGGAATAGGCCAATACAATATTGACACATGTACAAAAGTATGGCTAAAAATGTTTAAACGATCCTCTATTTTGTCAAAAACCACTAAATTAGATGACATGTTGGTCATTTTCAAGGATAATGTAAAAGCTTGAACAGAAAATACAAGAGTACTTTTTATATTTTTCAAAAACTCAAAATTTTTTAAGCATTGGATGTCCTAGTGCTTGAAGGTATGAAACCTTTTATTAAAGGCATTGAAAAATAAACCATTTATAATGAAACATGAACTAAAGGTCTTTTCTATTACCTTTTTTTTCTTCAAATGTTTAATTTTCTTGCTGATTTTCCTATCCTTCTATCATTTCTTTAAAACATTATAATGACTCCTTCTCGTTGCCCTTCTAACAACATAATTTCTTGTGTTTTCATAATGTGAGAGATAATAGACTTTGGAAACCTATGTCTTTTGGTATGAATGACTGGGTAATGATGCTTCCATTTTTTTAAAGGACTAAACAAGATGGAGCCATACCCTTGTATTCAAAGTGACAGTTGTTGGTTAGCCACAACATGTTTACTTGGCCAAGGACACGGCTTAAATCGATATCCACATGCGCATTCATTCTATAAGTGAAGCATACATGATTTCATACTATATCCAATAAATAAGAATTTTTTTCCTTCGCCAATTTGTGGAGGGACAACCTGTAAGAGCTTGAGTGGCACATTCAGATAATTCATATAGGAATTATAGATGTTATGTATGTAAACAAGCCACCTTTATTTTACAAAACAATTTGTTTGCTTGTGTATTTTTCATAATATAAAGATCCAACTAGAGAAGGTGTACATAGAGAGTTGAAACTAGTTCCAACTTCAAGATTACTAGATTGGGAAGCCACAAATACATGTACCATAGCTAGCTTCAAAGATAATATATAGAGAGAAATGAAACTAGGAAGATTTTCAAGGAGGATCAAAATTCAATGGTTTATACTAGTCCATGTCTTTGTGATATGCTTCAAATCTAAGGATTTGCAAAGAACAACGACTATGCGATCGAATAGAAGACTGCTAGCAATTGAAGTATACAATGTACTTGGAGAGTACTAGAGTTTCAGAGAGACTTTTCACATTGGTGACACTATTAAGTGTGGGTAAGCCCAAATTCTATATCTACTAGAGAACTTCTTGTTAATTCCTAGTTTTAGGGTATGATTATAGAAGATGGAGCAAAAAGCTAGACATTTGGATTCCTCTTGATTCTGAGAAAAAATATCTAGAGTTAGAACTAGAGATCAAAGTCAAGCCATTCCTACTTTTAGGGTATGATTACAGAAGATGGAGGCAAAAGCTAGACATTGGATTCCTCTTGATTCTGAGAAAAAATATTTAGGGTTTGAACTAGAGATCAAGGTTAAGCCATTCCATGGGCCTAGAAAGTTGATTATCAGTACAAATTGGAAATATCAAGATCTTAGAGACTCACTTGAGTTTCTCGATGGAACCACTCTTGACTATAGGTTTAAGGTTGATGTTACTATAGTGGAGAATATAGAAATCAAAACTCAATTTTGTTGTGCAATTAAGACTCAAAAATGGTTTGTATTCACAAGTATATGGTACACAAGGGTTGAGTATAATTTAGAGAAATATGTACAATAATCAAGGCTTTATTACAAAGCATTTCATCAAGAAAAATGCATTTGTTTTCTATTGCTGCCGGAGTGCATGGTTCTCCGGGGTTGACCGGGAAAGCCTCGGACCTTTCGCCTGTGAGAGTGTCAGGCCAAGGGCCAGAGGCTAGGGGCCAGTTTGAATGGAGTTTGCGGGTGCCTATGTAAAGAGTAGTGGTTGGGCAAAGAGTCATTGTTCAGGTTTCTCTGGTCTCAGAGTGGTATTAGAGGAAATTTGGACCGTGGTGCTATTTTGGTCAAGGTGTTGCATGAAAGTTCTCTAAATTACGGATTTTGACAAGGACGAAGCATATGTGCAGGGTCGCTTAGAGGGGAGAGGTGATGTCATCAACTACTACCAAATCTCAATTAGGCGAGCTCTTTGAGGTCGCACTGAGGAGGGGAGTAAACTTTGTCATAATGGTTCTATGACTTGCAGCTTCTAGCGGACACAACGAATCTCTCTCTCTCTCTCTCTCTCTCTCTCTCTCTCTCTCTCTCTCTCTCTCTCTCTGCTAGATTTGTCGCACTTGCCATAGCTGTAGATACCCGTTTGTTTCTCACTTGGGGGCACCGAAGGCCAAGTCCCTTAGGGTTAAATTTTAAACAAAACCATACAAGGGAGGGTGCCCACAACACACTCCCTTGCTCTTCTCCAAGCTCACAAGCAAAGAAAGCCACCTGAAGCAAAGGAGTAAAGGAGTAAATGGAGCTTGAGTTTGAGATTTGGCATCAAAAGTTTTTGTACACTGCAGGAAATTTTAGAAAGTTACAAGCTACCAAAAATTCTAAGAATTTTACAAGCACAAATTCAACTAATGGCGACGTCTTTCAGCTATACAAAACGGCATTTACCACAGATTACACCGTGTAAGCTCGTTGTTATCTACAAGGTGACAATGTCTAGATGTCAGATTAGACATGGAACGTTTTCGAAGGGCTTTCAAATATCGGCAAAGTTTGCTCTTGGGCCGAGATTTTTGCAGTTTGTGGTTGACATCGACAATTGTTTACGACTTGGCGGATTTAATTAGAAAGGCTATTTAATTGCGATTGTGGTGGTTCATATCTAGTTTCAATCTCTTTCTAATAGATGAATTTCCCTCTAAGATACATCTTTTCTTTGGCTAGCACAACACGTTACTCCATGGATTCAGATGTTGACATGCAACATATATTTGATGTTGAAAATTCTACACGAGTTCCACTTGTTGCTGCCCCGCAATATGCTACTCTCAGGATAGGTACCCACATGACAACGGGATTAGGTGATAACTATGAATTTCTTAACATCCAAGAGTTTAGAGCACTACAAACGTGCATGCATGTTTTAGAGTCTAATTTTGCAACGTTGAATGCGAATGTCACCAAGATGTCTAATATGCTTGTATAATGCATACAGCAGCTAGCCAAGGGCCAAGTTATGAACAAACTAGGGTTTCTACAACACATGTGCTTGACGAGAGCCCCCTTGGTCTATAGGAGCAAGGTTCCAATCTAAAAGGGTTGCACCTTCTCTCTCAAAAAGAGGTGGATGACTTGTTAAAGGATACCAAGCCACCAATTTTCAGAGGAGAGGAAAGGGAACACAAAAAAGATATTGCGAATATATTCTTGAGAAAATGGGATAGGATTCACGATCTTAGATGCACTTTGGATGTAGTCAAGGCACTGCAAACGAGTCTGACACTAGAAGGTAAGGCCTACTAATGGTGGATGTCGCTCAAGGAGAAGGGCATCATACCATAGACTTGGTCAACCTTCAAGTACGTGGTTTAAAAAGATTTTTTTCCCACAAATGAAGAGGACAAAAATTGTTCTACATGGAATAAGTGCTCTATGTGCATCATCATATAAAACTATTGGAGTATATCTTGCACATGATGTGATTCTCAACCTGGAGGTTTTCGATACCTTTTAACAAGTATGTGGGTTCATCCATGGGTTGACACTGAAGCTTAAGAAACATATCAAAACCCTAGACCCCAAGATGCTTGAGGAGGCTATAGTGTAAGTGCATATACCTATTTCAAAGCATTGAATAACCCTTAGGTGTCTAACACTGGACCAAAAAATGCACGAACTATGCTCCTGTTGTTGTTCCAATGACGGACCAACTGAAAGACAATGGAAAAACCTTGTGGTGGGGAGAAGCTCAATAGAAAATTTTGATGCTCTCAAGGACGGATCGGCTACAGCTCCTATTTTAGCTATTGTGGATCCTTTGAAACTATTTGTATTAGAAACAGGTGCAAGTAACCGTGCTATTGGAGCATTTGTTCTATAGCAGAGAAGGCCAATTGCATTTGAAACAAGAAGCTTGATTCTGCACAACAAAATTATTTTGCTTACAAAAGCAAACTCTATGCAATAGTGTTTGCTTTGAAAACGTGGCAACATCATTTTTTTACGTAAATTCAAGATTGTGTTTGACCATAAAAGTATAAAATGGTTCACACAGCAAACAAATTTAAAGGGTCGAAAGGCCAGGTGGACTGAGAGTATTTAGGAGTATGATACAAAGCTCTAGTATCGTAAATGCCGATACAATGGAGTAGCTGATGCTCTTAGCCATGTGTCTGAGATCAACTCTCTTCTTTTCACCGAGCTTCAAAGTGATTTTTTGGAATCTCTCAAGGGAAAATATGAGCATGACGACACATACTCCAAAGTGTTGAACCATGTGAAAATGAGGCATCCTTCTCACTTCAATGCTGATAGTGTGTCTTTAACCTCCACACCTAGTTCTCCTCTTTTGAGTGATGAGTTGCAGAGATGGAAGAATTTTTCCATAGATGATGGGTACCTACTCCACAAGGGGAGAGTTTGTGTACCAACGGACATAGACATTCGGCGCCAAATTCTTTATGAATGCCATGACAGTCCTAGTGTAGGACATCCAGGCATAAGAAAACTTATGTAATCGTACGATGATAGTCTTGCTGACTAGGTTTACATAGGTATGTTTAAGACTATGTCTTATATTTCCAAAATGTCAAGTAAATAAAGGAGAGCACCTAAAAGTAGGAGGTCTCTTGCATCCATTGGAGATTTCTAATGGTAAATGGAAAGGTATCTCTGTGGATTTTTTTGTGGGTTTACCAACCACTGTACAAGGTTATGACTCGATATGGGTGGTTGTAGATCAGTTGATTAAACTTTGCAAGTTTATTCCAACCAAATCTACTACTAAAACTCCAAATTTAGCCACATTATTTGTTGACAATTTGTATCGGTTGTGTGGGTTTCCAAGTGATATTATGAGTAATCATGATTCTAAGTTAACAGTCATTTTTGGAGGATGTGTTTAAACAATTGGGTATACAACTCAACCTTAGTACTAGAGATCATCTTAAAATGGATGATCAGAGTGAACATATTAACCAAGTGCTAGAGGATATGCTATGAGCATACGTTAGCAAAAAACAATCAAATTGGGAAGATTACTCCCTATTCTTGAATTTCCTTACAATAGTGCTAAACATGTGACGATTGGTTTTAGTCCTTTCATGCTTATGTATGGTTTTCAGCCTAAGTTACTAGTTATGGTGGGATTGGCGATTGAGAAGCTTCAACAGGTCAAGGATTTCCTCCAAGACCACATGGAAATGTTGAGACTGGATCATCAATATGTTTGACAAGCATAGGATCAATAAAAAAAAGTACGCTGATGAGAAACGTCAAAAAGTTACCTTTACAAAATGAGAAGAGGTATTTTTGCATGTGCCAGAGCATTTGAAAAGTTTGAAGACTATTCCAAACCTAAATTATCTATGAGGTATTGTGGGCCTTTTAAAATACTCAAGCGAGTTGGTGATATGGCCTACAAACTCTCATTACCTATGCACTCTCGTATTCATCCAGTATATCATGTAAATTGTTTATGCAAACGCTTACATAAGGATGGCAATGTTATTGACCAACAGATTTTGGTTGATTTCATTGAATTTCCAACCGAGCTGCATGAACCTGAGCGTATTCTTGACTATCATGATCTACAAACTGTCATCATGTACGTCAACAAGCATTAGTCCAGAAGGTGCCACTTGGGAAAACATTAGTGTTCTTAAGAAGAGACTTCCCACTTTGGTTTTCAAGGACAAAAACGCTTCTCCAAGGGGGGAGTAACGTTAGATCAAGGGCGAGAGGCCAAGGGCTAGTTTGAACGGAGCTCGGGGGTACCTATATAAAGAGAAGTGGTTTGGCGGAGAGTCATTGTTTATGCTTCTCTGGTCTGAGAGAGTTGAGAGAGGAGTAGAAGCCAAGAGAAAACATTGTAGATTTAAATAATCTAATACAATTCACTATAGATAAGAAGAAATTTAGATCAAATGGTAGAAGAAAAAACTACCCAAACACTGGAGATTTATAAAACCCTTCCAACATACACAACTGTAAAAACCATAATGTATGAAATTCTACAAACTTCACCCAAGATAACACCATAGCTTGGCCCCGATACCATATAGCCATGTTGAATTTGCTTGCAATTTTTTTTGGATCCACCCACTTTGAACTTTATGTTGGACACATAGCATCTGTAATCTTTGCAATGCATGAAAGCCTGTCCTGAATCAAGAGGAAGCATCCAAACCCCATTGGTAATTGGCAACAAAATGTGTCTTTTGGCATGCACACAAGAGAAACTACTCCCTTCCATTGGCAGCCAAAAGATCCATAACACGATCAACAATAGAGAAAGTACCATAAAAGACCCATATTTTGCATTTGCTTCGAGGAAGCTCACAACTACGTTCATCTATTAATTCTCAAGCATCAATCACACATATAGGCTTGTCTATGCATAAGTCCTCTACTTGGTCTTCTTAAAAAATCCTTGTGGCGACTGTCCTCACTATGTAAGACCCACACCTCCTCTGAATAGGCATTCCCATCACTAGGGGTATCACCATATTTTGAACCATATACAAGTAAGACACCTAGGAAAACATGAATGATTCATGTTCTGTAGCATCCTCATATGCATGCAGTTCTCCAAAAACATACATAGGCTTTCTGGTGCTCATATGTATCTACGATATCTTGTGCAGAATTCACATCATGACATGCATCTTCTTTAATAGCTTTACATGGGTTGCCAATGACACATCCATTAGGTTTAGGTAATTTTGAAAAAACTACATTGATTTCAATTTTTGGCTCTTCAATACGTGCAACATCTCCCAAAGCATCTGTCTCTGTTGCTAGTTTTACACAAATCTGCTTCAAGAATTCTTCATAAATTGGTACATGCTCATTCGGGCATCGGATTTCCTTTGCCATATATGCATTACTAGCAAATAGAACTGCTTCCTTAAGGGTACTCCTAGCAATCTACATATCCCCTGGAAAGATCTTCAATTTGTGATGTCAAACTTGGATAACCAACCGCACAAATGAATCTACCATAAGCTCCTCTAGAACTTCTCGTGCTCGCATCTCCATCTCATAACAAGAACGGTATCCCATCGGATCATAACGCTCAAACATGTTGCATTCAACATGCACAACTAGCTAATTCTGCTTCCACAATATCTTCCAATTTATTTTGCTTTAATAAATATACCCCTGCATTGATTGACAACTCTTCAATCATCTGCATCAACTTTGCAAAATTTGAAGTATTTTGTACCTCTTTGGAGGAGTAGATTAGGCTTATTTTTGAGACTTTATGTAAAAATTGATGCATGTGCTATTATGGCTCCATTTGTACTCTCTCACCCTAGTCACATTTGCATTGGGCTCACTAAAGAATATCGGATTGCACAATTCTCCTGGGTTTTTGTAAGCATCAAATCCTTGTACTTGGGATTGCATATCTGCTTTGACATTCTAGCATAATCATAAGATAAAGGAAATACTAAAATGCATCCAAATGTGGATCATTCACCTTGTGCCCACAAAACGGCATGACACCACAAGGAGATTTCTCTTCCCTTTTTCAACTCTCTTTTTGCCTTTTTGACTTGGGATCCTCTGGTGAGATGGCTGGTTTTACATGTGGCTTTGGTGATTGGAGGGAAGGGTGGTGAGGTGGTGACATTGGTGGATTTTGTTTTGCCTCTTACTATGGCTGTATAGGAGGGATTGAGTCCTTCTTATGTGTTTTCTTGGGAGACTTCTTAGTTGATTTCTTGGGTGACTTCTAAGGTGATTTCTTTGGCCCTGGTGTTTTCTTGGTGACTTCTCAACCTTAGGTAACTTTTTTGTTTGCTTTTATGTCTTCTTCGATGACTTGCCATCCTTCTCCAATGACTTTAATGGAAATTTGAGAGGTGAATAACCCTTAGTTTACTTCCTTTCAATATGATGAGTCTTTGTAGTTTAAACTTTATGGGTGAATGATATTGCAAGCCAGTTCCTTGACTTTTTTTGGAGTGTTCTTTTCCTTCTTTCCTTTTTCCTTGCTTGTGCTTCCCTTTCTTCCCATTTGGTTGCCTTTCCTATGAAGAGGTTGCTTGCCTTTTGAAATCTCTGGAGGTTGCAAAGGAGAATTGGGATCATAGGGGTAAATAGATTTCTCTAAAACAACCTTTTCTCTAACCCACCATACCCAAGATTTAGTATATCCATGCAACTACAAAATAGATAGAGCACAACAAATAGTGAGAAACATAATTATATGTTTAGAGAACACTATAGATAATGAGTAAATAACTATCTTAATTACAAACATATAATGAGTGTCAGCATTCTCTACTTGGACTCTATAAATGGACTCTATAAATATCCAAACATTGGCAATCACCCTCTAGCCACAAGAAGTTGAGCCAGGTTGATGTTGCAAGCAGGCAATTTGGTTGAAATATTTAAATGGATGTTAATAATACTCTATCTTGAAATGACTATATTCCTTAAGAAGAAAAGAATTAGTTTGAAAACACATCAATAAGAAACAAGGATCTTAGGATTCAAACGGTTTGAATCATATGGACATTAAAAATAAAAGTTTTATTTATTTTTTGGACTTTTCATAAATGCCATGTAGTGTGCTCAAAAGCATTACATATATCTCCAGCAGATTAAATATGATAAGACTCCAGCGTCCATTGAATGAACGAAAATAGATTAAAAACAAATGAAAACACCGCATAGATGTCAATCCTACCTCTCAACATACCGTAGCATTTCAAAATGCATTCTAGTCTCCCCTACATCTTAAAAAGACATTGTGCTACAAGTGAATCAAGTATAAACATTTGCTTTGAAGGAAGGCCCCTCACCAAACTTTTGAGAAAGATGCAACCAAGAAAGCATAGAAATCTAACTTAAACATAAAATTCCATAAAACAATCACAAAATGTACTTCAATGCACAAAAGAGAACAATGTCACAATTCTCCAAATTGACATCAATGAGCATTTTTCCATCTTCAAAAAAATACCCAAATATCTAGCAATTTCCTATGGCATAAAGGCATCTACAATGATTTACCCAATAACCTCTTGAAAAATCTTGGGAAAAAAAATCTTGGGTAATTCAATTTTATTTTTAAAAAAGGGATGTTGCCTCCCAAGATTTGATCTCTCCATTTCTCACATTGCTTTTCTTGGGAACATTGGGAGGAGAGTTATCAACACCAACATTGTGTTCATCAAGTTCCTTTTTAGGGATATAGAACTTTTTGGCACTCTACTTTGTCATTGCCATATTTCAAAGGCACCACAAAAGCAAAATTAGGAAAAATATGAACCAGCTAGGCGCCCTTGCTAGATGTAATAAGAAGGAACCGTTAAAATTTGACTTTTTTTTGGCATGGTCAAATTCCTTGGTCATAATCTATCTTGAAAAATAAGTTGTAAATAAAAAAATATGTGGTGTAAAAAAAGTAGGTTTTTCTAAACATGAATCTACAAAAGAAAAATTTATTATGGTTACATAGATGCTCAAAAAATATCAATAAATTAAATTAAATTCCTTGACATGTGCACAATTGATGTGCAAAATGGTAAGTCAAACAAAGAAGCTTAGATAAAGTTATAGGTGAATACATATCAAGGCCACAATGTTGCAACTCAATATGACAGGCTTAACCAGAGTAGTCATGCACACTAAAATCACCATTTTGGTGTTGAAAGTTGATGATAAAAATTTTCCATTGTGTTTGCAACTATGTGATTTGTGTGGCCACCAAGCCTTGCCTCTTAAAAGTAAGTGCAAGCAACTCAAAAGGGCGTAGGACTAGTAAGAAGATTACTATTTTCAAGCATTCATGGTCAGAGAAATTACTAAAAGTGGCTACACCTGAGCTTGTAAACACTCCATCCCCAATTTGCACTTCTTTAGCACCACCATTTGTAGAGTCTGCATGTCAAGAAAATGCACTGTGTCACTAGAAATTTCTTGAAAGAGTCTCAAGCGCTTTGGGAATGGGTGATCTCCTTTGTGAATGTAACATAGAAGGTTGCAAGCCACCCAGATTCCTACATGCAGGGAGATAGCTATTGCATACTTGACAATGTGCTCCTCCATGAATCTAGTGTCTCAACAAATGTGTCAATGTGGAGGTCAATTGTGCTGGCAAGGTCGGGAAAACGAGTGAGAAATGTGTGTAGCTCATCTTTCCCTCCTACTCGGTATCCTCAAGGAAGCGAGTGAAGCACAATAGAGGGATGGGTGTGGATTGAGAAGCACTAGCAAAGGTTATAGATGTAACCATGTTTGGCTATGAGTGCAAGCATCAGTAAAAAGGGTTCAAGGGTGAAAAGTGAGAATGAGTCACTGAGCCCCCTCTTATAGTGGGGCCCTTTTTCAAAAAGTTCCACCTTCAAAATGGTAAAAAATAGGTACCAATTTTAAGTGGACATCCAAATTACACAATTACCTAAGAGTTACAATACACATGTCTAAGCCTCATAATGATGCCAAGATCTTGAAAAATGACACAATAATGAAAGTCAAAAAAATTGTGCACAAGACAACAATTTCCAAATAATACATCGTACTAGAATTTCAAGGTGTGCCAAAGGCTAGCATGTCGTTTTACAAAATGTAATTTGTTCAAAAACATAAGCATAACAAAGCTATAGCAGGGATGGCATAGTTCCATCTAAACCCAATCCTCCTAAACCTTCATTTTTTCCTCCATTCTCCTTCCAATATACAAACATTGAACATAAAGTGAGCCAATGAATTAAAAGCTTTTCAGTCAAAATGCCTCGGCAAAGGCATCCTCATCGGACAACCATGTGAGAAACTATCGCTCCAATATCCGCATGTGTAGCTTTGAATGTGCTCAAGAGGCTATAAAGTGATTGCTCCTGCACCAATGTAGATTGAAATATGAATGCACAAGCAAGTGACACATCATTAGGTAGCACCTTCCAATGTGGCTCCACACCAAACTCTATATCGTAAAAAGAGGCACCCACAATGTGGTGGGAATGCCCTTCAAGTAGGTTATTGCAACTACAAGCTTGAAATTGAAAAAAAATGTTGCACAATGGCTACGGACCTCTTATTTTGGCAATTTTTGAAGCCAAGGAGCTTTGCTTTCCAATGATGGTTCTAATTTTCACAGACTAGAACACGGTGAGGGCCAGCAGATGGTTGGATGTATATTCAAGCGCCGTTGATGAACTCTTGTGGCACTCACTCACCATATATACCTCTTGACTTGTGAAATACAATTTCTGTGAGATCATCCTTTGGACGTCATTGAGGAGTATAGGTTACCATGCGTGAGTAAAGGAAAGTAAAAGAAGGAGAAAGAGCTTGTTTGGTGCTACAGTTGCATTGTGAGAAGGGATGAGCTTGCTTGGTATGGCAATGGGAGGTGGAAGGGAGAGATAAAGGGGAGGAGTTTGCTTGGTGTTGCAATGGAGGTAGGAGAAAATGGATGGCCTTGCTTGACATGACAATGGGAGCTGGGAGGGGGAGAATATTTCTTGGTGTTGCAAATGAAGGTGAGAGAAGACTAGTAGATAGGGAATGCTAGAATAGAGGGTAGGTCTGATGGTTGAAATAATGAAGGCTTAGGAAAGGGTGTGTAGAGAGAGAAAATCACTTTTTAGCTATGGAGGTTTGAGGGAACTTTTGAGGTTTGAAATTTTGGGCTTTAAGATACCTGCTTTTTACTTTTAGAGGTCAAGGATTGCATTTTTTACCATAAAATAGGTTTTGAGGGGTTTTAAGGAGGGAAATTATGAGTTTTTGAGAAATTTAAAACAATAAATAAAATTTAAGCTATTTTAAATTCGGCCACATTCCATCCCATCCCCTCACTATAGGTAAGAATCCATTAAGAGGTATCAAACTAATTATCTTGTTACCCTCTTCCTATTGGTTGGCCTTTAGATAACAAAGCCTTATTATAAGACCTTGTTAATGTTTTTAAATCTTTTAAATAGATAGTATACATTGCCACTTATTTTAGTTTTCATATATGTTATGAATCTTAATGTAAAGTCCTCATAGAAAACAATTTGAGTAAGGGTTTTCACTTGCCCAATTCAATTAAGGTATGTCTGCTAGGTTTAGAAAATGTGTAAAGCCCAAGAATTTTGACACGTCCACTTGTCTATCATCCATGGTTTGGACCTACTCTCCCAATCCTAATTGATCCTAATTGGTTAATCCACCTTATATAAGGAGGCCACCACATCACCAAAAGCCCATTTCATCACCCCGTCTCATCTGCCACATAACCAAATTCAACTCTTTGACTTTGACATTTTGCATGCCATGTCACCATAATTACCAAGTCAACCACCACCCTCAAGTGACACCTTGGATGCCACATCACCCTGCCATGTCATCCACCACCTCATGTGACACCTTGGATGCCACTTCACCCTGCCATGTCATCCACCACCTCATGTCCTACCTTGGACATGGCGTTTGCATGTCACATTACTCGCCACTCCATAAGACACCTTGCATGCCACTACCTCTCCAACTCATCATCCGCCTTTTTGGCCTCCTAATCAATCGATGTTACCAATTTGATATGTCATCATTCGGCATGGCAAATGAGAGGATCCCCTCCGCAACCTCATTTTTCCACATTGCAATCCATATCATTAACCATTTACATCAACTAGCCAAATGGACGACCATCTCATCCACACATGGCCACCTCAACTATCATGTCACCTTTTTTATAATTATTTATAAAAACCAAAATACAAAAATTAAGAAAATAAATAGTCTAGCCAAATTTTTATTCTAAAACTCAAATCAAATTAAATCTATAATTTTGATAATTATTTAACTTTTTCTAAGATAATTTAATGTTAAAATGTTATAAATTGAAATTGGATAAAAAATATATTTTATATAGTCAATCATTTAAATATAAAA
This sequence comes from Adiantum capillus-veneris, assembly GCF_014529385.1. Classification (NCBI taxonomy): domain Eukaryota; kingdom Viridiplantae; phylum Streptophyta; class Polypodiopsida; order Polypodiales; family Pteridaceae; genus Adiantum; species Adiantum capillus-veneris. The sequence goes on along the minus strand of NC_140943.1, from coordinate 115,223,891 downwards.
TTTTAAATATTTATGTTAAAAAAGAATAAGATATTTAAGAATTTATCTATATATATATTTTTTTTAAGGTCGGTGTAATCTGATCATGATTTATTTTCATGCGATTTCATTTGAGAGTAAATGTATCTAAACCCTTTATTTAGAAGCTCATTCATTTGTGCATGCATAAGTTTTGGAGGTTTTTATGCCTTAATAATTAAGTCACTAGCTATTCTAGCATTCCTTTTCCTAACTAAGCATGGGTTCACAATCCTGAAGGTTTCAAAAGCACGATATAAAATATAAGGATTCCATCCACAAAGTTTGAAATATGGAAGAGATTGCTCTCATAAAAGAAAAGAGGCAAAAATCTTGGAAGCGCCTCGGAAGCGCAAGAAACATTCAAGAGCAAAGCTAGAGGAGTCCATTATCCTCCTTGTGGTTGAGGCTTCAGAGGTTGTTCCCATTTAGTCACCACTTTTTGAGTGTGGCACTTCTTCTCTTCGTCTTTTGTCTACCCATCCTCCTTCATCCCCTTCATCAATCCCTACAATTGAGCTCAGCATCCAGAGTGTCATCTATGGAGCATTTTAGCACTTCAATGATGTAGCATAGTCGCTTATTTCATCACCTAGATCTTCTTCTTCTTCAGATCCGAGTGGATCTCCATTTCTTGGACTTGGAGCACCCTCTAGAGTTTGCATGGAGGCACATGCCGACCCTACTTTAGCCTTTGAGAGTTCTCCTTTGTCGATGGTATCCACACTTAGCGTCTCAAAGGTTAGATATCATGCAATCATCTGCAAAGACTTACTTCAATGACATGAATCTTGCTTGATGTACTCGACTTCTTGAGCTATTGTTGCGACAGCCTCGTATCATTGAGGGTCGCATATTTGCTGAGATCCATAGTCCAAGAACCCACATGGTCACTACAGTAGATAATGTCAAGCAATTGTATTTCACTTTATTTAGGTGAGGCTCCAAGGATGCACTACAACTTGTTGCACACTCACCATAGTAGTTGCAAGTGTATCCATCACAGGTATTTCTCGAACCACTTCTTGTGTGTCATCTATGCGTTGGTCCACCTTGTGTGTCAAGAACCTTAGGAAAGCAACTTGATTTGGGGCATGGTGAGAATCTTTGGACGAGTAGTGAGTTTGCTCCTCGATGCTCACGCATTTTGAGTCCACGCATGAGAGAGCTTAGTGGTCAATTTTGGAAGAAGATTCGTTACGCCTTTTTAGACTTCAAAAAGTAGTTCTTGGCCGCAAGCAATACATAGAGCATGGTACTTGCATTTTTGAAATCATGTAGAGTAAGCTCTTTCGTGCATTCGAGGATGTCGACCTCAAGATCACCATTAGTCGATGCACCTTTGAGGCATGCAAGCCTTGGTACATGCGTGAGCAAGAGACAATGTTACCGACATTGGTGCTCATTTTGGAGATGATAGTTGTGATAATGTGCCCTAGTGCATACCACTTTCATTTCCCTTCTCTTATCTCACTTATTGTACTTATCATTTAGAAATCTAGTATGGTATTTTTCTAGAGTTTTACTTTTAGCACATATTTACCTTTGTTATTGCAAAGTTTCATGGCTATCTAAAACCATTTTATTAGTGTAGGGTGGCACAATGGACATATTTTGGTCGTAGGGGCACCTATATTAAAAAAATCCATAGTGAAACCTTCGACTGACAAAATTGATACGATGCCCTTGAAACTTTGCAGGGGTAGGGGGTAAGGTGCATATTCCACCTCTACAAAATTTCATGGCCAAAATATTTCCTTGGTCTAGGGTTGCACAATTGCCATAATTTTTCCATAGCATATACAAGGGCACCTAAATCCTCTCCTTTTAGCCTTAAAGTGCTAAGATCATGCATAAGGATGTGACCTTAGGCCTTGCCTTTACAGCAAGTGTACCTCTTCAAATTTCATTTTTTTCATGTTACATGAGACTTACATAAATAAGCATGTCACATGCCATGAGGACCGTTCTTCTACTCATAATGTCAACAACATCAAGGGATTGGGCCTGGGAGGGCATGCTGTCTACCACACAAGGACCATATTTATAGAAAAATTCAATTGGAGTTTGAATATCACATTGTGTGCCAGTGTCTTGCATCTACCATTGAACATTCATAATGTGGGCTACTGAGGAGGGTGATGGAGACTAGAGAAGTTTGGACTTTTATGAAGATACACAATCAATAGAGCAACACAAGCATATAACACAACAACCAGGTGTTAAGAAACATCCACCATGGCTCATCCTCTAGCCAACCATTGTTGCTTTGAGGATAGCCCCAATGCAACCAATGCTGAGAGGGTGCAGGTGCACTTTTAAAAAGGCCATGTGGGCTAGAGCAGATTGAAGAAAAGGCTACCTGGATAATGACATCACCTGTGGACATACAAAAAGATCCAGGATAACTTGACCAGACAAAGAGCTATAGTAATGAACTGCCTATCACTCGCAATAGCATAAAAGGATTCCAATGCACCACCCCCACATACTTCCCCCAACCTAGAGCACGTTTCTTGTACTTTCTTGTAAACCTCCACAAGAAACATGCTAGGCTTAGAATTAGAGACTGGTGATATACTACAACCACCCTCATGAATTTACAGATAGGCCTAAACTCGAGCGATGGTGATTCTATCGCTACTTTCCATCATCCATGCAGCTAGATGAGGAGCTCACTTTGTATCCCCTTTTCTCCCTTCTCTATTAACCACCTTAGTCTCTCAAAATAATCAACAATAATTTTATCAAGCAATTACTATTCCTATTTAAGTGAGAAGTGTAATAAATAAGGACTCACATTTGCATCACCCGGCACCATCAGAGTTTCAACAAGTAGTGCAGAGGGGGGGGGGGGGGGGGTTGACATCAGATTCATTTGTGATTATAAGGTAAGAATATGCATATTAGAGAATGTTGGACCGATGAAACATGATTCAATGCCCTTGAAACTTTGTAGGGGTGGGGGATATGGTGCATATCCTATCCTTGCAAAGTTCATGAACTTTTGAAACCGTCTTGTCTACCAAGAGCTACAAATTGCAATATTTTTCCATAGGGTTCATTTGTGATTCTATGGTTCAATATGGCTATTAAACAACTTTGGACTAATGAAGCAAGTTTGATGCCCATTTCTTATGGGGCCAAAGTTACACAATTGCCATATTTTTGACATAGGGCTTGTTGTGACCCTATGGCCAAAATATCACTATTAGACAACCCTAAACCAATTAAACAGTTCATGATGCCTAGGAAACCTTGTACATGTAGTAAATATGGTGCATACCCTTCCCTTGCAAAGTTTTATGGCCTATTGAAACGGTTTTGTTGGTTCAAACTTACACAATTGCCATATCTTTTCCATAGGGCTCCTTTTTTATCCCATGGCAAAAAATTTAGCTACTAAACAATCTTGAACCGTTGAAACGGATTTTGATGCTCATGAAACTTTGTAGGGGTGGAGATATGGTGCATATCCTATCCCTACTACCTTTCATGGTCTTTTGAAATCAGCTCATTGGTCCAAGCTTACAATAGCCATATTTGCCTATAGGGGACCCTATGCCCAAAAATGGCCATTGTGCAACCATGGATAAACAAAATGTGATCCAATGCACTTGAAAGTTTGTAAGGATTGGGAGTATGATGCATACCCCACCTTTGCAAAGTTTCTTGGATTTCTTAAATCGTTTCTACTGGTTTGGGGATGCACAATGGCCATATTTTTCCTATAGGGATCCCTATGGCAAACAATGGCCGTTGTATAACTTTGAACCAATGACACATGATCCAATGCCCTTAAAACTTTACAAGGGAAGGTAACGTGGTGCATACTTTTCTTTTGCAAAGGTTCATGGACTTCTAAAATTGTTATGTTGATTTAGGTTTGCATAATTGCCATATTTTGCCATAGAGCTCATTTATGGCCCTATGGCAAAAATATGGTTATCGCATAATCTTAGAGCAATGAAACGGTTTCCAATATTTATAAAATTTTATAAGGGTGGGGAGTATTTTGTATACCCTGTCTTTATAGAGTTTCATGGCCTTTAAAAATTGTTTCATTGATCCATGGCTACACAATGGACATATTTTGCTTATAAGGAGTTCTATAGCAAAAAATGGCCATTGGGTAACCCTGAACCAACGAGAAATGATCCAATGCCCGTCCTCAAAATTTTGGAGCCATTATATATCCCATTCCTCAAAAGCTGCATGGTCTTCTGAAATTGTTTCATCAATCCAAGGATGCATAATCATCATATTATTGCCAAAGGAGTCATTTTTTACCCTACAACAATAATATGGCTATTAGACAACCCTAGACCAATGAGAATATCTTTGATGCCCATGAAACTTTGTGGGCTTGGAGGATATAGTATAGACCTTGCCCTTCAAAATTTTCCAAGGCATTTTGAAATCGTCTCATCATTGCACAATAGCCATCTTTTGCCTATAGTGTGTCCTATGGCCAAAAAAGGCCATTGTGCAACCGTGCATGGATAGGACATGATCTAATACCATTGAAACTTGTCATTTCATGGCCTTTTGATACCATCTTTCCAATTCAAGATTTCACAATCATGCCATATTTTTGTCATAAGGCTCATTTGTTGCCCTATGGAAAAAACATGGCTATTAGATAAACTTGATGTTTCAATGTCAATAAAACTTTGTAGGGGTAAGGGATATGGTGCATACCTTGTCCCCACAAAGTTTCATGGCTTTCTAAAACCATCTCATCATTTCAGAGTTGCACAATTGCCATATTTTTCCTATATGAGGTCCTATGGCAAAAAATGACCATTGTAGAACCCTGGACCGATGAGACATCATTCGATACCCTTAAAATTTTGTAGGGGTGGGAGATATAGTGCATGACTACCTTTACAAAGTTTCATGGCTTTTTGAAATTATCTCATTGGTCCACAACTACACAATCGTCATTATTTTTTCGTAGGTCTCATTTGTGACCATATGGCAACAATATGGCTATTCGACAACTTTGGGCCAATGATAAGGTTTTTGATTCTCATGAAGGTTTTTAGGGTGGTGGATATGGTGCATACCCCATCCTTACAAAGTTTCATGGCCTTTTGAAACTATTTCATTGGTTCAAGGTGGCACAATGGCCATTTTTGCCTACTATAGAGACCCCTATGACAAAAAATGTGCGGCGAGAAGTGATCCACTACCCTTGAAACTTTGCAAGAGTAGTGAATATGGTACATAATCCACGCTTGTAAAGCTTCATGGCCTATTAAAACTATTAGTTTAATCCAGTCACATTTGTGATTCTATGGTAAAAATATGGCTATTAGACATACGAGAAAATTTATGATGCATAAAGTGGTGAGTAAGTAACAGGGAGCTGAGCTACAAATTTTTTGGCTCTGCACAAAATACAGGTTCTAGACTTCCAGTGACACAATGCACCGCCTTAAATGCAGCTCTCAAATGGTGCGTGTGCATCGTATTTCCAATGTTGTTGATGGATTAGGATGCATGTAAGAGAGATTGAGTCTGCTAACTTTGGCTTCTCTATCGTATTGTTAAATATGAGAGCCTATTCAGTATCAATAGCTACTTAGAGAGAGAGAGAGAGAGAGAGAGAGAGACACTCAATGGGAGCTCAAAATGATAATTAGATTATGCTTGAACTTGAACACTAAAAATGAGTGTGTAGAATGCCTCTTATATAGGCATACAATAGATGACCTCAAGGGGTGACTTCATTAGATAATACATCATTCATTGTGTCATTAGTCCTAGGTGGAAAGTGTCCATATGCTACCACATGGGATATAAATTCCCAATGCCATGTAAGCATCCTATTAGACTAGAGAAGATTCATACAAAGAAGCATAAGCGCAGGCCTAAAGAGCCCATAAATCCCAATAGGGGGCCTGAGTCATATGGCCAAAAATGGCCATTGCGCAACCCTCAGTAAGACATGATCGGATAGCCTAAAACTTTGTAAAGGTAGGGCATATGGTGCACACTTCATTCTGGCAAAGTTTTGTGGCCTTTTGAAACCATCTCCTAATCTAAAGGTATACAATGACCATCTTTCTACCATGGGACTCATTTGTGACCCTATGGCAAAACTATGGCTACAATACAATCCCGGATGGATGAAATGGTTTTGGATGCTCAAGAAACATTGTAAAGGTGGGGGATATTGTGAATACCCTTTCCCTATAAAGTTTCATATATTTTTGAAGTCATCTTTTTGGTTTAGGGTTGCATAATTGCCAAAGTTCCATGGACTTTTGAAATTGTCTCTTGGTTTAGGGTTACACAATTGCAATATTTTTGCAATAAGGCTCATTTGTGACCCTATGGAAAAAATATGGCTATTAGGCAATCCTCAATTGATAAAACAATTTTTGATGTCTATGGAACTTTGCAAGGGTGTGGTATATGATGCATACCCCACCCATACAAAGTTTCATGGATTTTTGAAACCGTTTCGCGATACAAGGTTACACAATCACCATACTTTTGCCATAGGGCTCATTTATGACTTCTATGGAAAAAATATGCCTGTTTCGCGATACAAGGTTACACAATCACCATACTTTTGCCACAGGGCTCATTTATGACTTCTATGGAAAAAATATGCCTATTAACAATCCTAGACCAACCAGACAAATTTTTATGCCCATGAAACTTTTCAAAGGTGGGGGATATGGTGCATACCCCATCCCTACAAATTTTCGTGGCTTTCTTAGTCCATCTCATCAATCCAAGGTAGCAAAATTGCCATGGCTATTAGGCAACCCTGAACTAACAAGATGGTTTTTAATGTCCAAACAAATTTGAAAGGGTGGGGAAAATGGTACATGCCACTCCCTTGCAAAGGTTCATGGCCTTCTAAAATCTTTTTATAAATCCAGGGCTGCACAATGGCCATATTTAGCACATAGGGGGGCCCTTTTTTTGGTCCAAGTTTACACACATGCCATATTTTTTCCATAGGGTTCATTTGTGACTCCATGGAGAAAATATGCATACTTGAAACAAAGAGATGATTTTTGATGTCCATGAAACTTTGCAAGGGTGGAGGATGGTGCATACCACTAAGAAGGTCATCTCATCGGTCCAAGATTATAGAATCTCTATGGCTATTAGGAAACCTTGGATTACTGAGATAGTTTTTGATATCCATGAAAGTTTGCAAGGGTGGGAGATATGGTGTATACCCCTCCCAGTAAAGTTTCATGGCCTTCTAAACCATTTTGTCAATTCAAGGTTGCACAATGGACATATTTAGTCTGCAGGGGGACCTATGGCCAAAAATGGCCATTATGGAACCCTAGCCCAATGAGACATGATCCGATGTCCTTGATACTTTGGAAGGATGGGGGATATGGTGCATACTTTTCCCTCCAAAAGTTTCATGGCCTTTTAAAGTTGTCTTGTTGGTCCAAGGTTGAACAATGGCCATATTAGGGGCCCCTATGGCAAAAAATGGCCATATCGAAATTATGGATCAAAAAAACGTGATCCAACACCCTTGAAACTTTGTACAGGCATGGGAAGTTTCATGCTCTTTTGAAACCTCTCATCGGTCTAGAGTTACACAATCATGATATTTTTGCCATAGTTTCGCTATTGAGAAACCCTGTACCGAGACGAGATATGAATGATGTCAGTAAGACGTTAGACGGGTGGGATACATGGTGTTTACCCATTCATGCAAAATTTCATGGCTATCTAAATATGCCATCTTGATTCCCAGTTGCACAATTGCCATATTCTTGCCATACAGGTCCAAATGAGCGAGGCGTTTCCAACAAAGAATTTTATATTTGAATATACATTAGGTGAATGTACTTATGAAGTTTTGTTGGCCCTACGAGACACTAATGGAGTTGAGGGTCTTGTTGGTAGAGGTGGAGCTACTGCTGGTTAGAGAAAGCAACCCATGTGGGGAAAATAAAAGGACAATACTAGTTAGCATAATGAATTATATGTTGAATTGTAGAAGGATATCTATATTATGTAAGGTGTAGCCTCCATTGTCTAGTCCTCGCCAAGTAGGCTAGTAATGGGTGCAGTAGGCACTAACATTTAGAAAAGTAAAACATTGAACAACATGTCATTACCTACCACTCTACAAGCTAAAAAAATTAAAACAAGAGATGCTACAACATACCGAAGAAGGGCCTCCCGCCTATGAAAAGCACTCGACAAAGTGGATGGGAGTCTCACCCAAAAAGCAAGCCTCCCATCCAAGCTATGCTCCAAACCCCTACAATGTGCTCTAAGGAACCATTGGATCTACCTAGAAAACCTATGAACTATGTCTTCCTTGAGAGCCTTTGTTAATCACCAAGTTTGTTGTAATTGTAGCCTCCTCCGGGGTGTCTGTCGTAGTAGTGGCCTCCTTTGGGTTGTCTGCCGTAGTAGTCAAGTCTATATCTGATACAAGAATAAACTTAGCACAAACTTGGTATGCAAATTATGTGAACATCTAAAATGGTGGGGTAGTGCTCCATAGTACATCACGTATCACAAAAGGGCATGCTCTCTCATGGTAGGGTGGAGACATCTGCGAACAAGATAGTGTTCTCATGGCACTGAATCTCTTGGCCTGGGAAAAAATTGTTGTAAAGTGAGAGAGCGTATGGATGGCAAAGCCTTCACCTTATGCCAGGTCAAGCCTCTATGCTCAACATCGTGCATGACTGCCCACTACACGAAGGCAAGTGGATTATGCATCATGCAAAAGTAGCCACGGTAACCTCCAAGGCATTTGCCATTGTCATGGCCTCTATGCAAGAAGGAAGACTACAAACATGCTCTGCACCACACTCACTCCATTGCATGACCCGTAATCACATCATCACACCGATCTCTATCGTTGGTAAACATGCCCCCCTTCCTAATGTAGATTCCATCCTCGGAAGTTAGTGACGTGAAGCCCATTCATCGAGGTGGTAGAGCATCTGGGATAGATCATCTGCACAACAAATTCATTGTGAGATTATACAAACGGAATTATATGGCAATAAAGCATGAGGGGAATGTTGAGTACATGAGGAAATGAGTAAATGCAAAAAATTATGAAATGCTACACTGCCATTAAGGATGAATAAATTGCACTTTGATGAAAGTAATCAATCAAGAGTTTTGGGCTTATGGATGAGTCTATTCAGTAGTTAGTTATGACTAAGGTTAAGACAACTACTCTAGTAGTAACGAAGTTAGGAAGATTCTCTAAATGCAAGATTCCTTAATTGTATCTTTGAGCTTTTAATTAGCCAACTAACTCTCACAACTCCCAATAAGAGCTTGGAATCTTTTTCACTATAAGCTTAATGGAAGTCTCTTTCATATCAGTTATCTTCTTTTTATTTATCCAAAATTAATTGCCCTGTGTGGCTGCCGCAAGGCTCAATCGCACACACTCTTTGTCCCTCTCAATCAGACGCACATATACACACACACTCGTGAGCATAGAATGGAGAAGGAGATGGAGATAAGGCAAGAGAACTCTTCTTTAGCATGCACCCTTCAGAATGGGGGATTTAAGTTACAATGGCCCTTTTATATGAGTTTGGCCCATTCACACCTAGGCATCCATATTGGCCGGTCAAAGTGGTGTGCCTCTCATCGGCGATCACCCAAGAACCTATAGGACTAACAAGCTCGGCCCCTAACTCAAAACAATGTGATATGGCATCCACTGGTGTTAACTGCGCTGACGTCCATTTTCAAAAGTCAAAACCAAGCGATGGGGAGCATTGGTGGGCAGTCACCAAGCCTCCTATTTGCCAGTGCTGACTCCACTGAGTCGACGTTTGCTTGTAATGACTTTAACACCAACGTTAGCACCGAGCAATGGGGAGCTTTGGGCAATCACCGGGCCCCCATTTGTCCAGTGTGCTGACTCCACTGCATGACCTATAATCACATCATCACACGGGTCTCCATCATCGATTAATAGATTCTAATTGATAGACATAATAACCCGCATTGTCTTAGGACTAATACCTAGATATGGTACTTAAGACTTTTCTTCCTATGGTCCACTATAGTGTTATCACTATGGCCATCAAGATATGTATTGTAAAATGCATCTACATATGGCCATCCATAGCATTAGGTTTATGCGTATTATATATATATGGTAATATTAATCATATATATGTATGATCAACTATAGCATTAATACTATGTCCGCTTGTATATGGTACAATATGATGTATCTACCTATGGCAATCTATAGTATTTTCTCTATGTTTATTACTTAATTATGGTACCCAAAACCTTTCTATATAGGGTCGGCTAGCATTATCCCTATGGATATCAGGATATGATACCTTACAATGCATCAATGTATAGTCAGCCATGTCGTTATGTTTATGTCTAATACATAGATATGGTAACATAAAAACTTTTTCACGTATGGTAGGCTATAGGATTACACTATGTCCATCTAAATATGTATTATAAGCCCCAACTGTGTATTTTCACCTATAACATTTATTCTATGTCGCATATGTGCATACGGCAACCTTAAATTTTCTACATATGGTTGGTTATAGCGGTATCTCTATGGATATCAAGATATGGCACTATACAATGCATCTACATTAGGTATATGTCTAATCCTTGAGCAATAGATGACAATAAGTCATGTTTAGCTAGCATTGTGGTAGTCTCTAGATTTGTTTCTTAGTTTAATATAAGTCAATCCCGGATTCTGATATTAAAGAAAATAAACTAAACTTAGGATCAAACGGTTTTCACGTGGACCGCTTCAATAGTTGTTGGCACTATCAGAGGCAGTTGTTGTTATAGCATTGTTTTGATGTTAAATAAATAAAAGAGGGCCCTATTTCTCGGTCTTGACAAGCAATCTACTCATTGTCTGCATGAGAGAGAGAGAGAGAGAGAGAGAGAGAGAGAGAGAGAGAGAGAGAAAGAGAGATAAATCCAGGATAAGCCCAAATTCACCCTTAAAGGAAGGTGCAAGTTATAAATTCATGTAACTAGTCACCCACAAGACAATATAACGATCAGCTCCATCATGCGTAGTATTGAATAGACACTACACCATCTCCACTAATGCCATCTACCTGATACACCAACCTGTATATCCAATGATAGAATGCCAGTGCAAGATGTCATAACTGAACGCAAAATGAGTTTATAGATCAGCCCACACAATATGTAAATGCAATGTCCACAAGAGCATAACTGCTCAACACAATGCAAAAGAAAACCAGTTGATCAAACACCTACCACCAAAACTATGGCAAACATCGCATAAAGCTCATAACCCTTTGCCGAAACCAAGAAATAATCAGGCATAAATGATGACCATATGCAATGAGAGTGCAAGCAAAATGACCATACGCATAGGCACAAGCCAAAACTTGGCAAAAACGGCTCTCTAGCACCTATCACAAAACGCATAAAACTTGGCAAAAATTCGGGAAAGTATCCCCCGTAACTGGAGCAAAATGTCACCAAAAAAACCGAGAAAATTAACAATGCCAAACACAATGGCAAACAATCTAGGAATCCCTCGATCAAAATCAATGAGCGTAAAACTCTCACAATGTCAATACATGAGTTGTACCTGCTACATAAGACACTGCAAATTTGTGAGCTAATCACCACGCTCATCCAGTGCGGTATTGAGGTATACACACACTAATCTCCCACTTACAGAGAATACCGCACAAGCCATGAGTGCAACTTGCAATCACTACCTGGATTACATCAAATCATGCACATAAAATTGCTAGAAAAAAATTGCCAGAGTTTCAACAGTATTTTGGCTAGCCATAAACATGCTCAAAAGCATGAGAAAATCACACGCAAAATCCACACTCAAGCATACATCATATCCTCCCACCTAAGAGCAAGCCTACAGCCAATACCACTCTCACACCCGAGAGCAAACTATGTGTGGAATCTTCAACGCACAACAAACAACTACTACTGCAAAAATTTTAGAGGTCAAAATCAACCTAAATGGACATCACCATTGCGTTTGAAGCTTGCCATAATCCCAAGATACACCTTGACCTTGCATAAATTGCATTTCGTATGCAAAAAACATTGTTTTAGAGCCCGAATAATGACTTGCAAAAAAAGAAAATCTACATTCTTCCTGCAAATTTGGTTCCAAAAAAAACATACACACTTGCTATACACTCTTCTCTTGAGCTTGCGAATGTCCATCAAGCTTCCATGAGCACAGATTTGGTGGTTACTCATCAAATTCAAGCTCCCACCAAAAGCGAGCTCACCATAGCCAAAAGCTCACTTCTTTGAAGCACTCCATCCGTCACAAAACCAAACCTATGTTACCAATTGTGAGTACACGAATGCAGTGTGTGTGAAGAGAGAGAGAGAGAGAGAGAGAGAGAGAGAGAGAACACACGATGTGGTGGAGTAGCACAACACAATGTGTATGAGAGAGCCTCTTGTTCCCCTATCTAGTAAAGAATAAGGTGTGTACAAGTAATAAGCGGTCGGACGTCTCTAGCATGTCCGATCGGGGTAAGAGGCACACCGTCTTTACACCAACAGAAAGTATTCATCATGAAAGTAGTCTTCTAGTTGGCTAACCCATGCCAAAACAATGTTGGCATCTTTAGTGCCATCAAAATCTTTGAAAGTGAAAGCCTTTCTGCTAATTTTGTTTCGCTTTGGAGCAAGTACAGTTTCAGCTTGTGTAGTGTGACATAGCTTATCTTCTAATTATTGTCTTCGCATGTGCTCATATGCAAGTGATTGTTGCAAATTTGTGAATTGTTCAACAATCGAGGTAGTTGTGGAAGGTGAGCTATGGTGGCATGCTTTTCTTTTTTTCTCTTTTTTCTATATATATATATACACTCTTTTTTGTTTTTTATATATTTGTTTTCTCTCTATATATTTTTTTATTCATATGTTTTTGAATGGTTGTATATTTACGTGGATATGATTTGTATGCAAACAATGAGAAAATAAAAGAATAAACGAAAGAATTTTTACTTAGCTATAAAGTTAGTGATGACGCCCAGTCTATATGTGCAACCTAAGAGTAGGTAAGTAAATTGAATGTTTGGTATCCGAACTCCCTTGTTCTAGTAGTAGAAGATCAACAACATAGTCAAAGTTATTGTATAAGGTAATTTGGTGATGGCTAGCACAAACTCGATGATACTCTACTATTTTTGAAATTTTCACAAGGGCACGAGTGTAGCTGTAGAAGACTTTGATGCTGTTTTGAAATGTTGATATTTCTTTAAAGCCACGAATGAATAAATTTGGGTTAAGTAGCTAGAAAATTTTTAGAGTCAGGCAATGGCAACCGAGATTGGGCAGCCAAGTAAAATTGAAAGTGGGCTTGGTGGGCAGCCAAAAAAGGGACTAAGGTATGCCAAGCAAGGGGATTAAAAGGGGGCAATAAAGGTGTGGGTAAGTTGGGCGGCCAATGTATTTGCAAATGAGGTGCCCAACACTTTTTTTGTAAAGGAGTGTGTAAAGGCTCCAAAAGCAGGGAAAATAATGCTGGGAGCAAGCAAAAATGGAAAACAATAGCACGAAGGGAAAAGGGAGATGATGGCAACGTGCACATGGGTTTTTGGGCTACAAGTAAGAAAAATTGGTGGCAAAGTTTGGGAAAATTCGTTGCTACAAATTTTTCACGGTTTGGTTGACATTGACTGCAGAGGTATTTTGTGTGTAAGCCACTTTTTTGCACACGGTTTTCAAGCCGATGAAATTATAAATTCGTCTTGAGTTGAAGTATTAAGCTTGCAATTTGATTGATTCAAACATAAGAAATTAATCTTCTTCCAAGTCATGATCTTGAAAGAAGAGTTTCTTCTTAGATCCAATTGATAGCTTCACTTCCCAAAAGATTCTCCGAGAGCCATTGAATTTCTTGTTTCCATTCAAGTGCTTCTTCTTCTTCTTTTATTCCTTCTTAGTAGTACCTCTTCTCTTCTCTACCAAAGCTAAGATCCACTCTTCCAAAGCTTGTTCAAAATACCTTTATCTCAAACTTGATCTTTGCTTAATCGAGTCTCTCCTAATCTTCTTTCTTTCATTCCTCGTACGTCCGCCTTCTTAACACATCCAAAAAAAATTAGCAAGTGCTTTAAATTGAATGCTCGATATACCCTTTTGCAATTGTCGATAAGCGCAATTCACTAGACAATTTGCCGGTTATATGTTGTTTAATTACCAATTAAGCTTTGATTTGCAAATCCAATGCTGCCTATTCGGAATTTTCTCCCTAGAAATTGGAAACCAAGTGCCGATTACCTTTTGAACCAGCAGCTCTGATACCATTGTTGGGAGATGGCTAAGAGATATTATTTTGTGCCTTCTCCTAAGTTCCCAAAGTTCCAATCTAAACATCATGAGCTCACTATTAGTAAAAATGAAATACATCACCGTAATTAACTATTACACGCCAACTATCCCAATTGTAATGGTAATCATATACGATAGGAAGGTGCCCAATCTTGTAAAACACAAAAATAAGAGATCATGAGCTAGAATAAGCTTTAGTTTAGAAGTATATCTTTAAATAAGTTTCAACATAAACAAATAAACCAAACCTTGTCAAGTCTAAAAATATTTCATTATTCGGTCTCCATGCTTATGTAGCCCAATAATAGAAAGCCTACATAAGCTATCCCAATTGAGTAAGATGGGAAGTGCATAAAATCACCAAGTTTGCTAGCATATCAAAAGAATTTAAAGTTAAATATCCTACAAGAAAAATTTATAATAGTTGCCACCATGACTGGCTTATATAATACATGACTAATGTGGTTAGAAACAAAACAAGTCTATCACTGAGCAATTATTAATAGAGGATCCAATACATTCTGCAAGCACCTTTGAAGTATTTGGTGGACCCATAGAGGTTAGCTACTAAATCAAAAGTCAAGACATAGTCCTTTTGAATGCCATACATGCCATAAGTATTATGAACCATATTATTTTTGTAAAAGGCATCAAATGAAGATAGATTGAGTCATCCATCAGACGGGCAATTCCTTCAATAGAAATAAGAATTGAATCCTATTTAAGGTGAAGACTCAAACTATATCGATTTTGATATCAACAAAACATTACCATACTTATTTCTTTATCTCAATACAATCAAATGTAATAGGTATCAAGTGAAGGTATATTGTCAGATATTTTAGGTACCAAGTGAAGGTATATCATCAGATATATTACATAAGGATACCATGTTTAGAATGAGCTCTTAGAAAGTTTTATTAGAAAACCTCCAAACAACTAGTAGCTCAATTTATAAACTTCAAGTAGAGTCAATAGAACCTAGCAACCATAAAAGGTTGAAGTAGGCCAACAAAAATCCTCAATACTTATATGCATAGAAAAGAAATTGCCTTGATTATATCACAAAATAGCTCAAAGCTTGAGATATACCTATGAGAGAATCTTCAGTCAATTCATCTTGAAAATCTAGTCTATAACCAAGAACCAAAAAAAATTCCATTTGAGCTTACATTCACCTTCTGCATTCCATTGTATAAAAAAATCAACATCAATTTTTCCCTTGATAATTGAAACCTCTTCAGGTGACATGTATAATCAATCTAAGAAACATCTTTAATTATGATTAAATCTAAGTTAGCATACCTTGGTATACATAAGAACAAGGATTCAATCATTCGTTAATTTTTAGATGATTTTAGAGAGCTTTTGCTAACCTCAATTTATGTGTAACGTACTCTTAGTTGTTACAAGATAACAAGATTGGGCACCACTGCTGTATGTGATTAGCATTACAATTGGGATAGCTAGCATGTAATGGTTAATTATTGTGTAGTCTTTTTTTATACTAATAATGAGTTGATGATGCGTAGTTTGGAACTGTGGGAACTGAGTAGAAGGAATCAGCAATAAAATTATACTTCCCAATTCCTAGAGTTCCAATCTTCACAACATCAATTCACTGCTAGTAAAAATAAAACATAGTATAGTAATTAACCATTGCACGCCAGCTATCTCGATCCCAATTATAATGCTAACCACAAACAATAGGAGGGTGCCCAATCTCGTAATCTTGTAACATCAATGTTTGGAAGACCAAGAGAATGGATGCTTAAATTATTCAATTTTCCTCTCACACACACACACACACACACCCACCAAACCTCTCACTGTGTCTCACTTGTTACCAAGTACACACAAATAGACAAGGACAACATACACATGTGTGCACGTGTGTGTGTGGCAGACACACAAACACACAAGAGAATAGGTATGATAGTGATATCCTATTGTAGTCCCCCAAACTCCACAGCACCTCTTATGGAATTGAGTATTTAATTTTATTATTGACTTATTTAGGTTCCAAAAATTTGTGATCCTCTTTAGAATTTAGTTCATGTGTGGTAGCTATCACTTATTGCATAACCCTTTGTGGGGTGGGTTCTCACTAACTATGTGTAATGGAGACATATCGGCTTATTGTAAAAATAACTACAACACTATACAAAGGTAATCTAAGAGACTGGGGACTAACACATGCACATTTCCACCCAACCATTACATATATAGACCCTTGGCCTAGTAAATATAGTCCCCCTTAATTGCATGAGAGTCTTGGCCCTTGGCCTCACATTACTCCCCCCTTGGAGAAGCGTTTCCGTCCTCAAAAACGTGTGGTCATATCTTTGTAAGAACACTAACGTTTTCCACATTGGCATCCCTCACGAATCCAGCTGATCGATACATGGTTCAGTAGGAGGTTCAATTAAATCAAGCAAAAATATCGTGATTTTCCACATTGTTGTTCCTTTGCATGTAATTAGCTTATATCCTTATGACTCATATGAGTATTTGAAATGAGCTACCATGACTAAGAAGTGTCTAAATGAATGACCAGGTTTCACACTTTTTGAAGGTACTAGAACACATAAGAATACCTCTTTGCAACTTTTTAAAAATTTAGAGTAACAATTGGAAGTAAAACACGTGTTCAGTCTTCTTGAAAGCACTTCAATTCACCGGTGATTGTGGTTGGGAACTTTATCTAAACATGAAGGGACTAAACCTAGTTGCAACATGATTTGCAGCCTAGTAAGCAAATCCAAACTAGAGAGACAACCTTTCCAATTGGATTGCTTCTTTCCCTTCTTTCCATGAAGGGACTAAACCTAGTTGCAACATGATTTGTGATCTAGTAAGCAACTCCAAACTAAAGAGACAACCTTGCCAATTGGATTGCTTCTTTGTTAATGTACGCTCGTAGCATATCCTTTAGCACAAGAATAACACTTGTAAATTACCTATCCGTCGTTGGATGACTAGCAATACTGAGATCGAGTTGTTTGTTTCTCCCAACCGTTTACAGACAGTCCTCCGTAAATGACTAGTAAACATAGGTCACAATAATTTTGAATATTTTTGAGTAATCTATATAACCAATACAGATTACAAACAACCAATGTGGTTAACTTTAGAAACTGAAGAATAAATTGAATAAACTTTACAAAGTTTACTTATCTTTGTCTACAAGCTCCCAAATGGAGCCATGACCTCTAATAGTGATTGATAGTCCCACGAGTAATCTCATAGAGATAGGGCAACTATAGTATGAAATGCTTCATAAGCTATAATTTCATGCATGTACATGCCATTGCAAATCTACATTTGCTAAACACGGCCCATAACACCTAGTTTGCATGCTTTTAGCAAAAATTGATCCGAACTTGCATTTTCATGACTATAATTGCCAATGCTTATGGTGGATGGTATGCACATAGCTCACAAGGAAAGAACTAAATACTTTCCACTACAATCATGTGAAAGCCTTGCTAACATATTTGGACCATAGTAGAATGTGAACATTAATCACACCTAGGTACCAATAATGAAACATTTTCATTAACAATACTTAGCCTTGCTATATGCATAAACAACAATCCATTAATGTTGTTGAATTATACTTTTAATAATAACAAGTCGTACTCGATACCCGTGGCCACTAAAATTGTTCCTGATACAAGGTGCTCAAAATGGTCTAAGGAACGGATCTGACTAGCACCTAAGGACTCTGTCACGACATATAATTGAAATAACAGGTGCCAAAGTCAGTCCCAGAGACTCATATTCTCCAAATATGGAATATGTCTCATATATAATGATGTCTAAAATATGACACCCATCAAGTGCAAGAAATACTGGTGTGTGTAGAAAATTGTAAACACTCAACGACATGATTGAGAGGGACCCTCACAAAACATACTCCACACTGACTAAACCAAACCCGATGAGCTCCTAGACCATGTTGCATACCTTGTGAATAACAACATGTGCCAAACAAAATCCTACCATGTAGGCCTATTACTGCAAGGTGCAAAAATGTATCCAGTACACTATTGTCCCAAAATTCTTTTCTCCTACAAGACCTTGTCATGTGTTGAAGAGCAAAATGGATGAAAGCATCTAGCATATGCATCCTACTTGGAGAACTCAATCAAAGGATATTAAAAAACAAAACTAAACTTCTTACACTTAGCCGGAGTCAAGTGCCATTTCCAAACCTGAAAGGTACATTACCAAATATCCAGCCTCAAAAGGGCTAGGATTTCTTTGACTTGTTAAACACTAAATTATAGATTAGTGAATAGGAACCAATATTTAATTGGTAACCCTAGGTGTTGTCGTGACAATCGAAACCCCTTGGTCAGATTCTGCAAATTCAAACCCCTTGGTAAGATTCGTGTCACCCATAGTGAGTGTAAGAAACTTAGTAAGTTGAACTTAGCTACTACCCCTTGGTAGAGTGAAAACAACTTTTTGTAAAAGTACAAGTGTGAAGAGGTCAATCAATGACCATCAACACTCATAAAGTGATTTGGCATTAGCTAAATCATACCCCTTGAAATAGCACTCCTATAGCCACAATCAATGCTACAGACTAAACATGAGATCCTCTCCAATTAAAATCTTATTCACAATTGAAGCAAGATAAGCAACAGATCCTCTCAAGTTGAAATCATATTCACACTTGATCTTAAAACACTTTCTTCTCCCGCGAAAAGAGGAGAACGATTCCCAACACCCAAAAAAAGTTAGTCGTAGTAGAATTTCTTTAGTTTTCTTTAAACAAGAGATTACCTACCATGAGGATCCCTTAGAAAAGTCATGTCATCCCCCCATGAATTAGTTTCTTGAGAGTGAGGCCATGCGTGCTTGCTATAGATGAAAAACCTCATATGTAATACATGCACCTTGTGCATATAACTAATGATATACAACACCCATTGCGGCAATCATATGCAACACATACAAGAAAGTATACCAGTCTCAATTTTTATTGAGTAGAAGGTAACAACTATGGGTAACCATTGCAACAACAGTAATGGAAGAATCATCAATCAAAATCATTTGAAACAGACAAAGTCATAACTCGTCCTTGACAGAGTAGCTGTTTTGATAGCAAAAACGTAAACAACGATGAGGTGGAATTAATTCCACCGTACTGGCACATCATGCATGAAATTCAAGAAAATATAGTGATAAGCCCATAGCTACAATGATGGTCTCAACAGTTTGGGCCGATACCATACATGCTTTGCACAATCTGCATTGACATGGATACATCACAATTCTATGTTGTCGTAAAATGTGAGCTTATACCCTCTTATTGCCAATGCCCCAAATTTGCATGCCATTGCTCTTGATCCCAAGTCAATGAGTAGTACCATGGGGTAGAAGCCTTGCTACTCATATGGCCTGCAAAGCAGAAGATCTTCTCTGATTGAAAATTTGAAAACACAGAATAACCTCAAGAACTTGAAAATTTTGAACCTTGTTGCCCCTTAGCGGTCAGTTGTCCTGAAATTTAGAAATAAATTCTTACTTGAGAGTGATTTTTAGTTGGCTTTGGTTGTCTGTGCTTGAATCTGGCTCACAGCCATGTATGCTAATGAATCTGGCTCATAACCATGTATGCTGATAAAATGAGAGTTGTTGTATGTACCATGCATGGACCCTTGGCCTGTTTCATGCTGACACCCAATGAGATATCATTCAAACATAGTGAAAAGTCCTCCCGAGTTCATATGTTGATAGCATATTCAATCTTTGGAAGCTTCTATGCAATATGCCCTAAAGGGAAGCCTTGATTTGCATAAATACATTGAAAGGATAAAACATGATGGAGCATGTGTGCTCATAACCAACAACTACTCTTGCTAACATTTAGATGTCAAGGTAAAAGAAAATCGACATTGTCGAGTGTGCATAGAGAGCTGACCTTGGAGAATCCTATGTCATATTGAGAAGCATAAAAGTATCGTGAATTACCCAATATTTAAAGGAAAAAGGACAAGAAACTTAGCTATCAAATGTCCTCTAACTGCAAAATTATTCTTGATCTAAGCAATTTTTGAATGCCAAGCTGGCTTTGGAAATTTTTTTGCAAGATTAAATAAGTTCAAAATTGTAAATTGTAAATTTTACTTGCTTATCGAGTTTCTTGAATCATTGCCATTGGCATTGGAATTTGTATCACCCCTTCGTGTGGTTTGCCTACGCTTGATGCCTCATATGTGTAGAAGCCTTGCTTCTCTATACACAACCAACGATATCTAGTTCAGAAAACTCGCCTAGGAGCCATGCCCTAACAAAAAGTTCAAACGAAAACTTGGGATGCAGAGAGAGACTCCTGCCAGTTTCTTGAACTGTAACAAAAAGTCAGCCGTACTAAGCATCGTGCACCCTTCATCAAGTCGATGCATGAATTGGATGGGAGTTGAATCTTGCTCCTACCATAATCTAGCAACAAGCCTTGCCTTTGCTTCAAAAATGAACTTGTGGAAACCTCTTGGAAACTTCTCAGTCTATGTGCTCTATCTGATGTTATGCATGGGAGAATCCATGCCTTGTGTGAAAGGAAATTTTCTTATAGAGAACCATGTCCTTGTCTAGATTCTTTATCGAGATCACTTTGCTGAGATCTCTTGCCAAAGTCCCTTCCTAGCTGCACTCTGCACTTGTGTAGTTTTAAATACTTTCCTTGGTGAAGTTGCCAAATTTGTGCAACCTTGAGAGTGAAGCTTCATGAGACAACATGATTGTGAACTTTGAGTTCATGTTCTCTTTCTTGCGGCACTTTTTATCAAAGATGTGATGCTTCAAATCCTTTGGCAGCCTCAAGCGAGTAAGTCTTGGTACCCCTTTGCATGGACTCCTTTACTTGTAGTTTCTACAATAAACCATCCCTCTCCAGCCAAGCTCTCAATGGGCATATGAAAATCCATGGAGGTTGTTCAAACTGCAACCCAAACATGTTCAAGAGCATGCCTTCCTCACCCTTTCTGTAGCTCACCTTGCAACCCTCTCATGTTACAGACTATGATGATCATGAGAGTCTGTTCTAAAAGGTCCTTGTGGTGTGGGGGAGGTCCCCTAAAGGCCACCTTGTAGTGTGAAGGATTACCTCACATAAAAATAAAAATACAAATTGAAACCTTTCCCATGGCAAATGATGATGAACTCAGGCAATGCAGAGAAAACCAGATGCCATGGTGACCTACAGTGCCCAAAATTGTGCACTCTTGAAACAAAAAAGTCTACATCAGCCAAGGTGATTCCATCGAGGCGGCTTCCATGCAATTTTGTGCATGTCACCCATAAACCTTTGTGTGTGCTAGACTTCGTTCTGCGGCCTCTAGGATGCCTCCACGATTGCCTCGGCTCTACAGGGGTAGTTTTCTACGAACGCCTCAACCCGGAGAGAGAGAGAGAGAGAGAGAGAGAGAGAGAGAGAGAGAGAGAGAGAGAGAGAGAGAGAGAGAGAGAGAGAGAGAGAGAGAGAGAGAGAGAGAGAGAGAGAGAGAGAGAGAGAGAGATTCCCTCCACGCTTCAGGATGCTTCTCCCCTTCCTCCATGGTTGCACCTCACTTTGATACCAATCTAAGAAACTAGGGACTACCACATGCACATCTCCACCCAATCATGCCATATATAGTCCCTTGGCCTGCTAAATATAGTCCCCTTTAACCGCATGTGAGCCCTAGCCCTTGGCCTGACAGGTAAAAGGCTGAAAAGTATTACATTATCACACTGGCACCTTCTCCTCATCTCTTCGAGTTCCAATCTTCATAGGATCAACTCACTATTAGTAAAAATAAAAGATAGCACAATAATAAACCATTACATGCCAGCTATCCCAATTGTAATGTTAACCACATACAATAGGAGGGGGCCCAATCTCGTAATTTCCTAACCACATAAACCATTACACACCAACTATCCCAATTGTAATGCTAACCACAGACAATAGGAGGGTGCCCAATCTCGTAATCTCGTAACATTAGTAGTGCTTCGATTCTATCACTTAGAGAGAGCTTGTCTTATGATATTTTTTAATGCATTTCCAACAACTAGTTTCAAAATAGGATCACCTGATGAAGGCTCTTCAAGTTGCATGTGCAGATGAATGGTACTAGGCACTTACATTAGCATTCGGCCAAAGCTTAGTGTAGCCAATCCATAATTTCTGGCAGTGGGCATCCTTTGAGTCTTAATACACTCTAGAGTCTAGATGTTGCTAGGCTTGGGTTGCCTACCTATGTATTTTTGGAAGTGTAGAAACCTATAAGGCTCGGCTTCTCATTAATAAACAACATCACGTCTTGAATCCTACAACATAACTTTGGCAATTTTTTGCTCATGGCACTACTCAAGCCTCCTCGCTTTACTTGATGATGTCCCCATCAGCGTGGTTACACATGACGGTTCACCATTAGGCTTCATAGGAAGTGGGAGCCCAAGGTGACTAATGGCTTCTAAAGATTTTGGATCTCTAATTGCTCATGGCACTACTCAAGCCTCCTCGCTTTACTTGATGATGTCCCCATCAGCGTGGTTACACATGACGGTTCACCGTTAGGCTTCATAGGAAGTGGGAGCCCAAGGTGACTAATGGCTTCTAAAGATTTTGGATCTCTAATTGTTTGCAAGATTGAAAGATCATCATTTTCATACATGGCAGACACACATTACGGTTGGTGTTGATGAAGAAAGTCTTATGGGATATCATGAGTGGTAAGGAAAGAAAGCCACAAGAATCAACTACAATGGATACTTGAAAAGAGAAAGACGCTCGACCACACCTTGTCGTCAAACTACTCTTTGATGGCACTGATATCCATCGTGTGGATGGATGTGACATGGCAAAGGAGTATTCTTGAGAGTATTGGGATTAACTCGATACCAACTATTCTTGATACTAGTTCAACTTGAGAGACTCACAAATATGCATATCACTAAACTTGTTGATGTGAAAACAACTCTTCGTGAAGAAGGAAATCATATGAATGAAAACCAGAAGTCAAGGATTCCATTGCTCGTGCAAAAGTGCTCTTTAGCAAAAAGAACAAGCAAAAAAAACATTACCAAAGGCATGCTAGTGTGTGAATTTTCTCACAAGATGGGACATGATGAAATAAATTGCTTCAATAGATGAAAAATAAAGAAGCCTATATATGTTCATGAAGATTGAAAATGATGGCAAGGATGAGTTGCATCAAGCTAGAGAGGAGTTGGAAAATAATCGGGCAAACATATTTCAATTTTTCTAAAGAACAATATTAAACTAAAAATAGGTGCATTACATAAATAAATTCCAAGCCTTTCCCCCCCTTGTGGTTTCTATTGGGCCTGTAAATAAAATTTGTGTAAATCTCTTGCATATAGTTGTATTGAATGGTTCTAGGCACTACCCATGCTTCTAGCATGAGGTAAGGTTGGTCTCCTTCCTCTTTGCAAGTCACACACTAGAATGTTGAAGGTCACATACTTCTATGACATCCTAATTAAGTACTAAAACCACTAAATCATTGCTTAGGCGCTAGATCCCCTTTCTACTTGTATATAAATCCACTTTCTCTAATGGAAGTGATCTAGGTCGTTGTGTTCATTTTCACCGACTCTCTAATTGATCCTCACTTTCAAGAATACCCACCCAATTCTAGGAGCCATACTCAATTTAGGCAATAGGCCCATTGAGTATGGGCCTACTGTCTAAGTAATTTTAGTAAGGTATTTTTGTTGAAGTAAATACCAAGTTAATTACTTGATATTAGGCAGCTCATAATAGTGCAAAGAATGTCTATTTATTTGAACTCATGGTTACTAAACTTGTTGCACCTCATCATTGCACTCTCTCTCTCTCTCTCTCTCTTCACACACACACACACACACACACATATATATATATATATATATATATATATATGTGTGTGTGTGTGTGTGTGTGTGTGTGTGTGTGTGTGTACACACACACACACACACACATATATGCACACACAAAATCTTTGGCCCATCTAGAAGCTTGATGCACTATAACAACGTCCCTTCATGGTCTATAGAGAACTTCAACACATCAGTACTGTGGGATAGAGTACTTGAGGACTATACATGACAATCTCTTTGAATGTCACATGAAAGGCTTGGGTTGTAGATTGTAAAGCAAGTTATGCAAGTTTTCATTTCATCAAGTTGATTCCCAATAGGAGTTTTTCTTAAAGAAACCTAACATGAGAACACTGGCATACAAATCTATAGGTGATGAGCAACAATTAACAATTTCAAGAGGGGCCTTAGAAGAAGGCTATAAAAGTAATTTATTACTTGATAAGCCTAGCAATTTTTTTTTGGCAATGGTGAAACCATAAAATTCCACATGAATTTATAAGATAACTCAAAAACTCTTTTTGTTGTGTCCATGCTTCAAAAAACACAAGCACTAATCAGGAAGAGGCTGCATAGATCTTTTGCCTATGCTTACTGGGACCAATCTAAAGTCCTATGCATCTTGGCTTGTACTTGCTATCCCAAACATGTAGCTTGAATTTGTTGCGACCAATGCAAAGTTTGCGTGACAATATCAACCTTTGAAGTCTTGACTCTAGGGTCACTCTAGCATAATCAGAATCAGAATCATCGAATCATGAAACCTTAAATGCTTCATTTAGATGCCGCAAAAGCACCACATCATCACAAGAGAAACTATCAAACCTGCTTTCTTAAAAAAACATTCAAACTTTACAAGGGGTAGTAACATATTAGAGCTTAATTACTGAAACTAGCTAACATGCACAAGTAGAAGATTGATATCCCAAATAAGTTCGTTATATTTACTAAGGAATAGATGCTACAGGTGTCAATATTCTAGTCCAATTTTACCTAACTCCTTTATATTTATTTACTAAACTTTATCTACATGATAAGCTTTGCACATTGGACAAAACTCTACGTCAACAAGTTGTAAAGGTTCATTATCTACATCCAAATCTCCATATGCATAGAACTAGACTACAAGGCGGGGCACAATTGCGGTTCCTTATAATTTATGGGGAGACACAATGTTGACTCTCAAACATACTTCTATTTGGCATTTTTGTATGACGTGCACTATATGGTTTGTAGTAAGTGTCCTTTTTTTATTGCATGACAAAAAGTTTGACTAGTGGCATGGTTTTCCCGTGGCATGAAGAAACAACATTATATGCCTTGAACACTCAAAGGAGACACCTACTCGATTACCAAGTCAGTAGTCCAATCTAATTTTTGCATTTCTCTACACTAGGAGAGAGGGGCTAGTTAAAAGACGGGCTCTTGTTTAGGGGCCTGTCTACCCCTAAAAACTAATGCTAGTATGCGCCATGTTAGAGACATTTTCAGGCGGGTTGCTTTGTGGTTAGCGTGATTGAAATGAAATCTTGATTGTTAGTCGATCCCTACTATTCAAAACTTCTCTAAATACCTCGCTAGTTTGGCACACATTTAAAAACATACAAGATTGCATTCAATGGCATTACTCTTCATTGGCAGATTGTCGTC
This sequence comes from Adiantum capillus-veneris, assembly GCF_014529385.1. Taxonomy (NCBI): domain Eukaryota; kingdom Viridiplantae; phylum Streptophyta; class Polypodiopsida; order Polypodiales; family Pteridaceae; genus Adiantum; species Adiantum capillus-veneris. The sequence continues at coordinate 115,198,013 of NC_140943.1, read as the reverse complement.
CTTGTTGCCGTTTGTACTGAGGATACGTGATGCGCACAATTTTGATAATCATACACCACATCTTGAGGCTCTAAACTCGCTTTTCTACCCTACAATCTACTAACCACACATCAACACTAAGCCTTCTATGGTTGCAAGACTCATTAAAACTAGGGAAAATTACCATAATACCCCTCTAATTTGTGGAAATTCCCAAGATACCCTTCAGATATAAAAAATTCCCAAGATATCCCCAATATTTTGTCATAAATTCCCAAAATGCCCCTGAAATTTTCCAAAATTCCCAAAATATCCCCGGTTGTGAGATTAAATTTCTCCAAAGATAATTTTTTTTGAAACTTTTCATAAGAAGATTGATTGTCTATCCATATAAGATGCTAAAACTAGAATTTGAGTTGATTATGTAGGCTTTGAAGATGGATTGCTTTATTAATTCAAGGTAATTTGTGACAAATTACATGTTAACCACTCAAAAATGGATCTCAATTGTCAAAAAGAAATAAAAATTAAAAAATCTTGAACAATCCAACCAAAATAGATACTAGGGTATTTTGGGAATTTCAACAAATTAGAGGTAATTTTCCCTTTAAAAACTATCGAGTAATGGTGGAGCCTGTCGACGCGAGTTTTCATCTATGCTATCAGCTTCGATTCAGCAGCGCGACACCTCGGCCTAGCCCCTGTTTTTACTTAAGAAATTGCTACGGTGGGTTCTTGATCTGCCACTGTCATGAGAAGATGCAGCGGTTCATTCTTTTTTTCACACTCTTGGCGATATTCTGCAGGCGAGGCAGTGCTACAATTCATGTGTAAGCTACCGTTACTTGAAGCTGCTTCTTTCCCACTTAAGAGCTTCTCCCATGTCACCACCATCTTCGCGCTTATGAGTTTTTCAGGTCAAACATGGCTACATATAATGAAGGGCGCTTGATGCTTGTCCCTCACAAAAGCTCGACTTCCGCTCTCTCTCTTTGTCGGCAAAGCAACGGGACAAGCAGTGGCCGGTCTTTTGCCAGTCACAGATTACCAGATGGTGCCCTTTTGGATTTGTGTTTGGAGTCTGCTGCTGGTGCATCGTTCACTGCACTACTAGGCTCAGAGAGCTATGCAGGATCGGAGGCTATACAGTTGGAAAGAAAGCTGGTTGGAAGTGGAGCTCATCGCGAGCTAATAACTTCTATAACTGTTGGACTCGAGAAATGTGAAGAGTGTCACATGGTGACAATAGAGCAACTATCATCAGGTGTGTTTGCAGACATGTTCGAGCTACAAGGTCTTGTGGCACGTGCAGGTATTCTTTTTTTTTTTTTTTTTGAACCATATATTTAGCAAGTCTAATCTTGATGAGGTTTCAAAGACAAACACTGTTTTTCTTCATGCTCAAGTATTGGTGTAATGTAAAAGTATTAACAAGGGCTAGTGCTATTGAAAAGGTTTGAATTTCACTAGCAAGTGGTTTGAGCAAGTAATTTCAAGAAACGTGGGCAATGCACTTTCATGTATTTTATTGACTATACGAGCAAGGTTGTTGGGGCGTTTTTTGAAGTCATGACAATCAACATGACAATATCCGCCCACGATGACATAAAGAAGGAACAAAGTCAAATACGACTGTTAGGAGTTTCATCTTCTGTCCGGTGGAGTATCTTCGAGGAGCAGATTAGGAAGTGAGGGCTGTTTTGTGGATGAGCCTGCTTTGTTTGAGGTAGACATACCTTCTCCGATGGTACAAGCCATGTATGTGCCCACCCGATAGGTTGGCATGAGGTAGGAGCTCTATAGGATTGGAGTAGGAGTATAGAGACCAGGGTTAGAGTTGCTTGGCATACCTGCATTTTGCCATGCTCTGAGGGTGGCTTGGAGATTATTAATCTATAGATGCAGAGTCATGCCTTACTTTCTAAGCTCATTGCTCATGGTTTGTTCTTGGACGATGAACCTTGGAAAGTCTTTCTGCACCATGCTGTGGCACACGTGGTTTTGAGATATGTTGCGATGGATGCAGGCTGTTGGTGTCGCTCTATCTACCATACATTCATAGGGGCTCTGTTGTCCTTTGTTGATTGCTCATTTGTTATTCGCTTGAGCGTCCCCCATTCGTCGTGAACCCCTCTATTCAAGTATCGGAGGGGGCGCTAGTTGGGGGTGTGGACTCGTATTGATTTGGTGGTTGGGACAAAGAGCTTGCAGCCTCCCTGCTGAGTGGTCCTAGCATGGTGTCACGAGTGATGACGTGGCACTAATCCGCTGGCCGAAGACAAAGCAGAGAGAACGAGAGATCGCAGTGGTGATGTGGCAGCTTGTAAAAACAAGCATGATTTATGGTGGGAAATTTGGAGATCCATATGGTTAATGACGCGGTAGGACACACGTAGGGTGAACCCAATTTATGGGTCTTGGCTTTTGTTAGCAGTTGCTTTTCGACAATGCTAGTTTTTTGTATCGTCGCTATTGGCCACAATGTCTATGTAAGTGTGCCTTGGGGGTTCACTTTGGTAGATCAGTGCATGGTTGCACATCTGCAGAGTGACTCCCTAGCGATTGTACCGTGTGGATTATTTAATACAAAAAGAAGACTTGACAGGAGACTTTGGGGCCAATGTCTCTTGGAGTGGAACTCTGCTACCTTGTGTCTCTTATCTATAGTGGGGTGTTCTTTATTTCAAGTTTTGGTGTTTGTAGTTCGATTTGGTTTGATGATTGTTGTAGCAATTTTATCTCCTTGCCAATGGCTTGCCAACTACAATGGTTTCAAAGCTCAAACGATTGTTCTTCCTAGAACAACCAGGTTCAGAATTGCAACAATTGACTTTTGAAGAAGAATCTCTTTACAGAATGTGCTTTTTGAGAAATTTATTTTTTGAAATAGAGAAAGTGCTTTTTGGAAGAAGGTGCTTTTTGGAGAAAAGTGTGTTCTAGAAGAAGAAGGAATGAGAACAAGAGGAGCAGATGAAGAAGCAGTTCAGGTTTGTTCGGCCCCAAAAACATGGTCTGAGATTTTTGGGGTATTGATAGGCTGATAATACTTTGCCGAGTGACTTTATTTAGAAGTTTTGGGCTTGCGGCTAGGAATCCTTAAGGATTGATTGATTGACGTACTCTTGCAAACGTGTGTTTGTTTGAGTGCGAGAGGTGAAATGTTTGAATCATTTTGTCTCTATTCAGTGGTAGGGGTGATTTTGATGATTGATATGTTGAATTTAGTGTATGTAGACATCTACTAGAGATGAGCGATCTGAATGTGATGACTAAATGATTCATTGAATTTACAGTTTATGTTTGAGTTCTTGTTGTGGGCAATTTTGTAAATGTGGTTTGTCAATATGATCTAAGGCACAACAAGAGTTCTATTTGATGAGATGATTATATTTTGATCTTAGTGCATCAAAAGGATGAGATGGTTGGATAGTGATTTATGTGCATCATCTTAACCGCCGTTCTCAACCTCCCTTCAACTAAGGGTGCATTCACAAGCAAGGTCGGTTCACACTGGCTGAACATATTGCAGGTGCCCATCCTGATGTATAGGGACATAAGAGGGCAGACTGTAGATGTCCCAAAGCAGTGAGCATCAACACACCGGACCCAAAGAGTAGATTAGAGGGAGATCTACAAGATCCGCATATGACATGAGCAAAATAGATAGAGGGAGATAGAGCGGGCTTTCTTAGTCTTTGTTGCTATTCTGTAACCACCAAAGCATTACATTCATGATTTTGTACCCCTAGCTTGGTATGGGATGGAGGTAGCTAGTCTTTTGCATCTCATGATTGTACTCCCTTGAGCATATAGCTTCACACCCACTAGAGTTAGGAGCTCCATCCCCCTCATCACGTAAATGCATTTATTATCACCCACATACACTCTATTTCAGTCCACTTAATTTGTAGCATGTTTATTTTCAACACTATTTGTTAGACTTACACCACTCTACTGCTTCATAGGTCTCAGGCATACTTGTACGCCTAGTATGTCTCGGGACTTGCCACCATAGTCTAGGTTGTACCTGGTTCGGCCGCCCGAGTTTGGGGCCGGCCGCCCACCTTGTCCGGGCGCCCTCATATATATTTCTTTTCTTGTGGGTTGTGGGGGATTTTTCCAGGCTTTGTCCTACCTCCCCTTGGGCACCTATATAAGGGGCTAGGGGGTCATAGTCACAAGGGACGCATTCCGGGACGGGGCTCAAATGGATTTTTAGTGTAAAAAAAGAGGGCGGGACGGCAAGTGGGGACGGGAAGCCCGAAAAAGGGCGTCCCCTGTTACTATGCAGGGGGTACCCACTTCCATCATCTGGTTATTGTGTAGTGGGTCTTTTGCTCATGGTAGTCATGGGGGGCTGATCGCCCCCTCTTCACCATATCTTGCGTTTGTGGTCTACTCTCTCTCTCTCTCTCTCTCTCTCTCTCTCTCTCTCTCTCTCTCTCTCTCTCTCTCTCTCTTACACGTGCACACATGGTATCAGTTGCTAGTTGAGTCCAAGGCGCAGCATATCCGCATCAGATACTCCTCCCAAGATCACAACAACCAGGGTTTTTGGAGAATCATCATCGATTTCACTGTGGAGGTTGTCACAAATTGATGACGTGGCAGCCTGATTGTACAAACAAGCTGACGTAATGGCAGTATGGAATTTCGCAGTTCGCGTTGTCAGGCTGACGTAACAGCAGTATGGAATTCCCCAGTCCGTGCTGACAAGCTGACGTAACAGCAGGACGCAATTCCGCTTTTTGCGCTGACATGCTGACATGGCAAAACTGTATGGAAATCCGTAAATTGCGTTGGCTGATTTTTGCTGGCAGCTTTTAGATCAAGTTGCTTTTGATTTTAATGCTTTTGGGGCTCTGCTTTTAGCAACCCTTGTAAAAGTGACCCAAGGGGCTCACTCTGCAGAGCATCTGGACGCAGAGTTTGCTCAAAGATTAATATAAAAGAAATACCGAAAGGGGCGCCAGTCTTTGGGGCCAATACCTTTGGGCACGGAACTTCACCGGGCCGTGTTGTCTCGAATTGAACTGTGATTTTAAAGCCGTGAAGTATTTGATGTGATTATCTTGTGTGTCGTGTCGGATTCCTGTTATAGAGGCCTAGAGCTAGCAATTCTGCACAATTTCGTCGCGAGAGAACTGCAAAACAACCTAGCGTTTTTTGAGCCCTTAAGCGTTTTCTGCAAACCAGCCTTGCGTTTTTGCATCTGAAAGCATCAATCTCCCTTTCCTCTCTTGGGGCCCCCTCCTTGCAGAGAAACGCACCCCAAGGCATTAGATCAGCCTTGCGTTTTTTGGAACAGATCTGCGTTTTCAAAAGTAGCTGCATTTTTTCAGGTTGCTGCGTTTTTCGCAAACGCGAAGCCTCTTGCATACACGGGAGCGCCCAAGGCACTCACGGGAGTCTTCTACACTGCTTGAAATTTGCAGATCTACGCCATTATTAGGTATTCACACCCAACCGGCACTTTTTTGGCACTTATTACTTGCTGTTTTTCTCTGTTTTCAGCCCCTCGACGGCTGAAAAGTGCGAGAACCCCCTCATTTGAACCTCTGTGATGCCCCCGTACGGATCGGTGGTGTACAGGCACGCTGAAATCTCTTGTTGCAGCAACGTTTTCAACACCCTTTGCAGTGTTTTTTTTGGCGGACAGTAGGCTGATTTTTTGCCTATTGTGTGGTCGATCACTCCATTTCTCGTCAGGACACCATCCGGTGGTTGTCTGAGCGGTTATTGTGGACTGTTACAACTTTGGAGACGGTACCCTCTACGGCGACGTGAGATCCTATTCCTTGATCCTTGGGAGATCCATTCATTCCAGCCATCATTCGGTGGTTGCGCATTCCAGAGGGGGTGGTGACTTGTGGTTTGCTATTGGCATACCTATGCACTCATTAGAGGAGTTCACACGAGATATGGCCATGCTCATGGCATATGGGATTCCGACATTCCTAGAGAGAAGACACCACCATCTTGGGTGGATAGACACGTACCACTTGACCTCAACGCGTCAAATCACTTGCTTACACAGGAGCATCTACATGGACTTAAAGAGAGGATCTTGGATCTCTTCTTAGACAGGTTCATTGCTTAGATCTACAAACAGGAGTGGGACTTCAGTGCTTCGGACTCTCTTGGAGAGTTTACCCACGAGATGCTGGAGATCATGCATCATTCCGCACCTACATCGAAGTCACCTGGAGCTTGGCTTGGACGGTAGTGCAGTCGCTTTTCTACACTCCTGATTTATTGGATTGCTACCTTTAGAGTTGCTTACACTCACCCTCGGTAACCTTACAAGTTACAACATACTTATCCCCCGACCTAGGCAACATGCCACTCCCAGCTCATTCACTTTGAGAGCCCCACCGAGATGCGGTTTGGTGGCGTTGTTGGCGCAGATTTTGTTTTGGTTGACACCGGAGGATTGGAGGCAGAAGATACAAGCAAGACGGTGCATACAAATTGGTATGGCCTTTCCTCTTCTCAGAGATTATTCACAGCTCTGACTTCTCAGTGTGGCTTCCCTATTGCTACAGGATTACGGTGCAGACAGCCCAGTCTGAACACACCTCTTCTCAGAGACCCTTCACAGTGCAGACCGTTGATTCACGCAGTATCTTCACCGTGTATCGGCAGAGTACAACAGTTTGCTACACTGCTCGTGATGGCACTTTACCATGGAGATTTCGCAAGGATGGGACACCCCAGACTGTTGCTACACTCATGAGTATCCTTTAGTGGACATTGCAAGAGACATCTTTATCATTTGCCTCAGATCTTCGGCTTCATGTGGTTTGCTCAGCATCCGGTGTTGAGAGGGGCTGTTAGACTTACACCACTTTGCTGCTTCACAGGTCTAGGGCATACTTGTACGGCTAGTATGTCTCTGGACTGGCCACCCATAGTCTAGGTTGTACCTGGTCCGACCGCCCGAGTTTGGGGCCGGCCGCTCACCTTGTCCGGGCGCCCTCATATATATTTCTTTTCTTGTTGGGTCGTGGGGGATTTTTCAAGGCTTTGCCCTACCTCCCCTTGGGCACCTATTTATGGGGCCAGGGGGTATCCACTTCCATCATCTGGTTATTGTTTTGGGTCTTTTGCTCATGGTAGTCATGGGGGGCTGATCGCCCCCTTTTCACCATATCTTGCGTTTGTGGTCTCTCTCTCTCTCTCTCTCTCTCTCTCTCTCTCTCTCTCTCTCTCTCTCTCTCTCTCTCTCTCTCTCTCTCTCTCTCTCTCTACCGCACGCGCACTCACACTATTGTCCTTTTTTTGCCTTGGACATCTAGAGGACATACATATGTACATCGATCTGTCTCATGGGCCGACTTAGGCTAGAGCTCTAACAGACGTTACTAACGCTTTCTTTCTTTCTTTTTGTATTTCCAAAGGTCAATGAACAGTTTCTAAGCAAAGAGCCAAAGAACTAAGTAGTCGCATAACCGAGCAAGAAGACGAGTGTTGCTACGCTTCATATTGGTATCGGAGCTTTCTCTTGGTTGTTGCACTGACCATAACCCAATATTTGTATTTTGTTTATGAGTGTGGGCTTTTATTGGATGCCCAAGGAAGAGTCAAGACTCCTAATCTTGGAAGTGCAGGATTTACCAATTGGGTGGGACTGTGCACCTCGAGCACTGGAGAAAGGAAACTCCGTTTAACAGGGGGTTGGAATTGTAGTGCACATGCTTTGGGGTAGATATAGTTCCTTGGAGTGGAAGTTTTTACCACACCTTTCACTTGAGGTAATGCTTGCATGTTTGTGACCTGTAGCAACATGAATATCTCGCTACATTGATATCCGATCAAAGAGAGAGCTACAAGAAGAAGGCACTAAGTCATCAGATAGAGGGAATCGAGAAGTACCCTCCGTCCAATTCCATTGAACCCATGATAAAGATGATGATGGACAGGATCGTGTGGAAATGCGAGTTGCTTTGTCAAGATAGGAAGGAGGTGGCGAGAGAGGAATGGTGGTTGCCTTTTGAGCATGAGCGCTTGGTTGCAAAGGTGATGAGGAGGCAAAGGGCTCGAAGGCCGAGGCAGTGGAGGCAAAGCGCTTGGGAGCGGATGCTTAAAGCTTGGTGGGCTGAGATGGAGTCTCATAAAGCTAGAGGGCCAAGCTATGCATGTTTGAATTGCTTCTCTTTCTCATCGACCGGACTTGCCTTTCGAGCCTGATTATAAAAAGCTCGCCAATATCAATGTAAAGGCTACTTCAAGTGTATTGGCACCAATTTTTGAGAAGATCCAGTTTAGAAAGTATGGTGGTAAGATGGATTTGGTTGTCATATATTCTTGGTTACATAAGTTCAATGCTTATTCTGAGGTCGTGCCAAAGTCTGAAAGTAATAAGGTTCTCCTTGCCTTTCTAAGTAACAATGGTTCAAGTTTTTTGTTTGTTTTGGTGTTGGTAACTATTCTCACGACCTAGCACTTCAACCATTGTTTGTGATCTTCTAAGTGTTATTATGCATTGCATTACTTCTACCCATCATCGAACCTACTTTTGTATTGCTTGTGTGCACGCCCAAGTAAACATACTTTTCTAAATGATTTTTGCAAGTTTGTTACAATGCTGGGACTAGAACTCCATGTATCTGAAGCTGCATTTTGAATTATTTTGGCGAATATGTACTGAATTTTCATTCATTCACAGTTTATGATGGTGCTGCTATATATGGTGACCATAACCTTGAGCTACCAGCATTACATTCTTTGGAATCTATGGTGGTGGTTCATACAAGATTCAACAGCAAGTCTGGGCATGCCTTACAAGCACAAGTATCTGTACCATTACATGCTCGGTACCCGGTAAGCAATTTGTTTTCAATCTATATCTGGTCTTATTTTCTGGGCAATTTTTTGATGAGAGTAGCTGGTATTTAGTTCTCTCATTACACATATTGTCACAACGAAAAAACAAATACTCCTAATAGTTTGAAGATTCCCTCTGAATGTGGATCTGCAGAGGCTTTCTACCGAATTGGGGTTCTGCACTGTCTGCTTGCTGAAAGCTTCCAGCCTTCGTACATGGCATGCGATGCCATCACCTACCTTCACACACTGGAGCTTTCACTCAGCCCACATTGTCACTTATGCACCATGTACTAGTGTCTCATGTTTCTCCCTTCCTGCCGAGTGGCAACGCCCTATGCGCTCAGAGTCTGTCTGCTTGGTTTGAGAGAGAAATGAAATGAAATGAAATGTAATATTAACGTCTTCAAAAGGCCAAAATGACCTATAAGACCAAAAGGTTACATGTGGTGAATCTAATACTAGGTCTGGGTACAAAAAGTACAAAGAACTGAAAAGAAAAGTGTGGGTAGGGGTGGGGTGAAAGCTGATACAAGGGGAATACAAAGGGTGAGCTGATACAATGGAGGTCTCTGACAGTCGAGGCATCATATACATATACATCATTATCCAAAAGGCTATATAGATTCAATGTCCTCCAAGGTAGGTACTCTGTCAGGACGGCTCCTATGTCGTGCCAGTATGGTATGGATCCTCTGTCGCAGTCTGCGTCGATGTCAAGAGGGCCCCCTCATCCGTGGGCGACGGGACCGCCCCAACTCTATCGCCCGATCAAGCAGTATGCCTCTGGTGTTGTTATGCTGTTGGGGCTGCCCGGACTCCTCTATCTGTGACTGAAAGAAATCTGTAATCTTTCGTTGTTGCTGGATCTCTCTCATTGTACCCCTCTTCAAGAGGTCCTCTCTGTGTTTGCGAATCTCCAGTAAGTATAATCCGAGGCATCTCTGATCCTGGTATCTCATGACTCAAAACCCTCTCTGAATAGACAGTGAAAAAGAGAGAGAGAGAGAGAGAGAGAGAGAGAGAGAGAGAGAGAGAGAGAGAGAGAGAGAGAGAGAGAGAGATCCCTAATGGCTGACCTCCGCGTCGCGTCCGCCTGTTCTCTCCCAGTGTGCGCACTAGATTCATCCTGCTGTGCTGCTGGTTGCCCCGTCGCACTCGCGCTGTGTACATGTTGCTTGCGCTATCTGCCCCAGCGCCATCTACTGCAGGTTTCTCCTCCTTCCTCCCCTACGCCTCTGCTCTGTACGGGAACTCGTGACCCCTTGTATTTTTGGTGAATTTTTTGGTTATATACTAGCTGGTATTACACATTCTTTGGACTTATCACTTTTGTGTAAAGTTATAGCATCTCAAGCGAATGGCCTAATGCGATCCCAATATTTATTTTGGCTTTAGGTATTTATTTTACTTATTTGTCAAAGTCTTGGGTAGGGAAAATTACTGAGGGGGGTACTTAAGGGCCCCCAGGCGAGTATATGAGCAACACCTTTCCCCCATTGTATAATCACTAATTCATTGCCCAGTTGGTTGGTTCAACTCTCTCTCTCTCTCTCTCTCTCTCTCTCTCTCGTATTCTCCCCATTGCTCTATGCTTCAGCATCGCCAACTTTGACATGGTATCATAGCTACATGCTCATTGATCATGGGAGCAACGGCACGTGCTGAGAACAGGAGCTTTGGGGAAGACATCGAGTCATTTCCAATTCGGCGAGGAGCGTGGCGTTCAAAAATGCTCACCAGTGAAGAGCGTTTTGAGTTGCCTATTTGCATCTTGAAAGGCATGAAAGCGTTGAAGGCATGTCAACGAAGCATTTTCAGATGTAAGGGAAGCTTGAGCTGCTTGTGAAGAGTGTTTTGATACGTTGGACAAGGTGGGGACTCCATCGGTAGATCGCGAGGCGTTTTGAAATGTCATCGCTATCAACGTCCTAAAACGCATAATCCTCATGAAGCCACAATGGGCAGTGTTTGGCATAGCGTTGTGAGACGACAGCTAGGGAGGCCAGGATGGGTAGTGATTTTGGAGTTTTCGGCTGCGAGACAGAAGGGGAGATCGTATGCGCTTTGAGACGCCGAGGAGGTTTGAGCCTTCACAGCATTCTTGTGAGGGCATTTTGAGACTTTTTTGCTAGGACCGTAGCGGAGAGGGAGAGAGCCCATGCGTGCCAAAAACGTTGGAGGAAGAGAGAGGAGAGAGTGGAAACGCTAGAAGCTCAGATACGCTACAAGCAAGCTCTCAATACACAATGTTTGAATCAAAACCCCAAGCACTCCTTTTATAGGATGTTGGGTTGGCTAAAATATGCGTGCACCCAGCCACGCTCAAAAAATAGTGGCCGTACACATGCTAAAGTACCTGCGTGTGCAACCTATGTGATGGACAATGGGTGGCCAGCCCCGGACAATTACTAGCCGTACAAAATGTTGAAGCAACAGTGGTGTAACTCTTAACACCCCCTCTCAGTACCGGATGCTGAGACAACACAAATGAGTTGAAGGTGAGAAGCCAAGGTCCGTTGAGGTACAACCTTCGTGTAGATGTCTGTTGCATTGTTCGCGGTAGGGACATAAAGATCTTCAGCCAAAACCCGCTCCCAAATATAGTGATATTGTACCTCAATGTGCTTTGTCAGAGCATGAAAGATAGGGTTCTTGGCAATAGCTATGCAAAACTGATTGTCTCACAAAATACGTGTAGTAGCAGTCTAGGGAAAACACAAATCTCCCAGTAATCTCCGTAGCCATATATCCTCAAGCAGCAAAGCAAGCTGCGAAGGTAGCGCAACCGTGGGTTGCCGCTTAACGCTCCATGATATAGGTCTCGGCTCTATTACAGGAGTAGTTTTCACACTCGGCTGTCGAGTATCTGGATTTCTTGCCCAATCTGAATCGCACCAACCAAGCAAGGTGCAACCCTTGGAGCGACCATAGAACACACCATGGGCCAAGGTGCGCGAATGTACCGCAAAGTACGCTGGGCACATTGCCAATGTCGTTGACGAGGTCGGGTGTTGAAGGAATTGACTGTGTAGCAGATGTTTGGTCGGGAATAAGCAGCCATACGAGGCAACGGACAACATTCTTGTACTGCTCTAGGTCAATCCGTGGGGAAGGATCATCAATCGATAATAGATATGTTCTCCCCGGGCTCAAGAGGAGTGCCAATATAGGTCTGCAGCCAGGCATCTCGAAACATGTCTCCATAGCTTGCATTATTGACTCGATCTTGCTAGTCCGTGAGCCTGTGAAAATGAGATCATCCACATAGACAATCACTATCGCAACCAAAGAGTCATTAGAGACAACGTAACAGTTGGAATCTGATGAGGTATGCCGTAAGTCAAGCTTCACAAGACACTGGTCTAGTGTGAGATACCACTATCGTCCAATCTGCTTCTGTATATACAATGCTTTCTACAATTGATAAACCTAGCCCTCCTTGCCTGGTAGTCGAAAGCCAGGAGGTTGCTCCACATTAACTTCTTTATCCAGACCTCCGTTCAGAAACGCACTTTTGACATCCATTTGGAATATAGGCCAACCAAAGTTGGCTGCGAGTGCAAACACTGTGTGTATGGTAGTCATGCGAGCGGTGGGAGCAAAGGTCTCGTCAAAGTCCATTCCTCATCTCTGTGTGAAACCCCGAGCAACAAGTCTTGCCTTGTGTTTGTCGAGGGAAAACCATCGGCCTTGTACTTTGTCTTGAAAATCCATTTCAAAGAAACCACCTCCTGCTTGTTGGGCATGGGAACTAAGGTCCAGGTTTTATTCCTCTCGATAGCATCCAACTCCGTTTGCATGGCGCGCTTCCAGTAATCGTGTTGGAGTGCTTCCTCCACTGAGGAAGACTCAACTAGTGAAGCCTGAATCTGGGACATGAGCGCAAAGTTCACAAACTCTGTTCCCTCATAAACGTCGAGGTTGTCCAGGCTTTGGCGGTGCTGGTAACTCCGTGACTTCAGAGGAAGAAACCGTAGTGTAGAGCCAACCAGGAACTAACTTCTCTTTGTGAGGTGGGACCACCGCCACCGCAAGAGAACCATCATGCGCATCAGGATGCGAATCTGACAAGGCATGATCGGGTGAAGTAACTGGCTGTTGTGTAGAAAGTACAAGGACAGGTGGAGGAGGAGGAGGTAGGGAAGGTATAGGCTTGGATGTTGCCCCCTTTGCAGGTGAACTGAAAAACTCCATGAAAGTCACATCATGGCTAACTGTGGTGGTCTTGGCGTCGGGATCATAAAGCCGGTATCTGTTAGACTTCGGTGAATAGCTCAGGAAGGTGTGCTTCTTCGACTTGAAGTCTTAACTTCTGTCGCTTCTCCTTTGGCACATGGATAAAGGTTGAACACCCAAAAACTCGAAAGTGTGAGACCGAGGGCTTGCGCCCGTAGTAAGCCTGATAGGGAGTCATGTCGTGCAATAGAGCTTATTGTCATTTATATAGATGGAGACAAACAATGGGTTTAGGTAGTCTGGGTAAGGTTGTAGACGTTCCATGCCACATACTTCAAAGATCAGTAGTAGCTTGGGAGTTGTTTTGAGTGAGGATTGAGCAACATCTGATGGTATGTACACTTCTACCCTTGGATTGATTCTTCACCCCTCTCCTGAAGAATCCTCCTCGATTCATCTCTCTTCCTATGATACATGGAGAGGATATTCAACAGTGTTCTCTATTGGGCTTCCAAGACATTGTTTTGTTTATGGTAGAGCATGACATAAGACAGCTAGATGTACACAGAGAGTCGAGCGTCCATGGTATAGACAACAGACAGATGTTCAAGAGAGGTAGGCACAAAGTTCAAGGGAGTCAGATGCTAAGAGAGCTAGGACGGAAGCAAAGAAAAGGACAAAGGCGACAAGAAGCTGACATAGGCTTCTTGGGTTTTATAGCTTTATAGATGCAAAGAAAAGGACAAGAGGCTGACATAGGCTTCTTGGGTTTTATAGCTTTATAGACGCAGAAATTCTATTTCACCTCTAGAGGGTTCTTCTTCAACAACCACCTGCTTCTTCAGCCTTATCAAGCAGGCTCCTAGGCTCCTGGCGATATTGGTTGTAACCTTTGTGTAATTCTCATGTATGCATCAATCCAGGTGTCATATATTATAATAGTTTTCAGTCTTGGACTTGGGCTGTTTTAGAGATGTGCAATGAGCACATCTTTACTATGAGAATATTGGTCAATTTTGAGCCCTCATGTAATACAAATCGACAATACTTACTGTAATTAACGAAAAGACAGTAATATGGATACAGAAGAGAGAAGAATTGCCATTCAATAGGAGGAGAAACCTCAATCACAATGTCATTAATACTCAGAATCACAATCTCAATCACGGTCAGATCTCTCAAGGTATACACGGTATCGTTGTTTAGCGAAAAGTAGTGACCATCAAATTCTTGAAAATGGCCCAAAAAGCAGGATCGCCCACTCATGCACCAACCACTTGCCAAAAGTAGCCAAAACACATGCACGCAACACAAATAAGATGCGTGAGAGAAATTACAAAGGGTGAGTGTTCTTTATTGGGCTTCCAAGACATTGTTGTGCTTATTATGGTAAAGCATAACATATGACAGCTGGATGCACACAGGGCGGAGCGTCCAAAGCATAGACAACAGAAACATTTAGGAGATGCAGGACGGAAGCAAAGAACACGAAGAAAAGGTGACAGAGGCACATATAGACTTCTTGGGTTTTTTTCTTAGTTTATAGATGCAGAAATCCCATCCACCTCTAGAGGTTTCTTCTTTAGCAGCCACCTTTGTTTCCAGTCCTTATCAGGCTCCTAGGGTCCTGGCAATATTGTTGAAACCTTTATGTAGTTATGATAGAGGTGAGACACAATCCGAGGAGAGTTTTTTTTTTTTTTTTGAGAAAAAGATCCTTCTATTAGTTAATGAAAACTGCCCATAGGGCTACATCCACCTCTACGAGAGAGGGTTACAACAAGCATGATGGGGAGACTCTCCCAATGAAAAAACAGCATATATACAATGAGGCTAAATCAAGAGATGGGAGGAGGGAAGAGCCACACAGGTGGACAGTAGTGCCATCTGAGCACCCCCTGGACTATGGTGTAGAAAGGCCCAGGGCGCCAGAGTCGAAGAAAAGCCTCGCGGCGCTCCCGCATGCGGTCGGAGCTGCCCTGTAGTCCCTCAAGCTGTCCTCTGAGAGTATGGATCAGCTCTAGCCAAAAGTCACGAACAGTCTCTGCCGGTGGCACAGTACGAGCCTCAAAGATGCGGAAACAGCGGGCCCGCCAGATGAACCAGAGAGCTAGGCCGCTGATGAGCTCCCAACACTCCTCTCTCTCACTGCACCACTCCTGTGGAGTAATCTCTGTAGCAGGCTGGAGTGTAGGTCGCCCCCCCTGTATCACTATCATCCTACTGGTGGAAGATAGCTCAAACTGAAGTGCTGGGCCCGTGAGGGTGGACCAAGCCGTTGCCCCCCAAGTGTACTGTCGAGCCGTGGAGAGGGCAGGCATCAGCCGAAGAACATGTAGCCACACCTGCTGGGCCGAGGGACAGTCCCAAAGACAGTGACGTTGACTCTCCACCAACTGGTCACAGGCTGCACATGCGGCCGAGAGACCACTATGCACCAGCCAGCTCCCTACTGCTGTGGCTCTATGTGCAACCAGCCACTGGAACAAGGTGACTCGCCTCGGCTGTCTAGAGTCCCACAGCCTCTGCCAAAAAGCTGCCAAGAACTCGACTGTGAGGCCCTCCTCCTGCCAATGACGTGCTGTAGCGGGGTGGGCCTCTCTCTGTGCTGCAAGTATATGACGTCCAAGCTGAACAGTGTACTGAAAGAAGGGGACTCCTGGGCGGTCGGCAGAAGAGAAGGGGTCCCTCCATAGCCACTCACCAGGATCCCACTGTACTCGTGCCAGTGGACAACACTCCCAAGCCCATAGCCTCCAGTGTCCAGTCTCAAGAGTTGCTGGGTCAGGGTCTATGACGCAAGTCCTCCCACAGATGCCCACAACTCGGATCCTCTGGAAACAGCACTCTGCTACCTGCGAGGCCTCTACTGCAACTCGCTGTAATCGTCCCCCACCCTGTAGCTCGAAGAACAGGGCTTGGACAGTCTCTGAGCAAGCCCTGGCTGAAATGAGAACCTCCAGTCGTGTGAAGGCTCCCATCCACCGGGGTGCTACTGGCTCGAGAGGCGTGAGCCACTCAGCTGGAACTGACTCTGAGATGTCTTGACACATGCTCTGCACCCCTCTCATGCCCTGCAGCTGGACAGCTTGCACCTCCTCTGACAACCCTGTGAACTCTAGCCAGTCACCTACAGAACGCGCTGGACCTGCCGCCATGGGACCCCAAGAAACATGAGGCCGACTCCCAACCAAGTGGCCTCTCTGAGTGCTAACCATGGGGTTCCAGACGAGGGGCTGCCGTAGGCGCTCCTCCGTGCACGTCGGCTGTCTCTGCTCTAGGCCACGCCGTAAGAGCTCCCAAGATCGAAGCAAACTCACAGCGAATCCGTCCTCCAGTCTCCTGCTCAAACCAACTCGGCGCAGCTCTGAAAAGATCCATCTGGTCGAAGGTTGCCAAGGACCTCCTGACTGAGGCACCCTGGCACGAAGCCTCTGCAACAAGATTTCCTTCCAGGGCTCCTCGCCTGGAAGAAGTCCTCTGACGACAAACTTCCCAAGAAGGGCTCTGCTCTGCTGTGCAGGATCAATGATCCCAAGCCCTCCCTGAGAACAAGGAAGTGTGATGACCGACCAAGCCACCTTGGCTCGGGCAATCTGAGTATCGCGACCTGACCAAAGGAAGTTCCTGATCAACCTCTCTACCTGGCTGATACAAGAACTCGAGAAGATCCAGCAAGAAGTGATGTACCACATAGTCGCCAACAACACCTGGTTGGCAACTACTACTCTACCAGCCAGCGAAAGTCGTGCTGAGCTCCAATGTAACAACTTTCTCCTGATGGACAGCAGAAGAGGAGCAATCTGCTGCTCGGGGGACAAGTCCAGACCAACCTGACAACCCAAGTACCGAACTGCAGTCCCTGGAGGAATCCACCTGAAACCCTCTCCTGGCATCCAATCTGGCACAGGAGCACTGCCAACCGAGAAAGCCACTGTCTTTCTCCAGTTGATCAATGCGTCCGATGCACAGCAGTTCCAAAGCCTGCTCACATCTGTGTAGATTGGCCTCCTGGCCCTCTAAGTACAAGGCTGAGTCGTCGGCAAACTCAACGTCCAGAAGCTCATCTCCCCGTATAGGGAGTGCTAAGCCTCTCAAACCAACCTGCTGTGACACCAAAAATCTGCTCATCGCCTCCGCATAGAACAGAAAGAGAAAAGGGGCAAGAGGACAGCCCTGTCTGACCGAACGTGTGAGCCTGAAGCGCTCACCTCTACCTCTTGCCAACAGCACCTGACTGTGAGCCTGTCTGTACAAAGCTGACACCCCTCTGATCCAAGCATCTAAGAAGCCTATAACCGGCCCGTACAACGTAGAGGGCGGTACTATTTCAATTACCTGTTAACTTTACACAGAGCACTGAGAAGGGAAGAGAACACAGTTGCGTCCAGCGACTAGAATGTCACTGCGCACACGAGACCGACACCTTGTAGGCCCGAAAGACTGGCGCCCCTTTCGGTATTTCTTTATTCAAATTAAGGTAGACGATCCGACCACTTAGCACAAGCTTTCACAAAGCTGTCCAAACCTGGCGAGGGCTGAAAACGCAGGTTTTCGACCGGATTTCGACAGCATAACGGCGCCAAAACCCCTGTAGGTCAAAAACACATGTCTAGGACGGATTCCCTCGATATCTGGAAGCTTTCTGGTGAGCTGTCAAAGAAATTCAGCGGGCTGTAATTCTCTGTTTTTCACTGCCGGGAGCCCAAAAGCCTGTACACGCATCCCAAGGCTCTCATGAGGCTCCCCCGATGTTCCCTTGCAGTTTAGGTGCGAAACCCTAAACCTGCAGAAGAACACAGCAAGCTGTAATTCCCTGTTTCGGATCGTTTTTAGCGGAGCGAACACACCTACGCGTGTCCAAGGGCTCCCGCACGCAATGGGACAGTTCCCCCCTTTGTTGATATGCAGCTCGTTTTTGCCTCCCAGAGTGGCAGAATCGCTCACAGGCTAACACGTCGCCCAATTTCCGAGTTTGGGCTTTCCCTGCTAAAAATATCTCAACTGGTGCGTCAGTTGACTTGGCAGCAGAGCAATAAAATGTTCCCTTGTCATTCCAGAGCTAATGACGCGAACACATTTTTCGGTCAAAAATAGCAGTTCCCTAAATTTTAGGAGATGCTTCCATGGCGTCCCTATCGGTCTCCTTATCATCATTGAAGACTACCATTTGACCAACATCTACAATGTGGGTTAATTTACTGGCCCCTTTCAACTTATAAAGTTGCAGTGACTTGACGAGTGGCCCAAATTCCAGTTTGGCGCACACGAGCTTCCATACTCATCAGAATTCAGTGCTAACTGGCCCGGGCAGTCTCTGTCTGCCTCAAATATCTTGTCCTTAGTTTGCAAAATGGGTGGGACTTTCTTTCCTCCTTCCACTATCTCAAATGGTGCCTTACCTGTTGATGTATGCACAGTGTTATTGTAAGCATATTCAACCAATGGGAGATGGTGTTCCCAAGTTGCCTTGTGCTCTGAGACATAACATTTGAGTAGGTCCAAGACAGTAGAATTTGCCTCTTTTGACTGTCCATTAGTTTGCGGATGAAACGAAGAAGAGAACTTGAGCGTAGTGCCCATGTTCTCAAACAATGACTTCCAGAAAAGACTCGTCATACGTGGATCCCTGTCACTGACAATTGACTGAGGCATCCCATGATATTTAAAGATATTGCTCATGAATATCTTGACCATGTGTTCTGGCTTTATCTTCTTCCTAACAGGAATGAAATGGGCCTGCTTACTGAACCTACAAATGATAGTCCAAATCCCATCATTTCCTGTTTGCGTCCTTGGAAGATCAAAGATAAAGTCCATTGCTATACTTTCCCATGGCCTATCAGGGATCGGCAATGGCTGCAACAATCCCGGTTGCTTTTGTCTGTCAAATTTGACTTTTTGGCATACTAAGCATGATCTTACAAATGTGTCAACATCTTGACACAAAACTGGCCAATAGAAGAATGCCTCAACCCCTTTCACTGTCGCATCAATTCCACGATGCCCAGCATAAGGTGGAGCATGACTTTCCATCAAAATCTTTGGCCGTAACTGTTTAGTAACGCATAACTTTCCATGCATCATGAGAAAGTCATTCTTAAGCATATAGTGCTCATGATGTTGCCCATCAACAAGCTGGTCATAGATCCTTGCAAAATCTGAATCTTCAGCATATTGTGTCTTCATTTCGTCTAGTTCACAATGGTACGGAATTGACATTGCTGAAATTTGGGGCTTTCGTGACAACGCATCAGCCACCACGTTCTTTTTCCCTTGCACATGCACAATCTGAAAATGGAACATTGACAAGATGTTTGCCCATCGCATGTGCTTCTCAGACAACTTCGTCTGTGTAAGAAAATATCGCAAGGTTTGATGATCCGTTTGGACAACAAAATCAGCCCCTAGCAAATAGTGTTTCCAACTAGTGAGAGCATGAATTACTGCCAGCAATTCTTTCTCATAGACTTGCAAGTCAGAGTTACCGGGGAACGCCCCCTAGCCCTCGTTCCGGCGTTCCGGGGGGCAGTTCCCTTCCCGAACGTTCCGAAACGTCCCGGAACGTCTGACGTTTCGAGTGGCCAATTCAAACCGGAACGGCCGTTCCGGAACGTTCCAGAACGCCCCCGGAACGTTCCGGAACGCCCTTGGAACGGCCAACGGCTACAAACAAATTTGGCAAAAATTGAAAAAATTGAAGTAAATGTTTGGGCTTCTTTTTGAAGTGTGCAAGGCCTCAAGGACTCATAAAATGCACCCCCCTCCCCCTTTCTCTCCACAAGCTAATCCTCGAGGCTCAAGCTCTCTCCCTCTCACACTCTCAAGATCTCTCCCTCTCAAGACTCACTCTCTCAAGGGTCAAGGCTTCAAGCCTTCAAGCTCTCTTCCTCTCCCTCCCACTCTCTCAAATCTCTCCCTCTCCCTCTCACTCTCTCAAGCCTCTCCCTCTCTCTCTCTCTCTCTCTCTCTCATCATCTAGTCATAGCAAGGTTGAATGGTCTTCAAAACGAGTTTTTTGTGAGTATTAGAGTCAAAGCACTCTAATACTCCTTGTATTTAAACACAAGGAGCTAAAAAATGCACTATTTGGGTGTTGTTTATACCTCCCGTTCCGCGCCGTTCCCGTTCCGGACCCCTAGCCATTCCCTCGTTCCGCGGGGATCCCGTCGCCGTTCCCGTTCCGTGTTTCGGACTAGAACCTGGCACAAGATCTATAGTATGATCCTCAGGTCTCTCAGGAGGTAACTCCCCTGGCAAAGAGTCCGAAAAACAATCACTGAAACCACTCAAAAAAATTGACCTGTCTTTATCTAAGGTAGACAAATTAGATACAACTTGAGGTACTTCTTTTGCAAAGATCAAGTACGTAGAAAGATGATTCTTTATTACAGATGAAATAGCAGAAGCAGAAACAACTGGAACAGACTCGCCTTTAAGCTTTACATCAAGGACATGAGTCTTTCCTCTATGTACAAGGGTAATCTTTTTGTTGTAAGTATCCACCATAGCATGCAACCTGTAACACCATGGGATACCCAGTAACACATTACAGCCCTCAAGTGGCATAATATGAAATTCTTCCGCATCCACATAGCTCTGAATGTGCAGACGAAGCTTTCCCAAAATGGGAGTAACAGGCTCTGAATGTCCTGGGCATGCCAAACCTGCTTTGCCTGTCATACCCATCTCCTCTGCACGAATGCCCAACTTTGATGCCAATTCTGGTGATATGAAATTTGCACAGGCTCCTGGATCAAAGAAAACCAGCATTGTCTGGTCTCTAACTTTGCCCCAAGCTCTGCACAGCTCCGTGGCATCTGTGTTTGGCTGGTCTCCAACCAAATCTGGAACAAGTCCTGCACTTGGCTTTGGCTTCTTCCCTTTTTGGTCTGACTTGTCATCCTTATCCTGTGACTTCTTCTGTGGGCATTCATTTGCAAAATGTCCTTCCTGTTCACAAATGTAGCATTTCTTGGCCTCTCTAAGAGCTTTCCGTTCTTCAAAAGTTTTGCCAGAAAAATGCCTCTTTTGTCCTTGTCCTCGTCCCGAAGAAGACTTAGACTGCTTCTTGGACGTATCACCTTCTTCAGTGGAGGGCTTCTTTGTGGGAGGCTCAGAAGGCTTTGCTGCAACATTGCCCTTGGCTGAAAATTGTTTGCCCTGGGACCCTTTCTTGTGGCTATTAAATCCATCGGAATCTCCCTTCGACAGATTGCTGGCCACTCTTGCATTCTCTATCAACTGAAACATATTCATGACAGTAGTCTTTGTGTAGTAGTCCCTGATTTTCTTGGGCAATCCGCAACAGTACTTCTCAATCTGTTTTGACAATGGCACAAACCTGTAAGAGGTGACTGGCAACAGTGCGGCCCAAAACTGTTTATTGCACTCTTCCAAATTCGCACACTGTTTAGCATTCAACTCGTGCCATTCTGTCATCACATCCACTTCAAAAGTGTTTGTCAACCATGCAGGCGCAAAAAGCTGTTTGAATTGGACCCACGTTGTTGGGGCTTGACCTTGGTTCAACAATGCGGTCCACCATTGAAGCGCATTCCCTTTCAAGAAAGTGGCAGCCTTGTGTATCTTTGAAGATTCCGTGAAGTTGCCTCCAGCATAAGCTGCATCGAATTGCTGTATAAAGGTCAAAGATTTTAATTGGTCCTCAGTTCCTCTGAAAGTTTCAAACTTCACTCCCTGCCCACCTTCCTTGTAGTCCTTAGGCTGACTCAAAGGAGCCACATTATCATAAACAGGTGCCTGTAACAGTGGTGCTCCATGAGTGTTCATTCCAGCACTCGCATCAACTGTTTTCCCTGTCATATCTGCATTTTGTACGTATGGCTGCGAAAAACCAGCTATACCAAATTGTGTTCCAGGCACTCGAAACTGGCCATAGGCACCCTGAAAACCTGGTTGGACACCCATGTTCGCGTACATAGGATTACCCATGCCTGTTTGCATTGTCGCGAACACATTCCCTGGCATAAAACCTGTGGGAGGTCCAGCCATAGCTTGAAATACTGAACCACCTCCAAAATAACCAGGATAAGTATTAGGTAATGGAAGGGTCTGTCGCATAGCCTGTTCATTGCTCCCTTGACCATTCACAAACGGTTCCTGTCCAGCTAAAGCAAGTTGCTTTGGATCATTGGACACCGCTAGTTGCTCAACCACATGGGCTTTCCCTCGAGCATCATGAGTCCTCTGCGCATTGGAAATCTCCTTTTCCTGCAACGGCTCAGTCGTGCCCTGTGTAGGAGGCTGAAAACCCTGTGTCGGAGCCTGTAAGAACTCCTGCATCCTTGGATTGTTAGCCAACTGCTGAAACATGTCCATGCAGCAACGCAGTTGAGTTCTAAACAACCTGTCCACTTCTTGAAGAGTTGAAGAAACTTTCTCCGTGCCATGTGAGGAAGATCCCTCTTCAGGTACTTGGTCTCTCTTCTCTGCCATAACGACAAGCTCTGTGTTGCTTTCACCCACAACAATCCACGCTGCACTTTTTGAAGAAAAAGTGACTATCCCGTCGATGGAACCATATAACCGGCCCGTACAACGTAGAGGGCGGTACTATTTCAATTACCTATTAACTTTACACAGAGCACTGAGAAGGGAAGAGAACACAGTTGCGTCCAACGACTAGAATGTCACTGCGCACACGAGACCGACACTCTGTAGGCCCCAAAGACTGGCGCCCCTTTCGGTATTTCTTTATTCAAATTAAGGTAGACGATCCGACCACTTAGCACAAGCTTTCACAAAGCTGTCCAAACCTGGCGAGGGCTGAAAACGCAGGTTTCCGACCGGATTTCGACAGCATAACGGTGCCAAAACCCCTGTAGGTCAAAAACACCTGTCTAGGACGGATTCCCTCGATATTTGGAAGCTTTCTGGTGAGCTGTCACAGAAATTCAGCGGGCTGTAATTCTCTGTTTTTCACTGCCGGGAGCCCAAAAGCCTGTACACGCATCCCAAGGCTCTCATGAGGCTCCCCCGATGTTCCCTTGCAGTTTAGGTGCGAAACCCTAAACCTGCAGAAAAACACAGCAGGCTGTAATTCCCTGTTTCGGATCGTTTTTAGCGGAGCGAACACACCTACGCGTGTCCAAGGGCCCCCGCACGCAATGGGACAGTTCCCATGTGAATTGGACGAGTTTTCACGCGAGAAAACTCTCCAAACTCGCAATCTTTCGTGATGGAATTGTGCGTACCTGTGGGGGATTAGCAATTAGCTAATCCGGTTCCTGTTCAGAAGGCTCTTGCCTTGGCAAACGCGCATAAACCCCCAGAACTGTACATAGGTCAAATGAGAAGCCCACTAGTGGGGCATAACATACTGTACGTAGGGGAGAAAGAGAGCAGTATGTAGCGTGCGGGGCATCACTCCCGTCACCATACTGTGCATAGAGGGCAAGGTAAGCATTCCATAGCTTTTGTATCTGCTACAATCCACCTGAGGCTGAAAATGGCGCCCCCTTTGTTGATATGCAGCTCGTTTTTGCCTCCCAGAGTGGCAGAATCGCTCACAGGCTAACACGTCGCCCAGTTTCCGAGTTTGGGCTTTCCCTGCTAAAAATATCTCAATTGGTGCGTCAGTTGACTTGGCAGCAGAGCAATAAAATGTTCCCTTGTCATTCCAGAGCTAATGACGCGAACACATTTTCCGGTCAAAAATAGCAGTTCCCTAAATTTTAGGAGATGCTTCCATGGCGTCCCTATCGGTCTCCTGACCATCATTGAAGACTACCATTTGACCAACATCTACAATGTGGGTTAATTTACTGGCCCCTTTCAACTTATAAAGTTGTAGTGACTTGACGAGTGGCCCAAATTCCAGTTTGGCGCACACGAGCTTCCATACTCTTCAGAATTCAGTGCTAACTGGCCCGGACAGTCCCTGTGTGACCGACCTAGATCCCCGATGTGAGAAACCCATTTGGCTGCAGCCGTTTCACACTGGCCATGCAATGTCCACTTGCACCTTTTCAAGGGTTTTGGGACAAACAAGTAAAAATAAAATAAATATATCTAATACTTATTTACGGAAGGCAACAGGAAAAATACACCTCCTGGTGACAAAGCCCATCCTACGTAGCGTGCCCTCTAGAAAGTCCCAGTCAACTCTGTCGTATGCCTTCTCAAAATCGAGAAGAAGAATCACAAGGACCTCCCCACGGAGCCGTGCAAGGGCAGAAGCCTCCCAAAAAGTGAAGATGAAGTCAAGGATACTGCGTTCCTTGACAAAACCTGTCTGAGTCCCATGTATAAGGCTCTCCAAAAGTGGCTGAATCCTCAAACTCAGAGCCTTGGCAAGAATTTTGTAGGCTGAGTTGAGAATGGTGATGGGGCGCCACTGTCGAATCTCATCCAAGGAGCCACCCTCCTTTGGAATGAGGTAAATCAGGCCCTCACTCATGCTATCCGGCATCACTCCTGTGTGCAGAATGTATTGAAAGGCACTACAAAGATCTGGGCCCATCCTCACCTGGACAGCTACCACGAGGGAGGGCCCTAAGAGCCGTGTGCAGCTCCTCAAGCTGAAGAGGTATCTCTAGCCTCTGGCGCATCTCCTCAGTCACAAGACAAGGCATCTGTGCCCAAACCTGCTCCGTGCATGCATCCTGTCTCTCTGACTCGGGCTCAGCCGACAGTAGCTCACAGTAAAAGTCAGTAGCAACTGCACGCATATCCTCTGGCTCACAAACAACTGACCCATTTGGTCTCCTCAACTGATTGACCTTGGCATGCGAGTGCCGAGGTCCCACTGTCTCAAAAAAAGCACCTGTCACTCTGTCACCCACCTGAGTCCACTGAGATGCCTGTCGTTGAAAGACAAACTCATGGCGCCTCTCCTCTGTGCAAGCAAGCTCCTGTCGAGCCTGCTGTAACTGCTCCTCCAACCATGGACTGTCTGGATGCTGCTCCTGCATCCTCTGTAGTGAAGCAATGCCTCGTCTGAGACGCTGCTCCTCCTCTCTCGCTGTAGCCCGTCGAGCCAGAGACTCCTGGAGAAAGAAGTGGCTAAGCCGAGCTAGGCCTGAGGCCACTCTGTCTGCAGGTGGAGCCTGGCTGTCCATGCCCTCTGTCCATAGAGCCTCGACCCTCTCTCTGAGTGCTGAGTCCAACAAGACCCGCTCTGGGATGCGAAGCATCGTGCTCCCACTCCTCTGCCAGGATGCCCACTGATCCCCCCAAGTCACTGAAGTGGTCACTAGTGTAGAAGCGATCTATGCGCGATAGATTCACTCCTCCCACTCTGCGGTCCGATCTAGAGAAGGCAAGACTCTTTGGAGGCCTCACAAAGCCAGAATGCTGCCATGTATCCGAGACCCTCAAAGTCATACACAACCTCTCCCAAGTTGCTAACTCGACTCCATGCACAGTAGCATGGCTGCCTCCGATCCTGTCAGAAGGGTCCTCCAACATGTTGAAGTCCCCTCCTACACACCACTGGTCAACCTGTGGCAAAGACTCAACAATCTGTGACCAAAACTCTGCACGAGCACTCGCCACATTGGGCGTATAGATGTTCAGGAAACCCACATGGCCACCCTGAACCTGCATAGTAATCCACTTAGCCCTGCCTGGCACAATAATCCCTCTGCCCACAATGGCCTGCTGCAATGAGTCCGTAATAGTCATACATACCCCTCCCTGGATGCCTCCAGGTCCAAAAGCAACTGACCAAAAGATATCATAGCGTCCACGCAAAATCTGACCACATCGCCGAATGCGGCTCTCAGACAAATGGTGCTCCTGAAGCATAAGGAGATCAATCTCTCCTCCCACAAGGCAACGCTGAAGCTCCTGACGCAATCGGCCCCGCTGTCGCTGAAATTGGGGCCCACCTAGTCCCTGCACGTTCCACGAGATGATCCTCATGGGGAGCGAGAGAGAACAGATGCTGCCGCAGCAGCAAGACGAGCTATCTTCGAGGCTGGCTTGGATGGGGAGTAATCCGCATCCGAGCGTCCTCTAGATAGGCGAGACTGTAGTGAGTGCCTGGTCCAAGCCCAAGCAGAGCGAGCCGTGCGTAAAGCAACCTCCTCTGTCCAGGAGTCCTCATGGATGTATACATAGCAAGGCAAACACTGCGTATCAGCAAAAAAGTACACCACAATGTGTCTACATCCTGCTGAGTCTGGGGGTGTCACCGCAAACTTGGCTAGTGGCCACAAAGTCTGCAGCAAGTCTATAACGCCAAGTTCTCCCATGTGGTGAGAGAACTCAAGAACCTGTGTATGCAACCATCCCACCACTGAGTCGAGGGACCACTCTGTCTCAGTCCTACCACAGAGGGGGAAGGAGAAACCAACTGCTGAGTCCAAGGCCTCTGTCCCCCTAGCGGCGACGAACAAAGCGTGGACTTTGAAGCAGGCTGCCTCGTGGTCTGCTGCGGAATCGCCGAGAAAGCGAGTGAACCCGTAATCGAAGAAATCCCAGCGGCGTCGGAGGTCAATGCTCGTCAAACCACGAGGGATAGCTGCAAGAGAAGATGTCTGAATCTGCAGAGGGGGCCGCATGAAGGGTTGACCCTCTCTCGCTAGGCGACTCGTGGCAAAGGCGCTGCCAAGAGATCTCCTAGCCGCCAGCGAGGGACCAGTCTCCTGAGCCGACTGTGGTACTAAAGCAGGAGGAGGGGGAGAAGGGGCTGGGGGGGGACGGGGGAGAAGAGAAACGGGGTGGGGCGACAGAGACATGGGGGGGGCGAGGTGGGGAGTGGACGGCAGCAGAGGGCGGGGGAGGGGATGAGGAGGAGGGGAGATCGGAAGGCGAAGCGGCTGGCGAGGGTGAAACGGAGGTGGAGGCTAGCGTAGGGGGCTCCTCCTGCTCAAGAGGACCAAAGCGGTTCCCCGTGGGAACCCACTGCTGCTGAGTAGGCACCTGAGGGCCACTCTGAGTGCCAGGCTGTCGCTGTGGCCCCTGGCGTCGACGGCCACGGGCCTGCTGCCACCCCTCCTCCGCTGGAGCCCCAGGCTCGGAGGGTGGCGTTGAATCTGTGCGCTGTGTCGTTGGTTGTGGCTGCGGCTCAGCCTTGGCAGGCTGGGGCTGAGGCTGAGGCTGAGGTGCGGGTCGTGGTCTCCTCTGTGGACAGGCCTTCGCTAGGTGGCCCATCTGTCTGCAAATGAAGCACTGGTTCGGGAGACCCGAGTACTCCACACTCTGTCTAAACCAACCCCCACTCACCCGAGGCAGAAGGATGACCTTCGGGAGCGTGTGGGTATCTCTGACCAAAACTCGAACTGAAGGGATGCCAGCCGCCTTGGCAGCTACTGATGCTGCCGTACGAGGTGTCTCCAGGACAGTCCCGATGGCGGAGCCAATCCTGGAGAGAAGTGGAAGGTACTCCCTCCGTAAACCCGGAAAGCAGACTGAGATGGGGATGTCCGCCTCCTCTACTAGCACATCCGAAGTCGGGTCAAAACCATGTCGCTACTGTCGAAAGTGGGCGCGTGATGCTCGGATGGCCAATGGACTCATAGCTATGACCTTGGAGGCTATCTCGGAAGTCTTGAACTCAATCTGGTAGTACTCCCGTCCGAGAATCTGGACATCCAAGATCTTGCCCACCTCTGCGAGGAGGCGGGCCTGGAGAAGGT
Organism: Adiantum capillus-veneris; assembly: GCF_014529385.1. Classification (NCBI taxonomy): domain Eukaryota; kingdom Viridiplantae; phylum Streptophyta; class Polypodiopsida; order Polypodiales; family Pteridaceae; genus Adiantum; species Adiantum capillus-veneris. Next base: position 115,170,423 of record NC_140943.1, on the reverse strand, counting down.
ATCGCAGCTCTCCTCTGCTAGGACGAGTGCCGAGAACCTTGCAGATGACAGAAGTCGCCTGCAAGCGGTCTACCTCTGCGGCAAGGCTCGCTTGCTCTGTCGGCGAAAGAGCAAGTCGAATGGTGGGCTCAGCGGGGTCGGGCGAGGGGGCTTCAGGCGAGTCCCTCTGTGGTGAAGCTGGAGCCTCCATCTGTGTCTACTACTGAGTCGAAGAAGCGGGCGGTGAAGAAAAAACCTGCAAACAAGTCAGCCAGGCACTTTTTCCGAAGAGAAAGTGATGCCGATCCAGGTGCAGAGGACCTTCGGGAGCAAAGAGAATAGGGGGGGGGGAGGGGGGGGGATGGGGGGACGGCGAGGACGAAGAGGGCAGCCGTGCAATGTGTGGGTGCACAAGCAGCAACGAGCGGGGGGATGGAGTGGGGAAGGCAAAGCGAGAGGAGGGCAGCGGGCTGCGGGCAGCCTTTGGGGCAGCGCGTAGATAGGGGGGGGCAGCGGGTGGGCTGAGGGGCAACGCGCAGGGGCTGAAGGGGGTGGGGGGACAGTGTAGGGGCAAGGGGGGGGGGGGGGGGGAGGGCGAGGACGAAGAGGGCAGCCGTGCAATGTGTGGGTGCACAAGCAGCAACGAGCGGGGGGATGGAGTGGGGAAGGCAAAGCGAGAGGAGGGCAGCGGGCTGCGGGCAGCCTTTGGGGCAGCGCGTAGATAGGGGGGGGCAGCGGGTGGGCTGAGGGGCAACGCGCAGGGGCTGAAGGGGGTGGGGGGACAGTGTAGGGGCAAGGGGGGGGGGGGGGGGGGAGGGTAGCGATGGCGCAGCAAGGGGGGGGCAAGCAGCAGTAGCGAGCGAGGTACCCAAAAATGTAAAATGTCCGAGGAGAGTTTTCGATGTCTTGGATTAGATAAAAATGTTTATGTTAGGAGATATGAAGATTGAGAACCAACACTTAGTCTTTGTAATTGATTATATATTTTATGGATTTTGAGATTACACCTTTGTGTGTTGGGTTAAAGGCCCAAATGGCCCCCTTTTATGTATAGTTTAAAGGTGGCCACTAACTTTAAAATTGGTCCTATACTTTTAATAAGGGAAGGTGAGTCATTTTACTCACTAAGTCATTCCCCTCAACTATCGTGTAGCGCTCTCTCTCTCTCCTTCTTCGATCTGTAGTGCCCCCTACTCTGCAAGCCTTCGCCCCTCTCCAAAGCACAAGCCCTACACTTCTTCGTGTGCTCTATCACTTGTACACACCGCTTCGCGCTCATCAACTGGTATCAGAGCCAAATTAGGGTTTGCTCCCAAACCTGCAAACGCTGATTTTCAGCCAAGGAGGTCAACTTTCACGTGAGATTTTGCAATTTCATCAAAGGACTCGTCCCCGGACACTAGAGAGCTCCCGGCAAGCCAAATTGACCTAAAACAGGCTGAAATTAGGTCAAAATCAGAAAATTACAGGTTATGACAGTAAAATACAGGTTTTGCAAATCATGTATTAAGGTGTGGGAACATCTTTGCTAGGTCCTCGCTACCCGAAAACACCAGAAAACAAGTCCCAAAACAGGTGTTTTCAGCAAATTTCAGATTTACGCAGGTTTTCGCAAGTGTTTTTATGATGTGATTACATTGGGGAAAGTGAAAATTGATGCAATCTACGCACATTCGACAAGTTTTGGCTATGTATGACCATTTGTGGCTTATTTTTGTGCAATTTGATGCTACAAATTGGGGCTTTTGCTCATACATGCTTCTAAAGGCTGTGCATTAGCTTTATGTATGTTCTGTGAGGTTAAAAACAACTAAAATTGTTGTTTTTGAGCACAAATTTGCTCGCTGAAATTTCCTGCACATAAATCTCAGAAATTGTTTTTTGTGCTTGAATCGACCTATTTTGCCCCAAATTGCTTATGCGACCATTTGGAGTTGTAGTGTATACCTCTGTGAGGCTATACTCCGGTTTTTGTGCATTTTACCCAAAAATTCAGCGTATTAGTCTTCTTAATCGTGCAACTATGGCCTCATCTTCTTCGGATGTGAAGAATCTCTTCGAGATTAGGAGGTTCGATGGAACAGGTTTCGACCTTTGGAAAGATAGGATCCAGGGAATCCTATTTCTTAAGGATTGTGAAGGGGCACTTGAACAGGTAAAGGTAAAGCCACAGAATATGACGGATAAAGCATGGGTTAGCCTGAACAGGAAGGCTGTTACATACATTAAAATGGCCATGACCGATGAGACAGTCATTGATGTGAAAGGTCTCACGAGTGCTTTTGATGTGTGGGAGAAGTTAAAGGGAATGTATGAGAATACAACGCCTGTCAACCAAGTGCATTTGATGCGAAAACTTGTTGGCATGCAACTAGATGAGTCCAAGAGCGCTTCACAGCACTTGTTGTTGTTCGCAGGTACTTTGTCGCAGTTACAGGATTCAGGCTTGCCTCCTTTTGATGATAAGCTGAAAGCTATCTTCTTGCTTATGACCTTACCTGAGTCATGGGAAACATTGGTGGTTTCATTGTCCAATAACCCCAATTCGACCTTTGATGGTGTTAGGGGTTCTATTTTGAATGAGGAAATCAGGAGGAAAGCAAGTGGAGAGAGAGGCAGCTCTGCCAACATGGTTAGATGCAGGACAGAGAAGAAGAATGTCTATGCACAAAGGAGTAAGAGTAAGAGTAAGGAAAGGGAAAATGCAAGCAAAGGCAAGGGTGATGTGACTTGCTATCAGTGTGGCAAGAAAGGTCACAAGAAACCCGATTGAAGGTACTATAAAGCCGAGTTAGAACGGAAAAAGAATGGCGGAACAAAAAGAAAGAGAAGAAGGAAGTCAAGACAGATGCACAGGATAGCTCAAAGGACAAAGAGAAGGCCAATGTGGCTTCTAGTGTTGTGATTGAGGAGCTGTTAGATGTAGAGGACATCTTGTGTGCCACTTTGTCAGATGATGATGTTTATGACCTTGATGCCTCTCTTAATGTTCATTCACAGGATATGCAGATCACCAAGAGTGATCTTATTGATGCTTTGTTGACTGTCAATGATGCATTATCCCAGACTTGGATAGTTGATTCCGGTGCTTCATTTCATGTGACTCCTATCAAAGAGTGTTTCTCTACTTTTGCAGGCAAGCATGGCCATGTATACCTTGGAAACAATCATGCATGTTCCATTGAGGGTATTGGCACTATGCATCTCTCCATAGATGGCACAAATGAGCTTGTCTTGCATGATGTTGGATATGTGCCGGGAATCAAGAAGAGTTTGCTTTCTGTTGGTCAGATGGATATGCATGGTTACAGCATCTTGTTTGAGAGAGGATCATGGAAAATGACTAAAGGCTCAAGGCTGATTGTAAAGGGGACAAAGAAAGGGACACTTTACTGCATGCATGGAAAGGCCGTGCTGGGCAAGTTTATTGCATTGACTGAAATTAACTCTCACATGGAGTTGTGGCACAAGAGGCTTGGCCATATGAGCCAAAAGGGCCTTTCTAAGCTTTGTACTTTGAACAAGCTTGATGCTAAAGGCACAAAGCTTGACTTTTGTAATGAATGTCAATATGACAAGCAAGTAAAGCGTTCTTATTACTCTGGTGTCTCTCGTAAATCTTGTGTGCTTGATCTTGTACATTCTGATGTATGTAGCATGTCTACTAAGTCTATGGGAGGTGCATACTATTTTGTCTCCTTTGTTGATGATCATTCTAGGAAAATTTGGGTTTATTTGCTTAAGTCTAAGGATGAAGCCTTTGCTGCGTTTAAGAAATTTCATGCATTTTGTGACCACCCAAACAGGTAGAAAACTGAAATGCTTGCGTACGGACAATGGGGGGGGGTTCACAAGTGCTGAATTTAACAAATTTTGTGAAAGTTTGGGCATTAAGAGGGAGCTTACTGTGCCATACAATCCCTCTTCTAATGGTGTGGCTGAAAGATTCAATAGGACACTTTGTGAGAGGGTGAGATGCATGCTGTCCATAGTTAATCTCTCTCATGGATTTTGGGGAGAAGCTTTGAAAACTACAGTCCATATATGCAATCGATCCCCTCACAGGTCTTTAAAAGGTGACATCCCTGAAGAGGTTTGGTCTGGCAAGTTTGCTTCATATGATCACTTACGCATTTTTGGTTGCGAGGCTTTTGTGCATGCTAGACCTGAGTTGAGGAGTAAACTAGATGCCAAATCCATTAAAGGCCTTTTTCATGGGATATGGTGAAGAAGGTGAAATGGGTTACAGGATTTGGTTACCTCAGCTCAAAAGGGTTATATGCAGCCGGGATGTTGTTTTTAATGAGGCAAGGCTGCTTCAAAACAATTGTGCCTTAAAGCATGACGATAAAAGGGTCAAATTTCAGCATGACCAGCCACCTGTTAGGCCTATTTTTCATAGTTACCCGGAACGGGAAATCGGAACGGGAAATCGGAACGGGGAACGGGGAACGGCAACATGCATGAAATGCCATTCCCTGTTTCGGAGACTCACGTTTGAAACACGGAACGGGGACCCGGAACGGGAAATCGGGATGGGAACGGGGAACGGGGACCTGAAAATGGCCATCCCCTGTTACTATGCTATTTTTGACCCTCAAGATGCACCACATATGGCTGAAAATGTAGATGATCCAATGGTGTTTGAGCCAGATGATCTTGGGCAGCAAATTGAGGCTCCTAAATTTGCAGCCACGAAACAATGCTAAAAAAGGTGCTAAAAATTATGTACAGCAGCCCATTGTTGATGATTTTATCATGCCACCTGATGTAAACCCATTGCCGGATAATGTGGATCATTGGGTGAGATGGGCTACTCGTCAAAGACGGCTTGTGAGCAGATATGATCCCTCTTTGCATTACAAACTGTTGACAGATGAGGGAGAGCCTCTTACGTATAAAGAGGCAAAGACATGTGAGCACAGCGACAAGTGGGAGCTTGTTATGCAGGGAGAGATTAAAGCTTTACATGCTAATCATACTTGGGATTTGGTGGAATTGCCCAAAGGAAGGAAGGCTATTCCTAACATGGGTGTATAAAATCAAGACAGTTGATGCAAAACCCAAGTATAAGGCAAGGTTGAACAGCTGAACATATACTTGGAGTGTGTGTTAGAAGGCAAAGAGACCAGCGCATATTGTATTTGTCGCAAGAAAAGTACATTGACAAGGTGTTGGACAGATTTAACATGGCTGAAGCAAAGCCTCTTGGTGTGCCATTACAGCCATATGTCAAAATCTCCAAGGATGATTGTCCCAAATCAAAGAAAGAAGCCAATGACGTGCAAAGTGTGCCTTATGCTTCAACTTGTGGTTCACTTATGTATGCTATGGTTGCTACTAGGCCTAACATAGCCCATGCAGTGGGAGTTGTGAGCCGGTTTATGGCTAATCCAGGCAGGTTGCATTGGGATGCAGTGAAGTTCATTATGAGGTACTTGAAAGGGACTATAAACAAATGCCTCTGCTATCATAAAGGACCATTGGAGTTGAAGGGATTTTGTGACTTTGACATGGCTGGTGATGTGGACACACGGAAATCCACAAGTGGCTATGTGTTTACTCTTACGGGAGGTGCTGTTTCATGGTATTCTAGATTGCAAAAGATCGTTGCATTGTCTACTACAGAGGCTGAATATATTTCAGCCACTGAGGCTTCTAAAGAAGCTATTTGGTTAGCACGTCTATGCAGTGAATTTGGTTTGCGTGCCAAGGCACCTATGCTTGGTTGTGATAGCCAGAGTGCCATATGTCTAGCAAAGAATGCCATGTTTCATGCACGCACAAAGCATATTGATGCGCAGTATCACTTCATTCGAGAAGTGCTCGAGGATGGCCTTATTACATTGGTTAAGGTCCATACATCACAAAATCCAGCAGATGCTCTCACTAAGTGCTTATCCAAAGCACAACATCAGCTATGCATACAGATGATGGGAGTCACGTAGCTTAAAGGCGCCATTTATGCCTTTAAGTGAGAGGTTGTTGGGTTAAAGGCCCAAATGACCCCTTTTTATGTATAGTTTAAAGGTTACTAACCTTTGGCCAAGTTCACATTGAACTTGGCCACTAACTTTAAAATTGGTCCTATACTTTTAATAAAGGGAAGGTGAGTCATGACTCATTTTACTCAGTCATTCCCCTCAACTATCGTGTAGCGCTCTCTCTCTCTCCTTCTTCGATCTGTAGCGCCCCCTACTTTGCAAGCCTTTGTCCCTCTCCAAAGCACAAGCCCTGCACTTCTTCGCGTGCTCTATCACTTGCACACACCGCACCGCGCTCACCATTGTGGTGGTCGACATATCCTCTTTAGCACCAAGCCCTTGAGATTTCCTACTTAAAAGAAGATTCTTTTCTCTGAGGGAGACAGAGAGACAAGGAGACTGCCCCAATTGGGCTACCCTCACATGCGACGCCTTTCTCCATTGACCATGTCCTCTGCAGTGTCGTTGCTGGCTGTCACGCATAGCGTACTTCTTGCGGGTGGGGTGTGCGCGCGCGTGCGCCTATTGTTTGCTCTTTGTTTTCCTTGTTTGTGGCAAGAGGTTGGAGGTGGATTGTGGTTTCATCTCTCGTGCCTTGAAGGTTGGTTGGTTGCCTTGCCCTACGCAAGTGAAAATGCTCATGGTTGTCTTCGGAATTCTGCATCGCTTGGTACTGTGAAGGTTTCTTGACAGATTTATGTTGTTCCCTATGGATCTTTGACTCCCGGTTTCCCATTTCAGCTTCATTTATATGTACTTTTTCTGTAAATCTCTCCTCAGCTTTGTTTCCTTGAAGTGCTTGAGGGATTTTGCATCGTGTAATCTAGGGTTCTATTTTGTTATTTTTTACAAAGGGTATTTGCTCATGATTTGAGAGAGAGAGAGAGAGAGAGAGAGAGAGAGATTTTGAATGTTTTTTTTGCAGCGTCTCAGCTTGGATGGTCATGCTGTGGTTGACATAAAGTTTCCTAGTCTTCTATTTCAATGTTCTTGTAAAGGTGGAAATCCTTGTGTGTCGTTTGCTGATTCCTCTATGGAACCCAGGGAAAATGTGTCATGGGCTCTGTTGACCATGAAAAATGTAAAATCAAGTGATCTACAATGGTATGTTCCTGCAGGGAATCCACAACACGCAAGCATTGTTGCTTCTCTTACTGCACTTTTCTCAATGGTGGGAGTTGTGATATTATGGGTGGTTTCTATGCGTTCCTATAAGTCACACAAGACAAAAGTTGCCTGAGGTCTTGCCCCTTGGGTGTTACATTTTTTAAGCCAGGTCACTTGTGTAGGGAACTGCACTTCGCTGTAGCGGGTACCTTGCCTTGCTACTCACATTGTCGTACCTCGGTGAATTGTGAGCATTGATACGGCTGCTGACCTCAATAAAGAGGCAACTCAAATTAGGATAGCTGGACATGTGAACAGGATTGCAAGAGCAAAGCTCTAGGTAACCTAGCCGTACCACCACTTTCATAGTATCCTCCCTTTCGAAACAAAACTTGTTTCAATGTATGGTTCTTATCATGTAAAAACTCCTATTAGTCAACTATCATATGCCCTCTGTGGTACCTGTGTTTTTGTTGATTGCATTTCCATGCTTTAGGTTAGTCGGCCTCTCTCTCTCTCTCTCTCTCTCTCTCTCTCTCTCTCTCTCTCTCTCAAAAATGATGGGCGTGTCGTGTGCCCTTTGTATTACATAAAGGTAATGTGCCAATTAGAAAATACAGTCAAAGACAAATTACATGGTACAACCAAAACATCATGCAAGCTGGAGTTGGAACTTCCTCTTAGGCCAACAAGGTACACCAAGCCCAACCATCACCCACTAGCTATACACCAGCTCCAAAAATTTTTATTTTTTTTCGGGCCAAGTATGTATGAGATAGCTTGACAAAGCTACTAACAATGAAGGGAGATAAAGTAAATTACACCAGGGGTGGAAAGGCACTCAAAAGGATCTCCTATCATGCTTTGGAAATGGAAAAACACCCTTCGTCCTAAACCAAAACAAATTGCTTGGTTGAAGAGGAACCACACGCAAAAGCTGATTGGCAAGAAAGTTACGAACGAAGTGCTTGGTTGTACCTTGAAGAGGAACCATGTAGAAAGGCACTCGCACCTCAAGAGCTGATTGGCAAGAAGTTATGAACATTATACTCATCTACATAAGAAGATTCATATCATAGCAATGATAAAGATTACTCTACTAATGAAGAAGAAGATGATAATAATCTGAAGGCAAAGTTGGAAAAAAGAACCAAAAGAAAGATGGACTCTGAATTTCCGGTTCAAAGAAGAGAACCTGAAAGAGTGAAGACTAATGTTCAAACAAAAAGCTAGACCTGATAGAGAGAAAGACTACCATGAGAGAAGCCAAGGGTCGGCCGAGGAGGGGCGGTAGTTGCAGCAAAAAAGAGGAGAACTAATATGATTGCAAAAGCACAAAGAAAGAAATTTGGTGCCAATGCAAAAGAAGAATTACAGAGACTGGAAGATGCAGAAACCCAATGGAGGCTGGAAGGGAAAATTCACAAGAAGAAGAATTTCTCAAGTAGCTAGAAGAGTAAAGAAAAGTGGCAACCAAAGCTTCAACTCAACCACAAGCAGAAGAGGCAGCACGGCTCAAGGCCAAGAAGGAACATAAAGGAAGAGAAAGAAGCAAGGAAGGAAACCAAGGAGGAGGAGCAACAACATGATGTACAAATCCTGTGACCTCCATGACCACAATGTCCTCCTCCAACACAAAGTGAACAATAGGAAAGAGCTCTGATACCCAATCAAAGACTAAGCAAGTAGAGTAAAAAGAAGAAGACCAAAGAGAATCTAGGCATATGAGTCCTACACTTTTCAAACCTCACAAGAGCAACTCCAATAGGCCACACTTCAAGAAAAAAAATTGCACATGTAGTTAACTTCATCAAATGTATAGTTAGCTCAAGTGGGGGAGAGAACACAACAATACGTATAATTGCTAAAGAGTATAAAGGAGAGCTTAGATTTTGGGGCATTGACAACCACCTCCGTTGGTGATGTTGCATATAAAAACTAAGAAGAGAAGTAAAGGCAATTGTAGTTTGAGCTCAAAGCGGACCAACTCCAAAGAAAAGAGATGGTCACCAGCTTCTTGGAGCCATAAGACGAGATGCATGCAAAGATAGACTCTCTGAAAGGTGAAGTAGAGACTTAAAGCAGAGTTAGGCAAAAAATCTCTAAAATATATACATGGAAAAACCAAAGATTTTTTATAGGACATATCAAAGTTACCTGGATTTAATTTGCTAGAGATAATAGCAGATAAGGGAAAGCTGTAGCCATAAATGAGACCAAAAGATAGACTTAAATGAGATTTGAAGCGGAACTTCTAAAGAGGCTATACAGTTGGGTGGAAGAAGAAGAGACATAGGGAGAAGCCATGGATTGGAAAAGAAGCATACTACACAATGTGAATGTAGCAATGTTAAAGCCAATTGATACAAAGAGAACTAGCACAAGAAGAATACCTTATCGTTTGATCAAGCAGGAAGTGCTACACTTTAAAGAAATCATGGGGGATCTCCCGCAGCAAATGCCAAACTAGCAAATAAGTTGGATTCAAAAGCATCCAAGTTGGGAACTTCATTGAACCAATGCCCCTAACGAGCTCAAAGATGATCCAACCTTTTGCCTAATCTTCAAAAGAAGGCCACATGACAACTTCAAAGTCATGCAAAGAAATAGGCCAACTTGGTTGGATTATCCTTACATGCCAAGGCCCAAGCAGATATAGCTTCATAAGCTTACATGAGAGAGACTCTAGAAAGTATGTCAGAGACACTAAAAGAAGTGACATTATCACTTGTGTGATGATGAGGAAGATTTGCAACATGTTGCTTGCCTAATCACTACAGTGCAAAGTAGACAGATGCACTATGGATGAGCTTTGTTAGGAGCACTAAGGGCTTATGCTATGACCTATCAAGATAGCCATCCATGGATGTTCTTTTTGGATTCTACTTTTGAATCGCCTTCTTGTCATCATATTTTATGAAAATATTTGAGGAAGCCTTTTATATAGATTTCTTTGAGCTGAGGACTCCCATTTTTTTTACCAACATTCAGTAATCTATGAGCAAGTTTTGTTGACTATTCAGCCATAGAGATGAAAAAATCTCTATTAGAGATGCTTTCATTGAAGAAGAAAAGCGGTAGCAAGGTTTGTTGATTATTCAGCCATAGAGATGAAAACTCTCTATTAGAGATTCTTTTCATTCAAGAAGAAAAGCCGTAGCAAAAAAAACTAAAAGCAAGGACTCCGTCAGCTGAACCAACATCGATGTATACGAAGTCCTCCGTACAGTTGAGCATGTCGGGGATGACATGGCCTAGGACGGGGTAATGTTAGCTAATAAGCTAATAGATACAATCAAAGACCAATCATATGGCACATTTTTGTAATTTTTCCATCATATCAGACATTGATTCTACATTTTTGTGGTCTCAACTGTTGTAATTCCTATTTTTATGGTTGTCTATTTAAGCCATCACTTGAGTAGTTTGAGGTTATTGGCTTCTAGATTGTATCTAGGTTGATCGATGCCACTTAATGTACCAAATTTTGAGCAATTGATAAAGTATAAAGATCAACTTTTGTAATTATGAACATAAGTACTAATGAGATAATGATTTGAGCATACGACTACAATGTACCATTGTGTCTATTGCATACTTTATCTATTTCACTCTCTCGCGTGTGAACTCCTACTTTGATTTAGAGTTCGCTTTGCATTGCCAAGTGAAAGTTCTATAAGTTAACATAAGTAACTCATTACATTTTTTAATTTTTGGGAGTGGCCCTGCACATGTTGTTTTGGTTCATATCTTGTGAGTTAAGTATTTGGATTGGATTTTGTCGGTTGATTGTCGTGGATTGAGCCTGACATGGCTAAGCCACAACAAACTTTTGGTGCAAAAATTAGGGTTATTGTATCGTGTAAGCACTCTCGAGAAAAGATTCCCCAACTTGAGGATCACTCCTTCCAAGGAAATTTTTGAGGACAAAAATTCTTCTTAAGGTGGAAGGAATGTGATATATCCTAAAGCTAGGAACAACACGACACCTTAGGAGCTAGGGGTCATGGTTCTTACAATTTTTTAAAGTTCATCTCTCACTTTCACAATCGAAAAGCTCTAAGCTCTCTTGGCATCTTCCTCGCATACGAACCCATGGGAACATTGTGTGATACACTCCTCACACAGCTTAGAAAGGCTGGCCTAGTAGATCGAGCACATGACCTTGTGAGCATGTTGGAGGGCTCTATCATGCAATCCGTCTTTAACTTGCATTCAAAGGCCTTCCAAAGATTTATCAACTACAAGGAGGAGCACATGGCCAAATATGCAGATCTTAGATAGTCTTGTCTTTCTTTGTAGCAAGTTTCAATTGGACATCATTTGCTAGGCGAAATTTATGAGTTAGATTAGCATTTATAGACAAGCTTTTTTGGTGGTTTGGCTATCACTTGGTATCCACTATATGACTATAGTGTGTTTGATTGTGTTTTCCCAAAGTTTGACACACACTTATAACCTCCATGCCCTAATCGGGTCAACTAATCCCTTAGATTGACAATTATATTTGAGGTTCTTGCTAAAAATACAATAAGACATGTAGAGTTCAGGATCCTATAACAAAAGGTCCATGTAAATGAAACTAAAATGGAAAAGTGAAAGTCGAAGTTGTTGGGATCGCCGCGATCAAATGATGTAGCCTAGTGAGAACTCAAACCAACATAATATGTCAATCCGAGGATGTAATTGACCCAATTAATGTATGGAAGTGTTGAATGCAAAGCTCCAACAAGCTAAGCACTGAGGAGGGAAGGTCAATGTACCTGAAAGGATCAAAAGAACGAAAAGTTGTCCTGTCCCCAGAACGATCTATCTGACACACAAATGGTCGTAGAGTGCTCAAACGAACTCCAAACTTCATGAAACTCGAAATGGGAGGTCTCTAGACTATGTAGAACACATCCGGACCATCAAAAGTCAATTTGGCTGTTGGTGGAAAATGATCACCCGCAATCGTCACCCCCAACCTTCACCAAAACGGACGATTGAGGGCTCAAATGAAGGCGTTTTAGACCCATCTTCCTCTGTCCATGGTTAGTTTTATACAAAAACACTCATACAAGCCATAAATAGCAAATAGACACACTAGGTGATCGAGAGCCAAAACCGCTCAATGCGTTGCACACACACACACACACACTCAAACATAGCATAAAGAGTATTAATGTGAAGCTTAGAGTGTAGAGAAGCAACACCTTGAATTTCAAATGATTCCCTTACAGATACAACATCGTGAACGCATGAGTGTAGGCCGATATCACACGTATGCTCCTTAGTTCCAGTAATTGATCTCCCTTAATAATTACAACCTTTGGCTTATATACCTTGGGCTCTAAATTAGGTATTTGGGCTAAAAAGAGAGAAATGTTACAACCTTGGGTGCACCAGGCTCTCTAGCCTTTTTCATTATTACACAACTTTCTCAGGATTAGGAGTTATAAGCCAGCTTTATGCGAAAAAGTGAAAGAATAATTTATGCAGCTTTGTTGACTAGTCGGACTTAACATGTGTTGGTCAACCGCTTCAACACTCCCCCCTCCCTTGTTCTTGTCTTCCTCGACAAGACTTCATTATCTTTAGTAAGACTGCTCTTTGCTTTGTTGAAAGGCCACCGTCATTTGTTGGAGTTGATCCGTCTCGTGTGGTTTTTAAATCAGCTTTTGCTAGTGAAGCATGTGTGTATCTATTTGGGATTTGTCTCTTTTGCATGTGAAGATGCCGAGGGTTGTTGATACTTGCACCTTTGGGTACTTTGCTTCTAGTGATACTTTTGTCAAAGCTTGTATTTTGGTTTTTTTTATCTTGATTTGTATGCTTTGTGTTAAAGTTGGTATGCTTTGTGTTTTTGTTATGAGAGCTCTATTGAAGTCTTTTGAAAAACTATTCTTGGTAACACATTTGTACGATCAGATTGGCCTACTTTGTCTATTTTGAACATTGGGTAGTATGTTCTTTATTGTATTGTTGATTTCGCGTGTAGAAGAAGTATGCACAAAATGTTATTGATGTGTGTTTCTAAATTAGGGTCTGAAACCTGAATGACCAAAGGGAAAAACCCAATGGGAAAATTTGTCTTTGGTGTACGCTCTTATTGGAATTGAGCTATGGGAAATTGAGTACATGTTCATGCAAGGTGAGTGCCTTGGAGAAACAAAGAAAGAATGTCAAATGCATGTGTCAATTATGGAACACTCTATATGCACATGAGAGTTTTGTTCAAGAAAAGCACGCGGTGTGAGAAATGGAGTTGATGGGTACTTCAAGGAAAGAACTTAGCACATGTGATATCCAATGACATCTCAATAGCTTCCACTTTTCCTAGAAGGGTTTTTGATATAGAAGTTTTTCCACTCATTCCTCACTGTGCTTAGTGCGTGAGCGTCTTTTGGACTTCTTCCTTCTCTTCTCCCAACTCAAATAGATATAGACTTTGATTCTTATGCTCACCTATACCCGCATGAGCGACACAGTGTAAATATGCTCAACTCTTCCAACTTGAGCAATACTTATGATAGCTAAGACTCTTAGACCACATAAAAGATTAGTGAAGCTTTGGGACTAATGCCTTGCTCATTTAACGGCTCAGCTGCCTGACTTTGACTTTTTATGCCATGTATTTTTAATGGTGACTTGGGCTTACCTGTTTCAAGGCCACCAAAATCCCATTGAGGTTCTGAAGATTTAGGTCTTTACCATTGTGTTGGTCTTTAGATGCCACCATTTTATCCAATAATTTGGCATACTTTAGATTTTCCTTATTCTTTTAACAGTGAGGTCTACTCTTCAAAGCTCTTCTTGCTCGTATTGATGTCCTCATCTGCATAGCGTTTTGGCTTCACAAGCTTGTTTTTTGGTGGCCTAGTTATTTTGGATATCGCTATGGCCCTTTTGTTGGAATTAGGGTTGCAAAGAAATGCACACAGCTTGGAGAAGGCGAAGGAAGCTCAAGCCACACAATAGAGAGTGTGTTACTTAGTGTGCAATGGAAAGATAGATAGCCCTAGAGTGATGGGCATATATACAATGCACGGGGAGAAAAACCTCCTAAAGAGGGAAAAAATGCCCCGGCGGTCCTAGTGTGTTCACACACATCACTACCACATGTATATGGTAACAAATCCCCCCTGGAGTGATGCGGTGAACCAGAGCTGGCACATGAGTAAAGGGAAGTGCCATGCCCTGAGGACAGGATCAGTCCAATAAGGGGAGTAAGCCCAAAGCTTTGCGGAAAGCTTCAAGCTTCTCACGAGACAACGCCTTTGTGAAAAGATCTGCAAGGTTGAGTGTGTATGGCTCAGACGCCTTATGGCTGATTTGGGTGTTGGACAGGACACTGCCAACACTATCTACACTGACAGTCAGAGCGCATTGGCAATTGTGAGGAACCCAATTTTTCATGCTCGCACAAAACACATTGAGGTGCATTACCACTATGTCAAGGAGAGGCTCTCGGCAGGAGAGATTAGCTTGGCTTATGTGCCAACACACTCAACCGTAGCTGTGAAGACTGCCCTGTACTCAGCCTCACAACTCGAAGTGGCCATAGTAGGTTGCTTCTTGCTCAACCATGATATACATGAACTGCCAAGCATGAAACAAAAACCTGATGTCGACACTCGCGTGTCAAAACAACCAACCCAATCTGAGTCCGAAAAAGCATGTAAGTCTGGCGGCAATGATCCCCCCTTGGGATAGAACAAGCCAAGATGTAAAGTGCCACTAAGGTAGCGGTAAATCCTCTTGACAGCCTGCTAATGCTTAGACCCTGGGCTATGCATAAATCTGCTGCCCTGTGAGACTGCAAACTGAATATCCGGCCTCGTGTTGCATACATAAATGAGGCAGCCAACAGCAGTTTGGTAAGGAGTGACATCAGCAGGATCGCCAGCATCATGTAGACTCAACTTCAAACCTGTTTCTATGGGAGTGGCAATAGGTTTGCAATCCTCAAGTCCAAACTTACATAGCAATGTTTCTATGTAACTTTTCTGACACAAGGCAATACCACCATCACACTGCTTAAACTGTATACCCAAATAATGATGCAACAGCCCCAAATCTTTCATCTTGAAAGTAGCATTCAAATCAGCCCTAAATTCAGCAATATGTCTCTCATTTGGTCCAGTGATCAACAAATCATCAACATAAAGAACCACGATGAGAAATACATCACCCTCACGCTTTACATACAATGTGCTTTCTATTGGACTGTTACGAAAGCCTTGTTTGACCAAATGAGTGTCAGCTTTCTCATACCAAGCTCGAGGAGATTGCTTCAACCCATACAAAGCCTTGTTACATTTGCACACTTTGTCCTCTTGTCCTTCTATGACAAAACCGCGAGGCTGCGTTACATAAACTTCCTCGAATATGTCACCATTCAAGAAAGCAGTAACAATGTCTGATTGATGTACATCCCAACCAAAATGAGCTGCCAATGCACATAGAAAACGCACAGTAGTCATACGACAAGTGGGAGCAAAAGTCTCTTCATAATCTATGCCTTTTTGCTGTGCATAACCCTTTGCAACAAGTCGAGCCTTATGGCGATCGATCTCACCATCCGGCTTGCGTTTCAACTTGTAAACCCACTTCGTACCAATGGCCTTTTTTCCAGGAGGCAAATCACATAAAGTCCATGTGTCATTTTCTATAAGAGCATCATATTCTAATTGCATGGCAGCCATCCAATTTTTTGAATTTTGTGCTTCATCAAAAGACAGAGGCTCCTCAACATCATGTAAGCTAGACACAGCCAAAGCATAACAATCTGATGCATAAGATGCATGGCGAAAGCCTGAACGAGTACGACTAGACAAAGGTGCATCCAATTTACTGTCACGCAAAGTGTGCACCAGCCATTTTGGCATACCTCTAGCCTGCTCATTTTCAGTCCTTTCCTCATCAAGTACATCATGTACATCTGCATCAGTAATAGGCTGATCTAAAATATTTTCAGAAACCCCCATAGGCTGTACATTTGCCTCATTGGAACTTACATTCGTATTTCCACCATTGAAAAGAGTCAACAAAGTGTCATAAATGTCCTGTGAGCTTACATTACTGTCTCTAGTACATGACAACAAGGGCTGAACAAAATCTTCCACAAACACTACATCCCGTGAAACCAGAATACGTTTTGTTTGCGGATGATACAACCTGTATCCTTTGCTTTCAGCACTATAACCAACAAAAATACATTTGACAACCTTATCATCCAATTTTCTGCGCTGCACTTGTGGCACCAAAGCATATGCCAAACAGCCAAAAACACGCATGTGCTCAATAGAAGGCTTTCTATCATGCCATGCTTCATATAGAGTAATAGACTGCAAAGCTTTCGTAGGACACCTAATAAGTACATAAGTGGCACACATGATGGCCTCAAGCCAAAAAGAATGCGGTAAAGCTTGACTTTTGACCATACATCGTGCCATTTCCGTCAGTGACATGTTTTTCCTCTCAGCAACACCATTTTGCTGAGGTGTATAAGGCACTGTACATTGGTGTTTTATCCCACGACTAGCCAGAAATGCATTAAATTCATGAGACATATACTCCCCCCCTCGATCGGAACGAAGGGTGCCCATAGTACATTTCGAGACATTTTCAGCCATAGCCAGAAATTGTTTGAAGCACATAAAAACTTCGGAATTCGCTTTAAGCGGAAATACCGATGCATGCCTGGAGTAGTCATCAATGAAAGTCACGAAGTACAGGTAATTGCCCAAGGACGGAGTTTGCATGGGCCCACAAACATCACTATGCACAAGCTGCAACCTGCATGTGGCCCGAACTGAACCATCCTTTGGAAATTTAGAACGCTGCAACTTACCCAAAATACAGCCTTCACAAACATGTTTGACAGGTGCTTCAAGAGGCGGCAAAGAAGCAACCATATCAGATTTCTGCAAATGCAGCAAACTGGCAAAATTCAGATGACCAAAACGTGCATGCCAAAGTTTTGCATCTAAAATAGCCCTTGAATCTGCAACAGCATTTGCAAAATTTTGTCCACACTTGTCATAGAAAGTGAGCTTATACAGCCCACGGCACAAAAGCCCAGATGCAACAATTTCATCACCAAAACTGAGATCATGAACTGTACATCTGTCATCCACAAATTTGACTACAAGTCCAAGTCTAGCAAGTGCGGATACAGATAAGAGATTCTTCTTGATCCCAGGTACATAAAGTGCATCAACAAGTGTGAAGGAACTGCCATTAGCAGCAATGAGCACAATCTTTCCAACTCCCTGAACTGGATAAGAGGCATTGTTGGCACAAGTGACTGAATTCCCATGAGGGACAGACTCGAGAGAGGTAAACAATTCACGATGTGAGGTAATGTGCTTTGTAGCACCATTGTCAAAATACCACACATGTGAATCTGCAGCAACTGACAAGCATGCATCATGGACAGCAGGATTGTAAGTGCACTCTGCGCTAAAAGCCCATTCTGTATCAACATCAGCAACACAGTCTCCTTTCACAGAAGACTCAACAATGGCTGCATTTGTAGTGGAACCACCCTCTTTCTTCTTAGCCTCTTTGGCCTTTAACTTAGGACACGACTTGATCAAGTGATCATTGGCTTTACAATAATGGCAACGCATCTTCTTTTTGCCCTTATCACAAGAATTACCAGACAAAGTATTGCCAGCAGAAGCATTAGTAACAGAATTTTTTCCACTCGCAGCAGAACCATAAGAAGTGGCTGCATTACTGTTACCACCCTTTCTTTGAGAAGCAATAAAAGCCTGTTCAACTGCACGCTGCCTAGTCCTGTTTTTTCTAGAAAGTGACTCTTGCAACAACAATGTGCATAATGCATCAAACTTGACAACTTCAGGATTTCCTTGGGTCATAAGTCTCCAAGTACTAGCAAAAGTCTGGTAAGAATCTGGTAAGGCATCAAGAACAGTCTGCACTAGGGAACTGTCTAAAATGACTTCACCTGCAGAAATGAGTTGCTCATTGATATCCTTGACACTAGCAAGGAAAGTGTCCATATCATCTTCCTCATGCATAATCTTCGACTCCAGCTCTTTACGCAGCAAAGCAATTTTAGCCTCATTGCGGCTTGCATAAAGACCTGCTAGAATATCCCAAGCCTGTTTTGCAGATTTTACTGAACGGATGTGAGGAACAATGATGCGCTTCACAGACAACGCAATCAATGCATGAGCCTGTTCATCCTTAACATCCCAACGAGCTTGTTCTGCGGTAGGCAAAACAACTCTAACAGCTGCAATCCTTGCAGCAAGACGTGCAACATCCTCAACATCGCCTACATCCTCAGAACCAAGACGTACATCAATGCCCTGCACAATGTTCCAGACACCCTTTGACACAAGAACATGTTGCATCATATAAGCCCACATAGGATAGTTGTCCCCATCCAACCTGTCCTCAGCAGCAAACATCTTGAACACATCTGTGTTGTTGTTGTCAGCCATGGTAAATGCTGCACCTGATGTGAAAATTGCCCGAAAATAGGAGAAACGGAGCGGGAACAACCTGTGCTATATAGCACAAACCGTAGAAGACTATAAGGCACCTGTTATGCAGAAAACGGCACTGATAGAAATTCTGCACAAAATAACGAAATAGCCTGTGTAGTACCGCCTGTAGTGGAAACGGAGGTTGAAATGAGCCCAAATCAAAATTCTGAGCAAACCAAGCTCTTCGAGCTTACCCAAAATATTTGTCGACCTGCGAACGCTCGCCAAAGCTCATTGAAATCGGAGAAAGTGAGCAGGCGTGTGCTGGAGCAGCTGGCGACTAAGCCCGGGAGGATGTGACCTGCTCTGATACCAATTGTTGGAATTAGGGTTGCAAAGAAACGCACACAGCTTGGAGAAGACGAAGGAAGCTCAAGGCACACAATAGAGAGTGTGTTACTTAGTGTGCAATGGAAAGATAGATAGCCCTAGAGTGATGGGCGTATATACAATGCACGGGGGAAAAAACCTCCTAAAGAGGGAAAAAATGCCCCGGCGGTCCTAGTGTGTTCACACACATCACTACCACATGTATATGGTAACACCTTTTAGGGTTCCGTTGGGCTACCTGGGGTCAACTCTTAACCTTTTACACTTTTTTATTGATTTGACTCCATATTTGGTTTCTACTTTCCAAGAGATTTTTGTAAATTGGCCACTTGCTAGGGTGCTTTTGCCATATGGATTGTTGGGTAAAATGCATGTAGAAGTGGCAACATAAGTGGTTGGTGGCCTTTTTGGCTTCTTCCAGATCTGTTGATACCATCTTGTTCCTTATGCTTTCCTCATCCCATCTATGCTATGCATGTCCAATGTGGACCATTCAATCTCAAGTTATGACCATTTTTGTATTTTGATGTGTCACTTATGGTCAACTGCTGACTCTTTGCACTTTTTGCTCGATGTCTCTTTATTTTTGGACTTTACACTTCAAGAATTTTTTGTAGACTGCCCACATGCTAGGGTGATTTTGTCATTTGAGCTCTTGGGTAAAGTGCTTGTGTCAGGTGGTGACAACAAAAGCGATTGGTGGCTCTTTTGCCAGTCTGACCTGGGAGTGGTACCTATAGCTTCCCCTTGATGAGTACACTCCTAGGCTATGCAACAACATTTATTAATTCTTGTCTTGGCTTTCCTTTGTAATTGTTTATGCTCGCAAAAAGACATTCGACCACGTTATGATCTTCAAGGGTTATTTGATCAAAACTGCACTGGTAGGTCTATGTGGTCTATCTTGAGCTTTTTATGGGAAGATTTTGAGTCACAGAGCAAGATTTATCTGTTTGTAACTTGTCTGGTAAAACACACAAAAAAATACGTATTTTAACCTATCTTGAAATTCGACCAACTTTTTGCTTAACTTTCTGTCACGCTAGGTCCTACTATGTGTGTTTGAGCTTTAGATGTGAAAATTCTCAACTTCGCATTGCTTTAAGGTCTCTGTTGACCTCCAAACGCTCACCAAAGCTCACAAAAATCGCAGAAAGTGAGCAGGTGTCTATTGGAGTTGCTGGCGACTAAGCCCGGGAGGACGCAATCTGCTCTAATATCAATTGTTGGAATTAGGGTTGCAGGAAAACACACACAGCTTGGAGAAGACGAAGGAAGCTCAAGGAACACAATAGAGAGTATATTACTTAATGTGCAATGGAAAGATAATTTAGCCCTAGAGTGATGGGCGTATATACAATGCACAGGGGGAAAAAACCTCCTAGTGAGGAAAAAAATGTCTCGATAGTCCTAAGTGTGTTCACACACATCACTACCACATGTATATGGTAACAGAAACAACCAAAGGGGATAATTCCTAAGACAAGATCCAAAAACAAAAATGGTCCAATGGTTCAAGCCAGTGTCATGGTATCTGCCAAGGCAAAGTACCTTTATGTATATTGTGTGTGTTCTTGTTTGAACTTACCTAAACAAGAACATGGTATCTGTGAAGGCGAAGTAACTTTGTGTACATTGTGTGTGTTCTTGTTTAAATTTATCATCCATGGTTATCTAAAGATAACCACAGTTGAACAAAAACTATCCATATGGCAAGTGACAAAAAACGGTGAAATGATTTGTAGTAGAATCCAAATAATTTTTAGATTTTGTATAGGAATGATAGAATGAAATCTCATTCAAAGGAAAATACATTTATCCATAATTGGAGATCTTTGATCTTCTTTTGAATAGCAACCATCCCGAAGGAGAAGAGAGAGAGAGAGAGAGAGAGAGAGAGAGAGAGATCCTCACCTGCATCCATACAAAAAAGGCAACTATTCGTTAGTCTTTTATGCATTTATCTATTTCATCCACATTCTTAAAATAATTGTTAAAGCATTTTGTTTTAATTTTCCTTGATTTTGAAAAAAGTAAACTTTCCTAAGCTTTACAAAGCATTTTTAATACCATTAGTGAGCTCTTTCTAGTTTACACCATTTTACAATGACCTTGGCAACCAACTCAAATCAAAGCTTCCATCCAAACAAAGCGGAAGGCTCTTCTTTATATCAAAGAACTAGACTTATCTGATTTTGCAAGACTAAATCTTTTCAAAAATGAAACCCTCGGTACTTATGGTCTGAAAACTTGGCCTAATCCTTTTAGACATGCTTCTTAAAAAAATAGCATACAAAATTAAAAGTTAGTTCTAACCACCACTCATAAATAGCAATGTATTAATCCAGCAAAAATTAGACCCAAGAAAATTTACAAATATTATTGCAAAAACCCGTAATTCTCAAAAAGACCAACCATAAAACAACATCCTTCCCAAAACGACATTAAACCCATTTGGGTTCATAAAAAAATGGAAAACCCCTTTTTTTTTTACACATGCCAGCCCATATATGGCTTATCAAACAAGTTTTAATCAATACAAGTGTGAAGGTTGTACTACCTATTAGGTATAGGTTACAATAGCCTCCAGGTGTACCTTCCGTGCAAAACAAAAAGCTAATCAGGGCTAGAAAAAAACTTTTTTCCTAACTGATCAAAATAAGGGGAAACTTGAAATTCTCCGGATTTTCAGGTCAAAATTTGAAGCTTTTTCCGGTTATTACACTAAAACTTGTGTAAATTTGCCGGTTTTCTTAAAGGCAAGCTTAAAATCTAACCGGGATTTTTATAATTTCAGCCGGTTAAAATACACTAGACTCCGGTTTTTTTCTAACACTGAAGCTAATCCCAAAAAATCTTGGGCAGTATCACAAATCCGACCAAAATATGGTACCTAAAAGAAAAACTATTTGAGCCTTCTATGGCAAAACAATGAGTTAACCATTTTCTGAACACACTTGCTACACAATGCCAGTACTAAAGTCGCATCCATAACCCAAACCACCATGGCAATAGTATGGTGGTCAAAACCACACCCTATTTTTCAAAGCCTCTTTTCAAAAAAACACTGGTTTCCACCAAAGAGGAAGGAAATCAACCACATAAGGTAGCCCATATACGGGTCATTCCCAAGTATTACAACAAAGAACCGGTCACACTTTAGAGGTCAAGACACCCCCTCCTCCCCTTTTTGCACAATCCCCATATGAGGCCAGCCTCAACTAAATCCTTATAAAAGGTTTAGAGATTAAGTGGGATTCAGGTCCTTGTACGGGGGAAACCTGAACCAAATCCTTAAAATACTCAAACCTGTACGAGAAAAATCCATCCAATCGAGCGGGGGTCTCCGGGGTGACAGTGGAAGGTGACCACCCGATCTTGGCAAACCAAGGTTCGGTGTCGCGGAGCACGCGATGGACCCGGTACGGGGACGACAGATGATGGGACGTAGTCCTGATCTTGATTTTCTCCTCACCTCACCGTTTGGGTACTACGGACGCGTGCGGGGGTTTGAGAGTGCCCGGTAACGGGAGTGTCCCTCTCCACTTGACCGCGTGGAGGTAATCAGGGGAGTCCGTCACGCACGGGGACTCCATGACTCAGTTTCGGGGCCGTCGGCACATAGTCGGCGGGTCTCATCGACGAGCGTCGGCAAGGCGCTACACGCGGACGGGTTGTCCGTTTTGGACGTTCGAGTACTCCACGCGGAGCTCTCGACCTCCTCTTCGTACTCAGCCATGCACATTCACGAACGCGCGCCCGAGGCGCTCCTCGTTCGCAACCGACTGCCATCGACAGATTCGTAGTCGGTTCTCATCGGCGAGCGTCGGCTAGGCACTACACGCGGATGGCTTGTCCGTTTTGGACGTTTAGGTACTCCAGGCAGAACCTCGGCTTCCTCTTCAAGTTTAGCCATGTATACTTATGAACGCGTGCCCGAGGTGCTCCTCATTCACAACCGACAAGCTGTCGGTAGGTTCGGTCCACCCCGCTGACCCGAAGCAGTCCGGGCATTTTTGGCATTTTTCCAAGTTAGCCCAAAGTGGCCTGAGAGAGTTCCAGGGGGACCTCTTAGATATGCGCTCAAGGCCCGATTAGCTTCGATCGCTCAACATTGATCCTAAAGACGCTTCCGCACTCAACTAAAACTTCATGTACGCGTGATGCCACGAAGGCTCCCGTGCACGTCGAGCTAGACGTGATCTCGGACCATTTTCTGGACGAGCCCACCAACCTTCAAAATGTAATGAGAGGTGACCAAAACCTTTTCTTCGCATCCAATTAAAACAATAAAGAGCTTTCTAGCTCTATCTCTATTGTGCATATGGCATTTGGAGAAACTCCCTCAATTCACATTTTTTGAAAATAGTTCAAGGCTTATTGTAATCAACGGTGTCTCAGATATGACGCTTTGAATACAAACCTCATCAAAAACTTTGACACTGAAGGTTCTCTAGGTCACTTCAAACTGATAAGAACACCCCAATTGAGTGAATACATACATTGAGCACATGGAGAAAGGCATGCCAACCTATTGCATGCTTTTTAAAATACTCGAGTTTCCTTGGCCATACCTGCTGGAATACCAAGGTATATCTAATAGAGAGTAGAGATAAAGAGAAAGAAGGGGGGGGGGGGGGGGGGCTAGAATTTGAGAAATAGAGTGTTCTCCTATCAACGTTCATATTACCCAAACCATTGCCAAGCATAACGTTTGATACTGGAATGTCCCAGTTACTCCAATAGCTTTTTCATAACAATAGCTTTTCCAAAAAGGTCAACTATGCAAGTGTAATGCTCTTTTTTCAAGGCAATATCACAAGCCATTGAAGAACACAAGCCGCAGGAGCAATGTGTCGCAATAAGCATTGGTATGATGCATGGTATTTATCAAATTAATTTTTCTAGTTTTTATTATTAGATAACATTAAAAAAGACATTTGGGTGCCTAGTGCTACAGAGAAATGTATTGTTTGTGTTGTTATTGAGAGAATCTTTTAAGTAGGAATACCTTTAAATTTTTTGGAAGCCATTAAGAATACCTTTTAATTTTGATGAAGATAGAAATAGAATAACTTGTAAGTGGTAATCAGATAAAATGCTTATTCAACGTGTTTGAACTTACCATAATGCCATGGAAGCTATGAGCCCGTCTTTTTTTCTCTCCTTAAAGAAAGGTTCAAATTTGACCAGTCTAACCCTTCTCCTTCTCAACTTTCTTTTAAGTTTGAGATGATTTGGGGCTTTATCTTTTGGCAAAATTTAGATTTTACCACCATAACCTCTCTTTATTTGGAAGGTTCAGGAAGTGGCCATAGGGTCATCCGCTCGGACAAGTCATTGTGGTTTATAGCTCTAAGTCTCTAATTTTAAAGCTTTTATTTTAGCACTTGCTTTTGTTTGTGATGGTCATGCACCAAAAGGCGCACCATCTTCTCATCATGGCCCACGAATGTAATCAGATGGAAGCAACCCCATCGAACATTCTTGAACCAAATTAGATTGGGCTGTGCATCGTGGGTTTACTCAGCATAAAGTGTTTAAAATATAAAGATTTAGAGACTCAACACAACACAAAAAGAATACAAGATTTTTTGTGATCTTTGTCTTCAAGGTACTCCCATAATTTTCCACAGTGCTAGCATTATA
Organism: Adiantum capillus-veneris; assembly: GCF_014529385.1. Taxonomy (NCBI): domain Eukaryota; kingdom Viridiplantae; phylum Streptophyta; class Polypodiopsida; order Polypodiales; family Pteridaceae; genus Adiantum; species Adiantum capillus-veneris. The sequence continues at coordinate 115,145,870 of NC_140943.1, read as the reverse complement.
ATGAAGAATTGTTTAGTTCAAGCTATAATGAAAATTATATCAATTAGAGCCCAATTAGTCCATTGAGCAGTCAAGAAATATCACACAAATTAACCTTGTGCCCAAGAACACTGTATGGGTAGCAACCATTTGCCAGATGATCATGTGGGCCTCAGCCAACTTGAAGGGCAGCAAAGGGGGTCAAGGCGAGATAATGGCTGCCTCCCGGCAGGCCGAAGAGGTGAGCCTACCCTCCCGTGCCTGGTCACGGATACCACCCTGGCGGGGGGCCCGTACTCCCTGGCACAGGACCCTCCATGCCACAGGTTCTGGGTGTTTTCTTACTCATAAATTTAAGGTGATGTTTCACCTAACTACATACAATGAATGGCAGAAGAAATGGTAGTGGCTTCAAACACTATCGAATTTGCAAAGACGTTGGCAATTAGTACATATTTATTGCTAGCAACACATGACCTAAACAGAACAGCATTATGCACTAGACATCATGTATGAAGAACCTCAATGAAAGTTACATTTGAGGGTATCATCCTGTATAAATATACCAGTTAAAGTATATACAACCCAAGTAAAAGCCAACTCCATAAATTTTCTAACGCTCCGTTCAGAATCCCAGGAAGGTGTCGGGTGCCGTAATCCTGAAGTTGATCTTCAAACAAGTCAGCATGTCTCCATCAAGGTTATGGATACGCATGTCAAGCCTATAAGAACCCTGCACAGACCAAAAGTAAACATGTAAATTAAAGGAGATATAAATGGTCGTGCCCAAAAAGCTCAAGCGCATTGCTTACAGGTGGTGTGTAAGAAGGTAAACCCTCCTTGCTCTCGATAGAGAAGTCTCCAGGGGCAATGGGACAGCTTGTTCTCACACACAAATCATCTTCCTCTGTGTGCACCCGCATACCCAAATAGTAGACCTGGATAGTGACGCTGCCGCCCTCAATTGTCTCCTCTTTTTCAATCAACCAGACAATGTCAAATACTGTAGTTATCAATCTCTAATCCTAGACAGAAAAAGCTAAGAAATGCCAGAGGGAACAAAACCCATGTACCCCAACTCCTTCACAGGTACCAAAACAACACCTTGTACAGCGTTATAACAAACAAAATAGAGCTTACTTGCAACAGCAGGGATCTCAAAAAGTGCTTCACTTCCTCTAACAACTGGATCCGGGTTGATTGTTACGCCCTTAACAGCCACTCTGTAGTCCTCGGTGGAACCTGAGCCATAATTTCAAACAGATGGAAGAAAAAAATTATTAAACCACCCTAAATGAGACCCAAAAGACCAGTTATGCAAATCTATTACTTGCTTTGAAAAAGACAGTTGGGAGACCCTCGGGCCTCAACACAAACAACCCCCGCCCCACGCCCAAAAGAAAAACAAAAACAAAGGCAGAACCTCAAGCCTGTTGGCGGTTGGCATAATTCTGACCAAAAACCCCGCAAAAAGCATCAATTTAATCCACATCGGTAGTTGACATGATTCCGACAAAACGCTTGATCATCAAAACACGGTCATGCCTCACTGTCTCCTCACTTTCTCATTCCCGTGCATGAATTCCAGATGAGCCGACGCTAAACTATACATCTACCTCCCTCCCTTGAGATTCGGGACATTAGCAGTCATCCACAATCTCTTGGTAGGCCAAAGATATCAATTAAAAAGAGGCAATACATACTTTTCAACAAGTTATTACCATACTATTGCATGTATTCCATACAGCCCGATCTCCGGAACACCACAAGGCCTAGCGTTTTGGCTTGCAAAAACGCCACCAGATCAGCCAGCGTTCTCTCACAAAAAACGCCAGCCCAACAGCAGATATTCAGCGTTTCATTTTCAGCCTCTCAGCGTTTTTGATCTGCAGTTCAGCCTTTGAAGAAACGCAGATTTTCAGCCTCCGACACCGTAGCAAATTTCCCCCGAAGATGGTTGCAGATGCTCCCCCACTTTCAGCCATAAAAACGCAGCCAAAACAGTCATTTTCAGCCACCAAATCAGTCCCCGAATTCAGCGATTAGAAGCCTACAGATTTCAGCCATCGAGTCGTCGTCGTCGTCGTCACCGTCGTCGTCATCGGCATAGTCCCATGCATCAGTCCATTGCATTCGCATTGTACACCTAACAAGAGTCTTTCCTACCAAAGAATCATGTTGCTTCTTGTTTTCCCCCCACTGAACTTGACACAGAAACACCCCTCCCGACTTCTCCTGGGATGTTGTAGAGGATCACTCTAGTGCTATAGAGGATGGTACACTTGGAAAATAATATAGGGTGTGCTCTTCTCTGCCATAATACAGGGCGCTGGCGCCTTCAGGTCCTTCCACTGCTGGAAGATTGCCTTCATAGTCTTCACCTGTAAATATTCGGCAGTTGTGGATGCTTCATATGCATGGTTATGACTGCTTTCCACCTCTCTAGGTCAAAACTAGCTCTATATGCTAGAGAGGTGAAGTTCAGATCTGATGGATCAACTTTATATGGTTGGATATTGTAAAAATTGGGTTTTTATATCATGATTAGTTGTTGGTCGAACTCTTTTTATGCATGGAAGAATACTTCTTAAGGGTCAAATGTGTGTAGACTCTGATTGTTTGCATGGGATGAATTCAAAGTGTGCGAGTTGGTTCAGTGTGATTATGATTTATAGTCAAGGATAAAGATTCCCTCATGAATTATGGTTGAAATTTTATGGTGAAAGCCGGTGTGGCTCATGGTTCTTTGTCTAGAATTTAGTAAATGCAAAAAATTTTGCAGCCATGTTATGTCCTAAATTGGTTATGCAGGATTGGTCGTGCCTCACCCAAGTCGGGTGGAGTGCTCACCCGTGTGATATGATTGGATTATGGATTATGGTTTTGGAATTAAATCATGAAGTGAATTGGATGGTTTATGACAAACATGTAAGGGTAGAGACCGTGTACAGTCTAATTCCTTGGGAAAGATTGTTTGTACAATCTAACCGGTCGATCCCTACACAAGGTCCGGTGTTCTGCTAGAGATTGGAAAACCAATCTCTTGGACTGTCGTCAATATAGATAAAGAATCGACGGAAAGGTTCTTGGTGACGGGTAAGGTAACTACGATCAACACTCTTCCAACAAGTTGTGCTTCCTAGTATGCCGAAGCCATTGATCCTGATTTCTAAGTAAAAGAGTTCCCTTTCATCCCTAGACAATCGTGTCGCTATATTGTTGACCAAAACCTCATTCCCTTGGCTAAAGCATTCAGACGTCACTCTGAGAGCCATTTGTTACTACAAAACAAGCATTCAAAGATATTACAACGTCTTTGTTTGAACACTTCACCATAAGTCAAACCAAACACTGCCACTCAAGAAGACAAGTCAAACAAGTACCACCAACGACTGTCACTTATAGATACATCATGCATACAATATATTTTCTCAAATAGCATGCATGAATGCGAGCATGATGCATAACAAACGCGACTAGCATCAGGCTTTAGGATATCCCTATAACCGGAAGCATTTGCATAGGGTCTCGAGAAGTTCTCAATGTCTGACCAAACATGGAGTTTAGGCCATGAGCCGGACTGCATCCAAAGGTACCTAGCAACTAGTGCTACCCCTGAATGGGTGTTATGAATGAAAACATACTCAAGAAAAATATAACATTGTGGAGGGTGAATATATGTGTACAGCGCATTGCAGAGAGAGAGAGAGAGAGAGAGAGAGAGAGAATATAGTGAAAGGTAAAATAAAGTGCGTAGAGACATGAGAAGATAACAACAGAGAATCTTTAAATACCTATCTACATGAAACAGGCAGCCATGTATTAACGCAATGACAAAATCTGAGTATACCATAACATCAAAAAGTTTATAACAAAACAACTAGCAGAACACCGGACCCTGTGTAGAGATCGACCGGTCCACCCATCCACTTCCGCTCTACTACAGACAGAGAGAATTTCACTTCGCCGGGAGCGAGCCAGAACACCTCCAACCTACCTGAGCAAGACATAAGTTATCCGCTTCATCTCCTTCTATGAACCCGAGCTCTGAAAGGATCCCAAATACCAGTAGGTGATAGGGTATCAATACCAACCATACCAGTTTAGACGCGACGCCTCTTCGATACCCAGCACCTGGTGTTTAGACAAAGCCAAGGTAAAATCCCCGACGCGTTAGCCATGTAGGTCATTCAACCCCCGACCCACTAACCGTGTAGATGAGCCTAACAAAAAGAAGTAAACCTATACAACACCCCCGATCCAGCAAAGCCTCAAGTCAATGACCTTTTAGTCTAAAGCTAAGCGATGTAGGTGATCCTAGTCTTGTAGCAACGCTGCCATGAGAAATATAACACATGAGTCCAATCACAATAGCACTTCCCACATGCACAAACAATCTTTCCCAAGCAATTAGACAGTACAAGGTCTCTATCCTTACACATCTGCCATAAATCATAATCCAATCACATCACACGGACGAGCACTCCACCCAACTTGGGTGAGACATGAGCAATCCAACATAACCACTTTAGAACATAACATGGCTGCAAAAATTTCAACAGCATAACCAAATCCAGAACAAAAACAATGAGCCATACCGGCTTCCACCATAAATTTTCAATCATAATCCATGAGGGAATCTCAGCCCTTAACCATAAATCATAATCACACTGAACCAACTTCCACACTTGAAGTTTAACATGGAGTTTAACACATCCCCTGCAATCAATCGGAGTCTACACACATCTAACCCTTAAGAAGTGATTCTTTCAAGCATATACAGAGTCCGACCAGCAACTAATCATGATATAAAAACTCAATTTTGACAACATCCAACCATGCAAAGTTGATGCATCACATCTGCACTTCACCTCTTTAGCACGTAGAGCTAGTTTTGACCTAGAGGGGTGCAAAACAGTCATAACCATACATATGGGACATCCACATCAATCCATGAGTCTCCATACATCATATGATAACATTGCCAACACCATAAACATGATGCAAAACATCTACGACCTTTAGGTCAACCATAAACCATTAACTTCACACATATGCATAAACAAATTTTGGACATTTTCGAAAGTATGTAAAACATGCAATTGAAAGTATTTGACCTCAAACCAATGCATCAAGTTCAGTTCCATAATATAGACTCACTCTATCACATCACTTTGACCATATGGTACTCACATAACAAACGGTAATTCCAAAAGAAAGCCACTTTATTTCTATCTGCCTATGCGGTTCAGGATGTTTAACCATATACTCCTGCACAAGTTTATGGCCATCTAATAATTGAAATTAACTCACCAAAACAAACCATAAAACATATCAAAACGGCTCCATTAACTCACGATGTCATACGGTACCCCCCTTGGTAGCACTCTTACGCGTGTAGGTAAAAACCGGTTATAGAGTGATTAATAACTCGCATTCCCGAGGTGATAACGAAGACCTAAATTCATTTATCAACAAGTTTCATCAAGCTTTTCAATCGGTTAAGTTACTTTGCCCATCTGGTGAATCTATATAGTGGTTCTCCAAGGAGCCTGGAGTCGAAAATTTTGGTTAAGCGTAGTGGGTAACAAACTGTTTTTTGACCATATCTTTTAGCTCGTGCGTTTTTTTCACATAACACTAAAGAGAGAAAATGTTTCAATTGATGCGTTTTATCTCTGGTATAAAGGGTTCGGTTGATTTATAACGATTTGTGATTTATGACCAAAACGATGTTCCTACTACCTCTACGATGTGAAACAAAAAGCACTTTTTATGCACGTACGTGATCATAAACGCATCATGTGTATAAATCAACGTGTTAAACATGATGAAATAATAATGGGACAACTTTGTATGTACTCGGTTGATCCATACATGTACTCGTATGCGAAAAAACAATCACCGAGAGGATGACTACACCAAAAAAGAGAGAGAGAGAGAGAGAGAGAGAGAGAGATGATGACTAAAGAGTTTAGGGCTTCTCACCATGCTTTAGAATTGATTACGGACTATCGAAAGGCTTCTTGCTTTGCCGCAAGAAAGCGGTGATGAGAGCTATGTAGAGGTATCTGCCACAAAAGCTTCCGGAGAGCGCGTACACCATGAAACGAGAGAGAAGATAATAAGCAAGTAGAGAGAGAGTACTTTTGAGAGAGAGAGAGAGAGAGAGAGAGAGAGAGCTTATGGAGATGGTGATCAAGTGTTTGTACCGCTGCGTATAATAGATACGTATAGTCTTGCGATAGTAGATGCAACAGATGGCAGTTGAGAGATGGCTTGAAGGTAAGAGCTTGAGAGAGAGAAGACAACTCCGACGTCAAGGCAAGAGAGCTTCCGCTTCCGAGAGAGTGTGTTTTTAAGTGAAGCGAGAGGTCTTTATATAAGCTCTCAAGACACGGATTTCGATGCGCGATTTCGAATTTATAAGAAGAAGCTTGGCTTCCAAAAAAAGAGCTCTAGACTAAACTCCTCTCTTTTCTAAAAAGACTCTTTCTTTCTTAAAGACACGCTTTTGCTTTTGATTGTCAACTCTCTCACTTACCATTCAATTTTTACAGCAAAATTGACCATCCAAGCAGTATCTAGGCAACTAATGGAAACCGTAGCTAGACTATACCACAACGTAATGTCACGACATAATTATGACTTTTCCGTATTGCCCCAGTGTATTTACGGTACCGCTTTTTATAAAATATTTCCCGTAGAAATCTCGTTTAGTCCCGAGGTTTTGCTCCAAGTGATCATTTTTTTAATCTGATGAAAACTAAAATTAATATTTTTATAATTAAGTCATCATAAAAAGCACATTGCTTTTCAAAAACACCGAAAAGCACAAAAAAACGATTTTTTTCAAAACTGAGCCAAGCGCCCGTTTAACCTACTGGAATATGGAAACGACCTTGCTTTTCACTTTAGAACCTTCCAATACTGTCAATCAAGAATCTTAAGTCGGGGTATTACCAAATCCAAATCAAGGAGGAAGACATACCAAAGACAAGATTTATTACTCGTTCTGAACATTATGAATTTACAGTTATACCTTTTGGACTTACTAATGCTATGTTACTTATGTTACTTACCTTTTGGACTTATGTTACTTACTGGTACATACTGGTAGGTTCTTGATTTTATTGGGTGGAATCTTTATAGATTCTGCTCCAGTCCTCCCTGACCAACCCTTGCGTGGGCAGCCAAAAATCCCTGAGCAAGGATCTAACTTGGCTTGACGCAACCAGAAATCATCACGGTAACCAACTCACCCAAGGAAACTCGCTGCTGAGCTGATGTTCACGTTATATGTATAAAAATCTTTTACAGGTCCCTTCTACAGCAGCTTCTGCGCACATAGCCGGTTGCCTGCGCCTCAACCAACTACAAGCCTCGTTTGTGTTCCCCAAGGCGGCCTGCTTTCCCTACGTTTCAGTTGCGCGCTGCTCTCCGCCTTCATTTTTTTCTCGACACTTTTGCCGGCATCTCCTGAAGATTCGACTTTATTCAGAATTTCTTGAAATCATTAGGACATACTAATGCAAATATCAAGTCTATTTACTCTGCTCATGCATACAATAAGCTCTCAACATGTCTTCAATGATTTGTATGCCCATCAGTTTGAGGATGATAAGCAATACTAAAGGCTAATTAGGTTCCTATAGCTGAGAATAATGCTTTCCAAAAATTAGAGATGAACTTTGTATCACGAACCGTGATACATGAAAACACCTTTCATGAAGACTTGAGCTATATCCTTAGCTATAAATGTTGTTTTGACTGGAAATAAATGTGGCCATTTTTGTAAGCATATCAACAACAACAAAAATAGAGTCATATCCCAGAGATGTAGAAAGTCCTCGTAATGAAATCCATGGATATGCATTCCCATTTCATTTGTGGAGCATCTTTATTACGTAGCTTTCATACGTAATAAGTTCTCTCTTCTTTGCTGTAGATTTCCAGATCTTTGTTCCTCCTCGGAACGAGGTCTTTTAATTTCACGAACAGGAACAGGTTCTGGTTTCCTCTTTCCGGTAGTAGATAACTTTATTTCAATGGGTTTGCCTGCATCAAGGACATTTGCAAAATTGGTAAGACGAAGACGAAGACTCTGAAGTCTAGTCTTTATAGAATTATGTAGCCCTGACACGAATTGAGCTACCTTAACCTCTTGAGTCATCCCTGCTAGGCATACTTGACAAGGGTTAAGAAATGTTGCTAGTATAATTCTAGATCTCTAGTTCCTTGAGTACAGTCAAAAAACTAATTCATACGGTCTGAATGATAAACTTTGTTCTGATCGTTCTTCTTAAGTTGGGTCTTAAGATAATCCAAAGTTGCAGCATTAGGATCAACATTGTTTTCTGTGCAATGGTCTCTCCACCAACGTTGTTTCTCTAGTTTGAACTTAACGATGATAGCTTTGTTCTACTGCGGACGAATGAGCCAAGTCAAAGTAGTCATCCATGCACTCAATCCAATCTTTAAGAACTTTGCCTACATCTTTGTTTTCCCCGCTAAAATTCACAGGTTGAGACTTGCGAAGCATAACATCGATGTCTCTATCGAAGATGGTATGTTGAGGAACAATAGGCACATTTGTGTTAGCAGCAGCCGCATTTCTTCTAGGAGGCATGGTAACTTACTGCACCATATCCACCAAGGTCACACTTCGTAAAATATTCTATCACGTTCGGAGTCCTCAAATCAAATAGAATAGACATTAAAAAATAAGATGAGAAGAAAATAGGAGAAGGAATAATGAATAAATTAACCCAATTACTATATCACAAAACTTTGGGTTTCCGAAAGTCTACAAGGTGTCTCGAAGTTTTTAATAAACCCTGGTGGCTCTAACAAAAATGCACTCGGTAATATCCATTGTGATATCCTTCCACCAATATGGTATAGTTGTTCCATTCCTTGAGTATGTCTTTACGATCTTTGACTGGAATATTTCTTCGTTGGCGTCTGAGTCATACCATTCTTGAGTAAGAGATTTGTTTGTTACAGGTACTCCCATTTCGGTACATGATGTTTTTCACGTTAGCTTACTCAAGAAGTATGTATCTGATTCTCGACATATTCTTGATGATTCTCTATTATCTACATCTACTGACAGAACTTTTGAAGTATATCCCGAAGCAACACTTCAGAACAAAACCAAGCCTCTACGTAATCGGACCATTATTGAACACCTTGTTAAATGATCAACGTATCCTCAGGAAGATACCACTTGGGAACATGATGATGTAACGAAACTAAATTATCTAGATTTCATGTAGAGGTGAGGACACCTCAAATTTTTGAAGTGTGGGAGGATGTAAGATCCCCAATTTTTGGGTCTCTTCTAAAAATAAGAAAAATAACTTTCAATATCTATTTCGTCAAGTTTTGACTTAAGATGCTTGATTGACAGTATTGGAAGGTTGTAAAGTGAAAAGCAGGATCGATTCTATATTTCAGTAGGTTAGACGGACGTTTGGTTCAGTTTTGAAAAAATCCGCTATTTTTAGCTTTTCGTGCTTTTCAGTGTTTTAAAAGCAATGTGCCTTTTATGATGACCTAAATATAAAAATATTAATTTCTCCCTAAGATTTAAAAATGATCACCTGGAGTAAAAACGAGACCAAACATGATTTTTACGAGATATATATAAAAAGCGGTATCGTAAATACGTCGGGACAGTACGAAAAAGTCATAATTATGTCGAAACATTACGATGTGACATAGTCTAGCTACGGTTTCCATTAGTTTGCCAGATACGCTGGGATGGTCAATTTTGCTATAAAAATTGAATGATAGGTGGGAGAATTGACCACCTAAAGCAAAGGCTTGTTTTAAAAAAGAAAATGTCTTTTTAGAAAAGAGAGAGGAGGAGTTTAGTTTAGAACTCTTTTCTTGGAAACCAAACTTCTTCTCAGAGACTCGATATCGAGCATTAGAATCCGTGTCCAAAAAAAAAAAAAAAAACGCAAACATGCGCAAACTTATCTCTCTTTGCTTCACTCTATTCTTAGCTTGTGATTTTGGCCTTGACAGCTTATATAAAAACCCCTCTCCCTTTACTTTAAAAACACAAACTCTCAGAAGCGGAAGCTCTTTTGCCTTGACGTCAGAGTTATCTTCTCTCCTCAACCTCTCCCTCAAGCTCTTATCTTCAAGCCATCTCTCGGCTCCCGTCTGTTGCATCTACTACCGCAAGACTATACGTATCTATTATACAGAGTGGTACAAGCTCTTCATCACCATCTCCATAAGTTCTTTTCTCTCTCTCGAAAAGAAGAAGGATACTTGCTTATTATCTTCTCTCTCGTTTCACGGTGTACGTGCTCTCTGGAAGCTTTCGTGGCAAAACAAGAAGTCTTTCAACAGCCTCTAATCAATATATACCTTCATAAGTTCAGAATAGTCATCAAGAACAAGAAGCCTTTCAACAGCCCCTAATCAATTCTAAAGCACGGTGAGAAGCCCTAAACCATAGTCATCATCTCTCTCTCTATGTCGTTTTTCTACGTAGTCATTCTCTGGGTGATTGTTTTTTTGCATACGAATACATGTATGGATCAACCGAGTACATACGAAGTTGTCCCTAAATATTTCATCATGTTTAACACGTTAATTTATCCACATGATGCATTTATGATCACGTACGTGCATAAAAAGCGCTTTTTATTTCACGTCATAAAAACGGTAAGAACATTGTTTTGGTCATAAATCACAAACCATTATGAATCAGCCCGAACCCTTTATACCAGAGATAAAACACATCAATTGAAACATATTCTCTCTTTGGTGTCATGTGAAAAACACGCACAAGCTAAAAGATATGGTCAAAAAACAGTTTGCTGCCCACTACACTTAACCAAAATTTTTGACTCCAGGCTCCTTGAAGAACCACCGTATAGATTTACCGGATGGACAAACCCACTTAACCAATTAAAAAATTGATGAAACTTGGTGATGAATGAATTTAGGTCTTTGTTATCACCTCGGGAATGCGAGTTAATCACTCTAAAACCAATTTTTACCTACAAGCGTAGGAGTGCTACCACGGGGGGGGTACCATATGACGTTGTGAGTTAATCGAGCCATTTCGATATGTTTTATGGTTTGTTTTGGTGAGTTAATTTCAATTATTAGATAAACATAAACTTATTTGGGAGTATATGGTTGAACATTCCAAACCGCATAAGCAGATATGAATAAAGTGGCTTTCTTTTGGGGTTACCGTTTGTTGTGTGAATACCATATGTTCAAAGTGATGTGATAGAGTGATAGTCTATATTATAAAGCTGAACTTGACGCATTGGTTTGAGGTCAAATACTTTCAATTGCATGTTTTACATACTCCCGAAAATACCAAAAATTTGTTTGTTGCATATGTGTGAAGTTATGGTTTATGGTTGACCTAAAGGTCGAAGCTGTTTTGCATCATGTTTATGGTGTTGAAATGTTATCATATGATGTCTGGGGACTCATGGATTGATGTGGATGCCTCATATGCATGGTTATGACTGCTTTCCACCTTTCTACGTCAAAACTAACTCTATATGCTAGAGGTGTGAAGTTCAAATCTGATGCATAAACTTTGTATGGTTGGATATTGTAAAAAATGGATTTTTATATCATGATTAGCTGTTGGTCGAACTCTTTTTATGCATGGAAGAATCACTTCTTAAGGTCACATGTGTGTAGACTCCGATTGATTGAAGGAGATGAACTCCAAGTGTGGGAGTTTGTTCGGTGTGATTATGATTTATGGTCAAAGGCAAAGATTCCCTCATGAATTATGGTTGAAATTTTATGGTGGAAGCCGATGTGGCTCATGGTTTTTTTTTTAGATAGTAAATGCAGAAATTTTTGCAGCCATGTTATGTCCTAAATTGAATATGCAGGATTGGTCATGCCTTCCCCAAGTCGGCTGGAGTGCTCGCCCGTGTGATGTGATTGGATTATGGTCTATGGTTTTGATATTAGATCATGAAGTGAAATGGATGGTTTATGGCAGACGTGTAAGGGTAGAGACTCTGTACAGTCTAACTGCTTGAGAAAGATTGTTTGTGCATCTGAGAAGTGCTATTGTGATTGGACTCATGTGTTATGCGTTTCTCATGGCAGCGTCGCTACAAGACTAGGATTAGCTACATCGCTTAGCCTTAGACTAAAGGGTCGTTGACTTGGGACTTTGCTGGATCGGGGGTGTTGCCTAGGTCTACTTCTTTTTGTTAGGCTCATCTACAGGGTTAGTGCGTCGGGGGTTGCATGACCTACACGGCTAACGCGTCGGGGATTTTGCCTTGGCTTTGCATAAACACCCGGTGCTAGGCATCGAAGAGATGTGGCGCCGAAACTTGTATGGTTGGTGTTAATACCCTACTACCTGCTGGTACTTGGGATCCTTTCAAAGCTCAGATTCATGGAGGGAGGCGAAGCGGCCTCAACTTATCTCTGGCTCAGGTAGATTGGAGGTATTCTGGCTCGCTCCCACCAAAGTGAAATTCTCTCTGTCCGTAGTAGAGCGGAAGTGGATGGGTGGACTGGTCAATCCCTACACAAGATCCGGTGCTCTGCTAGTTGTTTTGTTATAATCTTTTTGATGTTATGGTATACCCACATTTTGTCATTGCATTAATACATGGTTGCCTGTTCCATTTAGATGGGCATTTAAAGATTCTCTGTTGTCGTCTTCTCATGTCTCTGTGCACTCTATTTCACTCTCCACTATATTCTTTCTCTCTCTCTTTCCCCAACACGGTGTACACATATATTCACCCTTCACAATGTTATATTTTTCTTGAGTGCGCTTTCATTCATAACACCCATTCAGGGGTAGCACTAGTCGCTAGGTACCTCTGGATGCATTCCGGCCTATAGCCTAAACTCCATGCTTGGTCGGGCGCTGAGAACTCCTCCCCTATGCAAATGCTTCCGCAACTCTGATGTATAGATCGACCGGTCCACCGATCCACTGCCGCTCTACTACGGACAGAGAGAATTTCACTTCGCAGGGAGCGAGCCAGAACACCTCAAATCCACCTGAGTCAGACTAAGTTGAGGCTGCTTCGCCTCCCTCCATGAACTCGAGCTCTAAAAGGATCCCAAATACAAGCAGATGTGCCGCGGCCCGCCTATGCCATATAGAGCCACAGACGCAGATGCATTATATATGTCAGTGCACAATGTATTACAAGATACGGGATCACTTCCACTGTCTATTTAGAGAGGGCTTCAGAACCTTCTCTAGTATCATGAGCTATCGCGACCAGAGATATCTTGGACTGTATCTACTTGAGTTACACAGAGTTTACCGAGAAGATCTTGAGAGAGACAACACCAGAGACGAAATATTGATTTCTTCACACCAGATACTGAAAAAAAAAAGCTCAGCTCATACACACACCAGCGGTACTCATTGATCGAGCATTGGAGCTAGGGAGATCGAACCCCACGATTGAGGAGAGGAGAAACGAGCTTCACAGCAGTGGTCACACATACCCCATACAGTCCTAGCTAGTAGCACTTCTAGAATCATTTTAGTATCTCTTCTTTTTTATACCTATACATGGTATCAGATTCACCAGTTTGTAACAGATTGGTCTCATAGGTCATTTTGGCCTTTTAAAGTCGTTAATATATGATTTCATCTCTCTCTCTCTCCTTCCTTCCTTTGCACTCTCTCTCTCTCTCTCTCTCTCTCTCTCTCTCTCTCTCTCTCTCTCTCTCTCTCTCTCTCTCTCTCTCTCTCTCTCTCTCTCCCTCCTTCCTTCCTTTGCACATATGGCAATGCCCCTCTAGTTGGGCTCCTCAGATGACCATGTACAGTTCTGGGGGTTTTATGCGCGTTTGCCAAGGCAAGAGCCTTCTGTACAGAAACCGGATTAGCTAATTGCTAATCTCCTTCGGGTACGCACAGTCCATCGTGAAGGAATGCAAAAAAGGAGAGTTTTCTTGCGTAAAAACTTGTCCAATTTACAAGGGAACTGTCCCATTGCGTGCAGGAGCGTCTTGACACACGCGTAGACGCGTTTGCTCTGCCCAAAATGATTCAAAACAGAAAATTACAGCCTGCTGTGTTTTTTTGTAGGCTTAGGGTTTCGCACCTAAACTACAGGGCATTGCAGGGGGAGCCTCAAGAAAGCCGTGGGATGCTTAAACAGGGCTTTGGGCACCTGACAGTGACAAAACAGGGAATTACAGCATGTTGAAATTGACCTACAGCTTAGTGGAAAGCTTCCATACTGCAAGGGAAAGTGTCCTTGACGTGTGCTTTTGACCTACACGGATTTTTGCGTTGTTATGCTGGCAAAATTGGGTCAAAAACCTACAATTACAGCCATGGACAGGTTTGGGCAGCTTGGTGAGGGTTAGTGAAAGCGTTTGGATCGTTTATTTGCCAAGGGAACCTAGGGAAAGCATTGGGTGCTTGTACAAGACAATTTAGAGAGATTTCCCGTGAAGAATTTCGTCTAATTTAAGGGACAAGTGTCACAAGACGGGCGCCACGTGCCAATAGAAAAGAACAGACTGAACAAACTTTTAGCACTTCAATTATTCAATAACAACTGAACTGAAAGAGAGAGAGACGACACGCGACACGGAGTGGCGAAATTCCACCCCAGAGAGTATTAGCTCTAAACCTTGGCGCCCCTTTCGGTATTTCTTTATATTGCATCAACACAATACAAGCCGGTACTCCATACTCTGCACCTTCTCTAGGAAGCATGCCAGAGAATGAGCCCTAACCTCATATTTAAAGGTTCTTGGCCTAAAAAGCAGTTATAGTAAAAAGCCTTCAAACTCAAAAGCTCCTGGTTCAAAAGCAAAGCCAAAAAGCTACCAACGTAATTTACAGAAACCCGTACAGCCTGCCACATCATCAGCCAACGGAACACGCGAAAATCTGTATAGCTTGCCACGTCATCATGCCAAAGCAATTTTTGAAAATCTGCCACGTCATCAATTTTTGCGTGTGTACGGGTTCTGCTTTATTTTAATCCTTTGTCACTGGGGCACCATCGGATGGGGTCCCCATAAGTCGGTAGGACTTCTTCTGTTACTTGTTCTTCTTAGGGTTTAGACCCCTCGGCCGGAATCTGTAAGTTGGCTCCATTCTTCAGGACTTTGACACGTCAGCAGTTTGTACATCTCCCCTTTTATGAAAGAGAGTAATCGTCCGTGATTACAGCATATCTGCAAAACAACTCAAGTTAACTCAGAAATTTCCGAGGGTCATTCCAAGGGACAATCAATTTGCTCTTTTTGTTAAGGAGTTAGCTTCTCCTTTCAGCTCTTTTAATCAAGGAGTTAGCTTCTCCTTTCGGCTCTTTTGATCAAGGAGTTAGCTTCTCCTTTTGGCTCTTTTGATCAAGGAGTTAGCTTCTCCTTTCGTCCAGATTGAAACTCTTGATATTCCGGCGTAGTAAAATTAGCCATCACACCCAGACCGTATTGATCTTCCACGGGTGATTTGATGCACTAAAATTACATACCAAGGCAATCTCATCCAATTAGGAATTTTTAGTAATTGGCACATCACAATGCAGCACAAATGCATGTTACAAGACATAGAAAGATAATGTCGCCGATGAACACTCCTCCCCCATAAACTAACAAGGTCCGGGCCGGGAGATATTCAACGACTCCTTCATCACTCCTCCCGCATAACCTAAAAAGGTCCGGGCCGGGAGATACAGAGGCCTTTTACAACCAAATGCACCCCAGACCGCAGCCTGCGTCGTTTAGAGGTGCTGAGAGTAACCACTGCTCAGACTTCTTAATACTCCTCCCGCATAACCATCCAGGTCCGGGCCGGGAGTCACAACAACAATACTCCCCCCGTAAATAACCACAAGGGTCCGGACCATGAGTTTTAAAAAAACAACACTTTTCAATCATTCAATACTCCTCCCGCAAATAACCACAAGGGTCCGGGCCATGAGTATGAACAAGCATTCTCAGACGTAATTTCTCACTACTACACCCGGGAGTAAAATCACCAATCATTGAAACCAATATTAAAACCAGAGTCAAACAATTCAAAACGGCACCAAGACAGGTTCAAAACAGATACCATCCATTTCAAACAAATTCCAAACAGGATCACCACAGATTTCAAACTTAAAAGCGATCTCGACCTCACTTGAGCTCGAAAAGTCGACTGACTTTCCATCCTGAAACCTGCACCAAAAATTAGGGTTAGGTTCATTCCATAAGGTCGTAGCCGAGCACAGCATGGTCCATCAGCGGCAAACAGTGTTTTCGTTGGCGGTGATGGTAGGCCCAAGATAGCAATCGCACTGAATCTCCAAGGTCATCTGCTCGTGAAGAGACATCTACTGAGAGATGTCGAGAAATTTCAAGTTATAATCCGCTAGGGTTTCCATGGCAAGCATTTCAGGATACCCCACTCTGCCAGAAGTTGCACTCCGAAGGAAGATGTCAGAAACCATACAACTTCGGGCAAAAATTTTCTTGAAAGCTTGCCAAGTACTTGGAAGTGTGCTGCTTGGTAGCTATCAACATCTGCATAGCACTGCCTTTGAGAAAAGCACTACCTCAAAACAAATCTTGGATCCTTCTCTTGTAAGTGATCTTTATGGCTTATGCCCTGTAAGACATGAGCGGTGAAGACGGGAGCGCGCCTGATGCGCGATGAAGTAAAGGTGGGAGTGGCTAATAAGTCCGGGTTGGGGGGCGAAGATCTCTCAAATAAAATTCCAATAGCTCTGTCTACTCTTTTGTAGGACCGGTATGCTTTCAGAAAAGCACACGCCTGATGATATGATATCACTGTCACAAGAAAGGCACCACGTGCCAATAGAAAAGAACAGACTAATAGACTTTTAGCACTTCAATAGCAGCTGAACTGAAAGAGAGAAAGAGAGAGAGAGAGAGAGAGAGAGAGAGAGAGAGAGACGACACGCGATACGGAGTGGCGAAATTCCACCCCAGAGAGTATTGGCCCCAAACTTTGGCGCCCCTTTCGGTATTTCTTTATATTGCATCAACATAATACAAGCCGGTACTCCAGACTCTGCACCTTCTCCAGGAAGCATGCCAAAAAATGAGCCCTAACCTCATATTTAAAGGCCCTTGGCCTGAAAAGCAATTATAGTAAAAAGCCTTCAAACTCAAAAGCTCCTGGTTCAAAAGCAAAGCCAAAAAGCTGTCAACATAATTTACGAAAATCCGTACAGCCTGCCACGTCATCAGCCAACGCAAAACGCGGACATCTGTACAACTTGCCACGTCATCATGCAAGCGCAATTTTCGAAAATATGCCACGTTATCAGTTTTTGCGTGTGTGCGAGTGTGCGTGTGCGGGTCCTGCTTTATTTTAATCCTTTATGTCACTGGGGCCCCATCGAACGGGGTCCCCATAAGTCGGTAGGACTTCTTCTGTTACTTGTTCTTCTTAGGGTTTAGGCCCCTCAGCCAGAATCTGCGAGTTGGCTCCATTCTTCAGGGCTTTGACACGTCAGCAGTTTGTTACAACAAGTGACCCTACAGGTGCGAGAGCTCGCGAGCTATCCACAAAAGTGATCGGCACGCGAATTGGAGTGCAAAACGGAGAATTCAACGTGCTGCAATTTCTCGCCAGTTTTTGTGAAGTCATTTAAAGTGCGTGGAAAGTTGCCGTGTGCTTGGGATTTTGTCCGTGGAGACTTCTACTGTGGTTATGTTGCCATGGAAACCATACAACTTCGGGCAAAAATTTTCTTGAAAGCTTGCCAAGTACTTGGAAGTGTGCTGCTTGGTAGCTATCAACATCTGCATAGCACTGCCTTTGAGAAAAGCACAACCTCAAAACAAATCTTGGATCCTTCTCTTGTAAGTGATCTTTATGGCTTATGCCCTGTAAGACATGAGCGGTGAAGACGGGAGCGCGCCCGATGCGCGATGAAGTAAAGGTGGGAGTGGCTAATAAGTCCGGGTTGGGGGGCGAAGATCCCTCAAATAAAATTCCAATAGCTCTGTCTACTCTTTTGTAGGACCGGTATGCTTTCAGAAAAGCAGACGCCTGATGCTCTGATATCACTGTCACAAGAAAGGCACCACGTGCCAATAGAAAAGAACAGACTAATAGACTTTTAGCACTTCAATAGCAGTTGAACTGAAAGAGAGAAAGAGAGAGAGAGAGAGAGAGAGAGAGAGAGAGAGAGAGAGAGAGAAAGAGATGACACGCGATACGGAGTGGCGAAATTCCACCCCAGAGAGTATTGGCCCCAAACCTTGGCGCCCCTTTTGGTATTTCTTTATATTGCATCAACATAATACAAGCCGGTACTCCAAACTCTGCACCTTCTCCAGGAAGCATGCCAGAGAATGAGCCCTAACCTCATATTTAAAGGCCCTTGGCCTGAAAAGCAATTATAGTAAAAAGCCTTCAAACTCAAAAGCTCCTGGTTCAAAAGCAAAGCCAAAAAGCTGTCAACGTAATTTACGAAAATCCGTACAGCCTGCCATGTCATCAGCCAACGCAAAACGCGGACATCTGTACAACTTGCCACGTCATCATGCAAGCGCAATTTTCAAAAATATGCCACGTTATCAGTTTTTGCGTGTGTGCGGGTGTGTGTGTGCGGATCCTGCTTAATTTTAATCCTTTATGTCACTAGGGCCCCATCGGACGGGGTCCCCATAAGTCGGTAGGACTTCTTCTGTTACTTGTTCTTCTTAGGGTTTAGGCCCCTCTGCCAGAATCTGCAAGTTAGCTCCATTCTTCAGGGCTTTGATACGTCAGCAGTTTGTTACAACAAGTGACCCTACAGGTGCGAGAGCTCGCGAGCTATCCACAAAAGTGATCGGCACGCGAATTGGGGATCGGCACGCGAATTGGGGTGCAAAACGGAGAATTCAACGTGCTGCAATTTCTCGCCATGTTTTGTGAAGTCCTTTAAAGTGCGTGGAAAGTTGCCGTGTACTTGGGATTTTGTCCGTGGAGACTTCTACTATGGTTATGTTGCCGAAATCGGGTTAAGAGTAGAGGAATTTCAACTCGATAAAAGTGGGACAGCTTGTAGAAGTTTACAGGTTTTTCTCAAATGTAATAAGAATAAAGAAACACCGAAAGGGGCGCCAGTCTTTGGAGCCAGGGTGTCGCTATTTTCTCGGGAGCGCTCTAGCTACCAAGTCGTGAAATGTCTTGAAGTATTGAATCCCAGTCACAGGCTTATTCGTGAAGTTCCTTTGTGTCGTAAAGTTAAAGTAATGATCGGGTGAAAGCCAAAGTCTACCGCCCTACGAGCCAGTTTCATAGGCACCTCCACCAAAAGCCTAGTCCGCAATTGCAAATCAAGGATCTAAGCCACCAAAAACCACCAGCAGTGAAGATGACAATAAGCCATTCGGCATCGGGCTAGTGTCAGCCAACTGGTAAAATTTGCCAACAAGAGGTAATGGAGGAATCGAAGGGCTAGCAACCAGTGACTAATATCAGGGGGAAGAGATAGTTGACATCACCAGGAAACTGCAAGAGAATGGCACAAGGTGAGTAACAAAGCACTATACTCGAACTAGCAAGGAGCTATCATTTACAATAAAGAGCAGTCCAGCTCTTGAAGACCATAGCTGGATAGGGAACTCCAGGAAGACAATGTAGGGAGCTATGAAACAGCGTCCAGGTGACAACCAGCTCAAGAATCTTGGTAGAGCAGCAGCTAGCCAACCACTAAACAACCCACCAACCAACAAGCCACAACGGCAACCCAAGCCAAAACAACAAAACCCCAACAACCCCAATGAACAAAGGAGGAAAGTAAACAAAACAAAACAAAAGCAACAGAAACGAAAAAGCAAACAAGACACACTCTAAGGACAAGCTTTCACACACACACATACCCACTCAAAAGCAAGCCCTCAAAGGGCAACAAAAAGAACACACATCCACACAAACTCTAAGGACAAGCTTCCACGCACTCACGCCCCCCCACCTCCCCCAAAAAAAAGCTAGCCCTGAGAAGACAACAAAAAGAACACACATGTACACACCCACACAAACACAAAAGCAAGAACAAATAGGAAATTAAGGAAAGGGAAAAGCAAAAGAACAGAAAGAAAGAAACCAAACCCGAAACATGCATAGCACCAATGAACCAGCAGGACCACATAGGGAGAAACACCGAACAACTGCTAGGGAGTCTACAGCACTAGGAGAAGGAGAGCTCGTGTGGGAGGCGAAGTTGCGCAGGCAAGACTAATCCGGGCAGAGACAGCCGTCCTGACGGGCTCCGTGTTGATGGAGGTGATGCAGCACCATGGAAGGAGACAGGGGTTAAGCCAAGGGAAGGGCACAAATCTGGCATTGCAAAGGGTGGCAGGCGGCACGAAGGAGAACCGGCAAGGCAGTTCTGATGGGGACAAGGCATCAACGAGCAGGAATCTACAAGGTCGCGGTAAAGGGAGGGGCTTGCGTAGGGTTTAGAGCTTGCACAGGCTGCAGAGAACACAAGCAGGTGGCGGGGTTGGTGCGATGAGCAGGAACAGGGCGGCACTATAATTTGCCTCTCTTTCTCTCTCTCTCTCTCTCTCTCTCTCTCTCTCTCTCTCAAGAGAACCCCAAACTGTAAAGACAACTGAATACTGACAAACCACTGGCTCTCTTCATATCTATGAAACTTTTGAGGCAAACCCAGCTTAAAGTGAGGCTCACCAAATCCCAAAAGGGAACTGCCAGAGGGTTGGTACAGAAGTGGCTAGGAAGTGCAGATAGGGTTGGCGTGGGAACAGGCTGGCACTATGGCTGAAGCTGCGGGCACCAGCAAATGTATGATGTATGTAATGCCTAAGTTCGGACTCTGTCAGTCTACTTACGCTGGATCCAAGCCTCCATCCCCATTCACGCTTGAGCAGGTGAGCCGTTAAATAATGAAAAAAAATAGATCAAAGGCTTAGCCACCACCAAACAGAGCTAATATGTCATCTAAGAACAGAATTTATTGCTTTCCTTTCTTTTCTGTTCTTGGAAAAAACACGGAGGATGCGATTGAAGAGACATACTGCATAAACTCCATGTGGTTGTTGCATCTGCAGCCGACAGAAGTAGGACAAGGCCAAGCACGATCATCAACATCCTCATCGGACTGCTCGACATTTTCAATATCTGGACAAAGAATCTCTCTATCTCTCTCTCTCTCTCTCTCTCTCTCTCTCTCTCCCCGGACGCACACACAGACACGCGCGCACGCCCACCAGAGGGATCGAAGCGGATGAGGATCATACCTGGTTTTGCCTCAACTCGTCTTCCTGTGCGCGAGGAAATTATATCTGCAGTAATCAAACGATAGCGTCTATTTATGTATGCCACGTGGATGCGTTTAGCGCTTTTTGCGTAATACGGGTATGTCCTGCACATTTTTGCTTTAAGTATGAACGATTTTACGAAAATCGTAGGATGATCCCGTTTGGAACGAAGGCGGAGGATGGAGTTTGGGACAGGTGGCGCATGTCCCCCCTTCTAGTCAAAACCGCCCATCGGTAGATCTCTCTCTCTCTCTCTCTCTCTCTCTCTCTCATACACAACAAAGTATGAGAGAACTCTCGTCTCTCTCTAGGCATCACATCTCTCTCACTCGTCTCTCTCATACACCTCACAGTATGAGAGAGAGAGAGAGAGACAGAGAGAGAGGGAGGGAGATTCGACGTGCACGCTAATGTGGGGATAGCATGTGGGGGGAAGGTGCGACAGAGGCAGCAGTAGGGGAGGGCGGCAATGCACTACATACATGGGGATTTATGTGGAGGGGGGGTTTTACGTGGACAAGGGGATATTCCAGGGTATCTAGTAAAGAAACAAGTTTTCTTTATTGGAGAGCAAGTATGGAGAGTATGTAGTGATGATTCTAGGCCCATTTGTTTGAGTGGAAATACCAATATGTCATCTTTATTGGTGGTATCTACCCAAGGTTCTCTGTCGCTGAAGGGAAAAAAAGTGGAAGGTGAAAATGGGGAGGGGGGGGGCGGAGTAAGAGTAGCTTGCAGGTGTCGAGGCAGATTCCAGATGCCAAGGGTTGCATGTGGGGGGAGGGCCACGGCTTGCCAGCGGGCCCTACGATTTTTAAAAAATTCCCTAAAATGTAGAATCATAGGAGATGCTTTCGTTTTGGAAGGGAGGGGAAAAGGCGTAGGACAGTTGGAGAATAGGCAGGAGATCATGGCTTGCAGCAGATGGTCTTAGAAGGTGGCAAGCGAGTGGAGCCGGAGGAGCTACCCATGCTAGACGGCAAAGGACACATACACACACACACACACACACACCTGTGTGGCTGGACAAGGGGGGACGCAACAGGAGAGGGCAAGGAGCTACCTGTGCTAGCTGGCAAAGGATACACGCGCACACACACACACACACACGTGCATGGCTGGATGCAGCAGGAGAGGGCAAGGACTTGTTTTTTTTAATAATAAAGGGGAATACGAGGTCGCAAGTTATTGGTGCTAGCAGATTGGCCTAGCTCGATGACTTCTACATATAGGGGACGTGTTAAGCTCGATTCGTGCTACTGGGTATTTCTTTTGGCCTCTGTGCTCGACAATGCACAAAGCAGATAGAATCTACTGAGATTCCCTCTAATAAATTGAGAAACTAGCCAAGCAGTGCCATATGTAGCAGGTAATATTTGAAACAATTCTCAATAATTGGAATCTTTTTGTGAGTCCAAGTAGAGAATACATGAACAGTTGGAGCGCGATGGGAGAAGAAGCAAGGCAGTTGAACTGCAGAAGCAGTGAGCATTGCCTTTTTTGTTTGCAAGATCATGGCTGAGGAGTGAACCAACAACAAGACAGTCTACAAGCTTGAGAGCTAGGTGACACGCAACCAGGTAGGGAAGGTGGCCGGCCGGGGGAGATGTAAGACCAGAATGTTTATTTTATATTGGGTTCATCTCGTAGAGGGCAGCAAGGCGCTCAGCCAAGACAATTCTACGAGAGCTACGTCCCGAGTTCGATATCTGCCTACTAGACAAAATCTAACCATTTTAGTGAAAGAGATTGAGTTCCTGCTAAGCAAAAATAGGATCTAGAAACATCCTTGGTAATAAAGTGGAAGAGGAGCCAGTATGTGCCAACGAGTATGTCCTTCACATTTTAGAAAACACCGATTAGCCAAAATCTTTTGATGCCCTTTTCGGTCAACTAGCAAAGGCAAGCAAAGGCGCACGTGGTGGGCGATGAGCAAGTAGGTACTTGAAAATTTTGTAACACTACCATCAAGTGAGAATATTATGAAGAGACTCTTCTTCTCTCAGTTCCATGCATTCTCTCTCTCTCTCTCTCTCTCTCTCTCTCTCTCTCTCTCTCTCTCTCTCTCTCTCTCTCTCTATCTATCTATCTACTTATGTGAAGGCGGTGGGTGGCTTCTCCCTCTCATATATGTGGGCTCATCCTTGCTCGCCTTCAAGCTCCTACATGGCACGAGAGACGAGGGATGGAAGGTGGTGCACGTCATGTATGTTGCTTGAAGGTTATCTGCACAAGGTGCTAGTTAGGCAGACCCCGCATGTCCTCTTGCATTGCCCTCTTTGGACAACCTTGCCTTGGTGAGCGTGCATTATTTAGCCTTGCAAAGGGACGAGCGGAGTCAACCAAAGTGTCAGCGCAGGGCTGGAGGCAGTCTATGGACGCGAAGTACGTCAAACGAGGCATGTCGTCGAGTCTCCCGACTACACGAGGTGACGACATGGATTTTGTTGTTGTTGTTTTTTCCTTTTTTTTTGGGGGGGGGGGGGGGGGATTATTTGGAGTATCTCTTAAAGTAGCTTCATTTATTATGCTAGTAAGTAACGAGACCGGGAGAAGAGAAAGAGAGTTTTTAACTAGTCTTGCCTTAATATGTGAATCGGTGTGAATGAGTGATAGTAGTCAATGTGTCAATAGGATACTATGGATGAAGTGTTCGATAACTTTTTTCTAAACATAAAGCCAAATCTCATTTTTTTGTAAAGCCCACATGCAATCTGTCCATCAAGAGTAATGTCTTCGCTCGAGCAAGTTTGTACATCAAGAAACCCGGCTTTGAGGAGCTACGAAAGCAAAAGAAAAATACCAATTGAATTTATATACTAAGCAAAATTTAAAAAGTATCAAAAAAGTAGGTAGTGCATGGTCTATGTGAGTGCCATACAGAAGTATGGTGAAGAGTCGGCACAATGTCTCTCCAAAATTTATAAGAAACAAAAGTCATGCCCTACCTCGTTGTTCATTTCCTACTACATAGTCATGGTCTTCAAGAACAAGATAACAAAGTTGAATTATCTCTGAGAATTTGGTATGCAAGTTGCTTAGCTTCCCATCTCTCACGTGAACTCATTGCCTGTAGTGGTCACTTAGAAGATCCATTTTCATCCTCCTTGGTGATGATAAGCCCAGAAAGCCGATTGTGACCAATTCATAACGAAGGGATTGGATTCCTCATCGAAAGGGCTACTTTTCATCGGTAGAAGATCTTGCCCTAACTTTTAGTTCACATGTCTCATGGAAAGGCTAATTTCATTCCCAGTCATGGAAACAACCTTAATCCATATGCTTGATCTCTTTTCACAAAATCTTTTGCAGTATGTTGTCACTTTGCAATTGTCTCGTGTAATCGGCCCATATCCAACATAGCATATAGACTCTATTTAGAACTCACTAGAGTACTCTAAATGAGTTTCCATATCTAGGAGGTGTTTAAAAGGATATCTCTTCTCACTTTCCATGAAAGTAACATGCTGACATAACTCATCGATCAAGATTAAGTCCTTGACTTGTTATCATTTCTTACTAGTAAACAACCCCACCATAGCTGGTGATCGAGGTTGAGAACCTAACCTAAACATCAAGGGACTAAACTTAGTCACCACATGCTCTTCCTTATGGTAAGCAAACTCCAATTAGAGTGATAACCTTTCTAATTGGATTGCTTTGTGCTAACATACGCCCTTACCATATCCTTTAGCACAAGACTAATGCTTGTAAACTATCGATCTGCGTCTTGATGACTAGCAGTACTGAGTCCTGATACTACATGCTTAGAATGGTCTTAAAAACGGATCTGATAGCACCTAGGGACTTTGTCACGACACATAATTGGAATAACAGGCCCTAATGTCATTCCTAGAGGCTCATATTCTCCACGCGTGGAATATGTTTCATATAATAATGTCAAGAAATAAGATATCCATCAAGTACTAGATGTACTTGTGTGTGGAGGTAATTGCAAATACTCAGCGACATGAGTGAGAGGGTGCCTCATAAATCTTGCTCCACATCGAACTCCTTGAGTTCCTAGACCATGTTGCTCCTCTTGTGAAAACATGTGCCAAACAAAACCCTACCATGTAGGTCTACAACTAGAGGGTGCAAAAATGTATCTGATACACAACTGTCCCAAAATTCTTTGCTCCTACATGACCTTGTCAAGTGTCTGAAGAGCGAAATGGATGAAAGCATTCTAGCATATACATCCGACTTGGAAAAGTCAACCAAAGCAAATGCAAAAATGAAGTGAAACCAAATCATAGACATACTTGGACGTTGAAAACCGCGTTCCGAGTCAAGTTTGTTACCAAAAATCTGTCCTCAAAAGAGGTAGTATGTCTTTAACACGTTAAATACTAAATGAAAGATTAGCAAAAATCAAGCAGTATGAACTCATAGCCTTGGGTGTTGCCTTGGCAATCCAAACCCCTTGGTTATATTTTGCATGGAAACTGCTTAAACTAGCACTTAACGATGTCCAACACAGTCTACTGTGTCCAATAAGGATTGTAATCAACTTGTGATGTTGAACTTATCCACTATCCCTTGGCAGATTGATAACTTCTTTGCTTAAAAGTACAAATATGAAGATGACCAAGCACACTCATGGAGTGATTTGGCATCATTAGCTGGGTCATACCCCTAGAAATACCACTTCTATGGCCACAATCAATGCTACAAATCAAACATCAGATCCTCTCAAGTTGGAATCTTATTCACAACGACCATAAGTAAACGTATCATCCTCATTGTTAGCAAGAAAATGGTTATTGCAATGGGTAAACTCTGCAACAACAGAGAAGTTTTGCGAAAAATCATCGAAAACAAATAAGGTCTTACCTCATCTTAAAGGACGTCCTTGACATGGTAGCTGATGTTATTGTGGGAGCGTAAACAATAATTTAGTGGAATGAATCCCACCGTACTCGCACGCCATGCATGCAAATCAGAAAAATAAAGTGATAAGCCCTTCGCTTCAATGATGGTCTCAACAATGTCAGTTGATACCATACGTGCCTTGCACACTTTGTACTTGCACGAATACATCATTCTACGTAAATAATAATTAAGTCAAATGACTCCCACCGTATTAGCATGCCAATTAAAAAAAATTAAAGTGATAATCCCTTGGCTTCAATGACGGTCTCAACAGTGTGAGTTGATACCATACGTGCCTTGCACATTCTATAATTGCACGAATACATCCCAAATCACGTTGCCTAATGTACAATGTCAGCTTATATCCTCTTATTGCCCATTACCCTTAATCCTATGTCAATGGGTAGTACTTTGGCATGGAGTAGAAGCCTTGCTCCTTGTTAAGGCCACAAAGCACTTTGCTTTGCACAATAGAGAAATCTTTTCCAAATGGAAGGTTAAAACACAAAAAAACAACAAGAATTTGAAATTGTCTAACCTTGTTGCCCCTTGGTGGTCAATTGTCTTTGAGACACAGAAATAACTTCTCCATTGAGAGTAAATTTTAGGCATTTATGTTGTTCGTGCGTGAATCTGGCTCATAGCCATGTATGTTGATACTTTGAGAGTTGTCATATGTACCATGCATGCTTGCTTGGCTTGGTTCATACTGACACCCAATGAAAAAGCATGTTGACATGTTGCAAATTTCCTCCAAGTTCGTATGTTGATAGCATATTCCAAACTTTGGGAACTTCTATGCAATATGCCATAAGGTGAAGCTTTGCTTCACAAAACTCCATCTGAAAGTGTTACCATATACATGTGGTAGTGATGTGTGTGAACACACTAGGACCGCCGGGGCATTTTTTCCCTCTGTAGGAGGTTTTTTCCCCCGTGCATTGTATATACGCCCATCACTCTAGGGCTATCTATCTTTCCATTGCACACTAAGTAACACACTCTCTGTTGTGTGCCTTGAGCTTCCTTCGTCTTCTCCAAGCTGTGTGTGTTTCTCTGCAACCCTAATTCCAACAATTGGTATCAGAGCAGGTCACGTCCTCCCGGGCTTAATCGCCAGCTTCTCCAGCACACGCCTGCTCACTTTCTCCGATTTCAGTGAGCTTTGGCAAGCGTTCGCAGGTCGACAAATACTTTGGGAGGTCTCGAAGAGCTTGGTCTGCTCAGAATTTTGATTTGGGCTCATTTCAGCCTCCGTTTCCACTATAGGCAGTACTGCACAGGCTATTTCGTCATTTTGTGCAGAATTTCTGTCAGTGCCGTTTTCTGCATAACAGGTGCCTTATAGTCTTCTACAGTTTGTGCTATATAGCACAGGTTGTTCACGCTCCGTTTCTCCTATTTTCGGGCAGTTTTCACATCAGGTGCAGCATTTACCATGGCTGACAACAACAACACAGATGTGTTCAAGATGTTTGCTGCTGAGGACATGTTGGATGGGGACAACTACCCTATGTGGGCTTATATGATGCAACATGTTCTTGTGTCAAAAGGTGTCTGGAACATTGTGCAGGGCATTGATGTACGTCCTGGTTCTGAGGATGTAGGCGATGTTGAGGATGTTGCAGGTCTTGCTGCAAGGATTGCAGCTGTTAGAGTTGTTTTGCCTACTGCAGAACAAGCTCGTTGGGATGTTAAGGATGCGCAGGATCATGCTTTGATTGCGTTGTCTGTGAAGCGCACCATTGTTCCTCACATCCGTTCAGCAAAATCTGCAAAACAAGCTTGGGATATTCTAGCAGGTCTTTATGCAAGCCGCAATGAGGCTAAAATTTCTTTGCTGCGTAAAGAGCTGGAGTCGAAGATTATGCATGAGGAAGATGATATGGACACTTTCCTTGCTAGTGTCAAGGATATCAATGAGCAGCTTATTTCTGCAGGTGAAGTCGTTTCAGACAGTTCCCTTGTGCAGACTGTTCTTGATGCCTTACCAGATTCCTACCAGACTTTTGCTAGTACTTAGAGACTGATGACCCAAGGAAATCCTGAAGTTGTCAAGTTTGATGCATTATGCACATTGCTGTTGCAAGAGTCACTTTCTAGAAAAAACAGGACTAGGCAGTGTGCAATTGAACACGCTTTTATTGCTTCTCAAAGAAAGGGTGGTAACAGCAATGCATCCACTTCTCATGGTTCTGCTGCGAGTGGCAAAAATTCTGTTCCTGATGCTTCTGCTGGCAGCACTGCGTCTGGCAATTCTGGTGATAAGGGCAAAAAGAAGATGCGTTGCCATTATTGTAAAGCCAATGATCACTTGATCAAGTCGTGTCCTAAGTTGAAGGCCAAAGAAGCTAAGAAGAAAGAGGGTGGTTCCACTGCAAATGCTGGTTCCACTACAAATGCAGCGATTGTTGAGTCTTCTGTGAAAGCAGACTGTAATGCTGATGTTGATGCAGAATGGGCTTTTAGCACAGAGTGCACTTACAATCCTGTTGTCCATGATGCATGCTTGTGAATTGCTGCAGATTCACATGTGTGGTATTTCGACAGTGGTGCTACAAAGCACATTACCTCACATCGTGAATTGTTTACCTCTCTCAAGTCTGTCCCTCATGGGAATTCAGTCACTTGTGCCAACAACGCCTCTTATCCAATTCAGGGAGTTGGAAAGATTGTGCTCACTGCTAATAATGGCAGTTCCTTCACACTTGTTGATGCACTTTATGTACCTGGGATCAAGAAGAATCTCTTGTCTGTATCCGCACTTGCTAGACTTGGACTTGTAGTCAAATTTGTGGATGACAGATGTACAGTTCATGATCTCAGTTTTGGTGATGAAATTGTTGCATCTGGCCTTTTGTGCCGTGGGCTGTATAAGCTCACTTTGTATGACAAGTGTGGACAAAACTTTTCAAATGCTGTTGCAGATTCAAGGGCTATTTCAGATGCAAAACTTTGGCATGCACGTTTTGGTCATCTGAATTTTGCAAGTTTGCTGCATTTGCAGAAATCTGATATGGTTGCTTCTTTGCCGCCTCTTGAAGCACCTGTCAAACATGTTTGTGAAGGCTGTATTTTGGGTAAGATGCAGCGTTCTAAATTTCCAAAGGATGGTTCAGTTCGGGCCACATGCAGGTTGCAGCTTGTGCATATAGATGTTTGTGGGCCCATGCAAACTCCGTCCTTGGGCAATTACTTGTACTTCGTGACTTTCATTGATGATTACTCCACGCATGCATGGGTATTTTCGCTTAAAGCGAAGTCCGAAGTTTTTATGTGCTTCAAATAATTTCTGGCTATGGCTGAAAATGTCTCGAAATGTACTATGGGCACCCTCCGTTCCGATCAAGGGGGGGAGTATATGTCTCATGAATTTAATGCATTTCTGGCTAGTTGTGGGATAAAACACCAATGTACAATGCCTTATACACCTCAACAAAATGGTGTTGCTGAGAGGAAAAACAGGTCACTGATGGAAATGGCATGATGTATGGTCAAAAGTCAAGCTTTGCCACATTCTTTTTGGCTTGAGGCCATCATGTGTGCCACTTATGTACTTAACAGGTGTCCTATGAAAGCTTTGCAGTATATTACTCCATATGAAGCATGGCATGATAGAAAGCCTTCTATTGAGCACATGCGTGTTTTTGGCTGTTTGGTATATGCTTTGGTGCCACAAGTGCAGCGCAAAAAATTGGATGATAAGGCTGTCAAATGTATTTTTGTTGGTTATAGTGTTGAAAGCAAAGGTTACAGGTTGTATCATCCGCAAACAAAATGTATTCTGGTTTCTCGGGATGTAGTGTTTGTGGAAGATTCTATTCAGCCCTTGTCTGTCATGTACTAGAGACAGTAATGTAAGCTCACAGGACATTTATGACACTTTGTTGCCTCTTTTCAGTGGTGGAAATACGAATGTGTTAACCCTCACGGCTCACGGACACCCCATCACCTACGACGGACGTGTATTATGTATTTGGTAGAGTCAGGTACCGGGCTTGTCGGACCAATAGGAAAAGGGTAAGAGTGATCGCCGATGAGAGGCGCACTCTAACTGGGACATTCAAGGGATTAGTTGGCTAAGCATGGGCGCCCAAGTGTGAATGGGGTGAGCTCATATAAAAGTCAACTAAACCTAAAATTCACTCATTCTCTCATTTGTGCAATAGAAGAGTGCTCTTGCTCCATCTCCATCTCCATCTTCTTCTTTTTCACCTCCTCGTGTGTGTGTGTGTGTGTGTGTATGTGAGAGAGAGAGAGAGAGGGAGAGTGTGTGTGCGATCGAGCATTACGAAGGCACGACGGCGGCGAAGCGGTTGAGCGCGGCACGACTGTAGCTTCTTCTTCACCGCGGCGAGGAATCCTCCCCGGCAGGAGCATAGAGCGGTGAGTGACACACCATTGCCCTCTTTTGAGCTTGCTAGATTAGTCTTGTTGTGTGCTTGGAGCCATTTGTGGCTCGCACACGGTGTATCGGCAAGTCCCTTGCTTCGACAGTGCGGCAAGGAGCGCACATTTTTGGCGCCGCTACCGGGGAAACGCCCTGCACTAAGCCCAAGAGGCACTTTGTGCTTCTCCTATGAGTTGTTTGTAGTAGGAAAGAAGAGGAAGAGGAAGAGGAATGAGTTGTTTTTCTGTAAGTTGTAAATTTCTGTGTTGTCTGCAAGTTCTGTGATTTCTGCATAATGTTTTGTTTTCTGTTTGCACACAGTCTTTGCACAATTAGTAGTCGTTAGCTTGTTTGCAGTGAATGAATAAGCAGGAAGGCAGTTAGCAATTTCTGTTTGCACACAGTCTGCACGCAGTTTTCTGTCAAGGTTTGGCTGCACACAGTCTTTGCACAGTAAGGTAGTGAGAGAGGAAGTAGGTGGACAGTTAGCTCACTGTCAGTAAGCAGTTAACAGATTAGTTAGTGGTTAGCAGCACTGTTAGTAAGTAGATAAGGTAGTGAGCTGTCTGTGAGCTGTGAGGTGTTGACTGGGAGGGTAGGTAGGTGACAGTGTGTGTGGCCAAGAAAGGGTCACCAAAACCGCACGCGGTCGTCGGCAAAAAAAAATAAAATAAAAAAAAATCGAAAATATTTAAGCGTGAGTGACTGGGCGGCCACACTAAACTAAAATTTTGATCGGGATCGGGATCATTTCCCCAAGCCCAAGCCCAAGCCCAGGCCCAGGCCTCAGTCCTATGATATATACTAGACTCACTCTTATATATATACCCTACTCCCTCAAGAGGGAATGAGAGCATGTGGGGCAAGTCCTCCACTCTCCTCCCTTCTCTTCCCTCTTGCACCCTTAGACTTTCTAATTCGGGCCTAGTTCCCCACTAGAAATTGACGGTTTTAGGGATTCCGAGGGCATGAAGTGACCGAACGGAGGGCTGTAAAGCATGGCACGTCCCTCTGACCGAGACGCTCATTTTGAGCTATCATACGTTCTATTCTATAGCTGGGTCAGAAAAAAAGGACCAAAAAATCAAAAAATAAGAAAACACTTGGGTTGCAAAACACCCAAAATTACTAGGTGAGCATCCTTCACAGGCCCTCACTGACACTTCTAGGGGATCCAAGTCATATGAACCTACGCTCTGGACGAGTGTTAGAGCACGAGCATATTGGTAGTGCCTCCATTTACGCGGGCACCCATTATTCCTCCACCCTAGGTTCTGGACCTTTGGCCGGGACTCAAGGTAGCGCGACCCAAGATCCTCATATCGCGTCTAGTGATTCTTCCTCTGACTACGAAGTCATGGAGGGGTATCCTACACCAAACCCTGATAGTTCAAGTCAAGACATGCATGCCATGGGCCCACGGCTCGGGTCCAGCGTGTTTAGCCGCTTAAAAGAGACCCTTAGTAGAGCTACTCGCTCTGAACATGCGGTTAATGAAATAAATGAAGGGAGTGGGGAAGTAAATTCGTCATTCATGCCTAAAATGGACCCTATGCTTCTTGAGAGTGTGCATGTGAATGTTCCATCCACTGCACCTCCTGATCCTTTAGGACTATCTCCCTCTGAGGTTTTACTACCCGATGGTAGGAGTCTTGCCGAAGTACAAGAGATCGAAAGCTATATGCAAGCAACAAGGGAGAGGGAAATTGAGAACCTACGAAGGCTAGAACAAAGTCGAGCCCTGAAAGCAAAGGCACCTATGACAACAATCATGCCAGCCGAGCAACCGAGTGCTCCCAAGGTAGCAGTCACGGAGGGGCAAGCTATGGGGAGCAATAATGCTTCCACTTCAAGGGAAACCTCCAGTACGCCAGGCCTAGATGGGATATTCCTAAACGAAAATTGGGAGTATGACCTACAAGCAGAAGCTTTAACTGATCGGTACACAGGACACACCTATCATGTGGGTTGGTTAGATGTTCTACAATCCACATCGGGTGCTACTAGCATAGATGAGCAACAACAGAAAGTCTGTGATGTCCTCCATAGGATTGTCGAGTTAGAAAGACAGAACACAGGGATCAACATGCCTTCAACAGGCCTAATGAGATTCTTGGATACGGGAAAGGCCAACCAACCAACCCTGTCACAAATGGAGACTCCCTCAGTGAGCCCCATTGATCCTCCATATGTTGTTTCTCCAGGAACCTCAGTACAATCTGAGCCCACAAGTGGCAGCTTTACCTTTCCAGATCTAGCTCATCTTTCTCTTAATGACACTACGGCCACCATGCATATCCCAATGGTGAGCATGACAAGAAGTACACCATGGAGTTCATTTGTTAACACTGCGCCGATGCCTAGTAGCACAGTGCCCCCAACTATACCTACATGTATGTATCAATCATGTGCACCTGTCGTACCTCAGCCTCATGTAGCTCCTACACCTCCGATTATTCCAAGAGCTTACAATCCACAATTGAATTATCCAAGCTCTTATACAAGTGGAGCCATGCCATTTAATAATAACATGCCATATCAGACACCCCCTATGCCTAGGGCCACGCCTGTAAACTTTGGACCACCGTCTGGTACACCACCATACGAAATTTGGGACCCAAGAGCCGCGCGTATGCCAAGGCCAAGGCCAACTCCCATCTCACATGTGGTTCCAGGAGCACATACACCCATTATACCTGCTCAAATAGGAGATTTGGCAGCATTTGCTCAAACTATCGGTCGCTCTATTGCGGAAAACATGCGTAGTGCACCTGATAGAGAGCCTAGGAGCAAGGCAGTTCAAGTAGCTAAGCTCACACAGAAATTCAGTGGAGACGGAGATGCTAGAAAGCATATGGAAGTCTTTGAACATGTGTGCGATTCCTTGGAAGAGCACAATGAGCTACATAAGTGTAAGGCTTTGAGTTTGACCCTAAGTGGAAAGGCTAGAGATTGGTATAGAACCTTAAGAGTAGAAGAGAAAACGATCTACTCTACTCTTAGGAGACTGTTCTTAAAAGAATACATACGAGAGGGAGTACTTTGGGGTGTAGCCTCTCAGCTCCAGAAAGCCCAACGAGAAGAAGGTGAATCCGTGAGAGACTTCATTAGTCGCCTAAAGAATTTGAATTCTCGATGCAATCCAAACAAGCGATTCAACAACAACTAATTGCTCGATAGATTCATTAGGGGACTACGACATGAAAGTATTTATAATGGCCTAGTCATTAGAGGTATCACTACTTGGGAAGCAGTCACCATGAATGCAATCCAATTGGAGGATAATTTAATGATTGCAGGAGAAAGAGTGTCTGCCGAGCCGAAGTCTAGTAGCTCGCAAGCATCTGGGCATGAGCCAATGAAGATAAAGCCAATCGTGAAAGAGCAAACGATATCTGAGATGACTTTGGCACATCTCACCAAGGCCATCCAAGAAAGCCTTAGGGGTAATCGTGCTCCACAAAACACCCACATGTATCCAAGAAGGGAGCAACAATGGTGCTCAATTTGCTTGGGCCCACATACTACGAGTGAATGCCCTACTTTCAGAGTAAAGTTTAACGGGACTTGTAACGCGTGTGGTAGGTATGGCCATCAAGCGAAGGATTGCCTAATGCTTAAACGCATCATGGAAAATAGACCGCCTATAGCTTGGGCAGACTCACCTCGAGTTCCTGCATTGATGCCTACCCCACCCATGGAGCAACAATTTCCATTACAGCACATGGTCCCTAGAACCCAAAATGTGGTCCAAACCACACCGTTGCCACCTCCAGTGCTAGGACCGCAACCCCCTCATCCAAGAGTTACACCTATGAACCAAATAGGTTGCGAGTCATCTAGTACTTATGTAGATGGCGAAGAGGACATAGACTCTAGTATCACCTATGGAGTCGACATGCTTGAGGAGTGTCCCATGTACTATATGGAAGACCATTGGGGACAAATCAAACCGGTATATCAAGCTATTGCGCTAGCAGCAAGAGGCCAAAACATTAATAGTTTTGCTTGGAGACCACCTCTTCAGTGCTACGAATGTGGTGGACCACATCGAGTAGCTGAGTGCCCCATTAGAATGCAAAAGAATGCTGCACTAATGCAAACAAGTCAAGGGAATGCATTGGCAATGCCAATACTCACTTGTAATCGTTGTGGCATAGATCATTTGATCGCACAGTGTCCTAACAATCCAAACGCACCGAAAATCACACCATTGAACATAATAGAGATTGTTGATGGGACACCACCAACTATATACATAGCACCAGTGAATGCACTCACACGGCCGATGCTCCAAAAGCAAAATTACATCCTCGAAGAGAGAGATGCTGCATCCATTGGCCGAGCGAGAAAGAAGAAAACACGAAGAAAGAAATCCCTTAATGCTTCTAGCTCAAAACCTAGTTCAAAGACTAACATAGGGACAAGAGAGGATCCCGTGTATATGAATGACCCTGAGGATGACTCAGATTCGATAGAGACCACGGAGACCAAAACTGTTACTACAAAGGGAAAAGCCAGTGAGGAGGATCACGAGAGGGAATTACGACGAACACCAAAAGAGTATTCAAAGTTAAACTACCCAGTTGCGAACCCCCAAGATAAGCCACGAGAGACAAAAAATGAGGATTGCAAGAGAAAGATTGGAACCTATCCAAACCCAACAGTGGAAATTGAACGAGTCCAACAACTGAGGGGTTTGGTGGAAGAAACTCAACGAACATTAGAACCTGAACCCAAACATATCCAGATGTCGACACAGTGTTTCCCACACAAGTTCAACCCACAAGAACTACAGGCCGTTAGCTATACCCAGTATCATTCGGGAAGAGAGTGAGGGTAGGACATCTGAAAGTGGACACACACCTTTCCTACTAGAGAGAATGTTTGGTGAGGGAATGCCCGACCCCCTTGAGGAAGTGGAGATTCCATCTTCACCATTCTCTTGTCGGGGTCCTACGTCCCACAAGATGCCATTAAATGTTGCCAAATTGATGGATTTCATGTCTTCAGAAGTTAGAACCACCATCATGTCCAAACTATATAAAGACCCCGAGCTAGTCTCAGCTCTTCGAGCCTTCCTCAATGGAGAATTACAGGCCGGATTACCACAGTTTGCACATATGAACAAACCTGACTCGGTAATGAATGATGAGGAACATTTAGCACCACCATCTGACCTAGCAGGACATGAATCTGTAATTGAAGTACCCGTTAACAAGTTGGGGCAATACTTTGAAGGTGATGAATCTAATGCTACTCTACCAATCACTACTAAAGGATTAACTGTAAAGGGGGTCCTTGACGGTGGTGCGGGAGTCAGCATGGTGACAAAAAGTTGTTGGGAGTCTATGGGGCGACCTCACCTTGAAGCCACAAGCGTAGTGGTAAAAATGGCTAATGGATCTATTGTTACGCCTATTGGAATGCTAAAGGATCTCATAATCAAGGTCTTGGGACACAAGGTAAGGCAAACTTTCATTGTTATGGATTTTTCCAAGCATCCTATGTCATTTGAGATGATCTTAGGACGTCCATTCATGAGGGAAGCAAAAATGGTGCATGACTGGTCCAAAAACCACGTCTACTTACAGTTCCAAGACTCTGTCATTCGAGTTGATCTTTTTAAGTGGTCGAACGCATCCTCTAGGAAATAAATTCATCATTGATAATCGATCAGACACAACAATTCACTCAGCTCCATTACATTATTGTTACACGTGTAACGAAGACACGGATATTGGGAAGAACTCTCCTTATATGGATATCCTACCCGGAATGGCTGAGTCAGACAATGTCGATTGGGTACACCTAGCGGCAACTATAGATACATGGGGAGCTAGAGGAACAACCTAGGTAACATCAGATGGGGAAGAGATACCACACATTGCACCAGTAAACATGTTAGGTGTAGCGCATGTAACATCCGATGATAAGAAAGAGGCACACCTACCTGAGAGTGAAACTGATGATTCCTCAAAGGCTTCAGGCCAATACACATCGGAAACGGAATCTCAGGAAGAAATGGATTCAGAACCTGAGGAAACATCGAGTGAGCCAAGTATAGAAACTGAACACTCAAGGTCTAGTACGACCATCTATGGTAATTTATATGAGAGTGAAGAAGATACAAGCGAAGACCTATCAAGCGAGTCGAGTTCAAACATTTACCAAAATCAAAACCTTAACAAGAAACAAAGGTCATATAAGAGACGACGATATCGAGCAAATGTGAGAGCTAGGATAAACAAGGAAAGATCTACTGCAGAATGGCTTAGCTATCTAGGGGCATGTGATGCTCATCGAAAGCTAGTAGACAATTGGGGTGAACATCTCCAGAGTGTCATGTGGTGCAGCCCGCGACCCATTGACCTCGCTCAATTGGAGGTTACAGAGCCGAAATTGAGTCGAACTATAAGAAGACGTCAAAACCGAGAGTTAGCACAACAACAAAAGGAGGCAGAACTAAAAGAAAGGTCTCCGTCAGGACAAGAGCCTGTTGACTTACATACGGCTCCTGAATATTTTAAATCTTATACCACGGGGGAGCGAAAGGTTGTGTATGCCAAAGCCCAACGAATACCTACCCATGGAAGCAGTGGAGTCTATGATGGTCCAGCGGTAGTTAAAGAGATAGAATTAGCAGAACCAGGTGAGGAGTCTAAACCAGTCTTTATTGCTCAAGACCTTACCGAAACTGAAGAGGCTGTACTTAAGGAGCTCCTCAAGGAATACAAGGATATCTTTGCTTGGACATATCATGACATGAAGGGCGTTCCACCTTCTGTGGTGCAACATACAATTCCCATGATCAACACTGCTATACCCGTCTAGCAACGACCCTATCCAATGAATCCTAAGTACGCCAAAATTGTACAAGAGGAGATTGAAAAACTTATCCAATGTGGATTCATATACCCTATTGAGCACTCAGAATGGGTTTCTCCAATAGTCATTGTGCCAAAAAAGAATGGGAAACTAAGAGTGTGCGTGGACCTCAAGAAAGTTAATGCAGCCACTAGGAGAGATCATTATCCCTTGCCATATTCAGAACATGTGCTTGAAAGAGTTGCGGGCAAGGAAGCTTATAGCTTTTTAGATGGGTACTCTGGTTACAATCAAATCACAATTGCATTAGAGGACCAAGCTAAAACTGCTTTTATCATAGAGTTTGGAGTGTTTGCATTTCGTGTTATGGCCTTTGGCTTAACAAATGCCCCTGCTACATTCCAACGATTAATAAACACTCCGTTTAAAGAATTTCTAAGGGAGTTTTGTGAAGCTTTCCTAGACGACCTTTGTGTTTATTCTTCTTGGGAGAAGCATTTGTTATATCTATGAAAAATATTTGAAAGGTGCAGATTTTATCGCATCTCATTGAACCCTTTCAAATGCCAATTTTGGGTTAAGCATGGAGTCATTCTAGGGCATATAGTGTCCAAGAACGGGATATCCATAGATGAGAGTAAGATTAAAGCCATTGCCCATTTGCCACCACCTACGAACTATAAAGGAGTTCAAAGATTTATGGGCCATGTTGGTTATTATCGAAGATTTATTTTAAACTTTGCCGAGATAGCGCGTCCATTGTACAAGCTTCGTATCGAGTTTCACTGGACGGAAGAATGTCGTCAATCTTATGAGTAAGGCCCTAACAAGTGCTCCAATCCTGCGAACACCTGATTGGAATGTACCTTTTCATGTGCATATTGATGCATCAAATTTTGCTATTGAGTGTGTTCTAACTCAACCAGGAGAACATAAATTGGACTACCCTATTAGCTTTGCAAGTCGCCAATTAAATGATGCCGAGATGAACTACACTACTACAGAGCGCGAAGGTCTAGCTATGATTTACGCAGTAAAGAAATTTCGCTATTACCTTCTTGCTACCAAGTTTGTGTTTTATGTTGATCATCAAGCATTGCTATATTTGGTAAACAAGCCGTGTTCCATAGGTCGAATTACACGATGGTTGTTAATTCTTCTTGAGTTTGACTTCACCGTTGTTGTGAGGCCTGGGAGGAAACATGTCATGGCAGATCATTTATCTCGTATCCCTAATGGCGAAGCTCCTACGGGGGTTGATGATGAATTGCCTGATACTCCTTTGTTCATTGTTGAGACAATGCCTGAATGGAGTGAAAAGATTGTTAACTTCTTAGTTAATGGTTTTCCACCCAAAGAACTGCGAAAAGATATAGCTCAAAAATTAATCAAGGAATGCGAACCCTATTGCTTACTGGCTGGAACTCTCTATAAGAGAGGAAAAGATGATGTTCTTAGACGTTGTGCCCGTGAGGATGAGTATTTATATATTCTACAAGAGGCACACATGGGCGTGGCTGGTGGTCACTTTTCAGGAAACTTGACTGCCCGAAAGATCTTACAGTCAGGCTATTGGTGGCCCACTCTGTTTAAGGATGCATCACTTTTTGCAAAGGGATGTGATGAATGCCAACGCTTCAACAAGCCACAAAGAAGGGATAGGATGCCTCTATATCCCATCAAGGTAACCCAACCATTTGAAAAGTGGGGCTTAGACTTTGTAGGACCGATTAGTCAGGCTGCACGTAACACACAATCAAGATATATCATTGTGGCTACCGACTATGTAACCAAATGGGCTGAAGCAAAAGCAACACGAAAGGCGGATGCAAAAACAACAGCTAAGTTCCTCTTTGAGAACATTATCACACGTTTTGGATGCCCCTTTGAACTTGTGAGTGACAATGGAACTCATTTTATAAATGAAGTAATAAAAGAACTCACATCAAGCTTCATGATATCTCACCACAAGTCTACACCCTATTATCCCCAAGCAAATGGCCAAGCTGAGAGTACCAACAAAACTCTCATCTCCATTTTGACAAAGACAGTTGAGGCTCATCGCACTGATTGGGACCTAAAGCTTACATCAGCTTTATGGGCTTATCGTACTGCGTATAAAGTTGCTATTAATTGCACACCGTTTAAGATGGTGTATGGCCAAGAAGCAGTTATGCCATGGGAGTTTGTCATTCCTAGTCTTCGAGTAGCTTCTCAAGAAGGTTGGGATGGTAACCCCTTAGTGGAGCGATTATATATCCTAGAAAGGCTAGATGAAGAGAGGCAATTAGCTGTGCGAAATGCTCTAGTGGAGAAGGATAGGAGAAAGAAGTGGTTTGATAGCCATTTAAAGGATAAAGACATCAAGGTTGGTGATAAAGTTCTTATGTACGGGGTACGTAATGAAAAGAAGAAATTGAAATACGCTGGTAAGGGGCCATATCGAGTGTGTGAAATTACCCCGCAAGGTACTATTCGTGTGGAGACTCTAGATGGAGTTGAAACCATTGGATTCCTTAATGGGAGTAAATTCAAAAGATATTATGATCCTCTAAGCCAGGAAGAGTTGCAAGCCATCCATCAAAAGAAGGCTGCCAAGGAACAAGTAGAGCTTAAAAAAATCCAAGCAAGAGTTGAGGCTCGAGAAGGACAACAACGTCTTAGACGCCAACGAGAGGCTAATCTGGGAATCACGCAAGCATTTTTCGAGGACACAGATGACGACTCATTAGAATCTGAGCCACCCCTACGATACCCAATTGAGCTAAATAGCCCCTATGGGAAAGTACTATACAATGCCTTATTAGATACGGGAGCTAAACACAATTTGTTATCCTATGGAGTTTGGTGTCAATTAGGGAAACCGACCCTATCCCCGAGTACGATGCAAGTCAAGGGCATTAATAAAAAGAAAACTGCTATTCTTGGAGTCCTTCAGACCCCTGTTGTCTATGACAATGGAAGCATAGTGCAGAGGTTTCTAGTCATGCCCGCAGGAGATATGGAAGGCAATGTAAACCTGGGACGCACGTGGATGTTGGCAACCAAATGCACTATTGATTGGGATACTGGTAGTGTCACGACGCGACCACCGACTCTTACCCCTATCATTCAAGCAAAGTCACCTACGTTGCAAACTCTAGCAAAGTTGAAGGATAGCCAACATTCACAAGCCAAGGTGGTTAACTCGTCTTTGCCGGCTACCCATGAATCTAGCACTTCAACACTTGTAGTTACAGCAAGCAGTAATATTGCAAGTACTCAACCTGCACGACCTAAGAGTACATATCAATGGGTCCCCAAGGCCTTACTTCCAACTACCTCAACCCTCCCATCCATTCCAAGAAAAAATTTCCTGGGAAAACCAAGAGCGCGCCCTAGGAGAGTCAAGACCAAATCACGATGGATTCCAAAACAACTATTAGAAGCCCAAGGCTACTATGATGGAAATGAACAAATTTGGGTACCTAAATGTAAAATGTGTCCTTCCCTATCGACAACAAACCCATATGAGTCAAACAGTGTAACGCTAAAGCCAATGGCAGACCGTGGGAAGGGAAAGATCACAGAATGCTACACACCTAGTCCAGAGCTAGTTTGGGCTCCAAGGCAAAACCAATTTATTCCACCTAGCTCAGGAAGGGGGGAGTTTCATCAAGCTTCTAGCTCCTCATGTAATACATCCATAGAGGTAAAAGCTTCTACACAGCCTCCATCTATAGTAGTGGACCTCCATGAAGCTACAAAAGAATCCACACCTCCCAGTGTTCAAGAATCACCTGATGAACCACTTCAAGTTCGATCCTGGGAGAGTACCTTACCACCCTTGCAACTTGACGAGGCACCTAGGGTAATAGAAAACTACTGGCAAAAATCCTCACCTATTACCAACTGGAACAATTGGTTTCAAAGGGTGACAAGCTCATTTCAAACGGTATGATCTACCCAAGGAAGGGGGGAGTGTTTGTGGAAATCCATCATTCACTTGCTTCCCTCTCAACCTTTCTCCCTGACCTTTTAATCTCCGATCTTAGGGAATGTATATATAAAGCCTTATACTCACAAAAACAAGATAAAAAAGTAAAAGAGCAAGAGCCATAACACAAATCATAAAAACAAATTATGCACAAGAACACGACCCTTGTAATATTTGCACTCTAACCATCATCTATTTGCGTGTACAGATATGGCTAGTACGCTAGAGTCATCCACTCCTGCCTTGGGTGAGAGGTACCCTCGTTACTTTTCACAAATATTTCACATGGTCTTTCCAGTGCTTGCATGTGAATGGGATTTGATAGGTACGCTAGCATGTGAGAGGAATTTTGAGGAGTTAGAATGGCTGATACGTCTCTTGACCACGTCTGATCCATACTTAGTAGAGAGCGTTTCTCCCATTGCACAAGCCTACCCTTTTGACCAAGATGACCATAGGCGTCTAGTGACCTTCTTAGTAAACATGGGCACCTATGATGAAGAAGAAAATTTACACGACTACACGGATGGCACATATGGTCTCATGGATGATGACTTTGTTTATCTCGACGACGAGGATAGGGGTTTAGCCTTAGGGTTTCCCCCCAACCTCTACAATATCCTATTCCCTTGACTCTCTAGGGGGAGTGCAAATAATTAGGTTAGGGTTCCTTATATTTTTTGTTGTGTTCAATAAGTGTTGGTACCTTTTTCCACTAATGTGCCTCCTGGAGGTATTCCTTTTGTTTTCTAGTGTGTACATGAGTGTGTTGCTATTGGTAGGATTTGGACCTTCATGGAATCTTTATCTCAACTCACTCTTCAAATCAAATGCGACCATCGACACAAACAGGTGTTTCTTGTCCATTAGCATTGCCCCTTGTCTTTTTTGCATCTATGATTGTCAGCTTTAATTGTGATTGGTAGCCTAATATTCACCGCATTTGCTTAGTATCAAATATTTAATTCAATGTAATTTTTTGTCATAATCACTTGTCTAGGTTTAAAAATCAAGCAGTCCGACAAACTAGTTTGACCAAGTTAGGTGTTAGAAATCTTCTCTTAATACCATGGGGAATGCCTTCCTAATAATTAATGGTTACTTAGGTTCTTAATCCGATTTAGGTAGCATTGTGTGAAATGTACTAGGGCTTTCTAGTGGGCTTGACCCTATTGACCTTTAGCTTAAGTATTATAAAGGGAGTTTACTAGTGTGATGAGCTGGGGAGGTGTATCAGTGTTATATGACCCCCCAAAGTTACAAAATTAAAATGCTAAAAATGAACAAACAAAAAATCAAAGTGCCACACTGTAAAATCTTAAGTTGGAAGAGAAATCTCAGCTTGATTTGGTACTTCACTCACATGTATTGCCTATGGTACTAGAGCCCTAGAGGTTCCCAATATGGGCGCTTTTACTTAAAAAGCAAAAAACCCAAGGCATACAAAATAAGCACACACATCAAAATTGAATCACTGTGAAAAGACTTTGGGGGGTCAAAGAAAAAGTAATCAGTCAGGCGATGATTTCATGAGAAATTCCTTTTATGGTAGCTTAACTACAAGGTCTTCTAGATATAGCCTCTAGTCAGCCCTCGAACATGAATACTTGGCTCTCGCGATTAAACAACTTAATTGACCACAGAAAATTAAGAAGCTTATCCATGGTATTAATATTCGATCTCTAGTGCCTTTCGACCGTCAAATTAGCGACCCCAGACTTGTTTAATTTTTTTACCTTTACATCTGTTTATGCATTTGATTACATTGCAATTTAATGTTCATTGCTGACAAATTGTTTGAAATTCTTTTACCAATCAATTTGTCTACCTAAAACTGCATATGCTTTTTAATCACTTATGAGAATGCAATTACTGTGCCAATGTTGTTTGATTTTGCACTGACTGAAGAAGGCTAAGGACATTCATCTCAAATGCTCTTCCACCTCGACGAACGAGCTTCAACTCAATAGCTTCCGAGGACGGAATCTACATCAGGAAGGGGGGCATGTTAACCCTCACGGCTCACGGACACCCCATCACCTACGACGGACGTGTATTATGTATTTAGTAGAGTCAGGTACCGGGCTTGTCGGACCAATAGGAAAAGGGTAAGAGTGATCGCCGATGAGAGGTGCACTCTAACTGGGACATTCAAGGGATTAGTTGGCTAAGCATGGGCGCCCAAGTGTGAATGGGGTGAGCTCATATAAAAGCCAACTAAACCTAAAATTCACTCATTCTCTCATTTGTGCAATAGAAGAGTGCTCTTGCTCCATCTCCATCTCCATCTCCATCTTCTTCTTTTTCACCTCCTCGTATGTGTGTGTGTATGTGTGTGTGTGAGAGAGAGAGGGAGAGTGTGTGTGCGATCGAGCATTACGAAGGCACGACGGCGGCGAAGCGGTTGAGCGTGGCATGACTGCAGCTTCTTCTTCATCGCGGCGAGGAATCCTCCACGGCAGGAGCATAGAGCGGTGAGTGACACACCATTGCCCTCTTTTGAGCTTGCTAGATTAGTCTTGTTGTGTGCTTGGAGCCATTTGTGGCTCGCACACGGTGTATCGGCAAGTCCCTTGCTTCGACAGTGCGGCAAGGAGCGCACAGAATGTAAGTTATTATCAGGCAAATGTACAGCCTATGGGGGTTTCTGAAAATGTTTTAGATCAGCCTATTACTGATGCACATGTACATGATGTACTTGATGAGGAAAGGGCTGAAAATGAGCAGGCTATAGGTATGCCAAAATGGCTGGTGCACTCTTTGCGTGACAGTAAATTGGATGCACCTTTGTTTAGTCGTACTCGTTCAGGCTCTTGCCATGCATCTTATGCATCAGATGGTTATGCTTTGGTTGTGTCTAGCTTACATGATGTTGAGGAGCCTCTGACTTTTGATGAAGCACAAAATTCAGAAAATTGGATGGCTTCCATGCAATTAGAATATGATGCACTTATAGAAAATTACACATGGACTTTATGTGATTTGCCTCCTGGCAAAAAGGCCATTGGTACGAAGTGGGTTTACAAGTTGAAACTCAAGCGAGATGGTGAGATCGATCGCCATAAGGCTCAAATTGTTGCAAAGGGTTATGCACAGCAAAAAGGCGTAGATTATGAAGAGACTTTTGCTCCCACTTGTCGTATGACTACTGTGCATTTTCTATGTGCATTGGCAGCTCATTTTGGTTGGGATGTAC
Organism: Adiantum capillus-veneris; assembly: GCF_014529385.1. NCBI lineage: Eukaryota > Viridiplantae > Streptophyta > Polypodiopsida > Polypodiales > Pteridaceae > Adiantum > Adiantum capillus-veneris. The sequence goes on along the minus strand of NC_140943.1, from coordinate 115,101,389 downwards.
ATCAATCAGACATTGTTATTGCTTTCTTGAATGGTGACATATTTGAGGAAGTTTATGTAACGCAGCCTCGCGGTTTTGTCATAAAAGGACAAGAGGACAAAGTGTGCAGATGTAAGAAGGCTTTGTATGGGTTGAAGCAATCTCCTCGTGCTTGGTATGAGAAAGCTGACACTCATTTGGTTAAACGAGGCTTTCGTAACAGTCCAACAGAAAGCACATTGTATGTAAAGCGTGAGGGTGATGTACTTCTCATTGTGGTTCTTTATGTTGATGATTTGCTGATCACTGGACCAAATGAGAGACATATTGCTGAATTTAAGGCTGATTTGAATGCTACTTTCAAGATGAATGATTTGGGGCTGTTGCATCATTATTTGGGTATACAATTTAAGCAGTGTGATGGTGGTATTGCCTTGTGTCAAAAAAAATACATAGAGACATTGCTATGTAAGTTTGGACTTGAGGATTGCAAACCTATTGCCACTCCCATGGAAACAGGTTTGAAATTGAGTCTACACGATGCTGGCGATCCTGCTAATGTCACTCTTTACCAAAGTGTTGTTGGATGCCTCATTTATGTATGCAACACGAGGCCAGATATTCAGTTTGCAGTCTCACAGGTCAGCAGATTTATACATAGCCCAGGGTCTAAGCATTGGCAGGCTGTCAAGAGGATTTTCCGCTACCTTAGTGGCACTTTACATCTTGGCTTATTTTATCCCAAGGGGGGATCATTGCCACCAAACTTACATGCTTTTTCGGACTCAAATTGGACTGGTTGTTTTGACACGCGAGTGTCCACAAGTGGTTTTTGTTTCATGCTTGGCAGTTCATGTATATCATGGTTGAGCAAGAAGCAACTTACTGTGGCCACTTCGAGTTGTGAGGCTGAGTACAGGGCAGTCTTCACAGCTATGGTTGAGTGTGTATGGCTCAGACACCTTATGGCTGATTTGGGTGTTGGACAGGAAACTGCCAACACTATCTACACTGACAGTCAGAGCGCATTGGCAGTTGCGAGGAACCCAGTTTTTCATGCTCGCACAAAGCACATTGAGGTGCATTACCACTATGTCAGGGAGAAGCTCTCAGCAGGAGAGATCAGCTTGGCTTATGTGCCAACACAGGACAACCTTGCAGATCTTTTCACAAAGGCATTGTCTCGTGAGAAGCTTGAAGCTTTCGGCAAAGCTTTGGGCTTACTCCCCTTTGTGGACTGATCCTGTCCTCAGGGCATGGCACTTCCCTCTACTCATGTGCCAGCTCTCATTCACCGCATCACTCCAGGGGGGATTTGTTACCATATACATGTGGTAGTGATGTGTGTGAACACACTAGGACCGTCGGGGCATTTTTTCCCTCTTTAGGAGTTTTTTTCCCCCGTGCATTGTATATACGCCCATCACTCTAGGGCTATCTATCTTTCCCTTGCACACTAAGTAACACACTCTCTGTTGTGTGCCTTGAGCTTCCTTCGTCTTCTCCAAGCTGTGTGTGTTTCTCTGCAACCCTAATTCCAACAAAAACATGAGACAGAACCAAACCTGAGTGTTCATAACTAGACGATTCTCTTGTGGACAACCAGATGTCAAAATAGAAGGCAATCAACTTTGTCCATGTTGCATAGAGAATCAGCCTTGTCAAAGCGTGCATGTTGTTGAGAATCCTTAGATTGCCCAACATTGTGATAGTAAATATCTGAAGGACCATAGCTATCAAAATTCATCTAATAATTGTCACTTTGTTTGATCGAAGCAACCTTTGCTTGATAAGTTGGCATGGTAAAATAATTCTGCAAGATGGAATAAGATTAAAATTTCAAACATAAATTTAATGTACTTATCGATTTTTTGTAATCTCCACCCTTGGCATCCGAATGTGTATTCCCCTTAGTATGGTTGGCTTGTACAAAATGATGCATATGTGTAGAAGCCGTGTCGCACCCTAGACCATTGTCTTGATCAACTTAAGTGCATAAACAGTTTGCCTAGGAGCCATGCCCTAGCAAAAATTCAAACCCCAAACTCGGAGATGAAGAAAGAGAGACTCTTGTTGGCTTCTTGAATTTCAAAGAGCCGGCCATGCCAAACATCTTTGTACCCTTTAGAAAGTCTAGTAATAGGCCTTGTTCTATTGAGAGTTGCCAAGTATACGTGACCTCCCTGGATAAAGAGAAATCTCCTTGAGATGTTGAAGCATTGTCGGTTGGCCTTGATTTTGCGTCAAAAGTTAACCTCTTGGAAACCTCATGCAGTATGAAATCAGACATAAAGTTAAAAACCTCATGAAAATGGGAAATAATAAACCTGATGATCATATTCAGTCGAGGTGCTCGGGGCGATGCATTGCATGGGGAGAACTTGTGCTTTTTATTGAGACCGTTTCTTACTCAAGTCTTGCTTGAATGTGGTCTTCAAACCAATCTTTGGTCTTTGCTAACAATTTATTTGGCAAGAATGTGGTGCTTATGATGATTGTCACAAGCCTTACTTGTGCCTTGAGTGCTTAAATTGCACAATTATGGAAAAACTTCCATGGAAGCATACACGTCCATTGCATGCCGTAGGTATCAAGCACATTCTCAACAAAAGTAAAAATCAACTACGTACCTCATGAAGTACTAGTGTCAATGCCTTGCCATCACAATAAGCAAATGAATCTCAATCGAGAAGAAAATTGATAAATTCTTCTCGGCCCGTTGTCCTTGGCTCGTGTTGCCCCTGGTGCCTTACCCCTGCAAGAGTGTCCTCGGCTCAGACGGGTCATCGGATGCTAGTTTTGTCGTTGCGGCCTTGTCCATAGGATGGGCCCCTTCGATTGCCCCATGGGCACCTTAAGGCGCCCAAATTTAAAAAAATGTGAACACTTTGCAACGAACAATGATTGCGGCAATAACAGAGGCAACAAGAGGGAGAGAAAAAAACTTCGTAGCAAGCCATAGAGAGATCGGGTGTCTGTGATGCAAAATCACCATCTGCATGTATGCCAGAGGTGCTACCAACAAGCTTGTAACATTGATTTACACTAGTAATTAGAGAGAGAGAGAGAGAGAGAGAGAGAGAGAGAGAGAGAGAGAGAGAGAGAGAGAGAGAGAGAGAGAGAGAGAGTGTAGACTCAAAACATGATTTGATTAATCATTAACTAGCAAGATGCATATAATGGAATCGGGTTGAGATCGAGGGTGAAAATGTGTACAAGAAACCAACTACTTATGCAGTAGCTGCTAGTGGCTATATGCACCTCTCAAGGGTCACAGGTACCTTTGCCCAAGGGTCAAGGTGCAACTCTCCAAAGGTAAAGAGTAGCTCCATAAAATGTGGAAAAGCCATGTTGATTGGGATGGTTAATTGGAATCTTGTTCAACTCATCTGCCACATATGCTAATCCATGTACCCTCACATGCTTACTTGTTTACTAGATTGCTTATTGTACAAGAGATGGTTCTCACACTAGCTATCCGTGTTAGGCCAAAGGCCACAAATCCAAAAAAGTACCCCTTGGACTTTGGACTAGACAAGTGCAACTACATAGAACTCAACTGACACGAAGACCAGACCACACAGGCTATAATGATTCTTTGAGCTATAGTGCCACAAAGGCTAAAGACGCCTCCCCTCGAACATGAGTCTCCTAGGACCAAGCTATCAACTACAAACGGAGTTGTCCACCAAGATGACTCTAGGTTGGGGCTCACCCATAATTTTCCTACAAGTTACCACTGTCACTGCCAAGTCACATGCCATTGGCTTCATATCCACCTCTTCTATGGTGCAACAGTTTTGATGTTGTTGTTGTTGCTACATGCTTTAAACTCAACAATTCTATAGGTGTCCGGGCTCGTAGTAGTTCTTAACACTTTTATTTGATGCAAGACTAAATGCAGTGCTTGAAAAAGAAAAACTAAATGCAATGCATTTTGATGGTGGTCCTCCCCTTGCAAATTGCTTTTTCTTTTCTCTCATAATGCTTGATGGAGCGGTCTTATTGCTTGGAGACTCTCCAAGGACAGTGTCTGAACCCTCACAATGGCACTCGATGATATCCTTGATGATGGATTAGTAGACATACATTGCTTTTTTCACTGTGCTTGGATGAAAAAGATTTTAAATTTGTTCTTCAAAGCTCAAAAAACTTGAAGCTTTGGTTGCTTCTGAAGTTTGAAGTGTTTTGAAATTTTGGATGCATTCTTGAAGCTTTGAAACCCTTTGAATGCTTGGTGAAGCTCTTGGAAATTTTTGGTTTCCTTGGAGTGAATTTTGCCTTTGAAAAAACTCATTTGAAGCTCTTTGTGCTATTTCTTGTAGTTCTTTTGCTCGTGGGAATCTCCTCATAGTTGTCGAGTCCCTCGCCAAAGCTGTGATTGCACGTGTGACATGTTGGGTTAAAGGCTTAAATAACCCCTTTTTGTACATTTTTATACTTTGTCTAGGTTCATATTGAACCTGGACACATTTTTTAAAGGTCACTTATAATAAAAGTGGGAAAACCCAAAACTCACTTATTGAGTTTTCCCCAAAAACGTGAGCTCTCTCTCTCTCCCTCTTCTTCTGCTAGTGCTTCCTCTCCTGCTGCTCTTCGCCTCCCCTCTCTGCACACACACTGCACTTTCTTGCGTGCTCTTTCACTTGCACACACCGTCGCGCGCTCATCAACTGGTATCAGAGCCCATTTAGGGTTTGGACCAAAACTTGCAAATGCTGATTTTCAGCCAAGAGGATCAACTTTGACACGAAGAGTTGCCGTTTCATCCCCAAGGGATCGTCCCCGGACACTAGTGGGCCCCCGGGCTTGCACTTTTGACCTAAAATAGACTGAAAACAGGTAAAAATAAGCAAATTACAGGTCATTACAGCAAAACGCAGGTATTGTAAAGCATGTATTAAGGTGTGGGTTCGCATTCCCTCGGTCCCCACTGCCCGAAAACACTGAAACTGCCAAAAACAGGTCGTCAAAACAGGTGTTTCCAAAAATTTCAGATTTGCGCAGGTTTTTTGCAAGTGTATTTCGATGTATATACAATGGGGAAAGTGCAAATCGCTCTAATTTATGCACATTGACCTCGTCTTGCCTATGTATGACCATGTGTGGGCCAATTTCATGCAAAATTGATGCAACAAATTGGGGCTTTTGCTCATACATGCTTCTAAAGGCTGTGTTTTAGCCTTATATATGTCCTGTGAGGGTAAAAAACAACCAGAATTGTTGTTTTTGGGCACAAATTAGCTCGCTGAAATTTTTTGCGCAGAAAATTCAAAACTCGATTCTTGTGCCTAAACTGACCCGTTTTGCCTCGAATTGCTCCTGTGACTATTTGGAGTTGTTGTACACACTCATGTGAGGCTGTACTTCGTTTTTGGTGCGTTTTGCCCAAAATTTCAGCAAGTTAGCTCTCCTTTTGTGCAACTATGGCGTTATCCTCCTCGGACGTGAAGAATCTCTTTGAGATCCGATGCTTCGAAGGTACATGTTTTGACCTATGGAAGGACAGAATTCAAGGAATTCTCTTCCTTAAAGACTGTGACAGGGCATTAGAGGAACACAAGCCAGAGAACATGCCTGATGATGCATGGGCCACTCTGAACAAAAAGGCCATTACTTACATAAAGATGGCCGTTTCTGATGAGATCTTGGTAGATCTCAAAGGTCTTATGACTGCTTTTAGTTTGTGGGCAAAGTTGAAGGCAACGTATGAAAATACAACGCCGGTCAATCAAGTGCATTTGATGCGAAAACTTGTTGGCATGCAATTGGATGAGTCAAAGAGCGCTGCAGAGCACTTGTCTTCATTTACAGGTACTTTGTTGCAGTTGCAGGATTCAGGCATGCCTCCCTTTGATGATAAGCTGAAAGCTATCTTCTTGCTTATTACCCTACCTGATTCTTGGGAGACATTGGTGGTTTCACTGTCTAATAACCCCAATCTGACCTTTGATGGTGTTAGGGGTTCTATTCTCAATGAGGAAATCAGGAGGAAAGCAGGTGGAGAGGGAGGTAGCTCAACCAACATCGTTAGAGGCAGGACAGAGAAGAAGAATAACTATGCACAAAGGAGTAAGAGTAAGAGCAAGGAAAGGGGAAATGCCAGCAAAGGCAAGGGTGATGTGACATGCTATCAATGTGGTAGGAAAGGTCACAAGAAGCCCGATTGCAGGTATTATAAGGCAGAGTTAGAAAGAAAGAAGAATGGCGGAGACAAAAAGAAAGAGAAGAAAGAAGTCAAGACAGATGCACAGGACAACTCTAAGGACAAGGAGAAGGCCAATGTGGCCTCTAGTGTTGTTATTGAGGAGTTGTCAGATGTAGAGGACATCCTATGTGCTACTTTGTCAGCTAATGATGCTCATGAGTTTGATGCCTCTCTCTATGTTCATACACAGGACATGCAGATCACTAAGAGTGATCTTATTGATGCTTTGTTAACTGTGAATGATGCATTGTCCCAGACTTGGATTGTTGATTCCGGTGCTTCATTTCATGTGACTCCTATCAAGGAGTGTTTCTCTACTTTTGATGCGGGCAAGCGTGGCCATGTATACCTTGGAAACAATCATGCATGTTCCATTGAGGGTATTGGCACTGTGCATCTCTCCATAGATGGCACAAATGAGCTTGTCTTGCATGATGTTCGATATGTGTCGGGAATCAAGAAGAGTCTGCTTTCTGTTGGTCATATGGATATGCATGGTTACAGCATCTTATTTGAGAGAGGGTCATGGAAAATGACTAAAGGCTCAAGGCTGATTGTAAAGGGCACAAAGAAAGGGACACTTTACTGCATGCATGGAAAGGTCGTGTTGGGCAAGTTTATTGCATTGGCTGAAATTAACTCTCACATGGAGTTGTGGCACAAGAGGCTTGGCCATATGAGCCAAAAGGTCCTTTCTAAGCTTTGTACTTTGAACAAGCTTGATGCTAAAGGCACAAAGCTTGACTTTTGTAATGAATGTCAATATGGCAAGCAATTAAAGCGTTCTTATTACTCTGGTGTCTCTTGTAAATCTTGTGCGCTTGATCTTGTACATTCTGATGTATGTAGCATGCCTACTAAATCTATGGGTGGTGCATATTATTTTGTCTCCTTTGTTGATGATCATTCTAGGAAAATTTGGGTTTATTTGCTTAAGTCTAAGGATGAAGCCTTTGCTGCGTTTAAGAGATTTCATGCATTTGTGACCACCCAAATTGGTAGAAAGCTAAAATGCTTACGTACAGACAATGGGGGGGAGTACACAAGTGCTGAATTTAACAAGTTTTGTGAAAATTTGGGCATTAAGAGGGAGCTTATTGTACCATACAGCCCCTCTTCTAATGGTGTGACTGAAAGATTCAATAGGACACTTTGTGAGAGGGTGAGATGCATCTTGTCCACATCTAATCTCTCTCATGGATTTTGGGGAGAAGCTTTGAAAACTGCAGTGCATATATGTAATCGATCCCCTCACATGTCTTTGAAAGGTGACATCCCTGAAGAGGTTTGGTCTGGCAAGCCTGCTTCATATGATCACTTACGCATTTTTGGTTGCGAAGCTTTTGTGCATGTAAGACCGGAGTTGAGGAGTAAACTAGATGCAAAGTCCATTAAAGGCCTCTTCATGGGATATGGTGAAGAAGGCGAAATGGGTTACAGGATTTGGTTACCTCAGCTCAAAAGGGTTGTGCGCAGCCGGGATGTTGTTTTTAATGAGGCAAGGCTACTTCAAAACAATTAAGCCTCAAAGCATGACCATAAAAGGGTGAAATTTCAGCATGACCAGCCACCTGTTAGGCCTATTTTTGACCCTCATCCAGTGGTATTTGAGCCAGATGTTGTTGGACAGCAAATTGAGGCTCTTGAAGGGCATTTGCAGCCAAGAAACAATGCTGAAAATGGTGCTGAAAATGATGTACAACAGCCCATTGTTGATGATTTTGTAGTGCCACCTGATGTAAACCCATTGCCGGATAATGTGGATCATTGGGTGAGGCGGTCTACTCGTCAAAGACGGCCTGCGAGTCAATATGACCCCTCTTTGCATTACATTATGTTGATAGATGAGGGAGAGCCTCTTACGTATAAAGAGGCAAAGACATGTGAGCACAACGACAAGTGGGAGCTTGCTATGCAGGAAGAGATTAAAGCTTTGCATGCTAATCATACTTGGGATTTGGTTGAATTGCCCAAAGGAAGGAAGGCTATTTCTAACAAATGGGTGTATAAAATCAAAACTGTTGATGCAAAACCCAACTATAAGGCAAGGCTTGTGGCAAAGGGATATGTTCAAACCAAGGGCATAGACTTTTAGGAAGTGTTCTCTCCTGTTGTGAAGATGACCACTTTGCGTGTATTGTTTGCCATTGTGGCTGCTCTTGATTTGGAAATGGACCAAATGGATGTACATACCGCTTTCTTGCATGGTGATGTGGAAGAAGAGCTTTACATGAAGCAACCCGAGGGTTTTCTTATCCCTGGCAAGGAACATTTGGTATGTATGCTCAATAGAAGCTTGTATGGGCTGAAACAATCATGTAGACAGTGGTATAAGAAGTTTGATCGCGTCATGCTTAAACATGGTTACAAAAGAAGCCATGCAGACCATTGTTTGTATACCAAACGTGATGAGGATGGCAGCCCTATCATTCTTGTGCTCTATGTGGATGATATGTTGATAGCTGTAAAGAAAAGCACTGTTGATGCTCTTAAAGGGCAGCTGAAATCTGCAGTTTCAATGAAAGACCTTGGGACAGCTGAACATATACTTGGAGTGCGTGTTAGAAGGCAAAGAGACCAGCGCATATTGTATTTGTCGCAAGAAAAGTACATTGACAAGGTGTTGGACAGATTTAACATGGCTGAAGCAAAGCCTCTTGGTGTGCCATTACAGCCATATGTCAAAATCTCCAAGGATGATTGTCCCAAATCAAAGGAAGAAGCCAATGACGTGCAAAGTGTGCCTTATGCTTCAACTTGTGGTTCACTTATGTATGCTATGGTTGCTACCAGGCTTGACATAGCCCATGCAGTGGGAGTTGTGAGCCGGTTTATGGCTAATCCAGGGAGGCTGCATTGGGATGCAGTGAAGTTCATTATGAGGTACTTGAAAGGGACTATAAACAAATGCCTCTGCTATCGTAAAGGACCATTGAAGTTGAAGGGATTTTGTGACTCTGACATGGCTGGTGATGTGGACACACGGAAATCCACAAGTGGCTATGTGTTTACTCTTACGGGAGGTGCTGTTTCATGGTATTCTAGATTGCAAAAGATCGTTGCATTGTCTACTACAGAGGCTGAATATATTTCAGCCACTGAGGCTTCTAAAGAAGCTATTTGGTTAGCACGTCTATGCAGTGAATTTGGTTTGCGTGCCAAGGCACCTATGCTTGGTTGTGATAGCCAGAGTGCCATATGTCTAGCAAAGAATGCCATGTTTCATGCACGCACAAAGCATATTGATGCGCAGTATCACTTCATTCGAGAAGTGCTTGAGGATGGCCTTATTACATTGGTTAAGGTCCATACATCACAAAATCCAGCAGATGCTCTCACTAAGTGCTTATCCAAAGCACAACATCAGCTATGCATACAGATGATGGGAGTCACGTAGCTTAAAGGCGCCATTTATGCCTTTAAGTGGGAGGTTGTTGGGTTAAAGGCCTAAATAACCCCTTTTTGTACATTTTTATACTTTGTCCAGGTTCAGATCGAACCTGGACACATTTTTTAAAGGTCACTTATAATAAAAGTGGGAAACCCAAAACTCACTTATTGAGTTTTCCCCAAAAACGTGAGCTCTCTCTCTCTCTCTCTCCCTCTTCTTCTGCTAGCGCTTCCTCTCCTGCTGCTCTTCGCCTCCCCTCTCTGCACACACACTGCACTTCCTCGCGTGCTCTTTCACTTGCCCACACCGCCGCACGCTCATCATGACATGCCAAGATTCTACTGGTGGGAACGATTGCCTGCTTTGAATGGCTTTAGGGCTCTTACGCCTTGCAGTGTCACATGATCACCCCCTTGGGTGGGTTTAAGAGGTTGGTTGTGGGATAGCACAACCAACCTAGCAATGCCATAGGATCGCCCCCTTGGGTGGGGTTTAAGAGGTTGGCTGTGGGATAGCACCCCTAAAGAGATTGGAGCCTTGGGGCTTTGGAGTAATTGTGGGAAAATGCCCTCCACAGGAGCAGACCTGGTGACAAGAAGCGGTCGTAATGGATTGCCTTTGACATCCGAGCATGGTCAAGCGAAAGTTGAGGCGCAGGAATGGCCGCTAGGGGACCCATATTGTCCAAAATACATGTCCCTTTTGACATTTCCACATGACTTTTCTTCATATGCGAAACACCATGTATGCCATTGGTGATTTAATGGATGTGATAAATCTTTGAACTTAGTTGTCAACTACGGTAACTACTATGTATTGTAAGATGTGGTATCACAATGTTTTGTGGTTCTTCCCACACGTTCACTAATAACCACCATGTTTGTGCACGATTGCAATGGGCCATAGGAAGCATCGATATATGATTGTGGAACCAAAGAGGTGCTACAAATGAGAAGGGGTGAATGCATGGTAGGGTGGTACAAATATTTGTGTCCATGGACACCAGCTATTGAGATACTCCTTGCACATACCACGATATATGGAAGTATAAAGAATTTGATTAAAACTTCATGAAAATAAAGCAAGAATATGGGCCCACAACATCCACATCTCTATGTCTCTCTCTCTCTCTCTCACACACACACACACACACACACACACACACACACACACACACATACACACACAGAGGTTCAAGTTCATCTCCTTCCTTGCTTGAAACATACAGAGGTTTAGCTTCATCTCCTTCCTTCCTTCTTTCCATCTCTTGAAACTCGCTCCTCTCTCTCTCTCTCTCTCTCTCTCTCTCACACACACACACACACACACACACACACACACACACACACACACACACACACACATTTTGCAAATGAATAGAATGGAGCTTGTCAAAATTAATGGGTTTGAGCATATTCTTCTTCAAGGGAAGAACCTTTGGAAGGAAACTGAGAGATTCTCTTGTAGTTGTACACCTTTCTTTAAGCTAGAAGACCATGCTTTATTGCAATGAGCACATGCTATATAGCAATATATTTTGTCATAGTATATAATATTTAACTTTACCAAATGATTTTCTCATATTAAGCTGATCACTCAATATGGAAAGATAAAAAGGGGAACAAGGTTAGTATATATATATATGTGTTTCTAGACCTATCTCAACAGGGGACCGAAAGGAGAAATGGTTGCATCTCAATTGTTAGGTAAAGGCGGTGTGCCTCATCGTGCTTTACCCGTGTCCGCCGACCAGTGTCCGGCTGCCCACATTTATCTCCTTATTCTTTATACATACAAAAAATAAGGAGCTCTCACTCACATTCTCACATGGTGCTCACACAGTGAGATTTGGGAGCTCCACCTCACATCCCGCATTCGCGCACTCACAATTGGTATTAGAGCTTTGGCTTCGCGACAGATGGAGTGCTACAGAGAAGTGAGCTTTTGGCTATGGTGAGCTTGCTTTCAGTGGAAGCTTGAGATCGGTATGCTTTTTTTGCAATCATATTTGCAGGAAGAATGCAGATTTTTCATTTCCGCAGGTCATTTTTCGAGCCCCAAAAACAGTGTTTTTTGCATAACTTTTGCATACGGAATGTGATTTATACAAGGTCAGGGTGTAACCTAGGGTTCTGGCATGCTCCGGACGCAATGGTAATGTCCATTTGAGCTGATTTTGACCTCTAAAATTTCTACAGCAGTAGCAAGTTTTTGCTGCGTTTTTGGGCCGAAAACAGTGTTTTTGGCATATCTTGCACACTCGGACTCAAATCTATATGATCAAGGGGTCTACCCTAGGGTTTGTCGATGTTCCGGATGCAATGGTGATATCAGAATTTTAAAATTCTGATCTCTAAATTTTCTGCAGCAACCTGCATTTTTTTGAGACAAAAAATTAGACAGTTAAGGGTTTGTATATTGCAAATCGTTGTGTAGATTGAGTCTGGGGATATGTACGTCACATTGTGGAGTCCATTGGGTGATGATTTAACTTGAAATTTTTGATTTGGGATGTGCTTCTTGGACTAACGCACATCGGTATGCAGTTTCTCGGCACATGGTTTTGTGCTGATGTATGCTAGATATGTGGGAACAGATGTGGAGATGTGGAGCCATCATGGCTAAGTATTTTGGATGCATGGTTGATGCTCGCAGTTGAGCACTTGTTTATGCACATCCATTGAAGCTTGTTTATGCAAATAAGTTGACAGGTTTTGTCAATATTTCGTTGAGTGGTACTCTGACTAGTGCGTGCTTGCTCTTTGTATGACTTTGTGAGGTGATTCCAGAAGACTATATTCCCGGATTTGGCTGTTTGGGAATTTTGTGTTGTCTACATTTGCGGTTTACTGTTGAGTTTTTGCTCCAATTACAAGGGAGACTCTGTCAAAATTTTGTCAAATTTGTTTGCCTATTGTAGAGGCTTGCGAGCTTAATAGTTTGCTCACTTTGTCTACTTGAGATAGTGGCTCTCAGGTGGAGGAGTTTTGTGATCTCGAGCATTGTTTGCCATTGTTTGGCATGGCCGTGAGAGGCGATTTTTGTTCACGACGAATGACATGTTGGTATTGTGGCCACAAGGGGCATATTAGGCGCCATTGCTTCAGGTGTATGAGGCAGCGGAAGAGGCAGATGCATGGTGCTACTATGAGGAAAGATGCTAGAGAGTATGCATGTGACGGGCATGTCACTTTTGAGTCTAGCTTGCCTTCAGACTACTTTGTGTCTTGGGATAGCACATTGTCTACGTGTTTTCTACTAGACGAGCATGTAGTTTTTCACGTGACGTCACGTCGTGATTTGTTTTGCTCTTTCTCTAGTGGGAGACTTGGTTGTGTGCAGTTTGTTGATGGTTCATCATATGATATAGAGGGTGTTGGAGATGTATGCATGTCTTTACCTAGCGGTGCATTGCTTACGCTACGAGATGTACGTTATGTACCAGGACTCAGTCAGAGTCTCATTTTAATGCGTCAGTTGCAGAGTAGTGGACATTGTGTACTACTTGGAGAGCGGTCATTTCAGATGCATATGGGATCACTGGTGATAGCCAGAGGTGCTACGAGCGGTCTGGTATACCCTTGCATATTTTTGACACATGAGGCGGTGTAGTCTTTGTGTATTTACAGCCATGTTTGGAGCAAGAGACGAGGCGTGTCTCTTTTGCGGATGTGCTACATGGAGAGTAGGTTGTGCATTTGTCTTGTGGTGATGTTCACGTAGACAGTGGTATCTTGGGGGATGCACAACTTTGTCAGTCATCAGTTGAGGTGACATCAATTGAGCCAGAGATCGATGCATTGTTCTATGATGCGTCTGATATGTTTGAGGGTGACATTGTCCTTCAGACATCTGTGTTTGATTGCAATGGTGCTGATTTTTCAGTTTTGCAATCATTCTCAGCAGATATGCCTTTGCCAGAGGATGCTGACATGGTGATACATAGTCAGATGGTTCTTGATGAGGATGCATATGGCACTAAGGTTGCTGACAGGGATAGGTTGGCACACATAGTGCATGTTTCATCGGCTTTTGGGTCTCTCATGTCTGACCTTTTGGTTTCGAGACCTGATCTTGCTTATGTTGTTGGTGCATTTGCAGTGGGAGTTGTCAGTCGTGCGATGACTGACATTGGCATTGTGATTGTGGAGCCATGCATGTCGTCACTCGATACCTGCATCATGAGTGTCATCGTAGCTCTAGCCCTAGTGGTATGCATGTTGCATCTACATTGGAGCATGTTTGGAGTGAGCCAGTGGGCATAGGTTGAGAGTCGTCTTCTCTCACCTCTTGTATATACTAGTTATAGGCTAGTCTTCTCGCCACTTATCAACACACAGCCTTTAGTGGGAGAATGTTAGGTAAAGGTGGTGTGCCTCACCGTGCTTTACCCGTGTCCGCCGACCAGTGTCCGGCTGTCCACATTTATCTCCTTATTCTTATACGTACAAAGAATAAGGAGCTCTCACGCACATTCTCACATGGTGCTCACACAGTGAGATTTGGGAGCTCCACCCCACATCCTGTGTCGCTCTCTCTCTCTCTCTCTCTCTCTCTCTCTCTCTCTCTCTCTCTCTCTCCCCTTTGCACTCTCTGCGTACGTGCACCGCATCTATGCACTCATATCAATAGGGGTCCAAAAGGAGACGGTCTACCAAAGAGCAATGTGCAATAAGTGCTTCTAGATTTACCTCAGCAAGGGACCAAGAGGAGAGATGGTTACATCTCAAAAAGAGGTAGTCTATCAAAGAGCAACGTGCATCTAATGGAGCTTAAAAGACCTTAAGGTTAACTTCATTAAAGACCTCCAAAAGTTAGTGTTAAAAAATCCTTATGCAAGCTAGGGCTAACCTCGAGGTGGGAATGTACCCAAGCATGAGGTGATTTTTATGCTTAAATGACTAAGGTTTTTGAAATGTTAAATTCAAAGGTAAATTCTCAAGAGGCATGAACATCCATGCTTGATTTAACAAGGCTTGAAGTATTCAATTCAAAACAAATGACTTAAGAATCATAAAAGACACATGCTTGCTTGATTTGATTAAGTCCTTGAAGCATTCCATTCAACCAAATGACTTAATAAGCACAAAAGACACATGTTCAAATGATCTTCCACATGTGGTCTTCATGATGTGTTTGAATGCTATTGGATAGGTTTTAAAGGGGTCCAATGAGAATTTAGATACATAAAAATAAATAATTAAGTTCTTTCGCTCAAAGAGGAAAAAGAGGACACATGTCCAAAAGAAATAATAAAATAATACGAGAGAGAGAGAGAGAGAGAGAGAGAGAGAGAGAGAGAGAGAGAGAGAGTGGACCAAGCATGAGAGGGGGGGGGGGGGGGGGGGGGGGATATACTCTCCCACACACATACACACACATTCTCTCATTGTGTGGAGTGCAAAATGCAAGAGCTCCATCTCCTTCTCCAAGCTTGTGGAGAAGTGGAGACCCTACACCAACACTCTTGGCTATGGAATGCAAATCTAAGCAAGAGCCATGCTTCAATGCTTAAGCTTGCCATCTTCTTCATCTTCATTACTATACTATTATGCTATTGTAAGCAAGAAGAGTGATGATAAGTGAGGAACTATTTCTTTCTCCCATGGAATGTTTCTTCTTCCTCTTCCCTACCCTCATTCCCCGCTAGCTCTCTCCACCTTCGAAGGTGTTTGAGGCCTTGGGACTGAGGCTTGGGATAGTTAATGATTTTTGCAAAATTTATGTTAAGCTCGTGATGCATGAAGATTTCCATCTTCATAGCATCACCAAGGTCACAAGGAACAAAATATTGTATTGTAACAAAGTCTCTCTTGATGGGAGAATCTATAATACAAACGCCTTTTGGAGGGGGGACCGGCTCCAAGTAAATCCGGTCCTCAACTATTTTCATGTTCTCTAATACTCTCTTTCTTGCAAAAGTATTGTTCATGCCAAGTTAAATAAGTACTATGTTTATGTTGCTACCATCAATTAAGTTCGCCCTCTCTGTTTTCAAAGTGATCTCACAAAAATGCTCACCTTAATTCTCTTAATTCCGCTATTCTCAAAGTTCATAGGCCATTCCCATACATATTTTATCATCATAATGGGTTGATAGACCATGTTCTTTATCATAATGAAATTAGAGGCATAATGCTATCTAGCTCCACATCCCAAGTATTCCATCCTTTGATGAACTATTATCTGTAGAGCTTAGTGCCTGGGTGTTATTACAATTATACGTATTTTATGAAATGTTGCATGCTTTATAGCACAAGACTTTTTGTGCTCTATACAAAGGAGAATAGCAAGGACAATGTGCTATAACACACGTTTACCATGTTGGGAGAGGCTAGATGTTATGAAGATAGTGCAAGCTATATAGAATAGTGTCTAAGATAGAAAGTGATTTTAGAGTGTATGTGCTATATAGTATAAAGAGTCTTGCTATGAAAAGAATGTTGTGTCATATAGCTCAAGGTCAAGTGCTATGAAAGAAATGTGTGCTATATAGCACAAGATGTCATAACAAAGTATAGAATGATAGGTGTCATGAAAAAGTGCTTATGTTATGCAATGTTATCATTGGTGCTATGAGAAGAATTTCTACTATATACTTGAAGACTATGTGCGATGTGAGTTTGTGTGTTATATAGCCCCATGGTAGGTGTCATGACATAGTGTATGTGCTATATAGCCATGTGCTATGAGAGTTTGGTTGTTATATAGTAAGTGGTAAGAGAGTATGTGCTATGCGTGTGATACTACATGGAGAGTATGTGTGCTACCTAGGTTGCATGATAAGTTATTCACAAAACTTTCTAAATGTGATTAATGGGCGTATTTTAAGTTTACCTATATTATACATGCTAACTTTTTTTAAATCTTCATATATTTACTTACATATCAATCGATACAGATGTCTATGTATACCTTATCGATTGATATGTATATCGATCGATATAAATACTATAAAAGTAGTTTTTGCGTTCACAATATAACTCGCCTTCAAAAAACTTGCAAGGCTAACCCTAAGCAATGCAAGGTAGAGAAAAAAGTTTTATTTTTTGAGAAAAAGCTACTACTTTTGGTTCTTTGACATTATCAAAATAAGTAGTAATTGAATGCTTGTACATATAAAAAATAGAAAAGAGCTTGAGCTCTTTCTATTTTCAATATATATAACATAGTGATAGATTATGATGAAAATTTCATCATAATTTATCTCTATTTTTGTGTAGTGTTTAGACATACCAAACTAACTTACTATGTGTCTTTATCACATAGTGATTAAAGGCATTTTTTGTACATAGAATTAAAGTTTTAGATGGTAGATTCAGAAGAAAAGTACATATGCTCTTACTTCTAAGCAAGCTTAGGATTATTTGATTGTTTAGTGCATAAAGTTTGTGGAAAAAAAAAGCTTTCTAAATTTTTTTGTATTGATCGATAAACTATCGATTGATATACATTAATATTATTCAAAAATTTGTGAGAGCTCGAGTATTCGCGAATAATACTATTTAAATGTTATATGCAATGCACTATAGTACACAACACTAGGGAAAAAGGCATGAAAAGGATGTAGGTTTTTACTCAAGAATTGTGGGTAAGGGCAAGTCCAAAAGATAAGCAGCTAGACTTGGATAATATGAGTTGTGAATAGAAATGAAAAAAATGCTTTAGTCCTACTTATAAGTTTGTTTTTTTATAGATAAAATACTTCACCAAGTTTAAGGAGGCCAACTCATAGATCTAGATAGGCCAGAAATCATTTTAGAAGCTCGAACCATGGTTTGTACGAAAGCTTAATGGTTGAAAAAAATGTTAATAATGTAGAGCTGTTGATATATGTAAAATACACAATCAATCATTTACACTTGCAATCATTGGATTTCATGGAAAATCATGAACATGCACTTGTGATATATGAAAATCAAATGTGATTGAGGACAAGTCTTAGGCCCAAAGTAATTCCTTGTTTGGAATTACACAATTGTGGCAAAGCTATGTATGTGCAAAGAAGGAGGACTCTTCTTTCCACCGGTACAATTGTCGGTGTGTACAAGTGATGGGTGGTGGATGCCTTTGGCATGTCTGGCTGGGATAAGAGGCACACGGCCTTTACCCCAACATGAAATTGACAACGAAGATAATGGTATCTACAAAAAAGGTCTTCAAACCCTTGTTGTTCTACTTATCCTACCATCTGTACATGAAATTGTGCTTCATAATGTTTTTGTGCAGTTTAATCTTCGTCAATAAATTGTTTGGAGGTAGTTGCTTAAGCGAAAAAATTTTCCACAACTCATTCTCACCTTGCTGTTTTGGACATAAGCTAAAAGTGTCTTTATTTTTTCCATCGCTTCACTTGGACATAATTGGAATTTTTTTACACGAAACTTTTTGTAATCGACCATATGCTTATTCTTTACTAGATAGAAGAATAAGGGGCTCTCTCACACATTGTGGTAAATTGATCCACCAAAAACCTGTGTTCTCTCCCTCTTTGCACACACACGGCATTCACACACTCTTCAACTACTATCAGAGCGCAAGGAGACCACGGAGAGTTCAGTAGTGTCGAGAGCTTCAAGGTGATAACTTTCTCGCTCTTGGTAGTGGAGAGATCAAGAAAACTTGGAAGCTTTGTGAGAACGCAATAAGAGCTTGTGAGCTCAGCTAAGAGTGATGTATGCTCTTGTGGAAGCTAAGAAGACAGTGTGGAAGATAGTGTGTAGGTAAAGGTGTTGCCCTTAAAATTGTGTGCGTAATGTCACTGTTTTGTAGATCATTTTTCTCTTTGTAGAATGCTGATATGAAAATTTTGTTCTCACTTCCCCTTCGTTTCAACATGGTCTACAACTTTATAGAAGGAATTTTTTGCTGATTTGTTGGTATTTAGCTCAGACTGATTGTGTGCATGAAATTTCAGGTTTTTTGTTTCAAATAGTGTGCAAGTTTCATCCACTTTTGGAAGCACCACAAGTGCTCAAAGTTGAGTGCATAAATTTTGAGTTGAAGATGAAGTTTTAGCTTGTGCAGAGCTTGAGGTTTGAGGTGTTTGATAGATTTGGGTAAAGAAGAAGCGGGTAGTTTTGACCGACGATGAATACCCATTTCTAGTCGAGGCAAATTCGTCAGCATTGGTATTATAGGTGGAGCTTCTTTCATAGGTTTTCACATGACACTTTGGTAGAGATTGTGTACTTTGGTTCATGGTCTTTGCGAATGGATTTGCATATAGTTATGGTGCATGGTTGATGCCCATTGTACATGCATTTCAGTGAGCAATTTTGAGTGGCAGTGAGCTCTCTTGAGAGCATTGTTTCCCCATCAATCAATTTTTTGGTTTGCACCTGTTCCAGTGCTTTCTCATGCGTGGTCAGTCTGTTTTATGTACACTGAGTGCGGATTGCCATTGTATGCACAGTATGGAGTTGTTTTGGCATTACCCTTTGCGATTGAGTAGTGGTTTTGGTTTATGGTTTTGAGTTCAAAGACTATAGTGGTCGAGATTATCTCCCACTTTGGCATCTTGGTACGGTTTATGATTTGAGAGTTTGCATTGAGATTTCACTCATTTTGCAAAGGTGATTCTATCCGATATTCCCTAGATTTCTCACCATAATTTTGGCTTGATTGCCATACACTCTTTTGATGTATTTATGCTCATTGGATTTAGATGGTGATTCTCTTATTTTGACAAGCATATGGTTGTTTTTGGACACAGATTGGTGTTCTTGTATACACTCTTGTAAGAGTGAGATTTATGTATGCTTGTAGTTGCTACATGTAGACGATGGTATGCACTATTCCCAATCAACAAATATTCTGATCGTGAGTCTACTACATATAGTTTACAGTTAGTCACTAGTTATAGGTTCCATGTTCTTTTGGAAATTGAGACTTGCATAAGTGTGACGATTGCAGAGCACAATGTGGTTACACCACTACAAGAGATATTATGCGTTGATGCGCTTGAGCACTATGAGTGCTGGTGAGCTCTTTTGAAAGTGCTTTCTCCTCACACGGAGCTCCTTTTTTTCTAGGTTTGGTGCACTTCTCTTTGGCATTGGTTTATGTACATTGCCCTTGTACATAGTGTAGAGCCATAGTTTCACTTATGGCAGTTGATATGTGTGACAGTTTTGAGTCCACAATGATGACTTATGTGAGATAGTGGTCTCATTCATGTCAACACTTGAGATGTTGTCATTGTGTTCTCAACCCTTAACCTAACCCCATCCTAAACCCCTTTACCTTATGCTTAAATTTAAGTGCTATGCACGCTTGACATATTTTTACCATTGATGCAGAGACAATTTTGAAACAGATTGGAGAGGTGGCTTTCTATGCTAGTGACAATGATGCCACATTTACCTCTAGTGTACCTCTTGATGTTATGATGGATAGATATGCCACTTTCTCTTGATGATTGCTAGATTCCACATCAAATCATGTTGCGAGTAGTTTAGCACTTTTGCTAATGGGAACCTTGGTCGTGTGCAACTAGCTAGCAGTGTGGTTTGCTACTAATTACAAGAGGAGCCAAGATTGGCTTGGTCTACCCTATGCATGTATCCGTGGTACGATACAACATAGTCTCAATTACATTATAGTCACCTTAGCAAACCTTAGCAAGAGATTAGAAACGTATCTTTCACTAATGAGCTCCATAGTGCTATGCATGACATGTCTGTAGACGGAGATTCATCTTGTAAGGGAAATCAAATTTGAGATGCCCATAGTAGATGCTGTGATGAAAACAATTTACCTATTCCCTATGCAAAATGAGGTGATTTATAATGCCATGCTATATGAGGCTACTTGAAATCTCTCCTACATGTCTCTCCAAACCTGACATGTCCCTAATGTGTGCTAGTTTTTGCTTGCTCTTTTCACTTGGTAGCATAATGAAGGGATTTTTTAAACTTCATGCTTTGGTGATGTCTTACCAACGATCATAGTGTTGTGAGCATACCTCTTTGAACATAATTGGTAGCATAATGAAGTGCTTTTTTTGACTTCACGCTTTGGTGATGTCTTACCAACCATTGTAGTGTTGTGAGCATACCTCTTTGAACCTACTTTGTGCACACACGTGGCTCAATAGATCTCAGATTGTCTTAGATGTCTATATGTTTAACTTAGGTGTTGCTTGAGAATACCTTGTAAAGGTGCTTTATAACCCCATGATATATAGCTGAGATGTCATTTATGATAGCACTCTACACACACCTACAAATACAAGGACCACACCTTGTGCAAGTATTTTATAACCTCATGCTATAAAGTTGAGATGCCAACTATGATAGCATCTTGCACACATGCAAAGATGCAAAATACCTTTCGTTGTTGGTGTGGCGTAACCTCATGCTATACAGACTAGATTCCAACTATGATAGCAACCTACACATTGCAAATACAAGCACTACACCTTGTTTTGTAACCGCACGCTATATAGTGGAGATTACAACTTTGATAGCACTCTAAAAACATGCAAATACACATCATACCTTGCATAGGTGTGGAATTACCTCATGCTATATAGCTCTTAGGTCAACTATAATAGCAATGTGGATACAACTCTAAAGACTTGCACGTATACTTGAGATAAATAAGAAACCCCATATTAGATGGTAGGAGATGCTCACAAGACATTCAATGTTCGAGTTTAAGAACATTAGCATAAGAAAAATAAGACAAATATTAATTTCTTTATCATAATCAAGATAAGAGATAACATTTATTTCTCGTAGATCTGCAATGGAGATTACATGGAAGTCATCAAAAATGTATTACCAAATATGAATTTTAAAATTTTTATATAATCGCCTTTGATGCAAAAACTATTGAAGATCCATAGCAAAAAATTTAGAGTCTATCCCTTTAGTTATATATATAGAACTTGTCAGAAAAAACCACCATCTTCATTGGACTCATCATACAAGCTACCTAACTAGATTGCATTCTACTTTGCAGCACGTGGAATGATGCTACTGTAAGGTTTGTGGGCTTTTTCCTAGAGTCTCCATGGAGCATGTTGCTAGTCCATTGGGCATCCTAGGTGGAAAATGGCATGTATAGCATTGCCAAAAGAAGCCTTGGTCATAGGCCACCCCCTCTGGAGCATTTCTAGAGAATAATTGTTGGCGGATCACTGTGATCGGATGATGTAGAGTAGCGAGAACTCAGACCAACATAAATATGTCAATCCGAAGACGTAGCCAACCCCACTAGTGCACAAAAACGTCAAATGCAAAGTCGTAAATAACAATGTATTGAGGAGAGAGGTGTCACGAGCATGTAAGATGAGGAATTAGCCAAAATGCCTAAGTCTTAGGTGCGGTCTAACTAACACTCAAATGGTCGTAGAGGTGTCAAATGAACTCCAAAGGACATGAAACTTGAGATTAGGGGTTGTTATGCTATAGTAAATAGGTTTCCAACGACAAAACCTGCAAAAATCACCCTCGGGTAGGTGAGAAACCGCAATTGTTGCCACCTCTTACCTTCACCAAAAATGATGAATGAGGGGTCGTTTGGCTCCTCCTAAGGCCTACTTACCTCTGTCAATGCTTGGTTTCACTTAAAGCACCATTAACAACTCAAAACAAGAAAATAACACACTAGATGACCTAGAGCTAAAATCGCTCATTCTGTCGCATGCACACACACACACACACACACACACACACACACACACACACACACACACACACACACACACACACACACACACACACACACACACACACACTCAAACACATCACGATGACCATCAACGCAATGCTAAGAGAGTAGAGAAGCAACCCAAGAAGTTTCATCAGCTACCCTTACCAATACAATGCGTAGCGAGCACACAAGCATAGGCCGTTCTTCATCACGAGCTCTGAAGTGAGTTACAATAATTGTGTCTCCAAAAATGAGGCTTTTCCACATATATCTAGGGCTAGAGATGGGGTGAGGATAATAACTATGAGATTTTACAAAAATTATGAGATGGTAGTGAATCCAATGTCATTATTTACTCATTCATGTCCGTGGATTCACCGCAAAGTAGATTATACAAAAAGATGACTCGGGAATTTACATTGCCAGTCGGGCACCAAAAAGTGATGTTGGGTAGAAAATGATATACAAGGTGAGGATGGAATAACTTGACTGCTTCTTGACAAAGTGTACATTTGAAGCTGAAAACTCGTAGCAGTTGTTGCTCAGCGTCAACACTCCCCCCTCCTGGCTTCTTCTCAACCCTGAGGAGACCTTTATTTGTGAGGCAGTGTCGTGATCTTCTTCTTTTCTAACATGTGTTGGTTGAATGCCATTGTAATTGGCTCCCACTAATCTTCTTCTGGCTAATGATAGAGGCATGAATATGGCATGTTGCACTCATGAATCATGTAAGAGACAATTTTGGCACGCAAGTCCTTGCAGAGATTGGCATGAAGATTGTGTTGTTCATCTCAAAATAGCCGGAGTAGAAGCCTTCTTCGAATGTCTTTATGACTTTCCAAAAATGAATTCCACTTTATCTATGTGGATTTTGTCTTTGTGAATGTGTTGATACGGGAAAATAGCATGTAACAAAAACTTTAGCATCATCTTGCATGCTATGTTCGGCCTACCACACACTAATTTGATTATCTGTTTGAGTGCCTGGTGTATTTATATTTAATGGAGGGAGAACTGTTGGGCTCTACAACCATTGGGTAGTACAGCCATCATGGATGAGCATGCTATAGTTGCTCAAATTCTGGCCAGGTCCTGTGTTTGATAATGGGAAAATATGTGGGGTCGACCTGCACATACACTGGCATGAACGAGTTTATTGTAATTGCTTTTTTTGTTCTCAACCATGAAGGTTGTCTTCCATTCTGGGTGTGCTGCTATAAGATCCTCAATTGCCCACTTTGACGGGTCACATTCTTGATAACTTCCCTCTGCATTTGGAAGTGGTGAGGTAGCCTTTTCTTTTCTTCAATGGTCATCCACTTGAGCAGGGCATAAGGTAGTTGGGGCTCAGGGACTTCATCTTTGAGCTCTACTAGTGTAATAATCTTCAATAGCTTGTATTTGAGCAATTTTTCCTCATAGAGGAGGTTCTTGCCCACCACTTTTTGCATTGTCTTCTAGTGCTCAGGGACCTCATCTTTGAGCTCTACTGGTGTAATAATCTTCAATAGGTCGTATTTGAACAATTGTTCCTCATAGAGGAGGTTCCTGGCCACCACTTTCTATGTTGTCTTCCAGTGCTCTTTTAGTAGACGAGCATACTGCATAGCTTGCTTCATCATATCTTGGTTGAGCTTCCTCAACAAGTTTCCTGTGATGAGAGCCGCACTCTTGAGACTTGACATGGGTGTGCTTGTTGATGCTGCAGCATTGCTCGCTCCATCGATAGTACTGCTTTTCTTCTTTGCTAGGCTCCAGAGGTGCAATTGAGGAGCATGTCTTGATGGTGAGTTGAATTGGCCTTGACTCCTTAACCGCTACAAATTTCTTATCACTTTCTTGCTTGTGCACTTGCGAGGGGTGATAGTTGTGAGTACCGACCGATGCACTATCCACTTTGCAACTATCTTCAAAATCTCTATAATTTTCTTCTTCTCTTTGCCTTCCATCTTTGCAGGAGGTAGGTCATCCGTCATTGGGTTTTCTTGCTCTTTTTGCAAACCCTCAGGTGACTAATCCCCCTAAATTACCTGTTCATTTTATTTATTCATTTATTTAATATTAGTTTTTGGTGTTTTTTGTTTTTTTTCTTTCTTCTTTTGTCTCTCTTCTCTCTCTCTCTCTCTCTCTCTCTCTCTCTCTCTCTCTCTCTCTCTCTCTCTCTCTCTCTCTCTCTCTCATCTCCTTCCATCATCGGGTTTTCTTGTGTTTCTTTTGCAAGCCCTCAAAGTTGGATTTTTGTTGTGGCGGCTGCTAAAAGCTTGATTTTTCCTTGGATCGTTTCTTGGGCCTCATCGACAATGTAGTCGGCCTTGAGCTGATCTTTGACTATTTTTGCTGGATCAAAAGGTGGCAGATTCTCGAGGGGAGGCTCCTCTTTTGTTCTTTCTCCTAGGTCATAGATTTACTTTGTGCTTCTGGTGGTGGTAATCCCATCTCTTGGCCCGTAATCTTTGTTGGCTCTCTTGTGGCTCTTCTTGTGGTGCTTGTTGCTCTTCCCTTTTCACTTCCCGTTCTACAGGGATCTTTGCAAGTTCTTTGAGAAGCGGCTCATCTATGTCTTCTAGGTGTGTGGGGATTTGAGCAACTTGTTTGATGATGATCAAGTCGCCTTTTGGTGCGTCGTTCTTGTGCTCGCTCGTTATCGATCTTTGCTTCTTCTTTTTTGATTGTAGCGTTTGCTAGTTTCTTAGCTATCTTGGCTGGTTTGACCTTTGATCTTCTTTCTTATTAGGGTTGCCAAGCTATGAGCTTGCTCTTATCTTTCTTGTTTCTTGACTCTCCATCGAGCTCGGGCGGCTTTTCCTTGTCTTTGCTTTAGCTCTTCCTTGGCCTTTGCCTTGTGCTCATCTTGTTTTTTGGCCTTTCTTTCTCTATGAGCAATCCTCTGCTTGAGTTGAGTCCTTGGCCGTCTCTCTTGTTCTGGCACTTGGAGCTCAACGACGTCTTCATCACTCTTTGTCGTTCCATTGTTTGGCTTCAAATTTTCCATTGTTTCTTTGGATCTTCTATCAAATTTTTAGGAGGGAAGTTAAAAAGGTACTTAAAAAGCTGCAATAAACTCAAAAATTGTCAAAACAAAGCCAAAAATTATCCAAAAATTACCCAAAATTAGGTAAATTCTTCTCGATGGAGAAAATAAACTTTTCGCTATAGACCAAATATATTGGCCATTATTGGTCTATTTTTGTTAAATTTTCTTGAATTTTGACCATTTAGACCTTATAATTAGAGGCAAAACTGTGAAAACTTAAATATACGAAGTATATACAAAAGTATGGGGTTACTTTTGGTCATGACATGACTTGATTCCCCTTTAAGTACTTACGTGCATTCCTTAACATTTGTTGAAAAATCAAATCGCAAGAAAACACAACAAGGTTTAAACCATTGTTAACAATGCTTGATAACATGTATAAAGCAATTTGCAATGGGTTTCAAATTGAATGCCTCCCCCCTCCCAATAAGTAGTCCTCCTAGACAAATCTTGGTCATGGAGACAGTGCATGGGCAGTCAAATGTGTGCCTAAATGCAAGGCCTTGTATTGTGGCCATATGCATGCGTTCAAAGAATATGCATGGAAGAATTATGTTGTGCAAGATGGAGGTCATAAACATGTGTGCTTATGGGAATTTGCTGACGAGGCTTCCTGTTAAACGATGTTTTGGGCATACATTCTTAGGCCATGAACATTACTTTAATGTAGACACTCAAGTCTATACCTTAATTCACATTTTTGGATATTGGGCAGTTTTTAGGAACCTGAAAGTTGTAACTACTTGTATCTTCATGGGAAGAGGAGCAACCTATGGGAATATTGTGTATGGAAGAGGATGAAGTTTTTGCGTGCTATTAGTTTCAGATTCTTTGTGTGATTGTGTTTCAACCATGATTTCCTAATGCTCCTGCTGGCAGCACCGCGTCTGGAAATTCTGGTGATAAGGGAAAAAAGAAGATGCGTTGCCATTATTGTAAAGCCAATGATCACTTGATCAAGTCGTGTCCTAAGTTGAAGGCCAAAGAGGCTAAGAAGAAAGAGGGTGGGTACACTACAAATGCTGGTTCCACTACAAATGCAGCCATTGTTGAGTCTTCTGTGAAAGGAGACCGTGTTGCTGATGTTGATACAGAATGGGCTTTTAGCGTAGAGTGCACTTACAATCCTGCTATCCATGATGCATGCTTGTCAGTTGCTGCAGATTCACATGTGTGGTATTTCAACAGTGGTGCTACAAAGCACATTACCTCACATCGTGAATTGTTTACCTCTCTCGAGTCTGTCCCTCATGGGAATTCAGTCACTTGTGCCAACAACGCCTCTTATCCAGTTCAAGGAGTTGGAAAGATTGTGCTCACTGCTGCTAATGGCAGTTCCTTCACACTTGTTGATGCACTTTATGTACATGGGATCAAGAAGAATCTCTTGTCTATATCCGCACTTGCTAGACTTGGACTTGTAGTCAAATTTGTGGATGACAGATGTACAGTTCATGATGTTAGTTTTGGTGATGAAATTGTTGCATCTGGGCTTTTGTGCCGTGGGCTGTATAAGCTCACTTTGTATGACAAGTGTGGACAAAATCTTGCAAATGCTGTTGCAGATTCAAGGGCTATTTCAGATGCAAAACTTTGGCATGCACGTTT
Source organism: Adiantum capillus-veneris (assembly GCF_014529385.1). NCBI lineage: Eukaryota > Viridiplantae > Streptophyta > Polypodiopsida > Polypodiales > Pteridaceae > Adiantum > Adiantum capillus-veneris. The sequence continues at coordinate 115,074,506 of NC_140943.1, read as the reverse complement.
TGGTCATCTGAATTTTTCAAGTTTGCTGCGTTTGCAGAAATCTGATATGGTTGCTTTTTTGCCACCTCTTTAGGAACCTGTCAAACATGTTTGTGAAGGCTGTATTTTGGGTAAGATGCAGCGTTCTAAATTTCCAAAGGATGGTTCAGTTCGGGCCACATGTAGGTTGCAGCTTGTGCAGAGTGATGTTTGTGGGCCCATGCAAACTTCGTCCTTGGGCAATTACCTGTACTTCGTGACTTTCATTGATGATTACTCCAGGCATGCATGGCTATTTCCGCTTAAAGCGAAGTCCGAAGTTTTTATGTGCTTGAAACAATTTCTGGCTATGGCTGAAAATGTCTCAAAATGTACTATGGGCACCCTCCGTTCCGATCGAGGGGGGGAGTATATGTCTCATGAATTCAATGCATTTCTGGCTAGTCGTGGGATAAAACACCAATGTATAGTGCCTTATACACCTTAGCAAAATGGTGTTGCTGAGAGGAAAAACAGGTCACTGACGGAAATGGCACGATGTATGGTCAAAAGTCAAGCTTTGCCGCATTCTTTTTGGCTTGAGGCCATCACATGTGCCACTTATGTACTTAACAGGTGTCCTACGAAAGCTTTGCTGTCTATTACTCCATATGAAGCATGGCATGATAGAAAGCCTTCTATTGCGCACATGCATGTTTTTGGCTGTTTGGCATATGCTTTGGTGCCACAAGCGCAACGCAAAAAATTGGATGATCAGGCTGTCAAATGTATTTTTGTTGGTTATAGTGCTGAAAGCAAAGGTTACAGGTTGCATCATCCGCAAGCAAAACGTATTCTGGTTTCTCGGGATGTAGTGTTTGTGGAAGATTCTGTTCGGCCCTTGCTGTCAGGTACTAGAGACAATAATGTAAGCTCAGAGGACATTTATGACACTTTGTTGCCTCTTTTCAGTGGTGGAAATACGAATGTAAGTTCCAATGAGGCAAATGTATAGCCTATGGGGGTTTCTGAAAATGTTTTAGATCTGATGCAGATGTACATGATGTACTTGATGAGGAAAGGGCTGAAAATGAGTAGGCTAGAGGTATGCCAAAATGGCTGGTGCACACTTTGCGTGACAGTAAATTGGATGCACCTTTGTCTAGTCGTACTCGTTCAGGCTCTCGCCATGCATCTTATGCTTCAGATTGTTATGCTTTGGCTGTGTCTACCTTACATGATGTTGAGGAGCCTCTGACTTTTGATGAAGCACAGAATTCAAAAAATTGGATGGCTGCCATGCAATCAGAATATGATGCACTTATACAGAATGACACATGGACTTTATGTGATTTGCCTCTTGGCATTGGTACGAAGTGGGTTTACAAGTTGAAACGCAAACCGGATGGTGAGATCGATCGCCATAAGGCTTGACTTGTTGCAAAGGGTTATGCACAGCAAAAAGGCATGGATTATGAAGAGACTTTTGCTCCCACTTGTCGTATGACTACTATACGTTTTCTATGTGCATTGGCAGCTCATTTTGGTTGGGATGTACATCAATCAGACATTGTTACTGCTTTCTTGAATGGTGACATATTTGAGGAAGTTTATGTAACGCAGCCTCGCGGTTTTGTCATAAAAGGACAAGAGGACAAAGTGTGCAGATGTAAGAAGGCTTTGTATGGGTTGAAGCAATCTCCTCGTGCTTGGTATGAGAAAGCTGACACTCATTTGGTGAAACAAGGCTTTTGTAACAGTCCAACAGAAAGCACATTGTATGTAAAGCATGAGGGTGATGTACTTCTCATTGTGGTTCTTTAAGTTGATGATTTGCTGATCACTGGACCAAATGAGAGACACATTGCTGAATTTAAGGCTGATTTGAAGGCTACTTTCAAGATGAAAGATTTGGGGCTGTTGCATCATTACTTGGGTATACAATTTAAGCAGTGTGATGGTGGTATTGCCTTGTGTCAGAAAAGTTACATAGAGACATTGCTATGTAAGTTTGGACTTGAGGATTGCAAACCTATTGCCACTCCCATGGAAACAGGTTTGAAGTTGAGTCTACACGATGCTGGCGATCCTGCTGATGTCACTCTTTACCAAACTATTGTTGGCTGCCTCATTTATGTATGCAACACGAGGCCGGATATTCAGTTTGCAGTCTCACAGGTCAGTAGATTTATGCATAGCCCAGGGTCTAAGCATTGGCAGGCTGTCAAGAGAATTTTCCGCTACCTTAGTGGCACTTTACATCTTGGCTTGTTTTATCCCAAGGGGGGATCATTGCCGCCAGACTTACATGGTTTTTCGGACTCAGATTGGGTTGGTTGTTTTGACACGCGAGTGTCCACAAGTGGTTTTTGTTTCATGCTTGGCAGTTCATGTATATCATGGTTGAGCAAGAAGCAACCTACTGTGGCCCCTTCGAGTTGTGAGGCTGAGTACAAGGCAGTCTTCACAGCTACGGTTGAGTGTGTATGGCTCAGACGCCTTATGACTGATTTGGGTGTTGGACAGGACACTGCCAACACTATCTACACTGACAGCCATAGCGCATTGGCAGTTGCGAGGAACCCAGTTTTTCATGCTCGCACAAAGCACATTGAGGTGCATTACCACTATGTTAGGGAGAGGCTCTCAGCAGGAGAGATCAGCTTGGCTTATGTGCCAACACAGGACAACCTTGCAGATCTTTTCACAAAGGCATTGTCTTGTGAGAAGCTTGAAGCTTTCCGCAAAGGTTTGGGCTTACTCCCCTTTATGGACTGATCCATTCCTCAGGGCATGGCACTTCCCTTTACTCATGTGCTAGCTCTCGTTCACCGCATCACTCCAGGGGGGATTTGTTACCATATACATGTGGTAGTGATGTGTGTGAACACACTAGGACGGCCGGGGCATTTTTTCCCTCTTTAGGAGGTTTTTTCCCCGAAGCATTGTATATACGCCCATCACTCTAGGGCTATCTATCTTTCCATTGCACACTAAGTAACACACTCTCTATTGTGTGCCTTGAGCTTCCTTCGTCTTCTCCAAGCTGTGTGTGTTTCTCTGCAACCCTAATTCCAACAGCAATAGCACTTGGCGATCCTATGATGTGGTTTCATGTCTTGAGCACGATTAGGAGCGAGCCTAGAAGGGACACAAGCAAGTTATGATGGTAGAGCCATGATGATGATGTGGAAGGAGCACAAAGGATGGTTGAAATTAGAGTTTCAAGAGTTTGAAATGGTTTTCGTGCACTTTCAGGTGTTTGTAAGTTCTTGACACTTTCTGTGCACTTTCAATTGCTCTTCAGTTCAAGAAATTGGAGTTTGCTATTGTAGGCAGTTTTTGTTTCATGAAAGTATACAAGTTATGCAGTACACAACTTTATGCAGTTTTCTTAAGGTTATTTTAGTATGCGGCCATTGTTGTTCACTATCGCTTTGATATTTATTTATGGTGGTAAAGAAGAAAGAGAAGAAGAAGAAGAAGTGCTCTTTTTGTCAAAAACATCGGCACTATGCAAAGCGATGTCCTTACATGTGTATGCCTTGTCGAAAGGAGGAGGTTTGTGGCAAGTATTGCATGCAAAGTTGTCCAAAGAGTTGTATCAGATTATGCAAATTTTTCAGGATGCATCATGTCATTAGGACATGTGCGATGATCAAGAGGATCAGATTGGTTTTCTCATGTTCTTGATGATGCACACAAGTGGCATAATAGCCATGTTGGTAAGAAGAGGAAGTCATGCTCTATGGCTCGGCAAATATCAAGGTTGCAAGAAGTGTGTGAATGTATTTCAGAGCAGTATGAAGATGAGTTTGATGATTAACTCAATGATGATGATTCTCAATGGTGTTTTCAACAACCTGTTATTGGTTCCAACATAAAACATCCTCAAGTTGTCAATTTTCAACTACCAATAGGTTTTTTAGACACCTACAATTTCAAAACCTGAATTTTCAAAGTCTGAATTTGATTTTTTAGCACCTAAGGTTTTTCAACATGATTTGATGTTCTTGATGAATATGAGATCAAAGTTTAGATATATACAGATTATTGAAGAGAAGAAGTTGGTTCAAGAAGGAGATATTGTTCAAAGCAAGGGAGATGGAGTGGAAAAAGATGATGGAAGAAGAAAGAGGAAGCTAGGAGCAGCTCATGAGCCAAAGGGAGACACTCAAACCTCAAAAGGAGCCAAGAGGATTGCCTGCTATCCCCAAACCTCACAGCAAAGACACTCACCTCTTTGCCGGAAGAGAATGAAAGTTACCCGAATGAAGAATTGGTGATTGAGAAGAAGGGAATGCAAGTGGGGGTGAGCCAGAGAAGCCACCAATATTGCATACAAACCCATATACCAACATTGGACATCAATCTTGAAGAGGTTGAAATTCAGGGAGACGTTAGATTACAGTGTATTGAAGTGGATGATATGATGAATCAGTTTTTGATGTATCTTGATGAGGAGTATCTAGCAAGTGACACTCAGAAAGGTGTTTGTGTTGACGTAGAAGTGTTTTTTGGAGTCTTGAAGACTGAAAATGACTTTCCAAGAGTGGATATGAGTTATTCAAGTTGTGAAGACAATGATCTTGAATTTCAGGTCCCTGAACTACAACTTTTGATGTCAAAGGTTCCTGATTTACAAAGTTCCATAAGGGAGGTCTCGAATCCTTACATTACTGATTTGCAAATAGTTACGTACTTGAATTTGATGAATTTAAAAGTCTTGTTGTTTCTCAAGCGAGGATGATCGACAATCTCTCATTAGGGTTGGAGAATGATGGTTATTCAAATACGGTTGCGGCAAATGAAGCGATTTTCAAAATCAATCACCTTTAAGAAGAGAAGGCATCATTGATGGCGAAGTTTTCTCAGGTTCAAGCTGAAGATAATTTGCAACTTTCTTATTGTTGTGAAGTTAATAATGCTCTTAAGCAAGTTGTTTTGGACAAAAATAATCAAATTGAGGATTTGAATTTTCAACTTACTCAAATCATGAATATGGATTCTTATTCAAACCTTGATGTTATGGAAGGTGTCTTGAATGATGATGTGTGATGAGTGATCTTCATGGTGTTGGTGCTTTTGAGAATTCAGTCATGGAGATAGGAAGTGCATAGTTTTCTAAGGAAGTTCAATTTCTTGATGATATTCTTGATGATGTGTACTAAGTTCCTAATGTCAATGGTTTTGTTGATGCCAAGGAGATGGTTTTGGCTGATAGTTATGCAAGTCTTTTGCAAGTTCTTGATGATGGTGAAGTGGGTTTTCCTAAAGATGGTTCTACATTTCTATGTGATGTTGTCGATGGAGGAGATGATGTTGATATTCTTATATCTCATTGGTTTTATGTCTTCATTCTTGATGACATAAGGGAAGAAATTCAGGACACAAGTGAAAACTTTTTAGTTTCAAGAAGATATCAATGATTGGACTGTTTTGCGGCTGGAAAGTAGATTTCTTTCTATTTTTGAGGAGAAATTTGAGCAAGCCAGCTTGGTGGTGTTTTTATGCGTGAAGAAGATTTCAACTTGTTATTTTCACGCCTTGAATCATATCAATTTGATGAAGAAGCAAATCAATTTTGGTGTTTCTTGAATCAAAAATTTTAAGATAATCAAATGTTATGGCATACTGAGTTTAATTCAGGTTTTGAAGTGTTTCATCTACATGCAAAGATGTTGGAGACGCTCAAGAGGAAGTGTTTAACACTAGGTTGGTAACCTAATAGGACATAAAAGTGTCCTTTCAAGGTTTTGAAAAAACCTCCAAAACCATAGTAGATCCACTCATTTTGTAAAACCCTTTCATGAGGTTATAGTTCAAGGCCTACTACACATGGAAAAAATAAGAAACTCGTAAAATTCTCATCTTTTGGTCACACCAAGCCTCCAAAGTTGATGGACCAGTGCATTTTCATCAAAACAGTCATTTCTTACGTTTTGTTGCATAAAAATAAGATTAGGGATTTTTGGTGGGACTTGAGATAAATCCCTAGTTAACTTCAATGGGTTGGTGATCAGAACATATGATTGCTTATCACTCACTATTTTTTGTTTTGCCAAAATAAATAAGTACAAAAAAGTTGAGTTTTTACCATTATGCAGACCTATCATCAAAGTTTCTATAGCCACGCTCAATACAAATAATATATGCATGTTTTATTAGTTCCCTATTGTTCTTTATGTTCATAAGGATCCATGGAGCATGTCAAAAGAATAATACATCTCTTACCAAGGGGAATCTTGGGGACAAAGATGAAGTGCTAAATACAGCAAAAATGAAAAAACTGGGTTCAACATTATGAGTTGTAGAATCCCATAGAAACTATTCAATATCTAGCCAAATTTGATCCTTATGCTAGATATGGTTACTACCTACAAAATACATGTAGTTGTCACAAGAAACTAACAATATTGAAAAAGCTATACTTGATATACTAGAATGTTTCGTTTTCTTCTATAATCGAAAAAATCAACCATCGTTGTGTACTATGCAAAATAGGGTATTAGGTGCCCCAAACTCAAGGAATATTAGCTTTATGTTACAATATGTGACATAGAAAATAAAAAATGCATTTGGATATCATGAAATCCACCAAAAAAATCATAGAAGGGCTAAAATTGGCTAAAAAACAGGATTTAACAATTTTTTGTAATTTGGTCATAACTCACAACTTTAATATTTATTTCTCCCTAGAAGCATCAGGACATGTTGAGGACTACTAAAGATAGTTCTCTAGCATTATACACCTCACAAAAATGAAGTCTAGAGTGGTATAGTTGCAAAAAGTTGAAAAAAGCCAAAAACAACACCCGTTTTTTCACACAGTTTAGGTTGTGAAATGTTATGCAAGGACAAGGTTAAAGATGGAATTGATATTCCAAAAAAATGTCGAGTTTTTTTCAGCTCACGAGACAACTTTCTAGATAGATAGCACCTCAAAATTCATTTTGAAACTCTTGACATAATTCAAGGAAAATGGTCACTTAACAAGACATAAAAGTGTCACAGGACATAAAAGTGTCCCATTACCAACCTAGTGTTAATGGTTTGAAATTTTGCATCCTATCTTGAATATTTCTTCAGTCTTTTAGAGAAACCTGAACCTGAACCTCAACCTGAACCTAAATTTGAACCTAAACCTAAAATGGAAACTGAATTTGTACTTGAATGTGCAAACGGGCCTGAAGACCTGACATGAGTTGAAGAAGAGGGGAATTTTTTTATTTGTAAAATGGATTTGAAGCCGGATGCAAGAAGCAAAGATCAATTTGGTTTTTTCTTTCCCTGACATGAGTGAAGAAGATCAAGGAAAGATTGTTTTTGAGGATGTGGAGTCCAGAGTTGATTCTATTTTTCTTCCACAAGTGTTGGAGATGTTGAAGAAGCAATGTTTTGATGGTTTGCAAGGTGTTTTTTCGTATTGAATCGTTCATAATTCATATTGAATTGAAATTTGATTTATCTAAAAGGTTATTTACAACAAATTGGTGGCTAACATTGAGTGTGGAGATGCTTTTGAATTATGCAATGATGGTTACCGAGCTCAAAGTTGCAGATGCTCCAAATGGTGAAGTATATGAAGTGGATAAACCTCAACTTTACATGAATTTTTTAGATTTCTTGAATTTTAAGCGTGCAAATCAGATTTTGCAAATGGGAACTGTTGATTTTGATGATTCAATTTTTTCAGTCTCATATTGTTTAGATCAGATTTTGCAAAATGATGATTAGGAGATGAGGGTTTTTAATCTGATTTTGCAAAATGCATGTGGAGTCCAAAGGGATTTGATTTTTGGATGTTTCTCTTGCTAAAGTTGCATTTTTTGATGAGCGAGATGACTGAATTGCAAAGAGAGGACTATTTGAGTTCACTTTGCAGAGAATGATGGATATCGAAGAGGAGATGTTTGTGGAGCATTTGGATCAGTTTTTCTATGGTTCTTGGAATCAATTTGTTTTCTTGAGAAGATGTTTTGGAGATATTTTTGATGAATTTCAGATTTGCAAAGAGATACAGTTTGCAGGAATGTAGTTTTCAGTAGTGCAGAATTCAGGAGTGCAAATTTCAAGGATGCAAAGAATCGTGAACCTAAATTTGTCTTTTTTTTTAAATTTTTGGTATTGTAAAATCTTGATCATAGAACATTGATTCTACAAGTTTGTTTTGTATGAGCTCTCATGCATGATGATTTACTTGATGGGTTCCCAGTTTTGGCATGTTGCCAAGAAATGGTGCATTTGTAAATCACTCTTGATGGTGAGGTGGTGCACAAATTGGGATGTCAATGTAATCCTTTGGAGGGACAATGGGTGGTGTTTAGTGATTATGTAGTGTGTAGTTTGTGAATCTTGGATTAAGTTCTAGGCACTTCACTTTGCACTCTATATAGTTATTAGCACTGAGTGTTTTTGAACAAGGGACTTGTGGGTATCAAGTCAAAAGTTTTTTCTAGGAAAAACTTTTCACCGTTGCATTGTGTCAGGTGTTAACGGTGTTTTGGGCATACCTTCTTAGGCTATGGACATTACTTTAATGTAGACACTCAAGTCTATACCTTAATTTCCGTTTTTGGATATTGGACAGTTTTCAAGAACCTGAAAGTTGTAACTACTCGTATCTTCATGGGAAGAGGAGCAACCTATGGGAATCTCGTGTATGGAAGAGGATGAAGGTTTTGTGTGCTATCAGTTTAGATTCTCTGTGTGATTGCGTTTTAGTCATGATTTAGTAATGCAGGTTACTCATTGTTTCCTGATTTCTGTTTGTGTATGAAAATGCCATGATATAAAGGATTTTGTGAATGAATCTTGTGTAAGAGGTCTCTTGTTGTCTTTCTCGAGTGTTGGGATGAGAGGAAATAACACTTCCTATGCTAAGCATTGTGATGGCCGATTCAGCGACCGTTCATCGTGTAATTTCCTTTGTAACAATTGGGCTCTTTCCTTGATGGATAATTGAAAGAATTCTTGTGATTGGTCCCTAGGTGAGTTGACATTTTTCTTGGGAATCCATACTTGCTTTAATGCTAGTTTCCTTGGCTTTGGATTGGATGATTTTGGTTGAAGCATGGTCTTTGGTATCCATATGTACTTCTGTTGGGATTGAGCTTGAGCCACTTGTTTTGGTACCCTTTCACGCTATGAGCTGACTATCTTGAATGGTTCTTTTGCCTTGGTCTTTGTGTTGGCGCTTAAATTCTACCAGTTGTGGTCTCCTGGGGACCCAGATATATTCATTTCCACTTTGCACCTTGACTAGATATTTTGGCAACCGTCTGTCATATGTCTTAGGCTTTTGAGTCAATATCGGTGTCTCTTTGGTGCCCTTGGGAATCTAGATTGGTAAACCTTTGGTTTGGGTGAGAACACTTTTTCCTTCTTGATCCATACTTTAGATGAGCTTGGTCAATATTTTGGTAGCCATACATGTCTACTTGATGGCCTTGTTCCTTTTGTTTGTTAGGAGTTGTGGTCTTGGGGATGTGAAACAGTTTCCTTGGTCATTTTTGGTACCCTCTTTGTGGTTTCTTGTGTCATGGGTTGTTTCCCGTTATCTTGTGTGTTGGTATCATTTGTGGTTGTCGGTTTGCTGATGTGGTGCTTGATTGTCTTCGACCACATAGAATTTGTGAGGGCAGACCTCATCCTTGATCTGAATGGGAAGTATGGCAATACCTACTGCTTTGGACTTATGCCCTATATAACTCTTGACATCTTGGCTGGTAGCCTGAAGATCCTTATGGGCAAGTTGCTTGTGTAGACTTTGTGAGATGATATTTCGCTTGAGCTCCTGAGTCCATAAGTGCTTTTGCTGCTACTTGGTTATTGCCAACATGTAATTGGATTATTGGGTTTCTTTTGTCCTCTTCCAATTCATCCAATGTGATTTGATTAATTTGCAAAGGGACCGCTTGAAGATGTTCTTGTCTTTGAAGCCGTCTTCTAGCAATCCGTTCATGTGCTTCATCTTGGGCTTCCTCGACAATTCTGGCCTTTTCTTTGGTCCTTTGCTTCTCTTGATGGATCTTTTGCAACATGTCCAAGGTTAATGGCATATGATATTTCTTAATCTTGCATTCACTAAGCCAGTTAGGCATCTTTTCTCCCTCTAATGTAGCAAGTTTGATGGCTCCACTTGGTGATAGATCTTTAATCACAAATGTGTCCATCCCTCGTCTTTTTAATTTCTTAGAATGTTGTCTGAGGGTATACACCAAGAAGTAGTCCCCTATTTTGAAATGCTTCATTTCCACATGCTTATCGAAGAACTCTTGCTGTTGGATCTCTTTCTCTAGACTGGCCTTGATCATGTAGTATGGTACCACATCATAACCGTCTTCATCACAAAATTTTGTAGTGGGACCGTCTTCAACAACACACACATCCAAGGTTTCTAGAACGTGTTCCCATTCCAAAGGCTCTAGTGCCTCTTTAGTAAAGGGTTTTGAGATATAGTCTTTGTCTTGTAAAGCCCTTTCTAGGATTCATTCTTCCTGTTTCAAGCTACCACAATCTGAAGCTTCGCACCTTGATAGTTGTTTGGACTGACCTAAGCATGTTGGAAGTTCAGATCCCACAAAGGTAGCTGAATCAAACTCTTCAACATGAGTTCTCATCACATCCTTGTAACTATGGTCTTTTAAGTTTATCCTAGTCACGGTTTCCATGTTCCTCGGGTAAATATGGTCATACCCCTAATCTTGGACCATTTTTAATTGTCTCATGAATGATCTCCCTAGTATGATGTCATAGTTGGCAAATGTATGCTCATATTCCATTCTGCAAGAAGTGACAACAATTTTCTCTAGAAGTCCTAGGGGTTTCTCCATATAACCATCTGCAAGTTGTAGTTTCATTCTTGTTGCTCTTAAAACAGGTCTTCCCCATTTTTTCCATGTTTGTTTTGTAGCAATGGCTACCCCAACCCCACTGTCAAGAATTGCCATGGTGGTGACACCTTGAAATTCCACAGGAAGAGTCGTGTTGCCATCTTCTCCTTCACAATATTCTTTGGCTTTGTTCAATGGTATCGGTATGGTAGTAAGGTGAGGCTTTTTGAGTTCTCGGATTTCTTATTGAATTTGTGTTGAAGGGTCCTTCACACCAACCTTTTCCAGACAACTTCCTACCATCATCCACATGTTTGGTCATATTCATAACAATTCAACTAACATTATTGTGCATGTCACTTGCGTTGAAAAAATATCTATCAACCCCTTAGAGTCAATGAATTTCTTGGAAGTGAGTCTCTGAGATGGGACTGTAACTACATCTCACTTGGCTTCATGTTCTCCCATATAGGATGGTAGTGTTCTTAGCGAATGGGGTTGGATGTGCATAGATTGAATAAATCCTTGGTCTCTGCACTACTAGATTTATTTGAGATCTAGCCTCAAATTACTCTATCGGTGGAAGAAACAATCCCCTCCTATCACTGGTCTGATTTACGTGTTTGCTTAGCTCACTAACTTGATTGGCCTCTCTGACCTATTTCCACAGTTCGTCAAGACCATCTATTTCTTTATTCTCCTCTAATATGCCTGGGTGGAAGCCATCAGAAGACTGATTCGTGGTATTCATCACTATCTTTAGCCCTTGTGCTAGTGTTTTGGTTTCTGGTTCATGCTTTTGGCTAGGATTTGGCTCTATTTGTTCCTTGTTTGGTGGGATTATTGGCACTGCTGGGACAATTATCACTTCTTTTGTTTTCCCAACTAGGCTGTTTGAATCATTTTCTGCCACATTTCAGGCCTTTGCTTCTCTAGTTCCACGTGTGGATATGTCATCCATCTTTGTTCTTGAGTTTGGTTGTTTTTGAGTCGTGCATCATAGGCCTTGAGGAGGGTGTCTAATGGTTTTTTGACCTTTTCTACCAAAACGGATCCTCCTAAACCAACGCTCTTGGGTTCCTCAACTATGTCTGGCACTGGTACTACCTTAGTGCTTTTCTCGTCTCTACCCTCGGTTTTTCTTTCATTCGGTTTAGTTATTCAGCTAAGGAAGTTTGTTCACATTCCTTTCTAGCTTTCATCCTAGCCTTCCTAGCTTTCCATGTCCTTCTCTGAATCTTATGTTTTCAATGCTAGTTGTGTCTTTTTTTGGTTCATCTAAGATAGGTTCGTTTATCATTTTTTGAGCCTGTGCTCTTATGATCACCTGGATTAGTATCACATTTTTGCTTTCTAGTCCACTACTAGATGGCATTGACTCTTGTATATTCAATGTTGCTTTTGCTCGTTTTTTAGGTTTTTTGGGAATTCAAAGATCAAATAAGTGATCCCACAATCAGAACAATATGCATTCACTCTTATGATCTCCGTATGAGGACAGCCTTTCATCATGTGGTCACCACCACACTTATAACAAGGTCCTTTAGGTTGTTGAGGTGCTCCTTGATCAACTCTCTACTGATAAGCAAGTCTTGATCCTGCTAATCCTCCATTAGCTAAGCAAGCCTTGATCCCGTGAATCCTCCATTAGCTATAAATAGCAATGTATGCTAATCCAAATTGTATCTACCTTCTCCAGAAGCGTGTGCAGCTGTCGAAGGTCCAACAAATCCATGCTCCATGGTTTTGGTGCTTTCAATTATTCAAGTGAGTAATATCCCATACTCGTCATATATACACTTGGCTCCTCATAATATGCAATGATTGGCACAAGTGCATGTTAATTCATTAAAAAAAAGAGGGGTCAATCTATTCATGCCAACATTTTAACAGAGGGGTTTTTTAAGTACTCTATGAATGCACATTATATAGAGGGGTTCTTCATAGTGGAACACCCCAAGTATAAATAGGGCTAAAGTTGCATAGCTAGTGAAACACCTATAGGTGTAGTTGTATTTGCTAGTGAAATATCTATATACCTGGCAATAAACCAATCATAGCTATCTTAAAGTTGGCTAGATGAAAGTCAGTATCTAGCAACAACTTGAGCTATATAATTTAAATTCTAGGTATAGGCTATCTTGCATGTATCTTATCACATAAGGTCACTTAAATAGCTAGAATTGAAACTCAAGATCACTATATAGTTGACACACTATGATCAAACAAGCTATCAAATTAATGCTACTTGTTGCAAGTTAGGTATCAATGTCATGTATGTAACTTGTCATCTAGATAGCTAGTCTGGTCCAATATATAGCTAAAGTTTAAATTATCTACATATTAATGTGTACCTAGCTAATGGGATGACTATGTGGCTCGAGACAATGCTATGTTAGGTGACAGGCTATGGCCAATAAGAAGGAGATATCTTCATTAAAAAATAGCTATTATTTATGGTCTTTCGTTGAGTCTTGGTGAAGCCTCTGACATGGACTACCTAATGCACAACACAAAATAAGAAGAGAGAATTTACCATCGGTGCATACCTCTGCCCTCAGGACATCCTCTGCAAGCTTGTTAAGGTCCTTTGCAGAGTCTTGCTACTATGACTATTTGAGCTTGTCTAACATGCATTGTCAATCAGACTCCTCATTCAATGTCTTGATCTCTTATTTAATTCAAGAGATTAATGGGTTCTTGTTGCCTTATGGAGAGATCAAGCAACGTCTTCAACACCCAACATTGCATCCTCACCTACCTTTTTGGCTAAGATAACCCTAGTTTGGCTTCTTCTTATCATGCAATCCACCTCTAAAAAACGCAATGGGTCAAAGAGTCATTTGGAGAAAAAACATCCTCAAGTCTCCTTGGCTCTTCAACTTTCAGCCACATTGATGCACCACCCCTTATCATCGTCTCCACCCACCTCTTGCATTTTTTCTCCAAGTTATGGTGTTCTTCATTGCTCAGACCACATGCTCTATGAAAGGGGCACATACAACCATGCAGTCTTCTTTCTTTGCTAGTTTTTTTTGTGGTAGCACAATGTTCTAATACAAACCCTTTTGCAAAAAATTGGGTGACCTCGTAGAAGACTATGCCTTCTCCAATTCTTATGAACAATCAACTCAACAAAGTTTTGTTTAACAAGATAGTCCTCAACTTCTTGTTGCTTCTCAAAACTAGCTTTAAACATGAAAATATATCACTATAATCTTTTTCATTGATGTTCTACTTCCCATGTAGATTACAAGGGTTAACACCAACTAGTGATAGGCTACGCTCGTCGGTGAAACTCTTGAGTAGTGCAACAAAATTTCTTCTGATCTTGTGGGGGTATTCCTTTGATGAAACCTGTTGCATTCTCTAATTTTCTAGTAGAGGACTCTAATGGTGTCCTCCCCATCCTAAGACAATGAACCTATTGACTATTATTGTAAACTACGTAGTCAAAACATACATTTTTTTCCTATTTTAGGAATGAACAAACTGCAAACGCTAAACCATTTCAAAGATAATGATGGAAGCCATAAAATGAAATGTGTGTGTGTGCACGCGTGCATGCATGTGTGTGTGTGTAACATTTGGAAAAACAAGAAATGTGTGTGGAGGCAGCTAACCCCACGATAGAGAAGTATCAAGTCGATAAGCACCAAAATGTGTGAGCTAACATGCAAGAAGAAGTGTAGCTACAACATATACTTTGTGTGTGTGTGTGTGTGTGTGTGTGTGTGTTTTGTGCGCATGTGTTTTTTGGGGGGTGGGGGGAGGTACCTACTACTTGCCATGTCCTTTTGTGTCTATGTGTGCGTGCACGTGTGGGTGGGGGGGTAACTGTTGCATGTTGTTTGGTGGGTGTTGACACTTCTTAGCTACAAGTCAACCTCCTTTGAATGCATGTGGGAAGAGGAATAGTTCAAATGAGTGGTGACATGAATGGAGATAGTATTGCGATTATGATTCATTGAGTAGGCAGTTGCTATATCTTTAACTGACTACTATATAATTGCCATAAATTTTCCCAATTACAAGGAACCAATCTATGGATCTCAGCCATTAAGATCAAATAATATTTTGCCCTACTATGATTCACAGTGGAGGAGTTTGACATTGACCACAACATGCCTTGAGAGCCATTAACCTATAGAGGAGTGACCCCTTGGACAAAGGACCATGGAGGAGTAGCATATTAGCCTAGTGTTGAAAAAATTAAGCTCTTTGCTAGGTAAGCATTGAATCAATGTACAAAAAATCAATACACCATGTCATAATAATCAATATCTAATTCTCCTAAATGATTTTCTCATATTAAACCGATCATTTAATGTGGGGAAGTGCCAAGGGAGAAAAAGCTAGAATATTGGTTAAGTTAGCAGACCGGCCACAGTAGGGATCCAAAGGAGGGAAAATAGGGATCCAAAGGGGGGGCCATCTGCAAAAGAGCCATGTGAAACAATGGGCCAAAAAGACCCTAAGGTTCAGCCCATTAAGACTTCCAAAATGCTAAGGTTCCAAAATTCAAAGGTTGTGTCCAAAGGTTGACCCTAGGGAAAATTGGATGCTTAGTGTGAGCTCAAAAAGTCTTTGCATATCCCTACATGGGAGGGGGCGAGCCCCAAAGCTAGGGGATGAGAGAGAAAGCTACACACACACACACAAGCTCCCTTTACACAAAGGGAATGAGGGACACATGTCAGCTCCCTAGGCCAGATGCCCACAAGGTGTGCCCAATTCCTATTGGAAGACCCTTGAAGTGGACCAATGAGAATTAAGCTAGAGTAAATCTAGTTTAATTAATTTAAAAACATTTAATAAAAGAAACCAATAAGAATTAAGTGTCCTAGAAGACTATTGGGCAGTCTCCCAAGGGGTCCAATGAGCATTCAGGAGCCCCATGGCTTGCCTGATTCCTATTGGCCAGGAGGCAAAGGGGTCCAATGAGAGTTTAGTTTAATTATTTAATTACCTAAAGCTCTCACAAAAGGGGAAAGGGGGACACATGTCAGAAGGCTATCACTTATGCTGCTTAATCCCTATTGGCTTGACCTGGGGAGGTCCAATGAGGCAAAAGCCAGCCTAACTTAGCAGCTAGGGCTCGCCCAAGAGAGAGAGGGGGCTGATTTTTGCTTGGCATTGACACACACACTCTCACACTTGACCATGTGTGAAGGGAAAATACTCTATCTCCTCCCAAGCTTTAATGGAGAGCTCATCACCTACTCCAAGCTTGTGAGATAGAAGCCTACATCAACACTCTCTTGGCATGTGGATGCAAATCCAACCAAGAGCCAAGCTTCAATGCATGCTCACCTTCTCTACCAAGCTAATTACTAAGCTAAGCTATGCTAATATGAGTGATTATGTGAGGAGATGTACTTCTTTCTCGTAAGATACTTCTTTTTCCTCTCAATCTACTCTCATACCCTGCTAGCTCTCACCATCTTCGAAGGTGTGTGAGGTCTTGGGTCTGAGAACGGGGATAATTCAAGTTGTGTTTGATTAAGTGTTTGCTTGGTGTATGAAGCTTCCATCTTCATTGCACTAGCTAGTCTTGAAGGAACACAAAGAATTGTATTGTACAATGTCTCTCTTGATGGGAGAAACCATAATACAAAGCCTTTTGGAGGGGGGGACCGGCTCCATGCAAATCCGGTCCTCAACTGTTGTCAATAGCTTAATTGCTCTCTCTTTTGAAAGTATTGTCGATGCTATCTAACTAGGTGTTATGCTTTTTGTTGCTCTCTCCACCCAAGCACTCTTGTAATTCTCATTAGGAATCAACTCTAATGAAATGCCCACTATGTTCATGCTAAATTCCGCTACACAAAAAGATTTTAGGCCATTAAATGTTACATTGGTATCAGAGCTCAATGTTTCTCTTTTCTTGCTCAAGAAGGGAGGTCCTCAAGCTAGCTACAAATGGTTGGTATTATTAATTGCCTGTGAGTAAGTAGAATAGGGATTTTTCAGCCTTGCAGTGCGCCTGCCTTTGTGCAGTTAACGGGGCATCACCGTCGAGAGCTATGGTCTTAATAGTGGAGTCCTACGGGGCTTGCCTACGGCTTAACCACTATTGAGCTATTAGAAGCTTGACAGGAGCCGGTGCTGTTTTGGTGTCGAAAGACCCTCTCTTCTATTCCTTGCAATTAATGGTATTCGAGCCGCGGGTACAGTAGCTTGAGTGCTTTTTCTAAAGGGGTAAAGAGGAGTAGCAACTAGGGCTTGAAGTGCCAAAGTACACCTAAAAAGTTTACACCTAAAAGTTGTTAGAATGGCTGACAATATTAAAGAGAGTGAAATTAATGTTGATAACTTTGATTTTGCTCATGAGCAAGCTACTAATGATGCTTCAATGCTTGTTAATTATCTTGTTTCTAGGCTTCAACAAGCCATGGGCAATCCATCTCTCCAAAGTGAAGTGCAACGGCAGCTCCGTGCTCACGGGATTCTCCAAGCTCATCACCATGACGAGAGAACACCTAGGAAGCCTCCTTGTGAGACTACCAAAAGAGGTCTCTCTCCGATTCGGGAAGAAGAAGAGAATCCATATGAAGGGCTCAAGAACTTACTTCTTGATGATGCATCTCCTTCCCAAAGGAAAACTCAAGAGCCCCCACCGAAGGAAAGAGAAAGAAGCGAGTCTCCCGCCACCTCGGCGGAGATGGCTCCACGAAGACGGCGGGCTAAACGCTCTCCATCACCACCAAAGCGGAGAAGACCATCACACTCTTCTCCACGCCATAATTCAAAGAGGGATGATAAAAAGCAAGAGAAGAAAAAGGCGAGAAAGAGGACACCCTCTTCTCCATCTTCTTCATCCTCTTCCTCTTATGAAAGCTATGGTGAAGACGACAAAGATCAAGACAAGAAAAAGGCGAGAAAGAGGTCACCCTCTTCTCCACCTTCTTCAAATTCTTCATCTTCTGAAGAAAGTGATGGTGCAACTTTTGAACCATCAAAAAGAAGAGGCCATAGAAAATCCTATGCCGCATGGAAGAGGTCGTCCAAGCTGAAGAAATTCAAAGAGGGAGGGAAGAGCATCTCTTTCCTTACCTATGATGGCACCTTCGGTGCTACAGACAAAGTTTTGGCCTTTATCCAGCAATTCGATGCGGCGTTTGGAGATGAGGGCTTCACGGAGTCCTCTAAGCTACGCCATGTAGCTATGCACTTTCAAAAGTCCGCCAGACAATGGTGGTCTAGCCTACGAGCCAACGGTGAAGCTCCACGAACATGGAAGGCTTTAAGAGCTTCCATTATGAAGCAGTTTTTGGCCACCGATGCCAAAGACAAAGTACTCACCGAATGGCGAAGCTTAAAGCTCTCTCCCAATGAATCCATCCACAAATATGTAGACAAGTTTTGGGACCTACAACTCAAAGCCACTGTCTTCAAAAAGTTGGATTTTGGAGAGCAAAAGCAACAATTTTGTGCGGGCTTAACCGAAGAAATGGCGGAGTATGTCAACTCCCAAAGGCCACGTACCATATCGGCGGTAATACACCATACTATGGTGGCCTCGCGAATCAATTTCCAAACGGGGGGTAAAAGAAATAATAAGCCCCCGGAAAACAAAGGTTCCAATGAGCCTAAGGGGAAGGACAATGTCCAAAAGTCTCCTAAGGGCAATTCCAACAAAGCTAAAGAGAAGGGAGTTTACAAAGGAAAGAATAAACTCTCTCCTGAAGAGCTTGAGCGTTATCGTAAAGATAACCGGTGTTTCAAGTGCGGCAACAAGGGCATGCGTACCGCGCTTGTCCCCAAAAGAACAACCGCCAAGATCCTCCTAGAGCTTCTTTGGTTGAAATCCAAGAGGAGGAGATTCATCAAACTCACCACAAAGGATCTCCTCTATGCCATGCTTGGGGAAAGGTAAGAGAACATGATGCTTTTATTCTCTTTGACCCTGGTTCTACTCACAATTTTATATCTATGGAGTTAGCCACCAAGCTAGGCATACAATCCTACGAGATGGGAGATATCCTACCCGCAGACAGTGCCTTCAAGGGGCAAGAAGCTTCAGTCACTCCCTTAATCGGGAAATTGAGGCTTCATGTCCAAGGCTATGTGGACAAAGAGGACTTCTTTATCTCTCCTCTCAAGCATGAGGATGTAATCCTAGGGGCACCATGGTTTGACCGTTTGGCTGCCCATGTTAAATTTCCTGAAAGGAGAATCTCCTTTAAGTTCAGGGAAAAGGACATGTATATAGATGCTAGGGAGATGGGTAACACCATCCCCATTGTACATACACCAGCTTTCAACAAGTCAATAAAGAGCTCTATTTCCGTGTACATGATTTTTGTTAAAGATTCTCAAAATGAACCTAATGCTTTAGCAAAAGAAAATAAAAGCAACCAAAAGGAATTAGAGTTATCCAATTTTCTCAAGGGGTTTCAAGATGTCTTTATTGACGACATCCCTTGTGAGCTACCTCCTAAACGAGGTAATGACGACCATGCAATTGAACTTCTTCCAGGAAGTTCACCGCCTAACAAACCTCCTTATAGAGTTTCTCAAGCTCAACAAGAGGAGATTATGCGGCAAGTGCATGAGTTAATTGAGAAGGGCATGGTTAGGCCTAGCTCATCTCCATTTTGCTCACCTGTGCTATTAGTGCAAAAGAAAGACGGCACATATCGTATGTGTGTCGACTATAGAGCACTAAATAGGATCACTATCAAGAATAGGTTTCCCGTTCCACGGGTAGAAGACCTATTTGATAAGCTACAAGGATCAACCTACTTCAGTAGGATTGACCTAAAAAGTGGCTATCATCAAATAAGGATAGTTGATCAAGACATTGTAAAGACCGCATTTCGTACTACATTTGGTCTTTACGAATACATTGTCATGCCTTTTGGCTTGACTAATGCACCAGCCACATTTAACCGCTTGATGGAGAAGCTGTTCAGACCTCATCGAACCTTCACTGGAGTGTTCTTTGATGATATTATCATCTACTCTAATTCATTAGAGGAACATAAGCAACACCTCCAGGTAATATTTCAAGTTTTAAGAGAGAATAAACTTTATGTTAATCGAAAGAAAAGTGAATTTTTCTTGCAAGAGATTCAATATTTAGGTCACATTATCTCTCAAGATGGAATCCAAATGGATCCATCCAAGTTAGAGGTAATAAAAGGATGGCCTAAACCAAGGAATCTTCATGAACTAAGAAGCTTTATAGGTATGTGTGCATACTATAGACGCTTCATAGAAAAGTTCTCACAAATTGCGGGACCATTACATGACCTAACAAAGAAAAATGTTAGGTATACGTGGTCTGCTAAGGAG
Source organism: Adiantum capillus-veneris (assembly GCF_014529385.1). Classification (NCBI taxonomy): domain Eukaryota; kingdom Viridiplantae; phylum Streptophyta; class Polypodiopsida; order Polypodiales; family Pteridaceae; genus Adiantum; species Adiantum capillus-veneris. The sequence continues at coordinate 115,054,413 of NC_140943.1, read as the reverse complement.
AACAATGCTTTCGAAAAACTTAAAGAAAAGCTTATCTCTCAACCTGTGCTTACACTACCGGATCTCTCAAAACCATTTGAGGTCCAATGTGATGCTTGTGGTGATTGCCTTGGGGCTGTTTTGCTCCAAGAAGGGCATGCCATAGGCTATGAGAGTCGAAGGCTCGACCCTGTTGAGCAAGCTCTAGGCATATACGAAAAAGAACTCCTTGCAGTTCTACATGTCTTAGACTCATGGAAGCACTATTTATTGGGGACTCCTTTCATTCTGCGAACGGATCACCAAAGTCTTAAGTACTTCATGACGCAGACCAAGCTCTCCGACAAACAAATGAGGTGGGCAAATTTCCTTTCGCAATTTCATTTTCATATTGCTCACATTGCTGGCAAGCATAATCAAGTAGCCGATGCACTCTCAAGACGACCGAGAGTGAATGCGGTTTCCATAGCAACCCACAATGATCTATCTTTAATGATAGATGAGTATGCTATTGATCCCGATTTTAGAGATGTGATTTCAGCCCTTGCATTAGGGAAGAAAGAAGAACCATTTACTTTACAAGATGGTTATCTTCTCTATGACAATAGACTATGCGTTACTAACTCACTACGTGAGAAAGTAATGTATGAATCTCATGCTCCCCCATATGCGGGGCATAGAGGGATTCAGTCTACCCTAAAGGGAATTGAAACATATTTCTATTGGCCTACCATGAAAGTGAACATACATGAGTATGTTTCCAAATGTGTGGTATGTCAAAAAACAAAATTTGATAGAGGGAAGCAACTTGGATTGCTTCAACCCTTGCCAATCCCTAATTCACCGTGGGAGAGCATATCCATGGATTTTATCTTTGGATTGCCTAAGTCTATCCATGGGAATACGGGAATATGGACGATAGTAGACAGGTTCAGTAAACAAGCTCATTTTATACCTGTCAAAAAGACTATCAAAGCCCATCAAATGGCAACCCTCTTCATTTCACAAATTTTCAAGTACCATGGCTTGCCAATGTCCATAGTGTCGGATAGAGATCCTAGAATGACCAGTAATTTCTGGAAGGGTCTCTTTGAGAATTTAGGAACAAGGCTAAACTTCTCTTCGGCCTATCATCCACAAACTGATGGCCAAAGTGAAATAGCTAACCTAACTATTCTCGATCTACTAAAAGCCTATGTAACGGAAGTAGATCAAAGATCCCAATGGGAGAAGTACTTACCCTTAGTAGAGTATGCTTACAATAACACTGTACATACTTCTACAGGAAAAGCACCTTTCGAGGTAATTGAGGGAAGATCAAAAAGTCCCTTGCTACTTAAGGTACATGGGAAGATCTTCGCTGCAGATGAGTATAGCCGAGACCTACAAGAATCTTTCCAAAAGATTAAGGATGCTATCTCTATCTCACAGCAAAGGCAAAAGGCTGCTGCTGACAAGCACAGAAGAGCCCAAGCCTTTAAAGAAAACAATTGGGTCTTGTTAAAGTTTCCCAAGGCTCGATTAAGGCACACGACGGGCAAGAATCCTACGGGCCACCAAAAGTACTATGCTAAACTAGCAAAAAGGTACTATGGTCCCTTCCAGATTCTTAGGCCAATCAATGAGATGGCCTATCAACTTAAGTTGCCCAATCATTGGCTCATACACAATGCTTTTCATGTGAGCCTTTTAAAGCCTTACAAAGGAGAGCCACCTCAAGAACCAACTATTGAAGACCCACCGGAGATCGAAGACCACGAGGAGGTGCTGCAGCCCGAGTCCATTCTCCGACATGAAGACAAGGTATTAAGAGGCGGTAAGACTATCAGACGATATCTTATTAAGTTTAAGAATTATCCTTTTGAAGATGCTAGATGGATGCAAGGCATACAATTAAAGGATAACCTAAACCTTGTCAATGCTTACAATGCTTCCCAAGAGTAAGCAAATGTACAAAATGTTAAAAATGAACAAAAATTTTTGTCTTATAAGACTCTCTTTTTCTTGATTTGTGCACAAAAATGAAGTAGTATGCATGCTTAGATCAAGTTTGTGGAGACGACGTCTCCCAAACACCAAGTAGAGCTTGTCACTCTACTATTGGAAGACTGATAGGACTAATGTGCAGACATGCTCACAGCAGCCTCAGGCTCTCAAACGCCAAATGGACTAGTCATCCATTATGGAATGATGTCGTAGGGTAACATAGGGATCCTCTACCCGCTAAGAAAAGGACTCATGCATATGCTTTATCTTCTCTACACCATAGTCGAGGACGACTATGATTTCAAGAGAGAGGTAATGTCATAATAATCAATATCTAATTCTCCTAAATGATTTTCTCATATTAAACTGATCATTTAATGTGGGGAAGTGCCAAGGGAGAAAAAGCTAGAATATTGGTTAAGTTAGCAGACCGGCCACAGTAGGGATCCAAAGGAGGGAAAATAGGGATCCAAAGGGGGGGCCATCTGCAAAAGAGCCATGTGAAACAATGGGCCAAAAAGACCCTAAGGTTCAGCCCATTAAGACTTCCAAAATGCTAAGGTTCCAAAATTCAAAGGTTGTGTCCAAAGGTTGACCCTAGGGAAAATTGGATGCTTAGTGTGAGCTCAAAAAGTCTTTGCATATCCCTACATGGGAGGGGGCGAGCCCCAAAGCTAGGGGATGAGAGAGAAAGCTACACACACACACACAGGCTCCCTTTACACAAAGGGAATGAGGGACACATGTCAGCTCCCTAGGCCAGATGCCCACAAGGTGTGCCCAATTCCTATTGGAAGACCCTTGAAGTGGACCAATGAGAATTAAGCTAGAGTAAATCTAGTTTAATTAATTTAAAAACATTTAATAAAAGAAACCAATAAGAATTAAGTGTCCTAAAAGACTATTGGGCAGTCTCCCAAGGGGTCCAATGAGCATTCAGGAGCCCCATGGCTTGCCTGATTCCTATTGGCCAGGAGGCAAAGGGGTCCAATGAGAGTTTAGTTTAATTATTTAATTACCTAAAGCTCTCACAAAAGGGGAAAGGGGGACACATGTCAGAAGGCTATCACTTATGCTGCTTAATCCCTATTGGCTTGACCTGGGGAGGTCCAATGAGGCAAAAGCCAGCCTAACTTAGCAGCTAGGGCTCGCCCAAGAGAGAGAGGGGGCTGATTTTTGCTTGGCATTGACACACACACTCTCACACTTGACCATGTGTGAAGGGAAAATACTCTATCTCCTCCCAAGCTTTAATGGAGAGCTCATCACCTACTCCAAGCTTGTGAGATAGAAGCCTACATCAACACTCTCTTGGCATGTGGATGCAAATCCAACCAAGAGCCAAGCTTCAATGCATGCTCACCTTCTCTACCAAGCTAATTACTAAGCTAAGCTATGCTAATATGAGTGATTATGTGAGGAGATGTACTTCTTTCTCGTAAGATACTTCTTTTTCCTCTCAATCTACTCTCATACCCTGCTAGCTCTCACCATCTTCGAAGGTGTGTGAGGTCTTGGGTCTGAGAACGGGGATAATTCAAGTTGTGTTTGATTAAGTGTTTGCTTGGTGTATGAAGCTTCCATCTTCATTGCACTAGCTAGTCTTGAAGGAACACAAAGAATTGTATTGTACAATGTCTCTCTTGATGGGAGAAACCATAATACAAAGCCTTTTGGAGGGGGGGACCGGCTCCATGCAAATCCGGTCCTCAACTGTTGTCAATAGCTTAATTGCTCTCTCTTTTGAAAGTATTGTCGATGCTATCTAACTAGGTGTTATGCTTTTTGTTGCTCTCTCCACCCAAGCACTCTTGTAATTCTCATTAGGAATCAACTCTAATGAAATGCCCACTATGTTCATGCTAAATTCCGCTACACAAAAAGATTTTAGACTTACTTTAGAGTGCCTACCTTTATAGAGACATTACATGAGCATTAATATGAATGACATGATCTTTCAAGCATTTATTGAGCCTTGAAAATGCCTACCTGGAGAGTTGGGCACGACACTATTCTTTGGTGAGGTGATACAATGCACTGATATGGACAACAAGTGGATAGAGCCATTCGCCTCTCAACCATTTTTCAACAAAGCCGTCTTCTACCTTTTTTCCCACCATTTAAAACACATGGATCTTTAGGGGCACCATCCTCAGTATACTGCCAACTAGAGTATAGAGTCTACCTCCATGAATAGTGCCAGTCATCCCACTACATGCACATCATCCACCATTATAGAGGCCACTATTTCCACCAAATACCATGGGTCCAGCATAGGTCTCATCCCATTTTCCATGGCCATAGTCCCAGCCTTGATGTATATGTAGATTTTTTTTGACACATGTATGATCTTTGGGAAAAAAACATGTGCTTAGTCCATTGCTATTGTCTTTTGTGAAAGTGTGTGTGTGTGTGTGTGTGTGTGTGTGTGTGTGTGTGAGAGAGAGAGAGAGAGAGAGAGAGAGAGAGAGAGAGAGAGAGAGAGAGAGAGATTTATTATCATCCTCAAAGGTCAAATATGACCTATGGGACCACAAATACATGTGATGTATTGTGAATGAGATTGATAAGTGATTCTCAATGCTCCATGATCATGGTGATGAGAATTGCAATGGAGATCCCACATTATGGCTAGGAGAGGAAGTGTGTAGAGTCATGACTGAAAATGTGAAGGAAGCAAGTTTGGATGTGAGAAAAGCCTGAGCACTATAGTAGCATATGGTACTCACTCTCAAACTTGCAAAGACCATAATGTGCATAGTTGATGTGACACTTCTCCATTGCCCCAGCGCCCTGACTTGCATCAAAGGGAGTGAGAGCTAAGCCGAATGGCTACGGTAGTGCATAAGGTGATAGGTTCAAGAATATAAGGGTGAGTATGGTCTCGTTTTTCGGTGAACATGGTTCTGTAGCTGGGGGCAATATGAGTGGTGTCATGTATGAAGTGAAACCCACCAAATTATTCCCAAGTTGTAATCCATTGGTGTTGTAGGGAGTCTATTGAAGCATCATGTAGCAATTGTAATGCATCCCATCTCCCAAACCACTTCTTTATGTCTCGCATCTATCTCAAGCTCAAGATCTTACTTTCATGCATCTTTTGAACTTTTTTGTCTAGTCCCATGCAATTGTAGGAAGTTGATGTGAGGGGTTTTGATGCATCTTTATCATGTACTCCGCAACCATTTCCATGACCATAACCTCAATTGGAAGAGATATCAAATCAAGAAGTAGGAGCATATATGGTGTTTGTGTCTTAACTTGGAGAAAGTTTGTAAGAAAATGCTTTTGGATATTCTCAAAATATTTCCAAGTGCCTTTGAGATGCTTCCGCCCCACACTAACTCCATAAGAAGAACTAGTGTCACTAATATGTCAAAAAGTACTTATTAAGAACCCAACATTTGACATCCCCCACATTACAAATGTTCTCAAATGCATAGTACGCTCTCTTCCTAGCTTCCAAATGATGCGTAGCACATTCATGCCACATGTGATTGGCCAAAACCTCAAGTTCAAGTTACTTAAATCTCTAAACAACTTCAAGTGTCTCATTGGTGTACACAATGCTTGGCATCTCCTTATGGTTGGTTTTCACAAGCATAACCTTTGTTTTGCATTCATTCACAATTGACCCACTATGCAAGCAAAATTTCTAAAGGACAACCATACGCTTTTGTGCATCCTCTAGAGTATGTAATAGAAGCACTACATCATCCGCATACAACAAAAGTGTGATTACTACATTGGAAATAGTAACCTCTCCAATGCCTTCTTGTTGCATAAATTCAAGTACTTTTGTTCCAATTGATCAACGCGTAGACCAAAGAGAGTTGGTGACCATAGAGATCCTTGTTTAACCCCAATAGTGCTTGCAAAAAATGGACAATTCACATATCGCCTTCTCATAGGTTTGAGAATCGCAAGTATAAACTCACTTGGTACTTGGAGTTTTGGCATCCCTCTCCAGAAATTGTTACATGGAATCATATTAAAGGCTTTCTTGAATTCCACAAAGCAACAATACAATCACTTACATTTCAACCAACTTTCTTCCATGAGGACATAAAGAGTGACAAGACGGGTCAATGGTGCTATGACATTGAGACGGAAACTTGCTTGTCCTTCTGCATGATTGCCATTATTTTTGGTCCGTTCACTCAATTTTATCTCCAATCAAGCTGTTAAGGCGGTTACGCCGCTAGCGGAAGCTAAATAGCGAGAACTCAACCAACAACAGAATTTGTCAGACAAGGACGAAGCTTGACCCGCAGGCGCATGAAAACAACTAGGTGGGTGTCAAATCACCTACTCGACCTTCTAATGACAATCACTACTAAGGAAATCAAATCTAAGTTCTAAAATACGCAAGTGACTGAAATCCTTACTACGAACGAATGCTATACGAAACAGGATCTAGAATCATTGAATCGATCTCAAACTCAAGGGGAAGTCTATACACTAGGTAAGAACAACACCCTAAAGACTTGAACTGCAAAATCAACCTATAACCACTCCGTGCGGCAAACGCGTATGAAGACAGGCCGAAAAATACAGGTGATCGAAACTTGACCCCGATGGTACCAATGTGTAGCTCTACTCATTGTGGTTCTATAGATATGCTGCACGCTTCATTCCGACACACGAGTTGGAAGAAAACTCACACCGAAGCTCGTAGGAACTTACCACACATAGAAGCCGATAGCACGCACTCTTGGTATCTGTGCGTAGCTCTCGCCGTTGCTAACACAATGGCGGTGTCGCTTCTCCAATGGCGGCTCCGTAGCTCGCGTAGCAAGTAGATAAGACTCTCTCTCTCTCTCTCTCTCTCTCTCTCTCTCTCTCTCTCTCTCTCTCTCTCTCTCTCTCTCAGACACAGTCACGGCGCTCAAAAAACTCACCTTTGATTAATAAAACTGAATCTCCTTAGGTTACAAAAACTTTGGCTTATATACCTCAGCCTTGGAGGTGAGAACATCTCTAACTAATTACATCAGCAAGTGAAATTACTTAGGAATTACAAGCTGGAAACTCAATTGAGTCCCGTTACTTAATGAATGGCTCAAATCAAAATTAATGTCGGAAAGACATTTATTACAATCAATGGTTACAAAATGATGAGTGTGAGCAAAAATGTGGGTGTGATCCTCTGGTGGCTCAACACTCCCCCCCTCCGCGTTCATGTCGTCCCTGACATGACTTTTATGCTTGGTCAATAAAATCCTGTCGTCTTGAGCATCTGCAAATGTGATTCGTATCGTAGGTTGCCGATGGTCAAGGTTGGGCCGAATATTTTACTCTCGTGGGTGAAAAAGCCGGTGTAGAAAGCTTCTTCGAATGTTTGCATGTGGAAGCTAGGCAAAAACATAATCCTCTGGTATAGGAGGTGCAACACTTTTGGAGAAGGATGCAATGAAAGATCATACATCATATCAGTCACTGTGTCGGCCGTCGATAGTAGACTCGAGGTCGTGGCTTTATCTGGCGCGAACACTTCAATGCAAGCTATGAGAGTCCTGCAAATTTTCTTGAGCATATAACACGAAAGGTCAGGAGAACCAGTAAAGAGCTTGATGGTGCCCGTTAGGGTTTTCACCATGTAGGCTTTACCTATTCTCTCTCCTGCCTTTGGTCCTGGCATCCTGGGGTAATTAAGCCAATTTGGATTCTTTTCTGCAATCCTGCCATGCTCTTTCCAGCTTCTGACTCTTGGCACCGGGCAGAAGGTTGCATCCTCCCGAATCTCCTTTGGTGCCTCTACCAAGTAGATGAGGTAGGCTGGGTATTTGTTCAGCCAACCTTTCCTCCATCTAGGCTGCGAATCTACAATCTTCTTTGATTGTTCCTTTTTTGTGATGTCGCCTTCGTAAAGAGCGACATACTGCTCCTCCTCTATTCTCTTTTTCGTTTTTATCACTTCAAACTTCATCAAAGGGAAAGGCAGGCTGGGTTGCATCCACTCTTCATAGAGTACTTTTGTGTCTAGTCCCTGAAGTCTAATGGAGATTAGGAGTCTCCTCTCCCATTCCATTTCCGCCTTGGCACTCTCCTTTGTTGACTTTTCTATTTGGTCATGGAGCCTTTGTTCTTCTTCTTCAGAGATTCCTGAAGTTGAGGCCACCTCTTGAACTGGGGCTAGATCTTCAATTGTGGTTGCCTCTCCAGTTTCTGATAGCTCTATGGCTGCTCCACCTGATTCTTCTTGTGGTGTCTCTGTCTCTCTTCTTTGTTGCTCTTGTAGATCTTGGAGCTGTTTGCGGAGGGTCTCATTCTCTGTTCTTAGTGTTTGAATTTCTAAAGTGAGCCTCTCCTCTGCTGCCAATGATCCCTCCGCAATGTGCAACCTTTGCACTTGCTCTAATCTTAGCTCTCTTTGTAAGCTTCGGATCTGGTCTTCTAAATCTGGTACGAGAGTTCCTTCTTGTTCGGTTCCTGCTCTGCTAGCTTTAGGGGTAGTCCTGAGTCTAGTGATTGTTCTTTCTTGGAGCTCGACTCTTTCCCTTAGCTCAATGAGCTCATCTTTAACCGCCTCCAAGTCGTCTTCCATCCGCTCCCTTGCTTCCTGTGCACTTGTTACTTCTCTTGAAGCCTCGGCTAGCTGGAGTATCAAGCCGTCTCTCTCGTTTTCCGCATCTTAGAGTGATGCTTTATGACTTTCAGATTCAGTCATAGCATTCTCTAATTTCCTCTGCAACTCGGCTTCCCTTTGTTTGGCTGTCTCAATCTCCACGTCCTTTGCCTTGGATCTTTCTTTGATCTTGCTGAGCAGTTCATGCACCATGTGCATGTCTTTTTCATCTTCATCTGTCAACTCTAAAGCTTTTTCTGCCACCACCTCCATTGGCTTTGGCTCTTCTATTACGTTCTGTTCGTCCAATTTCTCTTCACTTTCTTTTGTACTCCTTGTTTTTTCCTCCGTCCCTCTCCGATCATCTTGTTTTTGTAGGGTGATCCCATAAACTGCCTCAAGGGCCTCTGCTTCAGTGTACCCTATCGCTACCAGATCCTCATAATCGTTTTTCTTTTGCTGAGCTGGATCTATCTCCTTTTCCTTGGTCCCGGCCTCCGGCTTTTCCATACCAGCCATGTCCATATCTACTGTGGTCTCTTCCACAATGATTTCCGTCTTCTTCGGGCTTGGTACATCAGTAAAGGAGGGCTGATTGTCCTCAGTCATCTTGGCTTTCCCTTTGCTTGCTTGCCCGTCTTTCTCTTGAGGTTCAGTAGACTCATCTACTTTCTTCTTCCCCTTGTTGTCCTTTTTCAGCTCAGCTTTTAAAAGCTGTACTTCCTCTTCAGTGTATGGCTCGACAGGTTGCTGCTCCAGTATAGCCTCTGACTCCTCATAAGCTCTAATATATTGATCATATTGATCAACATGTGGCCTGGCTGAGCTAGTTCCGACTTTAGTGGGGTCTGGCACCCACTTTTCTTCAAAGTCCCCCTTTAGAGCTCTTTCCGCTCTAAACTGCTCCACCAGTCTTTCCATTCTTGCCGCTTTCTGACTTTTGGTTTGCTTGGGAGCAACCTTCTTCTTTGCTTTCTTCATAAGCGGCTCATCCACATCCTCTTCGGGTTTTGAAACTATTTCTAGTTTCCGGCATGCTCTTGTGGACGCCCTCTTGGATACTTTAGGTTGTTCTTCCTCCTCATCGGCTTCTCTAAGCCACTCATTCTGGGAGGGAACCTTTGGCCATTGATCTCTGGCTCCAATAGCTTCATAAGCTATTCTTGTCAGAACTTCAGCTCCTCCTATATACTTTGGCTTCTCGTTGTGCATGGCAATTACTTGCTCGTGGATGTGTTGAGCGTAATTCACCTCTTTTGGCATATTGCTCTTCAATGCCCATGTGATGGTAGTTGCAATGGCATGGGGTGGTGTCGTATACTTTTGCGGTCTTTTACTGCAAATATGGAGAAACTGGTTGTACAGTCGGCAAAGGGTTGCCGCTCTTTGGTCTGCCATATCTCCATAGGTTGCATTCTGTTTCTTGGACCCATAAACCTCTATAGCCTCCCTTCTTTCCCTGACAGAGCTCCCTTTGTTGTGCAGCTTCAATGCATCTGCAATGAGCTGTGGAGTGATCTGTACCTCTACTTTCTCTCCATCTATTGCTGTCAATGTGGCTTTCCCATCCTTCTGAATGGAGGTTGCCAACTCATACACTCTTCTTGTATCTACACCTGATGGTCTCGAGGTGAAGAATCTGTGCAAGTCTGCCCTTTCCAGGTACCTGCTGATGTTCTCTGACCTGCTATAATCCACCAATTCTTGTGGGATCATCGGTATATCCACCGCTTGCCCTTGAGGATCTCTGAAAGTCCCCTGGTAGATCTTTATTCCCTCTTGTTCCAGTACTGCTTCCTCCACCCAAGTTTTGGTTGGCTTGAGGGTTTCTGTTGGAATGTCAAAGGGTTCCGCTTCTGCAAGAGCATCTTTGATTGTCGGTCTTTTTCTCTTCGTTGCCGATAACTTGGCGGAATCCATGGATCCTGTAACTCCAATTTCAGAAGTTAGCGTCTTTTTAGTACTGAAAGCCGAAATGAAGCTTTTAACTATTCAAATGACTTGAAAATTGAAACATGAGCTATTCAGGGCCTAAGGATGCAAGGTAGGTGAAAAAATATACAAAATGGGCTCAAAATCATGCTGGAGACATCATACGCGTATGATGTCTTTTGTGTCAAAATGACTTCATATTGGTTGTGCTTGTAGCTGATAGTGTATACATGAGTATCATATGCTTGGATTTGAGTTTGGATCCCATTTGGTCAAGTTTTGGCCAGTTTAGTCCAGTTCAGGCTCTTGGCAAAATTTTGAAAGGGAATTGGATTTTATGATCCAAATTGGATAAAACTTGGTGGTTCACCTTCAAATGGCATGTAGATCACTTCTGTTTGGTGGTTGAAGCCCTGAGGTGCCAAAATCACATAGTGATACATCATACGCGTATGATGTCTTTTAGTGTATTTTTGGACCAGATTTCTCTATAAGCTTGGATTTGGCTTTAGATAGGCTTATTCAGTGGATTTATGAAGTTTGGATAGATTTTGGGCTAAAAATGGCTCTGGAGACATCATACGCGTATGATGTTTTTTTCATCAATTTTTCATGGGATTGGTTCTGTGGACTCCCCATGTACTAGTGAAGGATTGTCCCTACTCAAATCTTGGTTTGGACTTGAGTATGTTGGATTTGGGCTAAAATAGGCTTTGGATGAAGGATTTTCTCTCAATTGGGCTAATGGGGTGATCCACTTGACCAAATGGTTCCAAACTTCATATGTAGCATGTATTAGATATATATAATGGATGTATGATGTCAAATGAGCAGTTTTGGCTCTGTAAGTGCAAATAGACATTATACGCGTATGATGTCTTTTGTGTCAAAATGGTGCTTTTTGGTTCCAGATAGGTTGTAGATGGGTTAATCAACAATCCTACAAAGTTTCAATGAGTTTGGAGTTATTTCGACAAAATTAGGACCAAAAATCAATTTTATGGCCTACTTTGCTTCTTTTTGGTTTTGCTTGGGTTTTCTAACTCCAATTCTCATGATACTTGGTTCATAGGATGTGATTAACATGTGGAATGAGGCTATGCACTCAAATATTGAAATGGATGTGAAAATCATGCTGTGAGACATCATACGCGTATGATGTTTTTTCTTGAAATGTTGGTCTTTTTGTGCAAAGAATGCTTTGTGCTAGTGCCCTAAGCCCTGCTAACTAGTTTTCAACTTAAAAAGTCATCAGTTTAGCTAAAAAGCCCCTTTATAGGCATTTTAGTCTCCGAAGTCGTCTTTTTGCCTTGGAGTTGAATTTCTTCAACTTTTCTTCTCGAGAGTTGCATTTCCAGCTCATTGGATATGTTGTGAAGCCACCTATTTGGTTGAACTTGACTTTGGCTCCCCGTTCTCCATCTTTCTCCATTTGGTTGCCCGAAAGCGTCTTTTTCACCATCAGTAAGTGAATCAGCTTTCCTTTGGGTTTTGCTTGCAAACATAAGTCATCCATGTATATTTGAAGCTGCTTGTGAAGTTTCATGTCATTTGGTCGTCAATTTTAGCCGTTATGCCAAAATGACGCTTTGTGTGTCCGCAGCCGAATCGGTTGTTCCGACCTACTTTTGGTGATCCAAACCCGGAGATACTCCATGGTTGCATTGCCCTCGATGTTGTTAAGCTTCCTGAGAAGTTTTGTGTCGTTTCGACAACTTTTTCCTGTTTGCCTCTTGCAGGCTCTGTTGACCTAGGGTTTTTCAAGTCGTTCTTTCTCGAGCTTTGAGTGTTAGAAACCCATCTTCTATGCTAGGGTAACCCACCTCTAAGTTCTTGCAAGGTTTGGTTAAGCGCTTGTGCGCCTACCTAGCGTTCTTCCCCATTCCCCGTCTGCTCTTGTTTCTTGGTTTTGGTCAGTTTTCGCGACAAAAGTTAACGATAAGCATCAAAAGCTTATGGCAACGAGTCTACCTCTCATGTCTGGTGTCCTCTGAGCTCTCGTAGCAGTCGTAGAAGGTGGTAGAAGGTCGGATGCTCCTGTGTGCTCTTTGCTCTCTCCAAGAAGGCAATAGTGGAAATGAGCTTGAAAGTGATGTGAAAAATACTTAACTTCGGGCTTCCGGGATCACTTGTTACCAAATTTGACATGTGCTCCTATCTCGTCGTGAAATGCACTTTAGGATTTGAAATTTCTCGATTTGGACTCTGTTTGACCTGTTTCTGAGAAATCTGTCCACTTTGCCAAAATTCTGTCATTTCGGGCTTTCCGCAACTTTTTCAGAATTGTACCCAATTTTTACCATGGTTTGCCCTTGTCATTAGGACCATCACCGTCTATTCTTTTCTTTTTTCCGATCTCGTTTCACCTGCTTTTTTATTTTTCTTTTATTTTTATTAAGAAAATCATAAAAAATAAAGGGAAATAGCAAATTGAAGCCAAAAAATTCCAAACATACACAATAAATAGCTGGTAACCCTGTGGATATGAATATACACTTATTTGTGATTTCTGGACTTGGATTATCACTTTTTTCCACTTTTTAGCTCCAAACACACTCTTATTTAGTGATATTTACACGTCTAAAGACCCAAACTCATCATTTGATCTCTTCTTGTTGCAAAACAAGGTATATAAGGGCATAAATATTATCAATATCCGCAATCAAACATAAAAATTGCAAAATCATGTAAGACACTGCCCTTGTAATATAATTTTTGTTTTTCTTTGTTTTTGGCGCTTGTAGCTGCTTTGTAACTCCTGTATACCTGTTATACCTCCCCTCCTCCTAGTCTGAGTCCTCCCGGACGACTATGAAGTGTCTGTGGGCGAAGCATTGTAGTTGTTTTGGTCATAAGTTCCCAATGCAATTGTAGAGCGATGATACAACAGTCTTTCCAATAAAGCTGCTCTTTGTTTGATTGAAGGATTGGTGGTCGGGTTTTGGATTGGTTTTGGCACTTCGGTAGTAGAATCAGTAGATGGATTCTTCTTCACTTTGTTGTTCTTTTTTACAATCCAAATCTGCTTCCGCTTCACTTGTGCTTGCCACAAACTCTTTGCGACCCAAACCTGCTTTGTTCTTTGTGTTGATTTCCTCGACTTGAAATACCTAGGAGTTTCCGTTGATTGTACTGAAGGGAGTTCCTGTTTACAAATCTTTGGGATCCAAATTTGCTTGCTATAGCTTTGTGCCGTCATGAACTTCTTTGGAATCCAGATCTGTTTCACTGTCCTTGATTGTCTGGAATCACTCTGTTGTTTGGTATTGAAGACTCTGTTTTCCACCTTTGTGTTCTCTGGCACAACCTTTTTTGGTCTCCATACCAACTTTGACTCCGTTTTTTCCCAAGGTTGAGCTGTTATATTATTGCTTGTCTTCCTTATCCACTGTTGAGAATTCCTCGTCGAAGAGCAATCCGGTTGTATAGAAACTTTTGGTTGCCATTGCTTCTTCTTTTTCTCTGGTTGTTGTTTACCTTTGTTCTTGGATTCTTCCTTTGGAGTTGTCTCTGATCCTTTGGTGAACTTAACTGATTGACTTTCACCTTCGTATTTGATAAGCACTGATTTAGAACTCCAGTCAATCATTGCATTGTATTGCTTCTGCCATGGTTGTCCTAGCAATAATGGATGTTGTGTAGCTTGGTCTTCAACCACGTAAAACATATGAGGATACACATAACGGTTAATCTGTATATGTAAAACTGTGCATCCGATAGTTTTGATTGAATGCTCAGAGTAACTCTTTAACTCTTGCTTGGCAGTTTGTAGTTTAGTGTCATTTGTCAATTGTCTATATAAACTGAGTGAAAGTAGGTTAGTTTGAGCTCCTGAATCCAATAGTGCTCTGGCTTTGATTTGGTTGGTTCCTACTTTGCATTCAATGATGGGTTCTTCTTTGTCATTATCCATTTCTGTTATACTGACTGCGTTTATTCGTATTGCTCTTTCATTGCGCTGTTTCTGACGCAGTAGTTTTCTTTTCTCCATTCTTTCCTTCGCCTCGGCTTGCGCTTCCTCCAAAATCATTTTCTTTTTCTGGACACGCAGCTTTTCTTGATGTATTTTGAGGAGCATGTCTTGGGTTAGCGGCAAAAGATACTTTTTCACTCTGCATCCACTAATCCAATTGGGCATTTCTTCTCCGTCTAATGTAGCAAGCTTGAAAGCTCCACTTGCTGATAGATCTTTAATCACCAGAGGTCCCATCCCTCCCTTTTTAAGCTTCTTAGCATGCTGTTTCAGAGTGTAAACTAGGACATAGTCCCCAACCTTAAACTCTTTAGTCCGCACATGCTTATCAAAAAATTCCTTTTGTCGCCTTTTTTGAGCGTAGATAGAAGCTACTGCTTTTAGGCGAAGCTCATCTAGCTTTTCCAGATCATCTATTCTATCACAAAGCTCGTGCCCTGTCCACTCTAAATCCTTAGCCACCCTTAAGGTTGAAATCAAGAATTCTATTGGTAAGATAGCATTTAGCCCAAAAACCATGTTACATGGGGTCGTTCTTATTGATGTTTTATATGCTACCCTATATGCCCATAATGTTGAATGAAACTTCTGGTCCCAGTCAGTTCTCGACTCAGATACAATCTTCGTAAGGACCGTGCATATGGTTTTGTTTGTTGCTTCAGCTTGTCCGTTTGCTTGTGGATGATACGGGGCTAATTTCCTATGGATTACCATGAATTCATCTAGAAGGATCTCTATCAGTTCATTTATAAAATGTGTGCCTCAATCACTCACAATTTCTATTGGCAATCCATATCGTACAAAGACGTATTCATATAGAAATTGTGCCGTGGTCCTGGCATCCACTTTTTGAGTTGCCTTTGCTTCGACCCACTTTGTTAGATAGTCTGTAGCCACAACGATGTATTGTGCATGAGTCTTATATGCAGGAGGTGAAATGGGTCCAACATAATCAATCCCCCATTTTGCAAAAGCTCTTGCCCCCATCATTGGTCTAAGCGGCATATCATCTCTTTTAAGTGGTACTTTGGTCCGCTGACAGTCATCACACCGTTTAACGTATTCCTCATCGTCCATATGTAATGTTGGCCACCATATTCCTGCGGCTAAGACAAGTTTTGCTGTCTTATCACCTGAGAAATGGCCTCCACATACTCCTCCATGAGCTTGCTCTAGTATTATCACATACTCAGTCTCTGATGCGCAAATCCTAAGCTGGTTGTCTTTACCTCTCTTATAGAGTTGATCTCCTATTAAAGCGTAATCTCTAGCTTTTGTCTCTACAGATTTCTGACGAGCTTTTGACGTTCCTTCTGGGAAAGTTCTATTTGCGAGATATTCAACAATATACTGACTCCATTTCGGAGCGATCATTATCTGATAGAATGTCGAATACTCTGCTGGCGGTTTTGATGAACATACAATACATACAGTGACATATTCATGTACGCTTTCTTTCATTCCTGGCCAATAGACTCCCAATTGTAACAAATTCCTATATGTGTTCCTTCTTGAACAATGAAATGCACATTCCTGAACATGTGCTTCGCACAGCTATAGACTATATTCCTCAGGATTGATGCATAGTCGTAAAACATGATCATTTCCCAATTGATACAACCTTCCTGCAACCAATTGAAGATTCTTGGATTGCTGAATAGCAATATGTTTCTGGTTGTATTCTTTTTTATCGAACTCTCCTCCATAGGTTAATAGGTTAACGACATTTTGAGACCACTTCGGTATCATTTCTATGTTGAACAAGTACGCGTCTGGCATGTCGTCATCTACTCCTATAGGGTCTTCTCCATTCGTCAATCGCGAAAGATGATCAGCTCTAAGATGTGTTTTTCCTTTCTTTACTACTACCGTGAAGTCGAATTCCAGTAAGATAATGAACCATCTCACTATTCTCCCGGTATTGCATGGTTTATTCACTAGGTAGAGCAAGGCTTGGTGATCCGTAAAAAACACAAACTTGTTGGCTAGAAGATAATGCCGAAATTTCTTCACAGCATATATTATTCCTAATCCTTCTCGCTCTGTTGTGGTGTAATTCTTCTCTGCATTGTTGAGCTGTCGACTGGCGTAACAGATAGGAAAATCCATGTTTCCTTCTTCTGGCTGAGCCAGAATGCATCCTATTGCATATGCCGAAGCATCTATATGCACATGGAATATCTTCTCCCAATCTGGTGATTTCAAGACTGGAGCAGTAATGAGTGCCTCCTTCAATTTCTTGAATGATTCCTCGCACTCCTCTATCCATTCAAAGTTCACTATTAGCCTGTAAAGTGGTTGGCCTATTTTAGCGTACATGTAAATGAATCGTCTATAATATCCGCAATGTCCCATAAAGCTCTGTACTTGTTTCACATTGGTTGGTCTAGGCATATCCACTATAACTTTTATCTTCTCTAAATCCGTGGATATTCCATTTTGTGAGACAATATGTCCCAGAATTCTGCCCTGTCGGACCATAAACACACATTTCTCAGGATTGAGACAAATGCGATATGTCCTACATTTCTCAAATACTTTTCTTAGGTGTTCTAGATGCTCATCTCTCAGAAGAGAATGTACACATAAGTCATCCATATATATTTCTAGAAACAACCTTAAGTATTCTTTGAAAGCATGTGTCATCAGCCTCTGGGAGGTTGCAGGAGCATTGGTTAGACCAAAAGGCATAACCCGATAAGCATAAATTCCCCACTCCGTTGCAAAAGCTGTTTTATGTTGATCTTCCAGTGCTATGGCTAGCTGGTTATATCCTGAAAAACCATCAAGAAAAGAGTATGCTGTTTTTCCTGATACACGCTCTAGAACATGATCAGTTATCGGCAGGGGATAATTGTCCCTGATTGTTGCAGCATTCACTTTCTTTAAGTTGACACACACTCGGAGTTTTCCGTTCTTCTTGGGTACTACCACAATCGGAGATACCCAATCGGTGTGTTCAATCTCGTATATGAATTCAGCTTCCATTAGCTTATCTATCTCTTCTTTGATTCGCTTAGCAAATGTATCATTATATGTGTATGGTCTCTGTCTGCTAGGCTTTGCGTCTTGTTTCAGTGGGATTGTGTGTTGGCATATCGATGGGTCAACTCCCTTTAAGTCCTTATAAGACCATGCAAACACATCCTTATACTCTCTGAGAAGACTCAAAAGTCTCTCTTCCTCGCCTGGAGACAAATCTGTGGCTATGTACACCGGTCTAGGTGTCTCACCTGGAGCTGCTAAATCAACTTTTTTTGCATCCTCCGGTCCGTCATAAGATTCGTTCTCCCTTCTCTCTCGAATAGGTTGGGTTAATACCACATTCCTATTCTCTATTGTGAATTTCCTATAGTGAGAGGGAACATCCATGTTTTCCTTGATTTTGGCGTTTTCATCCTCTCCACTCTCAAATTCTGTCGTCCAAACTTCTTTCAGAGTTTTCTTGAGCTCTCTGTACTTGTTTCTACGTTCTAACTTGGACTCCGTGTGTTCTCTGCTGCGCTTGTTCTTTTCTGATTTTTCTGTTTCTGTTTTCGTTCCATTCCTTTGAACTTGATTTCTTGAGCCTTTTTTGTCTTTTCGTAAGCTCTTTTGATCATTGCCTCTCATTCTTCCAGAAATCTTGTCCTTAACACAATCTTCTGCCTTTACTAGCATTAGGAATTGATTTTTTCCTTTTATTCTAGGCATCGGATTGGTTCTAACCCCCTTTGTTTTTCTCTTTGCTCTATAGCGTTTCTTGCGTTGTTTAGTTTGGTTCGGAACTATCCGTTATAGTTTCTTTGTTTCCGCTTGAACTGTCCGTTGACTCGTTGTCTCCTTCATTTCCCCACTCTGGATGATCGGGAATGTCATGAAACACCTCCTCTTCATCTTCCTTTTCCAGTGTATCGTTCTTTTCAGTTTCTTTTTCGAGTACAGTTCTCAACATGAAGTACGGAACCACGTCGTACCCGTCCTTGTCACAAAATTTCGTTGTGGGACCATCCGGAATTGCACAAACATCTAGGGTTGCTAGAATGTGTGCCCATTCTAATGGTTCAAGTGTGTCCTCTGGAAAGGGTTCTCCTATATAAGTTTCGTCTTCGATAGCCCTTTCTAAAATACATTCTTCTCGCCTCAGACTTCCACATTTCGAGGCTCCACACATCCATAACTCCTTGGGCTTACCTAACCAAGCTGGAAATTCGGATCCCGCCAAAGTAGCTGAATCAAACTCCTCTACCGGTGTTCGGTTCACATCTTTGTAGCTATGGTCTCTCAGGTTCACACGTGTAGTGGTTTCTATATTTCTCAGGTATATGTGATCGTAGCCCCAATCTTGGACCATTTTCAACTGTCTCATGAATGGTCTTCCCAATATGATATCATAGTTATTCTCCTTGCCAAAATCGACAATAGCAAAAGTATGTTCATATTCAATGCCGCAAGAAGTCACTACGACTTTCTCTAATAACCCCATAGGTTTCTCCATGTGTCCATCTGCTAATTGGAGTTTCAACCTAGTCTTCCTTATTGCTGGTTTCCCCCATTTTTTCCAGATTTCTTTTGTAGCAATGGCTACCCCAGCTCCGCTGTCCAGTATTGCCATCGTGTTCACTCCTTGGAATTCAACTGGTAAGGTTGTATTCCCCTCTTCACCTTCGCAATACTCTCCGACCTTGTTTAAGGGTACAGGCTTAGCGTTCTTTTGTGGTTTACTCAGCTCTTGTATACCCTCTTGCAGTCTCGATGTTGGGTCTTTTATCCCAAATTTCTCCAAGCATTTTCCTACAGTGGTCCACATATGTGGTCTTAGCCTCAAAAGCTCGGCTAGAGTGATAGTGCATGTCACTGGTGTTGACAAGATCTCTATCAATCCTTGCGAGTCCATGACTTTTTCTGATGAGATTCTTCGTGAGGGAAGTGCTCTAGTCTCGGATTTTGCTTCATACTCTCCTAAGTATGAAGGTAAGGTATTCAGTGAGTGAGGTTTGCTCTCCATTGTTCTAACAGAGCCCCCATCTCCCCAGTAAGATTGCAGATCCAAGTCCACTTGAGATCCTGTCTCAAATTCCACTGTGGGAGGATTCCTGATGTCCTTTTCCCAATTTGTCTGATAAGCTTGGCAACTTAGCTCGTTTGCAAAGTTTGCCTCTCTCACTTGTTTCCAAAATTCATTGTAATCCTCATCTCTTCCGTAAGACCTCTGTATGACTGGATGAAAACTCTCTATCTCCTGATCGGTTGTGTTCAATACTATGCGGTCATCCTTGTGTGTATTTTCAGGCTTTTGTACACTGGGAGTCTTATCAGCTACCTGTGAAACGATAGTCTCTTGCTGAATTGGGTTTTCTGTTCCACAATTCATTGTTTCTTTTGGTGGTTCTAATAAGGCTTGTGCAGTCTCGATCATTCTCTGGCACATTTCAAGTCTCTGCTTTTCCAATTCCGCGTTTGGGTATGTCATCCACCTCTGTTCTTGTGTTTGGTTGTTCTTTAACCTAGCTTCGTAAGCTCTCATCAGTGCGTCCAATGGTTCGTGTACTTTGTCGACTAGCACTGATCCCCCTGAGCTTAAGCTCGTTGTTTCTTTAATACTCTTTTGTTTCGTTCTTTCCGGGCTCATCTCTCGTTTCCCGTTTTGACTCTCAAGTTTTTCTAATCTATCTTAGTTCGCTTTAGTTCCTCAGCTAGAATAACGTCTTCACGTTCTTTTCTCAACTTCATGCGTGCTTTTCTAGCTTTCCATGTGTTTCTCTGACTCCGCGGTCCTTGACTAACCACTTCAGTCGCTAACTTTCCATTCTCAGGTTCTCTAGTGGTTTTCTTAGCTTTAGCTCTAGTAACAACTTGTGTTGGTATCAGAGTTTCATTTTCAGACCCACTGCTGGTAGGAATAGTTTCTAGCATATTCAATGTCGTCTTTTGCACTTTGTTTGGATTCTTTGAACAATCCTCAATGAAGTGAGTAACCCCACACTCAGTGCAATAAGCGTTAATTCTAATGATTTCCGATGCCCAAATGCTAACAATATCTATGCAACCCTAGCAGTACTAGATTCCTTATTGCTATCTACATACATTGCATCATCAAGACAAATAATCATGTATGGATGTGTCATTGTCAACACTGAGATGGCTATGTCCTTATCAACCATAGGTGGAACTATGTGTCTTGGCATCACCTCATTAGCCTCTAGAGCGAGTATATAAAAAAATACCATGTTTTTCATCTTAATATGTGCCTCTAGGAGTAGATCCACTCTACCTCTATCGCATAGAGTGTGACAACACCGACTATGTCTCACTAGAGAAATCTTGCTCCACCTTTGCCTTTGCAAAGTCCACTGACATGTCTTGCACAACTACATACATGTTCTGTCTCCTGAGCATATAAGAGCTCACTCGCAAAATGAGACATGTTTCATTTCTCACATACCACATGTCAATAATGCAATCAAGACCAAACCGTCTCAAACCTTAGATACGTCCAATGGAGTGGAGAAGCCATATCTAGCTCCTCTCACAAATTACACAAGAAATCTGCAATACATCTAGAAAAGCTGCTCTCAAAGCACTACATGACAACCCCCACAATCTGCTAGGTATCTCACTGAGATCAAACTCAACACAATCTCAAGAACATAACGTACATCCCGTAGCATAAAAGATGCACCACTAGGTAATGACCAGCATACATCGATTTCTCTTGTAATGTCATATGCCTATGTCAAAACCTCACATGCATCACGCATAGACCTCTGATGCTACCTCATATGTTTGAAGCAATGGCACCTAATGTGCCATGTGTGACCATATCTGCTAAATGGATGTCAAGAAACCAAAATTTGTATATGCATCAAAGGGTGTATTGCGAGAAATCCTTGGAGAAATTGGAGAGAGTTTCCCTTGTAAACTCAGTAAAATCTCAAGCAAAATCCCGACCATAAACTACATCAAAGATGCCAAAGTGGAAGATCACCTTGACCACTACACAATCTTTACTCGATTAATGCATATGCAACATGTCTCTCAACGTAGCTTTACCCAAAAAAACTTGTAGGACTTCTAACTTGTGACTATCCGTAACCTATAAGTAGTAGATTCACAATCAAAATATCCATAGATTTGAAAAAAATGCATTACCCGTAACCTATATCCACCACCTACGAGCATACACAATCTCACTCTTGTGAGAGTGGATATACGAAATCTAAATCCATGTCGAAAAGCAACGAAAAACCGCTCCAA
This sequence comes from Adiantum capillus-veneris, assembly GCF_014529385.1. Classification (NCBI taxonomy): domain Eukaryota; kingdom Viridiplantae; phylum Streptophyta; class Polypodiopsida; order Polypodiales; family Pteridaceae; genus Adiantum; species Adiantum capillus-veneris. Next base: position 115,032,739 of record NC_140943.1, on the reverse strand, counting down.
GTGAGAGTCAAACTCAATCACTGTCAATTGTGAGACTCACACTTGACCACTAAGGCATGAAAGAATAAACTAAAAATATGTAGAAACTATGGCGGGAAGTTAATAAAAAATTGATAGAGTTTCCTCTGTAATTTGAGAGGAATCTCAAAAAATCTCACCAAAAATCGTCAAACACAAAACTCATAAAGCCAACTAGGTTATGCGCATAAACAAAGGTTAAATCTCTCATCCAAAATTTGTCATATATTAAGTCAAACTGATTAAAAAGATCTCCAAACATGATGGAGAGAAACAAGACAAATTGTTGGGTTGAACAAAGAGCATAAATCTATCAGAGACAGAACAATCTCAAATCACAAATCCACATGAGGTCAACAACCAAGAGTATCGAAACGAAGCTCACTCTTACTTGAATAGATCTTCAAAAAACTCCACCTATTTGTAACTCGTATACTTGTGAGCTGTATCTAGCTCAATTTGTATCTGCATATACATAAATAATCAAAAAACACTAAACGAAGTGCTGCAACCTCTTTGAAATCACACAGAATCTCAATGCGCACAAAACCACATCAATTTATATATCAATCCAAAAGCCACATCCCAAATTAATGGCTGCATACAAAAATGCAAGGTGGATCATGTCTCAAATAGCACCTCAATGTAACATATCTAGAGATGAAAACTATGGAAAGCTCTATAGTGTAGGAGTCCAACTATCAAAGCTTCTCTGTATAGAAAATCAGCATTCAAAATTTCAATTTTTGATATCATCAATGCAATCAAAACACTGAGAAACCCTAAGATAGACACTTGAATAACATAGATCCGAGTCCGAGTGTGAGAGATATGCCAGAAACAACGTTTTGTGATTCGAAAGTGTTGAACAAACTTATCGCTACACCTATTGTAATTATAAATAGAAATTAAGAAAACAAACATTTCCATTGCGTTTGAAACATGCCAAAACCCCAACTTAAACTCCTAGATCATATCCATCCGAGTTCGTGTGACGAAGGTATGCCAAAAAACAGTGTTTTGGAGCCCAAAAATTGCAAAAATGACCTGCAAAAAATCTTGTTCCTACTTTTTCTCTACTCTTCATGACACAATGTCAAGGTTTCATTACCACTCCCCCAATGTGGGACCTGTCTGGTGCAAGTGTGTGCACGATGAGTGTAGAGTGATAGACTATGCGGGTGGAGTACTCACTACTAAATGAGTGAGACCCCTTATTCTTTTATGTAGAGAGAATAAGGTCAATGGTCAGTGAAGTCAGTGGGAAGTCGAGCACAGACATCCGACCTCAAGTCAAGGCACATGCCATCGTTATCCCAATAGCCAATTGTACTTTTCTTCATTATTAAAATATATTAGCTCAAGTACATTGTGTTCAATATCTAACTTGGTACTTTCAATTCGAATAATATCTGATTACCTATGATTTTTTGAAGGCTAAATTTGATTCTCTAGCTAGTCTAATATCTAACTCTAAATCTCCAACCTAAAATAGATGTCTAAATTGACCATCTCATTCCACTCACCATTGTGAATTTATGGCAAAGATTGTGTAAGATGTAGAGGCTACTTGTTTTGAGGATGTTGTTGGAGATCAGAAGTGGGATCAAACTATGGATTAGGAGATGGATGCCCTTGATGCTAATGAAACATGGGATTTAGTATCATTGCCAAAGGAAATAATGTGATTGGATGTAAATGGGTTTACAAGGTGAAACACAATGCAAATGGCACTGAGCAGGTAGAAAGCTAAATTGATAGAAAAGGTTTATGCATAGACCTATGGAATTGATTATCAGGAGACTTCCATCCTCATAGCTAAGATGGCCATCGTTCATATCGTTATTGTAGTGATTGCAAGAAAAGGATGGTTTTTGCATCAAATGGATGTAATGAATGCATCCCTACATGGTGATCTGCAAAAAAAGGTGTTTATGAAGTACCCACATCAATATGAGGATGTGAGACATCCCGAGTATGTATGTAAACTAAGGAAATTACTTTATTGGCTGAAGGAAGCACCTAAATCTTGGCACGAGAGTATTGTAACTTCATTGAATATCATTAGTTCTTGTATGCCTCATGTAGTTCACTCCTTGTATGTGCGAGAGAATGAGGTAGGTATTGCGATCATATGAATTATGTGGATGATTTGAGTGTTAGTGGAAATCATGAGGCTGAAGTTGAGCATGTAAAGGGACTCTTTAAGTAGGAGTTTGAAGGATTTGAAGAGTTGCGTTAATTTTTGGGCATTGAAATTATACGCATAAAAGAGGGCAAATGGCTATCACATAGAATTTATTTCCATTTCCAAAAGGAAATATTATGATTGAATGTAAATGGGTTTACGATGTGAAACACAATGCAAAGAGAGTTGGTGTCAAATGGTTGTAAAGAATGCATTCTTGCATGGTGATTTCAAGAAAAGGTGTTTAAGAAGCATTCACATGGATATGAAGACGTGAGACATCCCGAATATGTATGTAAACTAAGGAAATGACTTTATTGGCTGAAGCACACACACAAAACTTGGCATGAGATTATTGTAACCTACTTGATTACTATTAGTTCATGTATGGCTCATGTAGGTCACTCTTTGTATATTAGTTCATGAATGGCTCATGTAGTTCACTCTTTGTATAAGGAGGAGAATGAGGCAAACATTGCGATCACATGCATTGTGTGGATGATTTGATTGCTGGTGGCAATCATGAGGCTGATGTTGAGCATGTAAAGAGACTCTTGAAGTTGGATTTTGAAGGATTTGGAAGAGCTATGTTACTCTTTGGCCAAAAGGAAAGATTGTGATTGAATGTAAATAGGTTTACAATGTGAAACACAATGCAAATGGCATATTGAGTATGTAGAAATATATGGCATTGATTATGAGGAGACTTTCATCCTCGTAGCTAAGACAACTAACGTTCATACCATATTATAATGGTTGCACCAAAAGGTTGGGTTTTGCATAAAATGGATGTAACAAATGCATTCTTGCATGGCGATTTGCAAGAAAAGGTGTTATGAAGCAGCTACATAGATATGAGTATATGAGACATCTCGAGTATGTAAGTTAAGCAAGCAACTAGAGCTTGGCATGAGAGTATTGCAACCTACTTGATTACTATTGATTTTTGTATGGCTCATGTAGATCACTGCTTGTATGTGGGGGAGAATGAGGTGGGCATTGTGATCATATGCAGTATATGGATGATTTATTATTGATGGCCATCATGAGGTTGAAGTTGAGCATGTAAAGAGCCTCTTGAAGTAGGAGTTTGAAGGATTTGGGAGAGATACATTACTTTTGGGCATTGAAATTATGTCCACAAAAGAGGGCATATGGATATCACAAAGGTTATATGTGTTGGATATGTTATCAAAGCATGGTATGGCTAATAGGAAGCCTATTTCCATGCCAAATTTGAAGGTGTATGTTGATTGAGAATATGCGCTTGAGAATTCCACATTTACAAAAAGATTGTGGGTAGCCTAATCTACTTGATAATATCACAATGAAATTTGAGTTATATGAGTGGGCTTGTGTTGAGCCAGCAGAGGATCACACCCACATTTTTGCTCACACTCATCATTTTGTAACCATTGATTGTAATAAATGTCTTTCCGACATTAATTTTGATTTGAGCCATTCATTAAGTAACGGGACTCAATTGAGTTTCCAACTTGTAATTCCTAAGTAATTTCACTTGCTGATGTAATTAGTTAGAGATGTTCTCACCTCCAAGGCTGAGGTATATAAGCCAAAGTTTTTGTAACCTAAGGAGATTCAGTTTTATTAATCAAAGGTGATTTTTTTGAGCGTCGTGACTATGTCTGAGAGAGAGAGAGAGAGAGAGAGAGAGAGAGAGAGAGAGAGAGAGAGAGAGAGAGAGAGAGAGTCTTATCTACTTGCTACGCGAGCTACAGAGCCGCCATTGGAGAAGCGACACCGCCATTGTGTTAGCAACGGCGAGAGCTACGCACAGATACCAAGAGTGCGTGCTATCGGCTTCTATGTGTGGTAAGTTCCTACGAGCTTCGGTGTGAGTTTTCTTCCAACTCGTGTGTCGGAATGAAGCGTGCAGCATATCTATAGAACCACAACAAGTAGAGCTACACATTGGTACCATCGGGGTCAAGTTTTGATCACCTGTATTTTTTGGCCTGTCTTCATACGCGTTTGCCGCACGGAGTGGTTATAGGTTGATTTTGCAGTGTTTCTGATACTTCTTCGGAGAGATCTTACGAGATTTTCACCGAACACTTGGAACACTTGAACCTGAACAACAGACAAAATATGGCAGCAGGATCATCAAACCCTTCCGCCACAATGAAGCTATTGTTCATAAAATACCAGTACGACAATGAGCAAGGTGCCAAGATCTACAAAGATGGAATGGACCGCTATTGTGTAAAGATAGAGGAGAGACCTAGTGAGTTCAAGGACTTAGTGCCTGTGAGCTATAGCGGAGATAGATATCTAGACGACGAGGGTACCATGTACTTGGTAGTCCTAAACCCTAACATTGTGGACAAGTGGGGATTGATGGGCACCAAAGCCAAAGTAGATGAAGAACTTGAGGAGAAAGCACCAATAATGAACTTCCCTGATGCGAGGTTAAGAAGAGAGAATGAAACTACAATGATCAACACTGATAACACTTATGTGGGGCTATACAAATATAATAATGGGGAGCAAGATCTCTATTATAAATGTGAAGAACCCTACACCGGAGAGTTGATAGACCAAAAAAGACTTTATGTCTTTACCTACACAGAGGGATCGGAAGTGAAAATTGCCGCTTACGACAAGTATGGGAGGCAATACTCAACAATGGGCAAGAAAGAATTAGAAAGATATACATACTTTGGGGGACCACTACATCAGTATTATGTTACTTCTAGCTCACAAAGACCAGCACCAAAAAATGGAGGGCAAAACCCAATGACGACAGGAGGACAAAGAACTCAGGCTGCTGACTCTTTCAGTCAACCTCAGTACTCGAAGCCCGGACCAATGGGATCATTACATTCCAGAGAGTCAATGGATACGAATCGAGGTAGTGCAGTTCCAATCCCCACGTATACCACTCTAGGTCCAAGGTTCGAAGCGGAACCATCACATTTACCTCCTAGTAGTAGATTCAGGGCAGGGGAACCGACAAGGGTAACCCATGAAGTCCATGATGCTAGAGAAAGCTTTAGCCGGGACACAGGAGCAATGAGATTGGTAGCAGACCATAGACGTATGAGACCATCTCAAGTAGCGAAGTGTATGCCAAAGAAGTATGGTGGTTCAGGAGATCCGTATGCACATGTGTCACTCTTTAAGCAAGTCTTAAGAGCTGAGCAGATAACAGATTTCCATACACAATACGAGGGATTTGGTCTTACTCTAGAAGGTACGGCATTGACATGGTTTCAACCACTGAACATAGGGGGATTCCAGGACATTGACCATTTGCTAAGAGAGTTTGCTGAGGAATTCTCAAAACGAGGGATTAAGCACAATACGGTCTCACAAATATATGCTTTTAAACAGAGAGAACACGAAAAAGTGAAGGAAGCTTCACTTCGCTTCAAACAATACATTGAGAGATGTCCAGTACGTGAACGACCACAAGATGACAGACTATCTGTTCTCTTTATTGAGGGACTGAGAAACGACACTCTCAAGAAAGACTTGCACTTGAAAGCTTGTACAAGTTTCGAGCAAGTCACGAGAGAGGCATTGTACTTAGTGGATAACTGTACGGTTTATGGAGAGGTGTCAGCGGATACAGATTTTACATCCAGTAGCTCCTCCTCCGTAGCGAGCGAGACTACCACTAAAAAGAATGTTCAAACAACAACCATGCCGAATGTAGAGCAAATGATAGAAGATGCCCTAAAAAGGATGGCACCATACCAAAAACCATTGCCAAAAACACTGAAATGGTGTGCTATTGAACAAAAATGGACAAACCATCCAACAGAGGAGTGCTATTACAACAAAGGGTATGTAAGGGAGCGTCAGTATGCACCTCCTGCTCAAATAGCACCACCTCAGGTACATCCAGTACCTCGATACCCAACGGGAAATGTACCAGGACCTATGGGGATAGAAAGACCGCAACCGGTATTGGGACAACAACCACCTTTACTAGGAGCAAGACCAGTGGGCATTAGATATGCACCAACCTTAGAGAATCAGGAAGAACAAGCCTTAGTGCCTGTTCAAGCCTGTTATGAAGAATCTGGTGCACATATGTCTCCAACTGTGTATTACCCACCAGAAGAACCCAAACAACCAGAACCATGGGGCATGATTGGGAATGTGGGAATACCAACAGTTATAAGTGCTTCTGATGAAGAGAGATACAATTTGGACGCAAGAACATTGATGTTCATAGCTCATGGAGGGTTAACAGGACAGAGACCATCCTATCCACAAAGGACGAATCAAGTGGGACCAAGACCAGCACTAGGACCCTGTTACAAGTGTGGAGGTGACCATCTGATGAATGTTTGTCCACATGTACGACCAACTAGTGTTGATGCCCAACCTAGCAGCTATAGTGGGAGTATTTGCAGCATGTATTATTAGTCATACGATGATTGACACTAGCATGACGCATTGTGGAGATATACAGACCATATAGAGATGTCTAGAGGAATTTGCATGCAGGCTCTATCATGGATTCCCACGGTCACCTACCACAGGTTCAAAGATTCTCTCACCTGTTTCTTGAACATGCTAGTAGTTTAGCTAGTATACTTGTTTTCACATTCACCTTTAAGTGGGAGTATGTTGGGGTAAAGGTGGCATGTGCCTTCCCTCGAGGTTGGGTGTCTAGTGTTCGACCACCTACTACCTTCATTGGCCTTTGACCTTATTCTTTCTACATAAAATAATAAGGGGTCTCACTCATTTAGTAGTGAGTACTCCACCCACACACAATCTATCATACACTCACTGCATATACACCCACACCACACAACTTCTGCATTGGTGTGCTCTTCACTGACACTAAGTGTTGATTACAATAGGGCTAGATGACAGTAGTGAGTACTCCACCCACACAATCTATCACACTACACTCACCGTACACACACCCGCACCACACAACCTCCACATTGGCCTGCTCTTCACTAGCTCCAAGTGTTGATTACAATAGAGATAAGTGACAGTAAGAGCAACAACTCAATGATTACAAAGACTCATTGTAGCCTACGGAGTGACAAACCCTCAAAATGAAGTAAAGTGTCCTATTTATAAGTATCTAGACCAGGTTCTGACTGAATGTATATTGTTATAGTCACTACAATAATTGTGATGATCTCCTCAAGAAAAAATGTGGTAGGTCTCCTTTCTTGTGCTAACGTCTAGGTGGCATTACGAATGTTCAAGTAACTCCAAATTCCAACTAGGAGATAGGTTCCTGTCAAGATCTGAAGCTCACCGCTTTCATCACCAAAATGAAATGAGTTGGTCACTTCTGACAGCTATTTGAGGTTGGAAATTTAGAGTGAGATGTCAGATCAGATGGAAACCACAATAGGCACCAAGTGTTGATTACAATAGAGCTAGATGATAGTAAGAGCAACAGCTCGATGATTGAAAAGACTTGTTGTAGCTTACTGAGTGACAAGACCTCAAAATGAAGTAACGGGTTTTATTTATAGGTACGCAAACTAGGTTCTGACTGATTGTATCCGTTCAAAATTAGCCACACATTGTGAAGATGAATCTTCACTAGTGCTCGAACACTTTCACAATCAGCAAGGACCCAAGATTTTTGTAAAACTCAAATGTTTTCCTGAATGTGAATAGAGGTCTTGAACTGCTTTTACACTAGCCCTAAACCATGCAAGCATGATTCCACCTTGCCATCATTGTTAACTATGACACCAATTGATGCAAGGGATTCACATGTGACATATGTCCTTTGTCTTTAGAGCATAATCATTCACTAGCATATCCATCTCTTCACACTATTGAGCTCTATATCAACTTCATCTACCTTGCCTTGTTGTTAGTCACATCTAGCGAGACCAAATACTTCCTTGCTTCTTTGGGGAATTGGGATCCTATATATGCCCAACCATAGTATTCTCCACACTAACATACAACCAGTACATGACCTTTCATGATCCCTGGTTCAAATCTTTGAACGCTTTCAACTATTGAGGAGTGGAATTTTCCTTGGGCAATGTCCTCACCTCGACCTATGTCTTCACTCTCACCTTCAATGTATTTCCACTAACCTTTACCCCTTAGAAAATTGTTTGTTATAAACTTCCAAACATGGAATCTATTATTGTTTAGATTCTTATTGACAATACCATTGATTCTATCATTGTTAGACAAGTTTGCAAAAATTAAAAATTTGCACAAAACCTATAGTACACCAAAAATAACATGTATCTATCACAGCCTATGACCACAATATCTATACATATATACAATATAACACTTTCGACTGTTATACAATAGCTCTAAAAATTGCAACACAAATCGAGCTTCCTCCAAAACAAGAGATTTGCATAAATCCAAACCTTTCTGCTCTTATGCGCTAGTGCACTCTGACTCTAGGTTGATGTCCTAAACATGCCTAAAATTGAAATTTGGCTACACAATTATAGTCATAATAAGGATTGTGCAAAGACTTGAGCTGCACAATCTCCCATAGAAATCGTCAAAATTAGAGCTCTTGGATGCCAAGGAGGACAACAAAACAATGGCTGACCTAAATGAGCACCTCACCAAGTTCAAAATCTCACGCAAGGGGTGCCTTTTTCCCATTGCCAAAATGGCCCGTTTGATGTTGTAGAGAGATCTTTATCTTTATCCCCTCTTTTGTTGAACCATGCAATGAATTACTCTAAATAGCAAACAAAGCATATTGACTCTCCTTGTTTCTTTTGTAATTTATTATTATGTTGTGGCATTAATCGAGCGTGGCTTAGGTGTTATAGCGTACTTCTTTGAGTGTTGCAATTCCTATTCTAGTTGAAGGTAGCTGAGCATGGCTCAAGAAAATATGATATATCTTTATAAAATGGCATTTTCAAATAAGTTTTCAGCGTGGCTCAAAAGTTTATGGTACTTTTGATTTATTTTTCCACTTGTTTAGAATGTAAATTTTATGTTGGGTTTGCATATGGCTGTGGATAATAAAGAGGCAAAGAGGACCTGTGAGTGCTTGAAACAAATGGTTTCCACATGCACAATCAATGAAATAGTGTGCATTATCGGTTGCACCTCTTGATGGGCCCAACACATGGGTTGCAATATGGAGAGGTAGCCAAGGCAATAGACAAAGAAACGGTGAAGGCCATATGCCCCAACATCTTAAATAACTCCATCAAGAAGGGTCATTTGAGGGTCTCTCAATGTATTGTGTAGATCATCAACCATGTAGAGCAAATCTACGTCGATGTGATGTGCTAGCCATTGCATCACCATGGTCCATGACTACCCAATGTGGTTTTGCAAAATGTTGTACATACATTTTGTGGAGAAAAGAGCCATGTATTCCAGTTCTCAACGAAGATGTAGAGGACATTCACTCGTCCAGCACTATTTCCAGAGATGAGCTTAGGCTTGTAATGGCTAAAGCTGTAATGTGGAAAAGATGTAAAGGCAAATTGAAGTTCACCATGTAAACCAAGTAGTATGCTAAGTATGGGTTTGAAGCACCAAGTTTAAGGAAAATCTGCACAATACATTGCTAACTGTAGAGAGGAGAGAGGGGATTTCAACAAATCTAGAGAGATCAAAGAGAAACCTAAATGTTGGATCAATAAAATAGTAGAGATATTATCACACAGTATACATTAGGCAGATCGTTATGTGCTCCAAAGGTGAGTCAATGGAGTGCAGATTTTCTTGAGGAGAGGGGAGCGAGAGATCGTTTGAGAGAGAGAGAGAGAGAGAGAGAGAGAGAGAGAGAGAGAGAGAGATTTCATTATTGTCCTCGGAGGTCAAATATGACCTATGGGGCCAAGAGAACATACATTGCCAGGCTCTTGCTAAAAGAGTACATGGAGAACATAACTAAATGTGGATACAACAAAATTGTGACATATGTCACTTAGAAGGGGAAGGGGAAGTTAGTAAGGGAAATGGCTTGGGGGTTTTTGGGACCCAAAACTCCTCAATGATAGCCTTGCCGCCTTAGTACACGGACCATTTGCCTGCTGCTTGTGCATCTCGTACTTTTTGAAGCTCTTGCTTCTTGATTTTAAGTTGAGCGGGTGTTAAGGCCTCATCGATCCAGATTTTAAGGTATCGTGCTTGTTGTAGAAGCGCGATTCACGCCACTTTATTTTTGAAGACAAGAATGCCTTGGTTGGAGAGGGGGGAGGGGGGGGGGGGGGGGGGGGGGGGGGGGTTGTTGTAGGGGGAAATGAAAATAAATTTAGTTTTGGATATGGAGATACAAGTTCCAAAAGGAGATACCAAGGTTAATTGAATGAAAGAGTAATGGTGGAATCGATATCTCCATATACACTACTTTCAACAGATAGAAATACAACGTACGACCCCTACACGACACCCTACCTAAGCCTTTACATTATCTAATGCCTAGAAAAAGGATATGAAAATTGCCCCAAATATTGATTTCCCCTTTTAGCCTATACAAAGTTAGCCTAAATCTCCTTACAAGGCCTTTTGTGGGTTTGATATATTTATATTGCCTTGAGGAAGACATATCTATAGCTCCATGTTGCGGAGTTTATGAGACATGTGTCAAGTGGGCATGCTATCTTCAAATAACAAGCTCAACTTCTTGTAGAGACAGAGAAACGATAACTAGGAGAGGCTCTTCACAATCAAAGGTGGAGCAACATTGCATTACCTTCTTTCTTGGTTATTATTTGTCCTTCTCTTTGGTGGTGGTTGTGATCTCTTTGGTTTAAACATCCTTTACTTTCATCTTCTTAAAAGGAGTTCATTTAAAGAGATAGTAGTCTTTAACATCCAATATATGACCACAAATGTCCACTCCTAATTTGGGCGTGAATTCCTTACTCTATTTTGTGCTTTGTCCCTTCCCTCTTCATGTAGCATTACTTGACAAAATGGAATCCGACTTGCCTTTTTTCTTTGGGCATGCCAAAAAGGCTTATTTGAGGTGCCAAAGAGATGTGCTAATGGTAAGGGTTATTTAGATTCATAGTATTGATATTGGAGAGAGAGAGAAACAATACATTTGAACATCTCCCAACATCTAGAACAATTGAATGATCTGAGAATGGTGACAAGATGACTATTCCATGGAGAAGCTACCTCACAATTGACTTGGGTGCACCACATATCTCACTATCCATCAATGAAAGAAATAGATGCCTAGACAAGAGCTCAGAACTCTACACATAGAGGACATGGGTCATTCAACACAACCTCTATCCACCAAATGGCATACTACAAAGATTAATTCTCATGCTGACACATGACAATTTCATTGAATGTCCACCCTACACACACCTATTTTCATCACATCAATAGGATGTGGATTGGACAACACAAAGTTTCATCCTATCCTCTTGAGATTAAGACTAGTCTTGTAATAGGCCACAAAACTTGCTTGGGCCATTGAAGTGGTCCACGCTAGGATTCTAATCGTCTGAGCATAACTCTTGTATATGACATCAAAACTTCATGAAACTTTTTGGGCATGGATTAAAAATGGGAATAAAACTTTGAGATTTACCTTTAAGCTCAAAAGTCCCAATTGTAACATTCACTTTTTCAAACAAAGCAATTTTTGCATGACATGGTGATTTACAACTTAAATTAAACTAACACCAAATGTCATCGGGTCTTTATGTAGGTACCATAGAAGCGTGACAACTACAAACATATAGATGGAATTTTCAAAGAAATTTCGCCTGTTTAAAATTTATATGATCTATCTTTGAGAGAATCTAGTAAAATGTTGTGCATACTGATCAATTTGTTCGATCTACCTTTAAGAGAATTTAGTGACATTATGTTCATATTAACAAATAGCAAAGAACTCACAGAGCTCAAAGGTGCCCAAGAGCTCCTTGTTGCGATTAAGCATTGCATCACCACAAGGAAGCAATGTCAAGACATCAAAGCACGACAACAATGACATTTCCACGATCAGTCATAGAGGAGAACGGATGACTCCAAGGTGATCATGCAGGCCCTTATAGACACCCATTACTTCTTGCATACTCAGATTGTTTTCCTTTTGGTGTTGGATCTTGTGATTTTTTGTCAGATATATTTGTCTTCTTGATCCATACCTGCTTTTGTCCGAGCTGGCTCTTTGATATCCAGATTTGTTGAACTTTTTGGCTCTGACTTGTTGTTCTTTTCTTTTGGCCTTCCACGATTGTTACGAAAGCTGCTAGTGATGGTGTATGTCATAAGCATCACCACTATCGCTACTATCGTCATCTTGATATTTGTCTTCTTGATCCATATGTGCTTTTGGCCGAGCTGGCTCTTTGATATCTAGATTTGTTGACCTTTTTGGCTCCGACTTGTTATTCTTTGCTTTTGGCCTTCCACGGTTGTTACGAAAGCTGCTAGTGATGGTGATGACCTGAGTTCCTGATAGAGGATGTCACAAGAATCGCCACTTGTCATAAAATATAAGATCTAAGTTTACCAAATGATTTTCTCATATTAAATTGATCACTTAATATGGTAAGATAAAAGGGAACAAGAGTTAGCATATATATATGTGCTTCTAGACCTATCTCAACAGGGGACCAAAAGGAGAAATGGTTGCATCTCAATAGGGTTCCAAAAAGGAGACGGTCTACCAAAGAGCAATGTGCAATAAGTGCTTCTAGATTTACCTCAGCAAGGGACCAAGAGAAGAGATGGTTACATCTCAAAAGGGGTCCAAACAGAGGTAGTCTATCAAAGAGCAACGTGCATCTAATGGATCTTAAAAGACCTTAGGGTTAGCTTCATTAAAAACCTCCAAAAGTTAGTGTTAAAAAGTCCTTTGACCTTACGCAAGCTAGGGCTAACCTTGAGTTGGGAATCGTACCCAAGCATGGAGCTTAAAAGACCTTATGGTTAGCTTCATTAAAAACCTCCAAAAGTTAGTGTTAAAAAGTCCTTTGACCTTATGCAAAAATGGTTATGGGACGCTTAAAATGGTTGTGGGAACCGTGCCCAAAGCTTGAGGTGATTTTTATGCTTAAATGACTAAGGTTTTGAAATGTTAAATTCAAAGATAAATTCTCAAGAGACATGAATGTCCATGCTTGATTGACTAAGGCTTGAAGCATTCAATTCAAAACAAATGACTTAAGAAGCATAAAAGACACATGCTTGCTTGATTGACTAAGTCCTTGAAGTATTTAATTGAACCAAATGACTTAATAAACATAAAAGACACATGTTCAAATGATCCTCCACATGTGGCCCTCATAATGTGCTTGAATGCTATTGGTTAGGTTTTAAAGGGGTCCAATGAGAATTTAGATACATAAAAATAAATAATTAAGTTCTTTCTATCAAAGATAAAAAAGAGGACACATGTCCAAATGAAATAATAAAATAATGAGAGAGAGAGAGAGAGGTGTGGACCAAGCATGAGAGGGGGGGGTATACTCTCCCCCGCCCGCCCCCCCCCCCCCCCCCCCCCCCCCCCCCCCCCCCACACACACACACACATTCTCTCATTGTGTGAAGTGCAAAGTGCAAGAACTCCATCTCCTTCTTGTTGAGAAGTGGAGAGCCTACACCAACACTCTTGGCTATGGAGTGCAAATTCAGCCAAGAGCCATGCTTCAATGCTTAAGCTTGTCATCTTCTTCATCTTCATTACTAAGTTATTATGCTATGCTAAGCAAGAAAAGTGATGATAAGTGAGGAACTATTTCTTTCTCCTATGGAATGTTTATTCTTCCTCTTCCCTACCCTCATTCTCACTACTCTCTATAATTAACCAATTGGAGCCGTTGGGTGTAGATACTTAAGTGCTTATTTTCAAAGGCTAAGAGGAGTAGCAACTAAGGTTTTGAGTTGCCAAAGAATACACTAAGTAAACACATAAGTATAATTAGCATGGCTGACATTAGAATTAACATTGATAGCTTTGATTTTGCATATGAAAGTGCTAATGATAATGCCCCCATGTTTATCAATTATCTTGTTACTAGGTTGCATCAAGCTATGGCCAACCCTACTTTGCAAGCCGAAGCTACCCACCAATAACTTCGTGCTTATGGGATTTCCCTTCCTCTCTAAGAGGAGAGAGAGTTCAGGAGGCCTCTTAATGAGACTCCCAAAAGAAGACTCTCTCTCATAAGAGAGGAGGAATCCAAAGAACGAGAAAGAAGTGAATCCCTAAGTTCCTCTGAAGATGTGGCTCCATGAAGATGGTTGTCTAGACTATCGCCAACTCCTCCCAAGAGAAAACGGTCAACCCATAGTCTTTCTCCTTGTCATTCCGAAAGGGAAGAGAGGAAACAAAGGAAGAAAAAGGCAAGAAAGAGGTCACCCTCTTCTCCTTCTTCTTCACCTTCCTCCTCTTCCGATGAAAGCAATAGTTATTCTCCTAGAGAATACAAGAGGAGAGGACATTGCAAATCATACCCTGCATGGCGAAGATCACAAAAGCTTAAGAAATTCAAAGGGGGAGGAAAGAGTATCTCTTTTCTCACCTATGATGGCACCTTTGGTGCCACCAACAAAGTATTCCCCTTCATCCAACAATTTGATGAGACCTTTGGAAACAAGGGCTTCACAGAGTCCTCCAAGCTACACCATGTAGCTATGCACTTCCAAAAATCTAATCGTCAATGGTGGGCTAGCCTTCATGGCAACGGCGAGGCCCCAAAGACATGAAAAACTCTACGAGTTTCCATCATGAAGCAATTCCTTGCAAGCGATGCAAAGGACAAAGTGCTTACCAAATGGCAGAGTTTGAAGCTACTCTTTAACGAGTCTATCCACAAATATGTAGACAAGTTTTGGGGTTTACATCTCAAAGCTATAGTCTTTCAAAGGATAGACTTCGTCAAACAAAAGCAACAATTTTGTGTGGTATTACCTGAAGAAATGGCCGAGTATGTCAACTCACAACGGCCTAGCACTATGACCAAAGCCATCCACCACACTATGGTTGCTTCAAGGATCAATTTCCAACAAGGGGTGAGAAGAAATTTCAAGCCCATGGAAAACAAGGATCAAAATGAATCTAAAGGGAAGAGCAATGCTCAAAACTCTTCCCAAGGCAACACCAGCACCAACAACAACAAGGCCAAGGAGAAAGGATCTTACAAAGGTAAAAAAAAATAAGCTCTCTCTCCCAAAGAATTAGAGGCCTTTCGTAAAGACCATTTGCTTTAAGTGTGGGGAGCAAGGACATGGCTATCATTCTTGCCCCAAAAGAAATGTTTGCAATGACACTCCTAGAGCTTCCATGGTTGAAGCTCCAAAAGAGGATACTCATTGCAAAGGCTCATTCCTCTCCTATGCTTGGGGAAAAGTAAGGGAGCATGATGCCTTCATCTTGTTTGACCTTGGCTCAACTTCGTATCACCGGAGTTGGCCACCAAGTTGGGCATTGAAGCTTTTGACATGGGAGATACTGTAACTGCTGACATGGCTTTCAAGGGATAGCAAGCCTCCGTTACTCCCTTGATTGGGAAGTTGAGGCTTCATGTCCAAAGCTACGTCAACAAAGAAGAATTTTTTTCTCTCTCCTCTCCGATGTTATCCTAGGGGCACCATGGTTCAATCGCATGGCTGCCAACATGAATCCTCTGAAAAGAGAATCTATTTCACCTACAGGGAAAAGAGCATGTACATAGATGCTAATGATTCGGGGAACACCATATCCCTGATAAATACGCTTGCTTTTGATAAATCAATAAAAAGCTCTATTTTTGCATATATGATTTTTGTGAGAGAATGTGTAAATGATTCTAATGTTTTCACAAGCAGCAATAAAGGGAATCAAGAGTAAATAGAGTTGTCTAATTTCCTAAATGGATTCCAAGATGTTTTCATTGATGACATCCCTAGGAGCTACCTCCAAAATGAGGGGATGATGACCATGCAATAGAGCTTCTACTAGGAAGCTCACCGCCTAATAAACCTCCTTATTGAGTTTCACAAGGTCAACAAGAGGAGATCATGAGGCAAGTGCATGAATTGGTGGAAAAAGAGATGGTGAAGCCTAGATCCTCTCCATTTTGTTCACTCATACTTTTAGTGCAAAAGAAAGATGGCACATATCACATGTGCGTCGACTATAAAGCACTAAATAGGATCGCTAAAAGAAAAGATTTCCCGTGCCACGGGTAGAAGACCTATTTGCAAGTTTTGGCCTGACAAATGCTCCATCCGCATTCAAACTCACGAAGGACAAAAATCTTCAGGCCACTCAAATTCTCTTGAGGAGTACAAGTGACACCTCCAGGTAATCTTTCAAGTTCTGAGAGAGAATAAGATTTCATTAATCAAAAGAAAAGTGATTTTTTTCTACAAGAGATTCAATATTTAGGTCACATTATCTCTCAAGATGGTATATGTATGAATCCATCAAAGTTGGAGGTAATAAAAGCATGGCCTAATCCAAGGAATCTACATGAGCTAAGAAGCTTTATTGGTATGTGTTCATACTATAGACGCTTCATAGCAAAATTCTCTCAAATAGCAGGACCATTGCATGACTTAACAAGGAAGAACGTTAAGTACTCATGGACTGCTAAAGAACAAAATGCTTTTGACAAGCTCAAAGAGAAGCTTACCTCCCAGCCAATCCTTATGCTTCTGAATTTCTCAAATCCATTTGAGGTCCAATGTGATGCTTATGGTGATTGTCTTGGAGCAGTTTTGCTTCAAGAAGGGCATGCCAAAAAGATACTATCGTCCTTTCTTTAAAAATTATTAAGCCAATCAATGAGATGTCTTATTCGTTAAAGTTGCCCAACCATTGGCTCATTTACAATGCTAACCATGTGAGCCAGCTCAAGCCTTACAAAGGAGAGCCACCAAAAGAACCAATAATGGAGGACCCGCCAAAGATCGAAGATCAAGAAGAGGTATTGCAGCCGGAATCGATTCTTCGACACGAAGACAAGGTACTAAGGAACGGTAAGATTATCCAATGATATCTTGTTAAGTTTAAGAATTATCCTTTTAAAGATGCTAGATGGATGCAAGGAACCTAGCTTAAGGATAATATGAACCTTATCAATGCTTACAATGCTACACTAGAGTAAGCAAATGAAAATGCATTTTAAATGAACAACGTTTTTGTCTTATTAGACTCATTCTCTTTCTTTTATTGTGCACAAAATTTAAGAAGTATGCATGCTTAGGATCATATTTGTGGTACGTCGTCTCCCAAACACTAAGTAGAACTTGTCACTCTACTTTGGAAGTATGATATGGACTAAAGAGCAGACATGCTTGCGACAGCTAAGTATCTCGAGCACCAAATGGATTAGTCATCCATTCTGGAATGATGTCGTAGGGTAAAAAGGGATCCTCTACCCGCTAAGAAACATTGACTAATGACTAGGCTTTAGCTTCTCTACCTCATGGTCAAGGACAACTATGATTTCAAGAGAGAGGTAATGTCATAAAATATAATATCTAACTTTACCAAATGATTTTCTCATATTAAACCGATCACTTAATATGGGAAGATAAAAGGGTAATAAGAGTTGGTATATATATATATATATATATGTACTTCTAGATCTATCTTAACAAGGGACCAAAAGGAGAAATGGTTGCATCTCAATAGGGGTCCAAAAAGGAGACGGTATACCAAAGAGCAATGTGCAATAAGTGCTTCTAGATTTACCTCAGCAAGGGACCAAGAGAAGAGATGGTTACATCTCAAAAGGGGTCCAAACGGAGGTAGTCTATCAAAGAGCAACGTGCATCTAATGGAGCTTAAAAGACCTTAGGGTTAGCTTTAAAAACCTTCAAAAGTTAGTGTTAAAAAGTCCTTTGACCTTACGCAAGCTAGGGATAACCTCGAGGTGGGAATCGTACCCAAGTATGAGGTGCTAAGACGCTTAAAATGGTTGTGGGAACTTTGGCCAAAGCTTGAGGTGATTTTTATGCGTAAGTGACTAAGGTTTTTGAAATGTTAAATTTAGAGATAAATTCTCAAGAGACATGAATGTCCATGCTTGATTGACTAAGGCTTGAAGTATTCAATTCAAAACAAATGACTTAAGAAGCATAAAAGACACATGTTTGCTTGATTGACTAAGTCCTTGAAGTATTCAATTCAACCAAATGACTTAATAAGCATAAAAGACACATGTTCAAACGATCTTCCACATGTGGCCCTCATGATGTGCTTGAATGCTATTGGTTAGGTTTTACAGGGGTCCAATGAGAATTTAGATACATAAAAATAAATAATTAAGTTCTTTCTCTCAAAGTAAAAAAGAGGACACATGTCCAAATGAAATAATAAAATAATAAGAGAGAGAGAGAGAGAGAGAGAGAGAGAGAGGTGGACCAAGCATGAGAGGGGGGGTATACTCTCCCACACACACACACACACACACACACACACACACACACACTCTCTCTCTCTCTCTCTCTCTCTCTCTTATTGTGTGGAATGCAAAGTGGAAGAGCTCCATCTTCTTTTCAAAGTTTGTTGAGAAGTGGAGAGCCTACACCAACACTCTTGGCTATGGAATGCAAATCCAACCAAGAGCCATGCTTCAATGCTTAAGCTTGTCATCTTCTTCATCTTCATTACTAAGTTATTATGCTATGCTAAGCAAGAAGAGTGATGATAAGTGAGGAACTATTTCTTTCTCTTATGGAATGTTTATTCTTCCTCTTCCCTACCCTCATTCTCCGCTAGCTCTCTTCACCTTAGAAGGTGTTTGAGGCCTTGGGACTAAGGCTTATGATAGTTAATGTTTTTTTACAAAGTTTATGTTATGCTCGTGATGCATGAAGCTTTCCATCTTCATAGCATCACCAAGGTCACAAGAAACACAAAGATTGTATTGTACCAAATCTCTTTTGATGGGAGAATCTATAATACAAACGCCTTTTGGAGGGAGAACGGGCTCCAAGTAAATCCGATCCGCAACTATTGTCATGTTCTCTAATACTCTCTCTCTTGCAACAGTATTGTTCAGCCAAGTTAATTAAGTACTATGTTCATGTTGCTACCATCAATTAAGTTCGCCCTCTATGTTCCCAAAGTGATCTCACAAAAATGCTCACTCTAATTCTCTTAATTCCGTTATCCTCAAAGTTTATACGCCATTTTCATTACACTACTATCGCTACTATCGTCATCAAGGTTGAATTTTTTAAAGGTGACGGCACAAGTCGATACGGGAAACCATAAGATTCCCTGCTGTCTCTTTCTGTCGAGCTGCTATCATCATCAAGGTTGATATACGGTGCTTTCCCTTTGTGGTTTGGCTGGTTATGGAAAGTTACTATTTGTTTGCTCTTGGATTATTGTTTCTAGAAGGACTTTTCTAGGCAATTGATTAGAGGGTTGCCATGGAGGTCTTCTTCTTGGCTGAGTCTTTTCCTCATGTATAGGAGCCACGTATGAGGATGCTTGTTGTGGTCATGTCACCACCGAGAGCTTCAAAATTCTCTTTTGATGCACTTTATTCTCGAATCAATGACCTTGGTTCCTGGGTCTTTGACCTGGACAATCATAAAACCGTGCATTAGTTAAGGCATCGTTCATGTCACTTGCCGGGTTGTCTGAATTTCCATCATTTGCATTCTCTTGAAGCTCCAAGTATTCTATGGAGTCATAGAACTCGTCTTCTCTGATTCGCGACATTCCTTTGTTTGCTCTTCATCTCGAGAACTTGTTGATGCTTAGTTCTCTTTGTTTTTCTGGATCACACTCACTGTAAAGTAAGGAATTACATCAAAGCCATCTTTATCACAAAACTTTTTTCTTGGACTATCTTTAATAGCGCACATCTTTGATCGCCCTTTCTAAAATACACTCCTCTCATTTCAAGCTTCCACAGTCAAAGGCTCCGCACATCCATAGTTACTTCAACTTACCCAACCATGTTGGAAGTTCAGATCCTGCTAATATAGCTGAATCAAACTCCTCAATAGGTGTTCTTGTGACATCCTTAAAGCTGAAGTCTTTTAGGTTTATTCTGGTTGTGTTTTCCATGTTTCTCAGAGATATATGATCATAACCCTCAATCCTCGACCATTTTTAATTGTTTCATGAATGGTCGTCCTAATATAACATCATAGCTATTTTTCTTGCGAAAATCAACAACTGAAAATGCATGTTCATATTTGATATCGCAAGTTGTCACAACTATCTTTTCTAGAAGCCTGAGGGTTTTTTCGACATACTCGTGTGCTAGCTGTAGTTTCATTCTTGTAGCTCTCAAAGCAGGTTTCCCCCATTTTTTTCAAATTTATTTGGTTGTGATGGCTACTCCAGCTCCACTATCTAGAATTTCCATTGTAGTGACAATTGAAACTCTACGAGAATGTTGGTGTTATCGTCCTCTCCTTCGCAATACTCTTCGACCTTGTTTAATGGTACTAGCCTAGTGTTCAGTTGCAATCTCTCAAGCTCTTTGATCCCCTCCTTGATATGAGCCGTCACGTCTTTACGCCAAACTTTTCTAGACATTTTCCCAGTGTAGTCCACATGTTTGGTCGTATTTGTAGGAGCTCAACTACCAAATAGAGTTGACTAGGGTTGCAGTTCATGATTGTGTACTCTCCCAAGCATGCACACTTGCATTTAGCATGGATGAGAGATCCATCCACATCCTCCTTTTGTATGCATTTTTTAACACATACCATGCACCTCTACGACCACTTTATGGTTGTTGATTTTTGTTGCATCTTAAAACATGGGGATAATGCACACATACATATGGTTCTGTCTAGCAAGCCAATTCTCTTTGGCCTCTACAATATGTTTACAAGGTCACGCTCTCTCTCTCTCTCTCTCTCTCTCTCTCTCTCTCTCACACACACACACACACACACACACACACACACACACACACACACGGCTTTCGTGCCATAGGCACTATCATAAAGATGTGTGCGTTTAAAGTCTTAGGATAGTCTTATGATCTCATGATTTTTGGGGACTAATCCTGAACACACATGGCTTGGAAACTAACTCCTCCTAAGAAACTACAAACCCTACTATGTTAAGAAAAACGTTTGTCATGGGACTAATAATTAACCATTGACTCTAGCACAAAGGCCAAATAGTAATGCCTACACAAAAAAAAAGAGATGGGTGGTCACTGTGAGGACAATTTAAAAATAGACCAATAAGAGCATGACCCATAAATGCTATAGAATGGACTAAAGAGCAGAGACATATATGCAATGCTGAAATAGTCATTCAGGCATTCAATGTAGCATAGGTAACTCTCCAACAAGCTCCAAGATCCATTTAATGCCTACAAAAGCAACTTGTCAAGACAATTCTCCCATGTCTTTTTCCGACAGAAGAGCGTTTAATGACGTCAAAAAATTTGACAATATTAAGTCATGAAATCTATCACAAATGACAAATGATAATATGTTTACAAAAAGAGACTAGAAAGTTGCATATATAATGATCGCAATGTGCAATAGGACAGCCCTAACATAGAGCACTTAAAAAGAGGCCCATATTAACTATAATTGATCAAATAAACCCCAAAAGCACACACGAGGCTAAGAGGGCTCCCCCATAGACCCTTCAAAGGGGCTTTTCATTAAAGGACCCTTTCTCCATTGGAGGGCCCTCCAACTACTTGGTAAGAGCCCCTTACCCCTCCTATCTTCCGGTCACCCAAAAAGGTTAGCAATTGGAATTCCTATCTTGATCATGCTAGGCAATTTGCCTACCTGCAATTGAAGGTTAAAAAGCGGCTCTCTTTTATGGGGGTGGTTGAAGCACTCCCACCTAAAAGATAGTAATCTCCACAAAAATTTAGGATGAAGGGCCCTTGAAACAGAGGGTAGAGTATGGGGCACTTTTCAAATTTTTGGAGGGCCCCCTACTCGCACCTTTAAAGGGCCTATAGGGGAGCCCCCTAAAATGCACATAATAGTGTACGACCATGTCATTGAACAAGCTCCACACTTAATATGACCCCTTCATGTGCCCCATAAAGAGTGATTCCATTTATATCTTAAATTGAGGGCCCTTAATGTCCACTCTTTTCCCTTCTAAGACCTTCCCTTTGAAAGGGTACAAATGCTATCTTGAGTTAGTAATCGAACTTTTACCTGTTCCAAGGTATTATGCTTGCTTAGGGCGCTTTTGAACAAACATCCGAACATGTTCCAAGCATAAAACTGAGGACCGATAAAAGTAGTGCCCAAACACAGATCACTGAATTTTTAAGGGCATCCATGGAGGACCCACCAGTAGTTTGAGTGATGGGCGTTTGTGAAAGCACCCTTAGCAGTCCAAGCCATTTTCAGATTTGAATATACTCTAAACAGACAAGTTAAAAGATAGTGAATGCTTGAAGTCAATAACTCTTAGTACTCTAGTGTATGTTGTCACGAATAGATGGAAAACAATTTTCCTCGAAAAAAAATGATAACTATCCCACCAATGTACCATTCTAACAAAGGTTCATCCTTGAGCAACGTGATTGACACAACTTAGATTCCACCTCCTTTACTTATGCAAAACACAAACCCCTCTCCCAGCCCCCAAAAACTCCCAACAAAAACAAAAAAAAAAAGCACGCACAGATACACTAACCCAACACATCAATAGTTCAACACTCCCATGCTGTAATCTCCCCCCATTTCAGTCTACAACCTAATCCCTATAAGATGGACCCAAGTCTGGCACTAGACTAAACACTTTTCGGAGGTAACCCAAGGTTGTGACTAGGAAACTTTGAAATGCTTTTTTATGTGCTAGCATTCGCCTTTTAACGGATGATAAACACGACTGCGACATAGAGATTCCATAGAGAAATGCCCACCACCACCACCATCATCATCCAATGGCTGTTATGAACCCATCACCCTTTATAACCAAAAATATCCCACCTGGATATTCCCAATTAGAACCTCCAAAGATTGATACAAGTTTGCCCCATACTGTCTTATGCAGCCACTGTTTCAGGGAATAGACTTGCCAGGAAATCTTGATCTTTGAAAACATCATAAGTCAAATAAGGTAGACCTCCATGGGTGATAGCATGTATATGCTGGCACGGTCTTAAAGAGACCAAGACCTTTCGACCTGCTTTGTGAGACAAACCACACAGGTACAATCTCCATAATAACTTTGTGTAAATGACAATTCAACAACGTACTAAACATGAAAACACCTAAAGGAGTGACAACAAGCTTTTTTTGATACACAACATGTCGGCCAAAAACATGTAGGCAAAGACATCCTTGGAAGTGACACCCTAAGAAACATGCAGTTTTCATGACAAAAGACACCTGAGGCAGAAATCTCATAATGTTAAACTGCAAGAGCAGCGGTCAAGCTGACCCATCAAAACAACTTTCAAATACATGAGAACAGTATAGACAAGCTTGAAGCACACCTTGATCTGCCCCAATCCTGCCTTACGTGTCTGGCTGTGGTTCAGATTGCTTTGCGGCAAAGGGGTCATGAGTGGGACCAGGATCCTGCCCAATGTGCCGTTGAATCAGACGCTGCAGATCTGACATGACCTGATGCTCCCTTTTGGCTTTCTCTTCATAATTGAACATTGCCAGCGCCCGTTTATCTTCAGCACTGTAGACTTGATTCTCCTTTCGAATACGGATGGCATTCATACGTTGATGCCTGCTACCACTCATGACATACCCTAAACCTTCATACTTCGAAATCTCTTCTGCAGAAAGACCCACTTCTCCTCGTCTTGGGATACGCTTACCTTGCTGTACATACTGTGCAATAGCGTCTCCTTCTCCCGGTCGAAGGGCACCTCCATAGCTGATGTGGCCTTCTGCCTTTGGAGCTGGGGCAGGCCCAACAATAGGCTCGTTTTCAAGGGCTGCAGCCGATTTCTTCTGCGCATCTAGCAAAACTTTAAATTTCATAGCCTCTTCATCAATTTCAACTGCAGCATCATCATCTTTATCTGTCTCGCCATTAGACTGATATAAGGAGCTGTCCTTGGAGTACCTTTCAAAAGATGAGGATGGAGAGGCACTACCCTTTTCCAGCAGCAAGGGTGATTTATTTAAAATCTCTCTCACATCATCCTGATCATCATCATTGTCTTCATCTGAGCTCGTAAGGCGTCGCCTCTTGCGAGATTTTCCTTTCTTTTTAGACGACAGTGTCCGCTTCTTTCTCCTGGATTTCTCATTTCTCTCCTTCCTCCTGCTCATACTCTTCTGTCTGTCATCACTCTCAGAACTAGAAGTTTCACTCTGGGAAGACTCTGTAGTACTCTCATCCTTCAAAGCATGTGCCTTTCCAGTATGATGCCTATGAGACACTTTGCTTGCAGGCTTCTTCTTCTGCTTTCTAGGTCTATCTTCATCCGAGCTGCTATCCGCTTGATTCTTGTCAGAATGAGCTTCTGATGGGCTTCCGCCCTTCACTGCAACAAATTTTTCGACAGGGTGATTTACTTCCTCCCTCTCAACATCTGCACCAGTCTGTCCAGGAGTATAAGCTTTCTCATCCGATGACATGATCAGACCTTTTTCATCAAGGTTTCCATTGTCAACAGTTCCTCTGTACCGGTCACTTATGTCCCCATCACGAGGAGGGCTAGGAGTGACTCTCCAAATGCAAGCCGCCATTCTTTTCCTCAGTCTTTCTCGCTTCACCCTCCTGTATTCATGGGGACTAAGATTTTCCAAATCCTTCTCATCACTGTCATAACCATTGATTCTGTCGTGATCTCTAGCTGTCACATGATCGTGAACACTGTATGGTAAGTATGTAGGACTGGATCGACCTCCTCGATCACTGTCATAATCACCATGCCTTCTTGTCCTCTCAGCAAGACCAACCTGACCACTTTCTCTAGAATATCCATTAGAGTAGCGAGACAAACTTTTTCTGGATCTTGAAGGAGAGCCATGAACCCGTGTAGGAGAAGCCCGATGCTTACCTCGAGCATCATCACGATGATGAGCAGACAAGCGACGGTGATAAGAGTGAGGACTAATACTTCTGCTTTGGCTTAGGCTCCGGCTCCGGCTTCCACTTCGGCTTCGACCTCGGCGCCTACCTCTGTCATAGCCATTGTCATGGTTGTGATGAATCCTGCCATTGCTCATAACATTTGAACTGCTTCTCTTAGAGACATGCTGTTTGTTGTTAAGTGTGGGGGGCGTTTGGCTGCGGCTGCGGCTGCGGCTAGGGTTAGGGCTCCTGCTTTGGCTTTTGCTTCGATGTCTGCTGTGCCGGTCGTCATGGCTGTGACGGATCCTGCCATAGCCCGTGTCGTCCCTGCGCGCACTATAGTTGCGCGTGGGAGGACTGCGCGCTCTGCTATTACCATCGCCATAGCTTCTCTCTCTACCCATCTTCCTAGTTTATGAATTCCAATTGGCTCCTATAGAGCTTTAGGCGCAAAACTTTATGACCGACACAACGTGCCCCCTCTGATTATTTGTTGGTCCATATGTTGTCAAAACATGTGCATGCGTGTGAGGTTGGATCTATGGTTGGATCTATGTGCACACGGCGGGATTGGGGCGGGATTGGTTCTCCCCCGTCCGATCCCAAATGTAATCCGAAGTGAACACCACATGAACCCCAAGAAAGCAAACATCTAGTGAACTTAATGTGAACATTGTGTGAGCTAGGAAATGCCTTGTGAACTGAGTCCTCGCCTAGTGGAAGCATCCACTCAGATTATTATGTCACATGGTTCTTCATCATCTGCATAGGGGCTTTTCTTTTCTTCTTAGGGGCTCATTTTGTACGGGCCTTTAGTCTAGTGTTTCTATTCAATGGTTGTGGCTATTGATTTCGCCCAAAGCATCGACTAGGGATCACCTGGCAACACCGACTACTTTGGACTTACTTAAAGCACCTGCTACTTCAGGCTTGCTTAAAGCACTTGCTACTGGATTTACGTCGGACTAAGAGGCCCTTGTGGTAAACAGGTGCTACCTCACTATTCGTCACTAGCGAAGGCAAAAGCAAGAGAATGATTTTTGTTTTTCTTTAGAATAATAAGTTTTTTCCTCTTAAGGTCGCGTCTTAGGTCGGATAGGGTCTTCTTACTTGCATGTGATACAAAGGCTAAAGTTTACCTCAACCAACTCCGTGATACCTCTTTGAGGTTGATACAAGGTGGCTCTCTCTGCATGTAAATAGAGATCCCCTAATCAATTCTTTATGGGTCAATCATCAATGCCAAAGTGCACACTTTGTGATCCCATCCATCCCAAAGTGATCGTCTTGTGAACAACATGTGATCTCCACCCCGTCATTTTGCTATATCATTGTCACTTCTCACCACCATTTCAACCGACGTGTGATAGCCTGATGGGAGAGTCGGAGCCTCCGGTGTGGTAGGCTGTTAACCCTCACGCACATTCCTATCACCTACGACGGACCTTGTATTATTTATTTGGTAGAGTTAGGTACCGGGCTTGTCGGTCCAATAGGAAAAGGGTAAGAGTGATCGTCGATGAGAGGCGCACTCTAACTGGAACATTCAAGGGATTAGTTGGCTAAGCATGGGCACTCAAGTGTGAATGGGGCGAGCTCATATAAAAGTCAACTAAACCTAAAATTCACTCATTCTCTCATTTGTGCAATTGAAGACTGCTCTTGCTCCATCTCCATCTTCTTCTTCTTCATCTCCTTGTGTGTGTGTGTGTATGCGTGAGAGAGAGAGAGAGAGAGAGAGAGAGAGAGAGAGAGTGTGTGCGATCGAGCATTGCGGCGGCACGACGATGACGAGGCGGTTGAGCGCGGCGTAGCGGCGTCTCCCTCTTCTTCACGGCGAGGAATCCTCCACGACAGGAAGCGGAGAGCGGTGAGTGACACACCAACGCCATCTTTGAGCTTACTAGTTTAGGCTTGTTGTGTGCTTGGAGCCATTTGTGGCTCGCACACAGTGTATCGGCAGCATTGACACATGCTACATAAGCGCACATTTTTGGTGCCATTGCCGGGGAATGCCATACACTAAGCTTGAATGGCACTCTGTGCTTCTTTTGTGGTGCAATTTCAATTGTAGGAAAGGTAAGGAAGGAGGGTGTGTGTGTTGAGAAGAAGGATTTTGTATTGCTACTGTGTATTTTTTTGTTAATGGAGTTTTCAAAGGTACTGTGTTTTTTCTCTGTGTAAGGTGTTAGTATTAAGGTTGTTAGTTCTGTGTAATATGAAGCACAATAAGCAGGAAGTAGATCTGTGAGAGCTAATAGAGTGTGTTAGTGTGTAACAGTAGGTGTATTAGTTGGAAGTAGGTAGGTAGAGTGTGTGTGTGCTCGCGCGCAGGCCGCGACGACCTTATCCCAAAAAATAAAAAATTAAAAAAATTAATTAAAGGTAGGACCGGGATCGGGGATATCTCCCAGACCCAAACCTACACCCAAGCCCAAGCTCACGCTCACGCTCAGGCCTCAGACCCCAATAAAATCACGTATTTTAGCTTCACATGTAGCTAAAAATCGCCTTTTTTGAGGACCAACGGAGCTTCAGGTGACTGAACGTTCTGCTGTAAAGCACACCGCGACACGTTGAGTGATGCACTCGTTTTGAACTATCACACACTTTAATAAAAAAACCGATAGCTCAAAACGGACGTCTAAAAAAGTAAAGGGTTAACCTTCGAGGTTATTCGCCGATGCTTGTAGGGTGCCAAAGGCACATGCATCTGCGCTTTGGTCGTGTGCTAGAGACGGAGCAAATAGAGAGAATTTCAACTTACGCGAGTTCTCAAGATCCACCTACCTTAGGTTCCGGGCCCTCGACGGGGACCCAAGGTAGTACAAACCAAGACCCGAACATAGCGGCTAGTGACTCTTCCTCTGACTACGACATCATGGAGGGTTTCCCAATGCTTAATCCCGATAGCTCAAGCCAAGACATGCATGCCATGGGCCCATGGTCCGGGCCAAGCGTGCTTAGCCGCTTGAAGGAAACCTTTACTAGAGCCACTCGCTCCGAACATGCAGCTAATGATGTAAATGAGGGGGGTGGGGAAGTAAATTCTCCATTCATGACCAACGTAGACCCTATGCCCTTAGAGAATGTGCATGTGAATACTTCATTCACTGCACCTCCTGACTCTTCAGAGTTATTTCCCTCCGAGGTCATATTACCCGATGGTAGAAGCCTTGCCGAACTGCAAGAGGTTGAGCGGTATATCCTTGCAGCGAGGGAAAAGGAAATTGAGATCTTACACAAGGCGGAGCAACGAAGAGAGTTAAAATCAAAAGCCCCTATGTCACTATCCTTGCTAAGAGAGCAATCGAGTGCTACTGACTTAACAACCACTAAGGACCAACCCCTAGAAAGAAACATTGCATCTAGCTCAAAGGACACCCCTATCACCTCAATCCTAGATGGAGCTTTCTTAAATGAGAACTGGGAGTACGAACTGCAAACGGAAACTCTGACCGACCTATACACAGGTCACACCTATCACATGGGTTGGTTAGATGTCCTACAAATCCACAATGGGCGCTACTAGTGTGGAGGATCAACAACAAAGAGTTTGTGAGGTCATCCATAGGGTCATTGAGTTAAGAGAGACAAAATAAGGGGATCAACATGCCTTCAACGGGTCTCATGAGATTCTTGGATGCAGGAAAGGCTAAACAACCGACCTTATCGCAAATGGAGACTCCCTCGGTAAGTCCGATGGATCCTCCATATGTTGTTTCTCCAGGGGTCTCAGTGCAATTTGAGCCCACAAGTGATAGCTTCACCTTTCCAAGTCTAGCTCATCTTTCCCTTGATGAGGCCACGGCTACCATGCCTACCCCAATGATGGGTATGCCAAGAAACACGCCATGGACCTCATTTGTTAGTAAAGCACGGCTACATGGTAGCTCAATGCCTGCAATAGTACCTACAAGTGTGTACCAATCGTATACACCCATGGGTCCTCGTATTCATGTAGTCCCTACTCCTCCCATTGTTTCAACAACCTATGCTCCACAACCACAACACCCAAGTTCTTATTTCCATGGGACTATATCGGCTAGCATTAGCATGTCACATCCGACGTCTGCTATGCCTAGGGCCACACATATGAACTTTGGGCCACCACATGGCACAACATCGTACCCAACGTGGAACCCAAGGGCTTCCTATGCGCCAAGCCCAATGCCAATACCTACTCCACATGTAGTCTTTGGAGCGCCTTCATCCACGGTGCCTGCTCACTTAGGTGACTTGGCAACATTTGCTCAAGCTATTGGTCAATCTATTGCTGAGAATATGCGTAACACACCTGATAGAGAGCCTAGAAGTAAGGCAGTACAAATAGCCAAGCTCACACAAAAATTTAGTGGAGACGGGGATGTGAGAAAGCATATCGAAGTGTTTGAACAAATATGTGATTCTCTAGGAGAACACAAGGACCTGCATAAGAGTAATGCTTTAAGCCTAACCTTAAGTGGGAAGGCGGGGGATTGGTATAGAACCCTAAGGGTGGAAGAAAAAACGATTTACCCTACTCTTAGGAGACTGTTCTTGAAAGAATACATACGAGAGGGAGTGCTTTGGGGTGTAGCCTCTCAGCTCCAGAAAGCCCAACGAGAGGAAGAAGAGTAGGTAAGAGACTTTATAAGTCGCTTGAAGCATTTGAATTCTCGTTGTAATCCAAATGAGCGCTTCAACAATAACCAATTGCTTGATAGATTCATTAGGGGGTTACGACATGAGGATATCTACAATGGCCTAGTCATTAGAGGTATCAGCACTTGGGAAGCAGTCACCACCAATGCGATCCAATTGGAGGATAATTTAATAATTCAAGGAGAAAGAGTGTCTGTTGAGCCTAAATCTATTAGCTCGCAAGCATTAGGGCATCAGCCAATGACCCTAAAGCCTATTGCTAAGGCGCCAAAGATATCTGAGATGACTTTAGCAGATCTCACCAAGGCTATTCAAGAGAGTCTTAGGGATAATCGTACTCCGCAAAACAATCATATGTATCCAAGAAGGGAGCAACAATGGTGCTCAGTATGCTATGGACCGCATAGTACCAGTGAATGCCCTACTTTTAGAGTAAAATTCAATGGGAACTGCAATGCCTGTGGGAGGTATGGTTATCAAGCTAAGGATTGCATAGTATTTAAGCGCGCGATGGCCAATATACCAACCTTACCATGGACAGACACACCTCGAGTGCCTGCATTGATGCCGGCCCCACCTCTTGAACAAATGTCACAACACATGGTCCCTAGGGCCCAAAATGTTGTTCAAACAACACCTTTACCACCTCCAGTGCTAGGACCTCAACCACCACATCCGAGAATCATTATGTGAATCAAGTGGGTTGTGAGTCATCTATTGCTTGTTTGGAAGGCCGTGAGGAAGATATAGACCCTAATATTGCCTATGGGATGGATGTGCTTGAAGAAAGTCCACGATACTACATGGAGGACTATTGGGGACAAGTCAAACCTGTATATCAAGTAGATGCTCTTGCGGCAAGAGGCCAAAATATCAATTACACTACTAAGAGACCACCTCTTCAATGCTATGAGTGTGGAGGTCCACATCGTGTAGCCGAGTGTCCTATTAGGCTATAAAAGAACGCCACACTAATGAAAACCAGTCAAGCGAGCACATCTACAATGCCAATACTCATGTGTAATTGATGTGGCATAGATCATTTGATTGCCCAATGTCCAAATAATCCAAATGCACCGAAGATCACGCTATTAAATTTGATTGAAGTTACCGAGGAGCGATCACAAAGTACACCTGTGGTACCAGTAAACGTACTCACGCGATCGATGCTCCAAAAACAAAATTATATTCTTGAGGAAAGAGACACGATATCAATTGCCCAATCTCAGAAAAAGAAGAAAACACGAAGAAAGAGATCGTAAAAAGCAGCGAAGTCAGACCCCAGTTCAAAGACCAACATAGGGACTGGTGACAACCCCGTATATATGAATGATGATGAAGAGGATTCTAATTCAGGAGAAACCATGGAGACCAAAACGACCACTAAGATAGAAACCAACAAGGAAGATCTTCATGAGCCACAATGGCCAGGATCCAAGAAGAAGATAGGAACTTATCCAAACCCTACATAGGAGATTGAGCGAGTCAAGCAATTAAGGAGTTTGGTAGAAGATACCCAAAGGGATCTAGAACCAGCACCTAGGCAGATCCAGATTATAGACTCCGTGTTCCCTACGCAACAACAACCTCACCAAGTCCATAGACCGTTAGCCATACCTAGTGTCATCCAAGAAGAAAGTGACTTAAAGTCATGGGAAAGTAGGCGTACTCACTTCTTGATGGAAAGAATGTTTACAGAGGGACTACTTGATCCTATCGAAGAAATGAAGATCCCATCTTCCCCACGTCAAGGGACTCAAGGCCAAAAGGTGCTGTTAAACATTGCCAAATTGATGGATTTCATGTCTTCAGAAGTTAGAACCACCATCATGTCCAAACTATATAAAGACCCTGAGCTAGTCTCAGCGCTTTGAGCCTTCCTCAATGGAGAACTAAAGTTTGGGCTACCACAATTCGCACAGATGGATGGAGCTGGGGAGATGCCAATAGAGGAGGAATACTTAGATCCACAACCCAACCTAGATGAGAACCTTGTTATAGAAATACATGTTAACAAGTTGGGACAATACTTTGAGAGTGATGAATCCAATGCGACCATACCAATCAATACTAAGGGATTAACTGTGAAGGGAATCCTTGATGGTGGCGTTGGGGTTAGCATTGTGACTAAAAATTGATGGGAAACTATGGGAAGACCTCACCTTGCGACCACAACCATAGTAGTGAAGATGGCCAATGGGTCTATCGTTAAACCTATTGGGATGCTAGAGGATCTCAAGATCAAGGTCTTTGGACATAAAATAAGGATTACCTTCATTGTTATGGATTTCTCCAAACACACTATGGCATCGGAGATGATCTTAGGACGTCCTTTCATGAGGGAAGCAAAAATGGTGCATGACTGGTCTAAAAACCATGTCTACTTGCAGTTCCAAGATTTTGTCATTCGAGTGGATCTTGTGATGGGTCGAGCACATCCTCTAGGAAACAGGTTTATAATTGATCATAGATCTGACACCACAGTCCACTCGGCCCCATTGCACTATTGTTACAGGTGTAAAGCGGACACTGATGTTGGGGAAGATTCTCCTTATATGGATGTACTACCTGGGATGACTGAGTCGGACAATGTGGATTGGGTCCACCTAGCAGCAACCATAGACACTTGGGGAAATAGGGGGACGACCTGGGTAACACCTGAGGGGGATGAAATACCACCACTTGTACCGTTAAATATGCTAGAAACAATGCATATATATTTTGATGAAAGTTTGATTGGCATTGGAACCATTAGCGCCTCACAAGACTATAGCCCACACGATGGGGTTAGAACAAAGAATTTGAGTTAAATCTTAGTGCAAATGTGGGGACAAACCATTCAGACCCAGTGGTAACCTAGATGACACTCTATCCAAGGGAGCAGAAGACATAAGTAGTGATTCATCTAGTGACTCTTCGCTAGAGAACCGTCGTAATCGAGAATTAAACAAGAAGAGTAAGAGATATAAGAGGCGACGATATCGAGCAAATGTGCGTGCTAGAATAAATGAAAAGAAATCTACCGCAGAATGGCTTAATTATATAGGGGCATGTGATGCTCATCGGAAGTTGGTAGATAACTGGGGTGAATACTTTCAAAGCGTTATGTGGTGTAGTCCACAACCCATTGACATCGCACAACTAGAGGCTATAGAGAAGCCAAAGTTGAGCCATACTGTAAGGAGACGACAAAATGGAGAGTTAGCTGAACAATAAAAGGAATCGGAAGTGAAATCACAGTCCACAAAACAACAAGACTCCATAGACTTACACCCTGCACCTGAACATTTCAAATCCTAGGAACGTAAGGTTGTGTATACAAAGGCTCAAAGAAAACCTATCGATGGGAGCAATGGAGTCTATGACGGTCCAGCGATAGTTAAGAAAATAGAGTTAGCAGACCCAGGAAAAGAGTCTAAACCTGTTTTCATTGCCCAAGATATGACCGAAACTGAGGAGTGTGTACTTCTCAAGGAATTCAGGGATATATTTGCCTGGACATATCATGATATGAAAGGTGTTCCACCTTCCGTGGTGCAACACACAATCCCCATGAATAGCATGGCTAAACCAGTTCAGCAATGACCCTATCCAATGAATCCTAAATATGCAAAAATAGTTCAAGAAGAGATTGAAAAGCTCGTGGAATGCGGATTCATATACCCTATTGAGCACTCAGAATGGGTGTCTCCAATAGTGATTGTGCCAAAAAAGAATGGGAAACTCGAAGTGTGCGTGGATCTCAAGAAGGTCAATCACGCCACTAGGAGGGACTATTACCCCTTGCCATATTCAGAACATGTGCTTGAAAGAGTTGTAGGGAAGGAAGCTTATAGCTTTTTAGATGGGTACTCTGGCTACAATCAAATCACAATTGCACTGGAGGACCAAGCTAAAACAGCCTTTATAACCGAATTTGGAGTGTCGTGTTATGGATTTTCGCTTAACCAATGCCCCGGCTACCTTTCAAAGATCAATAAACACTGCTTTTAGAGAATATTTGAGGGAGTTTTGTGAATCTTTCTTAGATGACCTTTGTGTTTATTCCTCTTGGAAAGAACATCTATCATACTTACGAAAACTATTTGAGAAGTGTAGATTGTATCGCATCTCCTTAAACCCTTTCAAATGCCAATTTTGGGTTAAACATGGAGTCATTTTAGGGCATATAGTGTCCAAAAATGGGATTTCCACAGATGAGAGAAAAATTAAAGCTATTGCTGAATTGCCACCACCTACAAACTATAAAGGAGTTCAAATATTCATGGGCCATGTTGGTTATTACCGACGGTTTATTCTAAACTTGCCGAGATAGCTCGTCCTTTGTACAAGCTTCTTATTGAGTTCCAATGGACTACGGAGTGTGACCATGCTTATGAGTCATTGAAAAAGACCTTGACTAGCGCTCCTATTCTATGAGTGCCCGATTGGAATGTAATTTTCCATGTGCATATTGATGCATCGAACTTTGCTATTGGGTGTGTTCTAGCTCAACCAGGAGAACATAAACTGGACTACCCCATTAGCTTTGCAAGTCGTCAATTGAATGATGCCGAGAGAAACTACACCACTACAGAGCAAGAAGGTTTAGGTATGATTTATGCAGTGAAGAAATTTTGCTACTACTTTTTGGCCAACAAGTTTGTGTTCTATGTTGATCATCAAGCCTTGTTGTATCTAGTAATTAAACCTTGTTCCATAGGAAGAATTACACAATGGTTGTTAATTCTCCTTGAGTTTGATTTTACCATTGTGGTGAGACCTGGTAAAAGACATGTCATGGTGGATCATTTGTCTCGCATACCCAATGGTGAAGCCCCTATTGGAGCCGATGATGAGTTGCCCGATACTTCTCTATTCCTAGTCGAAACTATACCTGAATGGAGTGAGAAGATTGTGAACTTTCTAGTTAATGGTTTTCCACCCAAAGAGCTTCGTAAAGACATAGCTCGAAAACTATTAAAAGAATGTGAACCTTACTCTCTCATTGTAGGACTCTCTACAGGCTAGGGAAGGATGATATTCTTAGACATTGTGCCCGTGAGGATGAGTATTTATACATACTGCAAGAATCCCACATGGGTATAGCCGGAGGACATTTCTCAGGGGAACTAACATCTAGAAAGGTGTTGCAATCAGGTTATTGGTGGCCAACCTTATTGAAGGATGCATCACTTTTTGCAAAAGGATGTGATGAATGCCAATGTTACAAGATCACACAACGAAAGGATGGGATGCCCTTACACCCTGTTAAAGTGACTCAACTATTTGAAAAATGGGGTTTGGACTTTGTAGGCCCAATTAGTCCGGCAGCTCGTAGCACTCAATCTCGATATATTATCGTTGCCACTGACTATGTGACAAAAGTGGGCGGAAGCCAGGGCGACATGTAAGGCCGATGCGAGGTCAACTGCCGAGTTTCTCTTTGAGAACATTATTACAAGATTTGGTTGTCCCTTTGAGATTGTGAGTGACAATGGTACTCATTTTATAAATGGAGTAATCAAAGAACTCACTACCAACTTTATGATAGCTCACCATAAGTCCACACCTTATTATCCACAAGCAAATGGCCAAGCTGAAAGCACCAATAAGACCTTAATCTCTATCTTAACCAAAACGGTGGAAGCTCATCGCACAGATTGGGATTTAAAGCTTACATCAGCTCTATGGGCTTATCGTACTGCGTACAAAGTTGCCATTAACTGCACACCATTCAAGATGATGTATGGCCAAGAAGTGGTTATGCCATGGGAGTTTGTCGTTCCTATCTTCGAGTAGCTTCTCAAGAAGGTTGGGATGGTAACCCCTTAGTGGAGCGATTATATATCCTTGAAAGGCTAGATGAAGAGAGGCAATTAGCTGTGCAAAATGCACTTGTGGAGAAAGATAGGAGGAAGAAATACCGTCATCTAAAGAACAAAGATATCAATGTTGGTGATAAAGTCCTTATGTATGGGGTGCGTAACGAAAAGAAAAAGTTGAAATATGCGGGAAAAGGACCATATAGAGTATGTGAGATCACCCCACAAGGAACCATTCGTGTGGAGACTCTTGATGGAGTTGAAACCATTGGATTCCTCAATGGGAGAAAATTTAAAAGATACTAGGATCCTTTAAGCCAAGAGGAGCTACGTGCCATCCATACAAAAAAGGTAGCCAAGGCACAAATAGAATTGAAGAAGATACATGCTCAAGTTGAGGCTAAGGAGCGACAACAACGCATAAGACAAAAACGAGAGGCTAACCTTGGAGTCACACATGCATTCCACGTTGAAACCGACGAGGATTGGTTGGACTCTGACACGCCTCTACGATACACTATTCAGCTAAACAACACCTATGAAAAAGTGCTATATAACGTCTTATTGGACACGGGTGCTAAATATAATCTGCTATCATATGGGACGTGGTGTCAGTTAGGGAAGCCACCTCCATCTGAGAGTATTATCCAAGTCAAGGGTGTTAACAAGAAAAATACTTCGGTTTTTCAAATCTGGCACACTTTTGTCAGTTATGAAAATGGGGTTGTAGCTCAAGACTTTTTGGTCATGCCTGTTAGAACTATGGAGGGTAATATAAATCTAGGACGCACGTGGATGATAGCCACCAAATGCACTATTGATTGGGGGACAGGGGGTGTCACAACACAGAAACCAACTCTTAGCCCTCCCACGCAAGCCATAGTCCCTGAGATATTGCCTTTTAAGGAAATAAAACCCAAAACATTGCATGTCCAAGAGGTTGAACCATATGTCCCCATAGCCCAACTCTCTAGAAATTCGACTGATGTAGTTGAAATAAAGCTTGAGACACACAAGACCCATCCCAATATAACAAAGAAAACATACAAGTGGGTCCCTAAAGCTTCTTTAGCGACCATAGCCAGTGCTAAAAGGCAGGAGCTTGGTTAGAGACGTCCCATTCGCCCCAAGAAATGTAAAGAAACGTTGCGTTGGATTCCTAAAAAACTATTGGAAGCCCAAGGCTACTATGAAGGAAATGATCAAATCTGGGTGCCAAAACATAAATTGTGCTCTTACTTGTTACCGGGCCCATGTGAGCTCAATCTTGTGGCTCCAAAACAAATTGAAGATCGCGGAAAGGAAAAAATCATGGAATGCTATACACCTGCTCCAGAGTTAGTTTGGGTGCTAAAGAAAGAACGATTTGTTCCACCTAGCTCAAGAACAGGGAAATCAAATGAAGCTTCTTGCTCTTCAATTAGTTCCTATATGGAAATAGAAGCTTTGACACAACCTCCACCTACCATTGTACATATCCATACAAGAAAGAAAGAGTTTGCACCTCCCTTTGTAAGTTCACCACCTACAACAATGTTGCAAATAAAATCATGGGAGAGTACCTTACCACCCTTGCAACTAGATGAAACGCATAGGGCGGTCGAAAACTATTGGTTAAAGCCTTCACCCATAACAACTTGGAACAATTGGTTTCAAAAGGTGACGACATCATTCCAAAAGGTATGATCTACCCAAGGAAGGGGGGAGTGTTTGCTGACATCCATCATTCACTTGCTTCCCTCTCAACCTTCCTCCCTGACCTCTTAATCTCCAATCTTAGGGAATGTATATATAAAGCCTTATAATCACAAAAACAAGATAAAAAAGTAAAAGAGCAAGAGCCATAACACAAAATCATAAAAACACATTATGCACAAGAACACAACCCTTGTAATATTTGCACTCTAACCATCATCTATTTGCGTGTACAGATATGGCTAGTTCGCTAGAGTCATCCACTCTTGCCTTGGGTGAGAGGTACCCTCGTTACTTTTCACAAATTTTTCACATGGTCTTTCCGATGCTTGCATGTGAATGGGATTTGGTAGGTACGCTAGCATGTGAGAGGAATTTTGAGGAGTTAGAATGGCTGATATGTCTCTTGACCACGACTGATCCATACTTAGTAGAGAGCGTTTCTCCCATTGCACAAGCCTACCCTTTTGACCAAGATGACTATAGGCGTCTAGTGACCTTCTTAGTAAACATGGGTACCTATGATGAAGAAGAAGATTTACATGACTACACGGATAGCACATATGCTCTCATGGACGATGACTTTATTTATCTCGACAACGAGGATAGGGGTTTAGCCTTAGGGTTTCTCCCCAATCTCTACAATATCCTATTCCCTTGACTCTCTAAGAGGAGTGCAAATAATTAGGTTAGGGTTCCTTATGTTTTTTTTAATTGTTTTCAATAAGTTTTGGTACCTTTTCCCACTGATGTGCCTCCTAGAGGTATTCTTTGTGTTTCCTAGTGTGTACAGGAATGTGTTGTTGTTGTTCGGATTTGGATCTTCATGGAATCTTTCTCTCGTTCACACTTCAAATCAAGCACGACCATTAACACAAACAGGTGTTTCTTGTCCATAAGTATTGCCCCTTATCTTTTTTGCATCCATGTTTGTCTGCTTTAATTGTGATTGGTAGCATAATATTCAGTGCCTTTGTTTAGTATCAAACATTAAATTCAATGTAATTTTTGTCATAATCACTTGTCTAGGTTTAAAAATCAAGCAGTCCGACTAACCTAGTTTGACCAAGCTAGGCGTTAGAGATCTTCTCTTAATACCATGGGGAATTCCTTCCTAATAATTAATGGTTACTTACGTTCTTAATCCGATTTAGGCAGCATTTTGTGAAATGTACTAGGGCTTTCTACTGGGCTTAGTCCCTATTGACCTTTAGCTTAAGTATTATAAAGGGAGTTTACTAGTGTGATGAGCCTGGGGAGGGTAACAATGTTATATGACCCCCCTAAGTTACAAAATTAAAATGCTGAAAACGAACAAACAAAAAATCAAAGTGTCACAATGTAAAATCTTAAGCTGGAAGAGAAATCTCAGCTTGATTTGGTACTTCACTCACACGTATCGCCTATGGTACTAGAGCCCTAGAGGTTCCCAGTGTGGGCGCTTTTTCTTGAAAAGCAACAAACCCAAGGCATACAAAATAAGCACACACATCAAAATTGAATCACTGTGAAAAGACTTTGGGGGGTCAAAGAAAAGGTAATCAGTCAAGCAATGATTTCATGAGAACTTCCTTTTATCGTAGCTTAACTACAAGGTCTTCTAGGTATAGACTCTAGTCAGCCCTCGAACATGAAATACTTGGCTCTCGCGATTAAACAACTTAATTGACGAGAGAAAATAAGAAGCCTACCCATGGTATTAATAGTCGATCTTTAGTGTTTTCGACCGTTAAATTAGCGACCTCGGACTTGTTTGATTTTTTATCTTTACAACTGTTTATGCGTCTGATTATATTGCAATTTAATGTTTATTGCTGACAAATGGTTTCAAATTTTGTTACCAATCAAATTGTCTGCCTACAACTGCATATGCTTTTTAATTGCTTATGAGAATGCAATTGCTGTGCCAATGTTGTTTGATTTTGCACTAACTGAAGGAGGCTAAGGACATTCATCTCAAAAGCTCTTCCACCTCAACGAACGAGCTTCAACTCAATAGCTTCCGAGGACGGAATCTACATCAGGAAGGGGGGCATGTTAACACTCACACACATTCCTATCACCTACGACGGACATTGTATTATTTATTTGGTAGAGTCA
Organism: Adiantum capillus-veneris; assembly: GCF_014529385.1. Classification (NCBI taxonomy): domain Eukaryota; kingdom Viridiplantae; phylum Streptophyta; class Polypodiopsida; order Polypodiales; family Pteridaceae; genus Adiantum; species Adiantum capillus-veneris. The sequence continues at coordinate 114,993,420 of NC_140943.1, read as the reverse complement.
GGTACCGGGCTTGTCGGTCCAATAGGAAAAGGGTAAGAGTGATCGTCGATGAGAGGCGCACTCTAACTGGAACATTCAAGGGATTAGTTGGCTAAGCATGGGCGCCCAAGTGTGAATGGAGCGAGCTCATATAAAAGTCAACTAAACCTAAAATTCACTCATTCTCTCATTTGTGCAATTGAAGACTGCTCTTGCTCCATCTCCATCTTCTTCTTCTTCATCTCCTTGTGTGTGTGTGTGTATGCGTGAGAGAGAGAGAGAGTGTGCGATCGAGCATTGCTGTGGCACGACGGCGATGAGGCGGTTGAGCGTGGCGTAGCGGCGTCTCCCTCTTCTTCTCGGCGAGGAATCCTCCACGACAGGAAGCGTAGAGCGGTGAGTGACACACCAACGCCATCTTTGAGCTTACTAGTTTAGGCTTGTTGTGTGCTTGGAGCCATTTTGTGGCTCACACACAGTGTATTGGCAAGTTCCTTGCATTGACACGTGCGACATACGTGCACATAGGTGGTGGGTTCAAGTCGTGGGGGCACAACTCGATCGGAATCTTTTTATTCTCGAGAATAAACGGATGGTCCACATCATCCAAAGATCATGGACCGTCGATCCCACCTGAAATGGGGGTGCCAAATAGTGCCGAGGTCGAGGCCCCCTCAGTACTATTTGGCACGAGGTATTAAAAAGTACAAGCAATGGGATCGACGGCGCTAAAGGGAAGCACGTTTCCCATGAAATTCGATCGCCATCCAAGTTGTCTATGTTTTTTTTATTTTTGTTCGTGCCCTGAGTTCACTTTATGAGAAAGTGGAATGGATGTGGGATCAAGAAACCCCATGTGGGCACGTGGTTAGACCATCAGGCTGCTATGTGTGAGGTCTTGGGTTCGAATCGAGGTCATGAGTGGGACGGGTCAACTTGCTCACTTTTTGCCAGCGATTGCCCTTCCTCAAGACATGTGCGCAACATTGTGCACCGTCGATCCCATTGCCTCCGCATCATTAAGACCCCGTCTTAGATAGTGGTGTGGCTAGCCCCCCTCTTCACTATATAACACACTAAGGATCTTGAGAGTTTGTTTGAGGGCCACAGGAGAAATCGGGCCGTCGGGTGTTCATATTGTAGATTCAGGTGAGAAGTGTAAATTCGAGGCAAAATGAAAATTCAAGCCTGAGCCCCCCTCTCCCCCGTAGACTTGAACCCATGATATCACGCTTGGGAGCCTGATGCCCTAACCACTCACCCATGCGTGCTTCCTAAAAAAAATGCAAGTTCGCATGGTTTTGTAAATGCATGCAAAATATAAATTTGGTCAATTTGGTAAATTTGGGTCCTCAGGTGGCATTTGTAAATTTGGGTCTCCAAATCCACAGCCTGGATTTTTCTCGCGGCCATCAAATGAACACCCACCCTTGATCCCCTCAATATCCTTGTTGGCATGTCATATAGAGAGGAGGCCCAACCCCCATCTGCTATAATTCACAAGGGAATGGTAGATGGGATCGAGGGCATGATAGATGGGATCGAGGGCATGGCACGTGGTAGATAATGTCACGAAAACAATCTTGGATACCCGATATTATTTTTGCCTTGCAACCCTTTTGCACGTCAAAAGCCGAGGAGGGTGCCCTATTCATGAAGGCACATGCAAGCGACTTGGGTAGGACACATGGCTTTCAGTGCTCTAGTTGTGGGTGCAGTCCTTGAAGGTGGGAGAGGGGAAGGAGGGTGACCCGCGATTATTTTTTATCTAAACATTACTTTTCTCAATATCTACGGTCCCCATCATCCCACCATAAATCCCACCTACCCCCGTGCCCAATGAAAGAAGGAGGTGATCGGAGATTACTTTTTTTCCAAATATTTCTTGTCTTGATATCAATGGTCATCATTCCACCATAGATCCCACCTAGCCCCATGCCATGAAAGATATGGTGGTGCTCGGACCCGTCTCTGACCTCAAGTGAGAAAGTCAAAATGGCTTGCTTTGCCTCCGCAGCACGAGCATACTTCATTTGAGATCAACGGTTGGGATCACGGGGTTTGTTCGATGCATTGTTGTAAATTCAGACTCTAGCTCCTTATGCAGGTAAGCAACTTTTACCCAATTCATACCTGCATACAAAGGAGCTAGCCTATCTCATGCCTATTTTTGTTGTTAGTATTGAGCGAATATGCGGAGTAATGAAATGCCTAATGGAAACCACAATCAATGCATGAGCTTGTGCATCCTTAACTTCCCAACGTGTTGCTCAGCAGTAGGCAAAACACCTCTAGTAGCAAAATTGTTCCATAGCTGCTAAAACATGCACCCTCATCCATAGAACCTCATCTTACATCATAACCCTACACAATGTTCCAAACGCTGTTTTTGCAAGAAGGACATGTTGCATCATGTATGCCCAAAATGGATATTTCTTCTCAACAAACAACAACATGTGAAAAACATGTGGGTAGTTGCACCCATCTAGTTTGTTCTCAACATGTAGCATGTGGAAAAATTCATTCTTGTCAGCCATGTCCGGTGACTACACCACTCAAGGCGACAATTGCATATATCAAAGGAAAACTGCACAAAACCTATCTATGCTATACAGCACAACCCACAGCAGACTACAAAGTGCCTATTTTACAAAAAATTACACCATCACAAAACTTACACAAAAGGACAAAATTTCTTACGCTATACTATCAATATTGGAAACGAAGGTCGAAATGAGCCCAAATCAAATTTTTGACAAGGTGAAGGTAAAAAATTCTTCCCAAAGCTTATGTTGCCTTGTGAACGCTCACCAAAAATCACCATTGTTAGAGAATTTGAGCCAGAGTGTTGCTAGCAATAACTACCCTAGATGTTGAAGCCCTCTCTGATACCATTTGTTAAAAATGTAGCTGCAAGAATGCACGCAAAGATGGAGCAGACAAAGGAGAAGCTCAAGAGCACACAACACAAGAAGTTGTATTACTGAGTGTGCCAATACAAAGATAAGGCTTGATATAGAGCGATGGGTGTGTAGGCTCTTCCCTTAAAAGAAAAATGTATACCTTGGCATGTATAATGGCCTTTCAGTGGTATAAGAGTAGGTGTGGTCTTAAGTTGGCACACACACACAGTCGTTGCATGGTGAGCATCAAGGATAGCTTACACAAAGGCAAGGGAGGATGGCGAGGTGCATAGAATGCGGTGGCTATGGCTCCAAAAAGTTTTGCCTTGCCTTGCTAATTAAGCAAAAAACATTTTTTGAGCATGGCTAATCGAGCGCCATAGCACCTTCAACAAGCTGCATTGTCGTAACCTGTATGAACCATAGCCTCAAGTTTTTATTCTCACTTAATCACCCTTCAAGGTAAATTTAGTGGCCAACCCCTTTTCAAGGGGCCTATTCAAGGGTTGGAGCACCTATACAGTAGCAATTTTTGGCAAACATCATCGAAGATAAACTTCCAAAGGTCAATTGACAATGCCTGCTAAAATTTAAGTTTTCAAGATTTATCATTTTTGCAAAAAGTTTGCATACAAGCATCACAAGATGTCGGCGGATCACACGTCCAACCAATCGCCACTTTGATTTTAAAACCACTCCATCTTTGGAGACCATGTGCGCGTATGTCGCACGTGTCAATGCAAGGAACTTGCCGATACACCCTATGCGAGCCACAAATGGCTCCAAGCACACAACAAGCCTAAACTACTAAGCTCAAAGATGGTGATGGTGTGTCACTCACCGCTCTACGCTTGCCGTCGTGGAGGATTCCTCACCGCGAAGAAGAGGGAGACGCCACTATGCCGCGCTCAACCGCCTCGCCGCCGTCATGCCGCCGCAATGCTCGATTGCCCACACTCTCTCTCTCTCTCTCTCTCTCTCTATCTCTCTCTCTCTCTCTCTCTCTCTCACTCTCTCTCACGCATACACACACACACAAGGAGATGAAGAAGAAGAAGATGGAGGTGGAGCAAGAGCACTCTTCAATTGCACAAATGAGAGAATTTTAGGTTTAGTTGACTTTTATATGAGCTCGCCCCATTCACACTTGGGCGCCCATGCTTAGCTAACTAATCCCTTGAATGTTCCCGTTAGAGTGCGCCTCTCATCGGCAATCACTCTTACCCTTTTCCTATTGGACCGACAAGCCCGGTACCTGACTCTACCAAGTGAATAATACAACGTCCGTCGTAGGTGATAGGGTGTCCGTGAGCCATGAGGTTAACATGCCCCCCTTCCTGATATAGATTCTGTCCTCGAAAGCTATTGAGTTGAAGCTCGTTCGTCGAGGTGGAAGAGCATTTGAGATGAATGTCCTTAGCCTTCTTCATTCACTACAAAATCAAATAACATTGGCACAGTAATTGCATTCTCATATGCAATTAAAAAGCATATGCAGTTGTAGGCAGATAATTTGATTGGTAACAGAATTTTAAACCATTTGTCAGCAATAACATTAAATTGCAATATAATCAAACGCATAAACAGTTGTAAAGGTAAAAAATTAAACAAGCCTGGGATCGCTAATTTAACGGTCGAATGGCACTAAAGATCGGCTATTAATACCATGGGTAAGCTTCTTAATTTTCTCTGGTCAATTAAGTTGTTTAATCGCGAGAGCCAAGTATTTCATGTTCGAGGGTTGACTAGAGGCTATACCTAGAAGACCTTGTAGTTAAGCTACGATAAAAGGAATTTCTCATGAAATCATTGCTTGACTGATTACCTTTTCTTTGACCCCCCAAAGTCTTTTCACAGTGATTCAATTTTGATGTGTGTGCTTATTTTGTATGCCTTGGGTTTTTTGCTTTTCAAGGAAAAGTGCCCACACTGGGAACCTCTAGGGCTCTAGTACCATAGGCGTTATATGTGAGTGAAGTACCAATCAAGCTGAGATTTCTCTTCCAGCTTAAGATTTTACATTGTGGCACTTTGATTTTTTGTTTGTTCGTTTTCAGCATTTTAATTTTGTAACTTTGGGGGGTCATATAACACTGTTACACCTCCCTAGGCTCATCACACTAGTAAACTCCCTTTATAATACTTAAGCTAAAGGTCAATAGGGCCTAACACTAGAAAGCCCCAGTACATTTCACACAATGCTGCCTAAATCGGATTAAGAACCTAAGTAACCATTAATTATTAGGAAGGCATTCCCCATGGTATTAAGAGAAGATCTCTAATGCCTAGCTTGGTCAAACTAGCTTAGTTAGACTGCTTGATTTTTAAACCTAGACAAGTGCTTATGACAAAAAATTACATTGAATTTAATGTTTGATACTAAGAAAATGCATTGAATATTATGCTACCAAAGCAGACACACATGGATGCAAAAAGATAAGGGGCAATGCTAATGGACAAGAAACACCTGTTTGTGTTGATGGTCGAGCTTGATTTGAAGTGTGAACGAGAGAAAGATTCCATGAAGGTCCAAATTCTAACAACAGCAACACATTCCTGTACACACGAGGAAACACAAAGAATACCTCTAGGAGGCACATCAGTGGGAAGAAAGAACTTTTCTAATCACTAAACTCTAAAACAAAAACACTCCTATTGTACTAATCCTACCTACCCTCCATCACTCGAGTGATGAGGATCAAAGGGGTTTGATGACATAGGTTTCTGTTTCAGTGTACTGGATGTGAATGTGTAGGTCTGGGTCCATGTTTTGACTTTTATTATGTATACTCGTTTGCTAATTGCTCTAGGAGGCACATCAGTGGGAAGAAAGAACTTTTCTAATCACTAAACTCTAAAACAAAAACACTCCTATTGTACTAATCCTCTAGGAGGCACATCAGTGGGAAGAAAGAACTTTTCTAATCACTAAACTCTGAAACAAAAACACTCCTATTGTACTAATCCTACCTACCCTCCATCACTCGAGTGATGAGGATCAAAGGTGTTTGATGACATAGGTTTCTGTTTCAGTGTACTGGATGTGAATGTGTAGGTCTGGGTCCATGTTTTGACTTTTATTATGTATACTCGTTTGCTAATTGCTCTTGCTCTTTATTATTTTTGTTTTTTGTGAGTATAAGGCTTTATATATACATTCCCTAAGATTGGGAGATTGAGAGGTCAGGGAGGAAGGTTGAGAGGGGAGTGAGTGAATGATGACTGTCAGCAAACACTCCCCCCTTCCTTGGGTAAATCATACCATTTGAAATGTGCCCGTCACCCTTTGAAACCAATTGTTCCAGTCGGTAATAGCTGAGGATTTTTTCCATTAGTTTTCTATTACCTTAGGTGCCTCGTCGAGTTGCAAGGGTGGTAAGGTACTCTCCCAGAATCAAACTTGAAGTGGTTTATCAGGTGATTCTTGAACACTGGAAGGTGTGGATTCCTTTGTAGCTTTATGGAGGTCCACTATTGTAGGTGGAGGCTGTGGAGAAGCTTTTACCTCTATGGATGCATTACATGAGGAGCTAGAAGCTTCATGGGACTCCCCCCTTCCTGAGCTAGGTGGAACAAATCATTCTTTCTTCTGTACCCAAACTAGTTCTGGAGCTTGTGTATAGCATTCTGTAATTTTTTTCTTTCCGTGATTCTCGATTCGTTTTGGAGCTACGGGATTGGGTTCACATGGGTCAGGTTACAGGTAAGAACACAATATATGTTTTGGCACCCAGATTTGATCATTTCCTTGATAGTAGCCTTGGGCTTCCAATAGTCGTTTAAGAATCCATCGCAATATCTTCTTACTTTTCTTGGAGCGAGTGGTACGTTTCTTACAAGGCTTTGGTTTTTTAGCACTAGCTATGGTCGCTAAAGAAGCTTTAGGGACCCACTTGTATGTTTTCTTCGTTACATTAAGATGAGTCTTGTCAGAAGCTATATGCATTGCTTGTAGCATATTTAAGGGTACGGGCATTTCATCCCCGTCAGGTGTTACCCAGGTTGTCCCCCTATTTCCCCAAGTGTCTATGGTTGTTGCTAGGTGGACCTAATCCACATTGTCTGACTCAGTCATCCCAGGTAGTACATCCATTGAAAGGAGAATCTTCCCCAACATCAGTGTCCGCTTTACACGTGTAACAATACTGCAATGGGGCCGAGTGAACTGTGGTGTCAGATCTATGATCAACTATAAACCTGTTTCCTAGAGGATGTGTTCGACCAGTCACAAGATGCATCGAATGACAGAATCTTGGAACTGCAAGTAGACATGGTTTTTAGACCAGTCATGTACCATTTTTGCTTCCCTCATGAAAGGACGTCCTAAGATCATCTCCGATGCCATAGTGTGTTTGGAGAAATCCATAATCCTTATTTTATGTCCAAAGGCCTTGATCTTGAGATCTTCTAGCATCCCAATAGGTTTAACAATAGACCCATCGGCCATCTTCATTACTATGGTTGTGGTCGCAAGGTGAGGTCTCCCCATAGTTTCCCAGTAATTTTTAGTGAGGTCTCCCCATAGTTTCCCAACAATTTTTAGTCACAATGCTAACCCCAGCACCACCATCAAGGATTCCCTTCACAGTTAATCCCTTAGTAGTGATTGGTATGGTCGCATTGGATTCATCACCCTCAAAGTATTGTCCCAACTTGTTAACAGGTATTTCTATAACAAGGTTCTCATCTAGGTTGTGTTGTGGATCTAAGTGTTCCTCCTCTATTGGCATCTCCCCCGCTCCATCCATCTGTGCAAATTGTGGTAGCCCACACTTCAGTTCTCCATTGAGGAAGGCTCGAAGAGCTGAGACTAGCTCAGGGTCTTTATATAGTTTGGACATGATGGTGGTTCTAACTTCTGAAGACATGAAATCCATCAATTTGGCAATGTTTAACGGCACCTTTTGGACTTGAGTCCCTTGACGTGGGGAAGATGGGATCTCCATTTCTTTGATAGGATCAAGTAGTCCCTCTGTAAACATTCTTTCCATCAAGAAGTGAGTACACCCACTTTCCCATGACTTTAAGTCACTTTCTTCTTGGATGACACTAGGTATGGCTAAGGGTCTATGGACTTGGTGAGGTTGTTGCTGCGTAGGGAACACGGTGTCTGTAATCTGGATCTGGCTACGTGCTGGTTCTAGATCCCTTTGGGTATCTTCTACCCAACTCCTTAATTGCTTCACTCACTCAATCTCCTCTGTAGGGTTTGGATAAGTTCCTATCTTCTTCTTGGATCATGGCCATTGTGGCTCATGAAGATCTTCCTTGTTGGTTTCTATCTTAGTGGTCATTTTGGTCTCCATGGTTTCACCTGAATCATAATCCTCTTCAGTATCGTTCATATATACAGGGTCGTCACATCCCTATGTTGGTCTTTGAACTGGGGTCTGACTTCGCTGCGCTTTGCGATCTCTTCCTTCGTGTTTTCTTCTTTTTGTGAGATTGGGCAATTGATGCCGTGTCTCTTTCCTCAAGAATATAATTTTGTTTTTGGAGCATCGATCGTGTGAGTACGTTTACTGGTACCACAGGTGTACTTTGTGATGGCTCCTTGGTAACTTCAATCAAGTTTAATGGCATGACCTTCGGTGCATTTGGATTATTTGGACATTGGGCAATCAAATGATCTATGCCACATCGATTACACATGAGTATCGGCATTGTAGACGTGCTCGCTTTATTGGTTTGCATGAGTGTGGCGTTATTTTGTAGCCTAATAGGACACTCGGCTACACGATGTGGACCTCCACACTCATAGCATTGAAGAGGTGGTCCCTTAGCAGTGTAATTGATATTTTGGCCTCTTGCAGCAAGAGTAGCTACTTGATAGACAGTTTTGACTTGTCCCCAATAGTCCTCCATGTAGTATTGTGGATTTTCTTCAAGCACATCCATCCAGTAGGCAATATTAGGATCCATATCTTCCTCATAGCCTTCCAAACAAGCAATAGATGACTCACAACCCACTTTATTCACAGAAGTGATTCTCGGATGTGGTGGTTGTGGTCCTAGCACTGGAGGTGGTAAGGGTGTTGTTTGAACAACATTTTGGGCCCTAGGGACCATGTGTTGTGTTGTTTGTTCAAGAGATGGGGTCAGCATCAATGCAGGCACTCGAGGTGTGTCTGTCCATGCTAAGGTTGGTCTATTGTCCATCGCGTGCTTAAATTCTATGCAATCCTTTGCTTGATGACCATACCTTCCACAGGCATTGCAGTTCCCATTGATTTTTACTCTAAATGTAGGGCATTCACTGGTACTATGCGGTCCATAGCATACTGAGCACCATTGTTGCTCCCTTCTTGGATACATATGATTGTTTTGCGAAGCACGATTTTCTCTAAGACTCTCTTTAATAGCCTTGGTGAGATCTGCTAAAGTCATCTTAGATATCTTTGGATCCTTAGCAATAGGCTTTAGGGTCATTGGCTGATGCCCTGATGCTTGCGAGCTAATAGATTTAGGCTCAACAGACACTGTTTCTCCTTGAATCATTAAATTATCCTCCAATTGGATCGCATTGGTGGTGACTGCTTCCCAAGTGGTGATACCTCAAATGACTAGGCCATTGTAGATATCCTCATGTCGTAATCCCCTAATGAATCTATCAAGAAATTGATTATTATTGAAGCGCTCATTTGGATTACAACGAGTATTGAAATGCTTCAAGCAACCAATAAAGTCTCTCACAGACTCTCCTTCCTCTCATTGGGCTTTCTGGAGCTGAGAGGCTACACCCCAAAGCACTCCCTCTCGTATGTATTCTTTCAAGAACAGTCTCCTAAGAGTAGGGTAAATCGTTTTTTCTTCCACCCTTAGGGTTCTATACCAATCCCCTGCCTTCCCACTTAAGGTTAGGCTTAAAGCATTAGTCTTATGCAGGTCATTGTGTTCTCCTAGAGAATCGCATATTTGTTCAAACACTTCGATATGCTTTCTCACATCCCCGTCTCCACTAAATTTTTGTGTGAGCTTGGCTATTTGTACTGCCTTACTTCTAGGCTCTCTATCAGGCGTGTTACGCATATTCTCAGCAATAGATCGACCAATAGCTTGAGCAAATGTTGCCAAGTCACCTAAGTGAGCAGGAACCGTGGGTGGAGGTGCTCGAGAGACTACATGTGCAGTGGGTATTGGCATTTGGCTTGGCGCATAGGAAGCCCTTGGGTTCCATGTTGGGTACGATATTGTGCCATGTGGTGGCCCAAAGTTCATATGTGTGGCCCTAGGCATAGCAGACGTCGTATGTGACATGCTAATGCTAGCTGGTATGGTCCCATGGAAATAAGAACTTGGGTGTTGTGGTTGTGGAGCATAGGTTGTTGAAACAATGGGAGGAGTAGGGACTACATGAGTACGAGGACCCATGGGTGTATACGATTGGTACACACTTGTAGGTACTATTGCAGACATTGAGCTACCATGTAGCGGTGCTTTACTAACAAGTGAGGTCCATGGCGTGTTTCTTGGCATGCCCATCATCGGGGTAGGCATGGTAGCCATGGTGTCATCAAGGGAAAGATGAGCTAGACTTGGAAAGGTAAAGCTATCACTTGTGGGCTCAGATTGCACTGAGACCCTTGGAGAAACAACATATGGAGGATCCATTGGACTTATCGAGCGAGTCTCCATTTGCGATAAGGTTGGTTGTTTTACCTTCCTGTATCCAAGAATCTCATGAGACCCGTTGAAGGCATGTTGATCCCCTTGTTCTTTCTCTCTAACTCAATGACCCTATGGATGACCTCACAAACTCTTTGTTGTTGATCCTCCACACTAGTAGCGCCCATTGTGGATTGTAGGACATCTAACCAACCCACGTGATAGGTGTGACCTGTGTATAGGTCGGTTAGAGTTTCCATTTGTAGTTCGTACTCTTAGTTCTCATTTAAGAATGCTCCATCTAGGATTGAGGTGCTAGGGGTGTCCTTTGAGCTAGATGCAATGTTGCTTTCTAGGGGTTGGCCCTTAGTGGTTGCTAAGTCAGGAGCACTCGATTGCTCTCTTAGCAAGGATAGTGACATAGGGGCTTTCGCTTTTAACTCTCTTCGTTGCTCCACCTTGCGTAAGCTCTCAACTTCCTTTTCCCTAGTCGCAATGATATATCGCTCAACCTCTTGCACTTCGGCAAGGCTTCTACCATTGGGTAATATGACCTTGGAGGGGAATAGCTCTGAAGAGTCAGGAGGTGCAGTGAATGAAGTATTCACATGCACATTTTCTAAGGACATAGGGTCTATGTTGGTCATGAATGGAGAATTTACTTCCCCACCCCCCCTCATTTACATGATTAGCTCCATGTTCGGAGCGAGTGGCTCTATAAAGGTTTCCTTCAAGCGGTTAAGCACGCTCGGCCTGGACCGTGGGCCCATGGCATGCATGTCTTGGCTTGAGCTATCGGGATTAGGCATTAGGAAACCCTCCATGACGTCGTAGTCAGAGGAAGAGTCACTAGCCGCTATGTTCAGGTCTTGGTTTGTACTACCTTGGGTCCCCGCCGAGGGCCCGGAACCTAAGGTAGGTGGATATTGAGAATTTGCGTAAGTCAAAATTCTCTCTATTTGCTCCATCTCTAGCACACGACCAGAGCGCAGATGCATGTGCCTTTGGAACCCTACAAGCGTTGGCAAATAACCTCGAAGATTAACCGCTTACTTTTTTAAGCGTCCGTCTTCACTCGTGTTTTTTACGTTTTTAATGTTCTTGTAATGTTTTTTAATGATCGATTTTTTTTATTAAAGTGTGTGATAGCTCAAAACGAGCGTATCACTCAGAGGGTCGCAATGTGTTTTACGGCACAACATTCGGTCACCTGAAGCTCCATTGGTCCTCAAAAAAGTCAATTTTTAGCTATGTGTGAAGCTAAAATTCGTAATTTTAAAGGGCGATAGATGCCTAAGCCTGAGCGTGAGCTTGGGCTTGGGTCTGGGAGATATTCCCGATCCCAGTCCTACCTTTAATTTTTTTAATTTTTTTTTATTATTTTTTTTTATTTTAAGGATAAGGTCACGCGGCCTGTGCGAGAGCACACACACACTCTACCTACCTACTTCCAACTAATACACCTATTGTTACACACTAACACACTCTATTAGCTCTCACAGATCTACTTCCTACTTACTGTACTTTACATTACACAGAACTAACAACCTTAATACTAACACCTTACATAGAGAAAAGCCACAGTACCTTTGAAAACTCCATTAACAAAAAAATACACAGTAACACAAAATCCTTCTTCTCAACACACACACCCTCCTTCCTTACCTTTCCTACAATTGAAATTGCACCACAAAAGAAGTACAGAGTGCCATTCAAGCTTAGTGTATGGCATTCCGCAAGAACGGCGCCAAAAATGTACGCATATGTCGCACGTGTCATTGCAAGCAACTTGCTGATACACCGCGTGCGAGCCACAAATGGCTCCAAGCACACAACAAGCCTAAACTAGTGAGATCAAAGATGGCGATGGTGTGTCACTCACTGCTCTATGCTTACCGTCGTGGAGGATTCCTCGCCGCGAAAAAGAGGGAGACATTGCTACGCCGCGCTCAACCGCCTCGCCACCGTCATGCCACTGCAATGCTCGATCGTCCACACTCTCACACACACACTCTCTCTCTCTCTCATGCATACACACACACAAGGAGATGAAGAAGAAGAAGATGGAGATGGAGCAAGAGCACTCTTCAATTGCACAAATGAGAGAATGAGTGAATTTTAGGTTTAGTTGACTTTTATATTAGCTCGTCCCATTCACACTTGAGTGCCCATGCTTAGCTAACTAATCCCTTGAATGTTCCCGTTAGAGTGCGCCTCTCATCGGCGATCACTCTTACCCTTTTCCTATTGAACCGACAAGCCCGGTACGTGACTCTACCAAGTAAATAATACAACGTCCATCGTAGGTGATAGGGTGTCCGTAAGCCGTGAGGGTTAATAGACCATGGTGAATGTTTGGGCTAAAGAAAGTGAGGGACTTCATGAAGACCATGGATTCAGCGATATGTAGGAGCTTAATGCTCTTCTTTGTTGCACGAATCAAATGGAGAAGAAATTGGCGGCCATAACTTAACAACACTCACAAAGCTACTTAACAACTCCATGATGCAAATAGCCAAGGACCGGTCACAAAATTTAGTTGTGACCAGTCAAGGCACGGCCAATAGACCACCATCGATCGATCTCTCCTGACAGGGCATGAGAACCAAAAGACTTCATCATGTATGAAGGACTTAAAGCCATCGGTTTACAAAGGCAAAGACAAGGAGAGAAACAAATACATTGTGAATACATTTTTGTACAGGCTAAGATGTATTATGTTCTTTCAAAATGAGTTTAGCACTTAAAGGCAAGGCCTACAAGTGGTGAATGTCACTGAAGTTGGACAAAAATCCTACAACCGCACAGTGATTCTAAGAAATGTTACACAGGAAGCTCCTTGCTAGCAACAAGGATGACAAGAATTGGCAAGCTTGGTATGAGTGCTTCATGCATATGTCATCTTTGACTATTAATAAATCTAAATATAGAGAAGTGATCCTCGACTTGGATATTTTCAATGAATTTCATAAAGTACCGGGATTCTTAGATAGTGGTGCTACAAAGCACATTACTTCAAATTGTGACTTGTTTGCCTCTCTCGAGTCTATCCCTCATGGGAATATGGTCACTTGTGCCAACAATGCCTCTTGTCTGATCAAGGGAGTTGGAAAGATTGTGCTAACTACTGTGAATGGAAATTCTTTCACACTTGTTGATGCACTTTATGTTCCAGGGATTAGAAAGAACCTTTATTTTTGTATCTGCACTTACAAGCATTAGTCTTATTGTCAACTTTGTGGGTGACAGATGTACAATTTATGATCTTAGTTTTGATGATGAAGTAGTTGCATCTAGGTTGTATAAGCTCACTTTGTATGACAAGTGTGGGCAAAATTTTTCAATTGCAATTGTGCATTCAAAGGTTATTACAGATGTAAAACTTTGGCATGCACGTTTTGGGCATCTGAATTTTGCCAGTTTGTTGCGTTTGCAAAAATCTGATATAGTTGCTTCTTTGCCGCCTCTTGAAGCACCTTCTAAGCATGTTTGTGAAGGCTGCATTTTGGGTAAGATGCATTGTTCAAAGTTTCCAAAGGAGGTTCAGTAAGGACTTCATGTAGGTTGCAACTTGTGCATAGTGATGTTTGTGGGCCTATGCAAACTCCATCCCTAGGAAATTACTATACTTCGTGACTTTCATTGATGATTACTCGGGCATGCATGGGTGTGCTTGCTTAGAACTAAGTCTGAAGTGTTCATGTGCTTCAGACAATTTCTGGCTATGGCTGAAAATGTCTCTGTTCAGATCGAGGGGGTGAGTATATATCTAAAGAGTTTAATGCATTTCTGGCTAATCGTGGGATAAAACACCAATGTACCAAATGTGTTATGGGCACCCTCTATTCATATCGAGGGGGGGAGTATATGTCTCATGAGTTTACTGCATTTATGGCTAATCATGGGATAAAATACCAATGTATAGTGCCATATACACCTCAACAAATGGTGTCGGTAAAAGAAAAAACGGATCGCTTACGGAGATGACACCATGTATGGTAAAGAGTCAAGCTTTGTCTCTTTCGTTTTGGCTTGAGGCTATTATGTGTGCTACTTATGTACTTAACATGTGTCCTACCAAAGCCTTGCAGTTTATGACTCCTTATGAAGCATGGCATGATAAGAAGTCGTATATTGATCACATGCACATTTTTGGTTGTTTAACTTATGCTTTGGTGACACAAACACATAGAAATTCTTTGTTTAGCTTATGATTTGGTGCCACAAACGCAATGCAAAAAATTGGATGATAAGTCTATTAAATGCATTTTTGTTGGTTACAATACAAAAAACAAAAGTTACAGGTTATACCATCTGCAAACAAAATGTATCTTGGTTGCACGAGACATTGTATTTGTGGAATATTCTGTCCAACCTTTGTTATCATGTACCAGAGCCAGTAATGTAAGCTCACAAGACATTTATGACATTTTGTTGCCTCTTTTTAATGGTGGAAACTTGAATGTAATTTCTAATGAGGCACATGTGCAACCTATGGGGTTTTTGAAAATGTTACGAACAAGCCTATTACTCTTGCAAATGTACATGATGTGGAAAGGGCTGAGAATGAGGAGGCTAGAGGTATGCCCAAATGGTCGTTGCATACTTTGTGTAATAGTAAATTGGATGCACCTATGTCTAGTTGTACTCGTTCAGGTTCTCGCCATGCATCTTATGCGTCAGATTGTTATGCTTTGGTTGTTTCTAGCTTACGTAACGAGGAGGAACATCTTTCTTTTGATGAAGCACGAAATTCAAAAAAATGGATGGATGACATGCAATGAGAATGTGATGCACTTATAGAAAATGACACATGGACTTTATGTGATTTGCCTCCTGGAAAAAAGGCCATTGGTACAAAGTGGGTTTACAAGTTGAAATGTAAGCCGACGGATGGTGAGATTGATCACTACAAGGCTAGACTTGTTGCAAAAGGTTATGCACAATACAAAGGTATTGACTATGAAGAGATTTTGCTCCCACTTCTCGTCTGACTACCATTCGTTTTCTATGTGCATTGGTAGCTCATTTTGGATAGAATGTATATCAATCTGACATTGTTACTTGGGGATATATTTGAGGAACTATATGTAACGCAACCTCGTGGTTTTGTTAAGAAAGGACGAGAAAATAAAGTGTGCAAATGTAAGAAAGATTTATATGGTTTGAAATAGTATCTTCGTGCTTGGTATGAGAAAGTTGACACTCATTTGGTTAAAGAAGGCTTTTGTAACAATCTAGCTGAAAGCACTTTGTATGTCAGCATGAGTGTGATGTATTTCTCATCATCGTTATATATGCAGATGATTTGCTGATTATTGGTCCAAATGAGACACATATTACTAAATTTAAGGCTGATTTAAATGCTACTTTCAAGATGAAAGACTCGGGGCTTTTGCATCATAACTTGGGCATATAGTCTAAGCAGTGTGATGGAGGTATTGCCTTGTGTCAAGCAAGATACATAGAGACATTACTATGTGAGTTTGGACTTGAGGACTGCAAAACTATTGCTACTCCAATGGAGACAGGTTTGAAATTGAGTCTTCATGATGTTGGAAATCTTGCTGATGTCACTCTTTATGCTATTGGATGCCTTATTTATGTATGCAATACGAGGCCAGATATTCTGTTTACAGTCTCACATGCTAGCAGATTATGCATAGCCCAGGGGCTAAACATTGGTAGAGTCTAAGCATTGACGTTCTATTAAGAGGATCCTTTGCTACTTGAGTGGCACTTTACATCTTGGTTGTTTCATCCCAAGGGGGAATCATTGCCCCCACATTTGCATGTTTTTTTCGGTTTGTTATTATGACATGTGAGTGTCCACAGGTGATTTTTTATTCATGCTTGACAGTTCATGCATATCATGTTTGAGCAAGAAGCAACCTATTGTGGCCTTTTCTAGTTGTGAACATGAATGCATGTCAGTCTTCACAGCTACAATTTGAGTGTGTATTGCTCAAATGCCATATGGATAATTTGGGTATTGGACAAGACATTGCCAACATCATCTACACTGACAGTCAAAGTGCATTGGTAGTCGCAAGGTTTTTCAAGCTTGCACAAAGCACATTGAGGTGCATTATCACTATGTCAAAGAGATACTTTCACTTGCAAGAGGGATCAACTTGGATAATGTGATAACACACGACAACCTTGCATATATGTTCACAAGGCATTGCCTTGTGAGAAATTTGAAGCGTTTCTCAAAGCTTTGGGCTTGCTTCTCTTTGTGGAATGATCGTATCCTAAGTGCATGGCACTTTCCTATACATTATGTGCTAGCTCTTGTTCACCGCATCACTCCCAGAGGGGGATTTGTTATTATATATGTGGTGATAGATGTGGACACACTTAGGATTGCTGGGCTTCTTTTTTCCTCACTAGGAGGTTTTTCCTACCATGGATTGTATATATGCCCATCATTCTAGGGCTAACTTATCTTCCTATCATGCTCTAAGAAATACACTCTCTGTTGTGTGCCTTGAGCTTCTTCACTTCTCTAAGCTGTGTGTGCATCCTTGCAACCCTAATTCCATCATTTTGCTCATTCATGAGCATTTCTATTGGAAGGCACATCACTAGACTTTTGAGTTTGTACTATTTCAGAGGTAATATCCTCAAATGTGACTCTTTTGTACTCAAATCTCCTTAGGAGGGCGTCTATGCATCTTTGGCTCATTAAAGATCGCATCAAAACTTCTAATAACCTTACAAGATTCTAGGTGCCGTAGACAATAACCCATCTTGCAATCAATACCATAACCAAAAAAGATGCATTTATGTGACTTTGGATCAAGCTTTGACTTGATCTCTTTTGGCACATGATCATGTGCCTCACAACTAAAGACAGGTAAGTGATCATATTGCAGCCTTGTTAGACCGCATCTCTTCAAGAGCCTTGTAATCTAATGGTGTGCTAGGAGACTTTTTGACAATATACACCGCTATCAAAATGGTCTCAACCCAAAAGCCTTGTGTAAGATTCACCATAGAAAGCACAACAAGAATAGGTTCTTATATAACACGGTTCATTTATTCTACAACTCTATTTTGGATTGTTGTGTATAGTGCAGTAAATTACTGCTTAATTCCTCTCTTTGGACCCACCATTATCAATCCTTAAGCCTTTAAGCTTTTTGCCGGATTGATTTACAACAACTAGTGCAAGGAAATTATGGAAAATAAGAAAACCTCATTCTTATTTTTCAAAGGATAAACCAACCTTACTTGTGGAGTCATCAATGAATGTCACAAAATAACTAGTTCCCTCTAGACACTTACTCGGCATAGGACCACATACGTCACTTTGAACAAATTCAAGAGGCTCCAATTGCTTTCTAACCACAGGCTAAAGAACACTCCTAATTTGCTTTACATAGATACAATCTTCACAACTTGAAAAGTCACTAAAACTCAAGCTCAATCCAAGGCATGCAAGTAGCCAAAATGCTTAAGAGTTTTCACTGCCTTTTGGCTTATATGGCCTAGCCAGCAATATCACAACTCCGTAGACAACACCTCAACTATAACAATAGTATAACATTGTCTTTAACGGTGACATGTGCATGGAATATAGTGAACCATGCTTTTGACCCTTGAGAATAACCAAGTTTCTCTTCTTGATAGTCTAAGAGTGATTCCCAAAAATGGTCGTGTAACCCAAGCCATTAAGCCCTCAAGTAGAAACCAATCTATATGTGGCATAACATGGAAACTTGCACCATAACTTATCATCCAATTTTGTGCATGGCTGGTCTCATGTGTAACAAGAGCATCCGTACTAAGAAAGTAAAAATAAAGATATTTGGAACATGTGCACCAACACTTTGACCAACCATGTGTGACCCAACAACATTGAGTTCCTCAATCTTAGCTTTTCCCTTATCTGAAGCTTCTGACTTCTTATCATCATTAAACATTTACTTATTGTCTCTTTTTGCTGCATAGTAGTCCCTCTTCATATCTCCTTTCTTATGGCAATAGTAGCACTCAACGTCATGCGCAGAATCACACAATTTACTGCAAAAGTTTCTATGCTCTTTGGACTTACCACGATCATGAGTGCAATCTCTATGTCTGTGAGACATTTTCAGCCATAGCCAGAAATTGTTTGAAGCACATAAAAACTTCGGACTTCGCTTTAAGCGGAAATAGCCATGCATGCCTGGAGTAATCATCAATGAAAGTCACGAAGTACAGGTAATTGCCCAAGGACGAAGTTTGCATGGGCTCACAGACATCACTATGCACAAGCTGCAAGCTGCATGTGGTCCAAATTGAACCATCCTTTGGAAACTTAGAACGCTGCATCTTACCTAAAATACAGCCTTCACAAACATGTTTGACAGGTGCTTCAAGAGGTGTGTTGAGCCAGCAGAGGATCACACCCACATTTTTGCTCACACTCATCATTTTTGTAACCATTGATTGTAATAAATGTCTTTCCGACATTGATTTTGAATTGAGCCATTCATTAAGTAACGGGACTCAATTGAGTTTCCAGCTTGTAATCCCGAAGTAATTTCACTTGCTGATGTAATTAGTTAGAGATGTTCTCACCTCCAAGGCTGAGGTATATAAGCCAAAGTTTTGTAACCTAAGGGGATTCAGATTATTAATCAAAGGGAGTTTTTGAGCGCCGTGACTGTGTCTGAGAGAGAGTGAGAGAGAGAGAGAGTCTTATCTACTTGCTACGCGAGCTATGGAGCCGCCATTGGAGAAGCAACACCGCCATTGTGTTAGCAACGGCGAGAGCTACGCACTGATACCAAGAGTGCGCGCTATCGGCTTCTATGTGTGGTAAGTTCCTACGAGCTTCGGTGTGAGTTTTCTTCCAACTCGTGTGTCGGAATAGAGCGTGCAGCCTATCTATAGAACCACAACGAGTAGAGCTACACATTAGTACCATCGGGGTCAAGTTTCGGTCACCTGTATTTTTCGGCCTGTCTTCATACGCGTTTACCGCACGGAGTGGTTATAGGTTGATTTTGCAGTTCAAGTCTTTTGGGTGTTGTTCTTACCTAGTGTATAGACTTCCCCTTGAGTTTGAGATCGATTCAATGATTCTAGATCCTGTTTCGTATAGCATTCGTTCGTAGTACGGATTTCAGTCACTTGCGTATTTTAGAACTTAGATTTGATTTCCTTAGTAGTGATTGTCATTAGAAGGTCGAGTAGGTGATTTGACACCCACCTAGTTGTTTCCATGCGCCTGCGGGTCAAGCTTCGTCCTCGTCTGACAAATTCTATTGTTGGTTGAGTTCTCGCTATTTAGCTTCCGCTAGCGGCGTAACCGCCTTAACATTTGGCGCCGCTGTCGGGGACGAGAGCCCTAAGTAGGTGACCTTAGACTAATCCTACGAGGTGAGTCGTATAAACTACTTCGTATACTTTAGTTAGAAAAGATCTAGGAGTGGTGGACTCCGAAGATCTCGAGAGATACTAGGAAGTGGGGTATTCCTGGGTCTTCCGTGTTGACAGTATTTTTAGTTTAGCTTAGATTTGTTTGTTGTTTTGTTGGTGTTGAGTAGTTGTTGATAGAAGAAGAATTTGCTAGTCCGTGAGTGACAGTGGATATCTTTAAAGTCACAATTACCAAACCCATTTTTATGATTAGGAATAGCTTAGGTAGGACTTCATTTGATCCTGATCTAGAGCTAATAATCATTGGAGTATTTGCTTGATGTGGTTGATTGCAGGTTAGATCACTAAACCGTCGAGTTAGTAGTGAAACTTGCAATAAACAAAAGTCAGAGAAATTTTCTGTGTATCTGTGAGTTGCTGAGCACTAGAGAAAGCTTTAGGAAGGATTCTGTGCCAAAAAACTGGAAATCTGCAACTTTAGACATCATACGCGTATGATGTCTAAATGACCAAACAGAGACCAAAACAGAAATTTTGACTTTACCAGAGTGTTCAAAAGGGGGCTTATACCCTAATTTCAACTTAAAACAAGAGCATTAACACTCAAAGAAACCCGAAAAGACAAGTCGGAGTCCAAGAAACGCAAAGAATAGGAAATTTTGGATTCAGATCTTGTTTTTACATTCAAACCTGACAAAAACACTTGAAAGTCAATTATAAACATTGGAGAAGGCTTAAAACCAAGAATAGTCAAAATCTGGGACAAAAGACATCATACGCGTATAATGTCTTTTGGCACATCCACTGCTTATTTTTGATATCTGACCTGACAAGATTGTTACAAGCACTGTAGGAAGCATAAATATCAAGTTTTGACCTAAATTGATGAAAAAGACATCATACGCGTATGATGTCTTTGACCTAATTTTGGACATATTTTGATACTTTGCTAACACAGATCCATTGTAATAGCTGTCTAGAGGTTATATTTCAAGTTTCATCCCATTTGGATCACAATTGACCCAAAAAACAAGTCAAAAGCGGAAAATTGCCAAGAAAAGCCTAAATTAGCCATAACTTGCTCAAACAGAGTTCAAACTGAATTTTGTGAGTGGAAAGAGCATAAGGGGGCTACTGAGAGTGAGCATAACCAAAATAGTCTAAATCTATGAAAAAAGACATCATACGCGTATAATGTCTTTTTCAGCATAACTGCAACAAAATTCTCACTTGATGAAACAGAAGTTGTCCAATTGACAAGATTAAACAATTGACCAAGTATCAGTCAGTTTGGATCAATTCTGACCACAAAAACTTGGGGAAAACAAATTGCCGAGACGGAAAAGTTAAAGTCCTTTAGGGGAATTGATGAATTTGAGATCGGGCAGGAACCTCCAGAATAACCAACCAAAACAAGGGGAACCAGCAAGTGTCATATCAACCGAGGGAAGTGTAAACCAAAGTTGGGTGCAACCATTAGAGCCGATCTTTGAAGGAAGTGTTTCTGATACTTCTTCGGAGAGATCTTACGAGATTTTCACCGAACACTTGGAACACTTCAACCTGAACAACAGAGAAAATATGGCAGCAGGATCATCAAACCCTTCCGCCACAATGAAGCTATTGTTCATAAAATACCAGTACGACAATGAGCAAGGTGCCAAGATCTACAAAGATGGAATGGACCGCTATTGTGTAAAGATAGAAGAGACACCTAGTGAGTTCAAGGACTTAGTGCCTGTGAGCTATAGCGGAGATAGATATCTAGATGACGAGGGTACCATGTACTTGGTAGTCCTAAACCCTAACATTGTGGACAAGTGGGGATTGATGGGCACCAAAGCCAAAGTAGATGAAGAACTTGAGGAGAAGGCACCAATAATGAACTTCCCTGATACGAGGTTAAGAAGAGAGAATGAAACTACAAGGTTCAACACTGATAACATCTATGTGGGGCTATACAAATAGAAAAACTTGAGAGTCAAAACGGGAAACGAGAGATGAGCCCGGAAAGAACGAAACAAAAGAGTATGAAAGAAACAACGAGCTTAAGCTCAGGGGAATCAGTGCTAGTCGACAAAGTACACGAACCATTGGACGCACTGATGAGAGCTTACGAAGCTAGGTTAAAGAACAACCAAACACAAGAACAGAGGTGGATGACATACCCAATCGCGGAATTGGAAAAGCAGAGACTTGAAATGTGCCAGAGAATGATCGAGACTGCACAAGCCTTATTAGAACCACCAAAAGAAACAATGAATTGTGGAACGGAAAACCCAATTCAGCAAGAGACTATCGTTTCACGGGTAGCTGATAAGACTCCCAGTGTACAAAAGCCTGAAAATACACACAAGGATGACCGCATAGTATTGAACACAACCGATCAGGAGATAGAGAGTTTTCATCCAGTCATACAGAGGTCTTACGGAAGAGATGAGGATTACAATGAATTTTGGAAACAAGTGAGAGAGGCAAACTTTGCAAACGAGCTAAGTTGCCAAGCTAATCAGACAAATTGGGAAAAGGACATCAGGAATCCTCCCACAGTGGAATTTGAGACAGGATCTCAAGTGGACTTGGATCTGCAATCTTACTGGGGAGATGGGGGCTCTGTTAGAACAATGGAGAGCAAACCTCACTCACTGAATACCTTACCTTCATACTTAGGAGAGTATGAAGCAAAATCCGAGACTAGAGCACTTCCCTCACGAAGAATCTCATCAGAAAAAGTCATGGACTCGCAAGGATTGATAGAGATCTTGTCAACACTAGTGACATGCACTATCACTCTAGCCGAGCTTTTGAGGCTAAGACCACATATGTGGACCACTGTAGGAAAATGCTTGGAGAAATTTGGGATAAAAAACCCAACATCGAGACTGCAAGAGGGTATACAAGAGCTGAGTAAACCACAAAAGAACGCTAAGCCTGTACCCTTAAACAAGGTCGGAGAGTATTGCGAAGGTGAAGAGGGGAATACAACCTTACCAGTTGAATTCCAAGGAGTGAACACGATGGCAATACTGGACAGCGGAGCTGGGGTAGCCATTGCTACAAAAGAAATCTGGAAAAAATGGGGGAAACCAGCAATAAGGAAGACTAGGTTGAAACTCCAATTAGCAGATGGACACATGGAGAAACCTATGGGGTTATTAGAGAAAGTCGTAGTGACTTCTTGCGGCATTGAATACGAACATACTTTTTCTATTGTCGATTTTGGCAAGGAGAATAACTATGATATCATACTGGGAAGACCATTCATGAGACAGTTGAAAATGGTCCAGGATTGGGGCTACGATCACATATACCTGAGAAATATGGAAACCACTACACGTGTGAACCTGAAAGACCATAGCTACAAAGATGTGAACCGAACACCAGTGGAGGAGTTTGATTCAGCTACTTTGGCGGGATCCGAATTTCCAGCTTGGTTAGGTAAACCCAAGGAGTTATGGATGTGTGGAGCTTCGAAATGTGGAAGTCTGAAACGAGAAGAATGTGTTTTAGAAAGGGCTATCGAAGATGAAACTTATATAGGAGAACCCTTTCCAGAGGACACGCTTGAACCATTAGAATGGACACACATTCTAGCAACCCTAGATGTTTGTGCAATTCCGGATGGTCCCACAACGAAATTTTGCGACAAGGACGGGTACGACGTGGTTCCGTACTTCATGTTGAGAACTGTACTCAAAAAAGAACCTGAAAAGAACGATACACTGGAAAAGGAAGATGAAGAGGAGGTATTTCACGACATTCCCGATCATCCTGAGTGGGGAAATGAAGCAGACAACGAGTCAACGGACAATTCAAGCGGAAACGAAGAAACTATAACGGATGTCCGATTTTATGATTTTCCGAACCAAACTAAACAACGCCAGAAACGCTATCGAGCAAAGAGAAAAACAAAGGGGGTTAGAACCAATCCGATGCCTAAAATAAGAGGAAAAAATCAATTCCTAATGCTAGTAAAGGCGGAAGATTGTGTTAAGGACAAGGTTTCTGGAAGAATGAGAGGCAATGATCAAAAGAGCTTACGAAAAGACAAAAAAGGCTCAAGAAATCAAGTTCAAAGGAATGGAATGAAAACAGAAACAGAAAAATCAGAAAAGAACAAGCGCAACAGAGAACACACGGAGTCCAAGCTAGAACGTAGAAACAAGTACAGAGAGCTCAAGAAAACTCTGAAAGAAGTTTGGATGACAGAAATTGAGAGTGGAGAGGACAAAAACGCCAAAATCAAGGAAAACATGGATGTTCCCTCTCACTATAGGAAATTCACAATAGAGGATAGGAAGGTGATATTTACCCCACCTATTCGAGAGAGGAAGGAGAACGAATCTTATGACGGACCGGAGGATGCAAAAAAAGTTGATTTAGCAGCTCCAGGTGAGCCACCTAGACCGGTGTACATAGCCACAAATTTGTCTCCAGGCGAGGAAGAGAGACTTTTGAGTCTTCTCAGAGAGTATAGGGATGTGTTTGCATGGTCTTATAAGGACTTAAAGGGAGTTGACCCATCGATATGCCAACACACAATCCCACTGAAACAAGACGCAAAGCCTAGCAGACAGAGACCATACACATATAATGATACTTTTGCTAAGCGAATCAAAGAAGAGATAGATAAGCTAATGGAAGCTGAATTCATATACGAGATTGAACACACCGATTGGGTATCTCCAATTGTGGTAGTACCCAAGAAGAACGGAAAACTCCGAGTGTGTGTCAACTTAAAGAAAGTGAATGCTGCAACAATCAGGGACAATTATCCCTTGCCGATAACTGATCATGTTCTAGAGCGTGTATCAGGGAAAACAGCATACTCTTTTCTTGATGGTTTTTCAGGATATAACCAACTAGCCATAGCACTGGAAGATCAACATAAAACAGCTTTTGCAACGGAGTGGGGAATTTATGCTTATCGGCTTATGCCTTTTGGTCTAACCAATGCTTCCGCAACCTTCTAGAGGCTGATGACGCATGCTTTCAAGGAATACTTAAGGTTGTTTCTAGAAATATACATGGATGACTTGTGTGTACATTCTCTTCTGAGAGATGAGCATCTAGAACACCTAAGAAAGGTATTTGAGAAATGTAGGACATATCGCATTTGTCTCAATCCTGAGAAATGTGTGTTTATGGTCCGACACGGCAGAATTCTGGGACATATTGTCTCACAAAACGGAATATCCACGGATTTAGAGAAGATAAAAGTTATAGTGGATATGCCTAGACCAACCAATGCGAAACAAGTGCAAAGCTTTATGGGACATTGCGGATATTATAGACGATTCATTTACATGTACGCTATAATAGGCCAACCACTTTACAGGCTAATAGTGAACTTTGAATGGACAGATGAGTGTGAGGAATCGTTCAAGAAATTGAAAGAGACACTCATTACTGCTCCAGTCTTGAACTCACCAGATTGGGAGAAGATATTCCATGTGCATATAGATGCTTTGGCATATGCAATAGGATGCATTCTGGCTCAGCCAGAAGAAGGAAACATGGATTTTCCTATCTGTTACGCCAGTCGATAGCTCAACAATGCAGAGAAGAATTACACCACAACAGAGCGAGAGGGATTAGGAATGATATATGCTGTGAAGAAATTTCGGCATTATCTTCTAGCCAACAAGTTTGTGTTTTTTACAGATCACCAAGCCTTGCTCTACCTAGTGAATAAACCATGCAATACCGGGAGAATAGTGAGATGGTTCATTATCTTACTGGAATTCGACTTCACGGTAGTAGTAAAGAAAGGAAAAACACATCTTAGAGCTGATCATCTTTCGCGATTGACGAATGGAGAAGACCCTATAGGAGTAGATGATGACATGCCAGACGCGTACTTGTTCAACATAGAAATGATACCGAAGTGGTCTCAAAATGTCGTTAACCTATTAACCTATGGAGGAGAGTTCGATAGAAGAGAATACAACCAGAAACATATTGCTATTCAGCAATCCAAGAATCTTCAATTGGTTGCAGGAAGGTTGTATCAATTGGAAAATGATCATGTTTTACGACTATGCATCAATCCTGAGGAATATAATATATATCTGCGCGAAGCACATGTTCAGGAATGTGCATTTCATTGTTCAAGAAGGAACACATATAGGAATTTGTTACAATTGGGAGTCTATTGGCCAGGAATGAAAGAAAGCGTACATGAATATGTCACTGTATGTATTGTATGTTCATCAAAACCGCCAGCAGAGTATTCGGCATTATATCAGATAATGATCGCTCCAGAATGGAGTCAGTATATTGTTGAATATCTCACAAATAGAACTTTCCCAGAAGGAACGTCAAAAGCTCGTCAGAAATCTGTAGAGACAGAAGCTAGAGATTACGCTTTAATAGGAGATCAACTCTATAAGAGAGGTAAAGACAACCAGCTTAGGATTTGCGCATCAGAGTCTGAGTATGTGATAATCCTGGAGCAAGCTCATGGAGGAGTAGGTGGAGGCCATTTCTCAGGTGATAAGACAGCAAAACCTGTCTTAGCCGCAGGAATATGGTGTCCAACATTACATATGGACGCTGAGGAATACGTTAAACGGTGTGATGACTGTCAGCGGACCAAAGTACCACTTAAAAGAGATGATATGCCGCTTAGACCAATGATGGGGGCAAGAGCTTTTGCAAAATGGGGGATTGATTATGTCGGACCCATTTCACCTCCTGCATATAAGACTCATGCACAATACATCATTGTGGCTACATACTATCTAACAAAGTGGGTCGAAGCAAAGGCAACTCAAAAGGCAGATGCCAGGACCACGGCACAATTTCTGTATGAATACGTCTTTGTACGATATGGATGCCAATAGAAATTGTGAGTGATCGAGGCACACATTTTATAAATGAAGTGATAAAGATCCTTCTAGATGAATTCATGGTAATCCATAGGAAATCAGCCCTGTATCATCCACAAGCAAACGGACAAGCTGAAGCAACAAACAAAACCATATGCACGGTCCTCACGAAGATTGTATCTGAGTCGAGAACTGACTGGGACCAGAAGTTGCATTCAACATTATGGGCATATAGGGTAGCATATAAAACATCAATAGGAACGACCCCATATAACATGGTTTTTGGGCTAAATGCTATCTTACCAATAGAATTCTTGATTTCAACCTTAAGGGTGGCTAAGGATCTAGAGTGGACAGGGCACGAGCTTTCTGACAGAATAGATGACCTGGAAAAGCTAGACGAGCTTCGCCTAAAAGCAGTAGCTTCTATCTACGCTCAAAAAAGGCGACAAAAGGAATTTTTTGATAAGCATGTGCGGACTAAAGAGTTTAAGGTTGGGGACTATGTCCTAGTTTACACTCTGAAACAACATGCTAAGAAGCTTAAAAAGCGAGGGATGGGACCTCTGGTGATTAAAGATCTATCACCAAGTGGAGCCGTCAAGCTTGCTACATTAGACAGAGAAGAAATGCCCAATTGGATTAGTGGATGCAGAGTGAAAAAGTATCTTTTGCCGCTAACCCAAGACATGCTTCTCAAAATACATCAAGAAAAGCTGTGTGTCCAGAAAAAGAAAAAGATTGAGGAGGAAGCGCAAGCCGAGGCGAAGAAAAGAATGGAGAAAAGAAGACTACTGCGTCAGAAACAGCGCAATGAAGGAGCAATACGAATAAACGCAGTCAGTATAACAGAAATGGATAATGACAAAGAAGAACCCATCATTGAATGCAAAGTAGAAACCAACCAAATCAAAGCCAGAGCACTATTGGATTCAGGAGCTCAAGCTAACCTACTGTCACTCAGTTTGTATAGACAATTGACAAATGACACTAAACTACAAACTGCCAAGCAAGAGTTAAAGAGTTACTCTGAGAATTCAATCAAAACTGTCGGATGCACAGTTTTACATATACAGATTAACCAATATGTGTATCCTCATATGTTTTACGTGGTTGAAGACCAAGCTACACAACATCCATTATTGCTAGGACAACCATGGCAGAAGCAATACAATGCAATGATTGACTGGAGTTCTAAATCAGTGCTTATCAAATACGAAGGTGAAAGTCAATCAGTTAAGTTCACCAAAGGATCAGAGACAACTCCAAAGGAAGAATCCAAGAACAAAGGTAAACAACAACCAGAGAAAAAGAAGAAGCAATGGCAACCAAAAGTTTCTATACAACCGGATTACTCTTCGACGAGGAATTCTCAACAGTGGATAAGGAAGACAAGCAATAATATAACAGCTCAACCTTGGGAAAAAACGGAGTCAAAGTTGGTATGGAGACCAAAAAAGGTTGTGCCAGAGAACACAAAGGTGGAAAACAGAGTCTTCAATACCAGACAACAGAGTGATTCCAGACAATCAAGGACAGTGAAACAGATCTGGATTCCAAAGAAGTTCATGACGGCACAAAGCTATAGCAAGCAAATTTGGATCCCAAAGATTTGTAAACAGGAACTCACTTTCGTACAATCAACGGAAACTCCTAGGTATTTCAAGGCGAGGAAATCAACACAAAGGACAAAGCAGGTTTGGGTCGCAAAGAGTTTGTGGCAAGCACAAGCGAAGCGGAAGCAGATTTGGATAGTGAAAAAGAACAACAGGGTAAAGATGAATCCATCTACTGATTCTACTACCGAAGTATCACCAACCCAAAACCCGAC
Source organism: Adiantum capillus-veneris (assembly GCF_014529385.1). Taxonomy (NCBI): domain Eukaryota; kingdom Viridiplantae; phylum Streptophyta; class Polypodiopsida; order Polypodiales; family Pteridaceae; genus Adiantum; species Adiantum capillus-veneris. Next base: position 114,964,900 of record NC_140943.1, on the reverse strand, counting down.
CACCAATCCTTCAATCAAACAAAGAGCAGCTTTATTGGAAAGACTGTTGTATCATCGCTCTGCAATTGCATTGGGAATTTATGACCAAAACAACTATAATGCTTCGCCCACAGACACTTCATAGTCGTCCGGGAGGACTCAGACTAGGAGGGGGGGAGGTATACAGGCATACAGGAGTTACAAAGCAGCTACAAGCGCCGAAAACAAAGAAAAACAAAAATTATATTACAAGGGCAGTGTCTTACATGATTTTGCAATTTTTATGTTTGATTGCGGATATTGATAATATTTATGCCCTTATATACCTTGTTTTGCAACAAGAAGAGATCAAATGATGAATTTGGGTCTCTAGACGTGTAAATATCACTAAATAAGAGTGTTTTTGGAGCTAAAAAGTGGTAATCCAAGTCCAGAAATCACAAATAAGTGTATATTCATATACACAGGGTTACCAGCTATTTATTGTGTATGTTTGGAATTTTTTGGCTTCAATTTGCTATTTTCCTTTATTTTTTAAGATTTTCTTAATAAAAGTAAAAGAAAAATAAAAAAGCAGGTAAAATGAGATCGGAAAAAAGAAAAGAATAGACGGTGATGGTCCTAATGACAAGGGCAACCCATGGTAAAAATTGGGTCCAATTCTGAAAAAGTTGCGAAAAGCCCGAAATGACAGAATTTTGGCAAAGTGGACAGATTTCTCAGAAACAGGTCAAACGGAGTCCAAATTGAGAAATTTCAAATCCTAAAGTGCATTTTACGACGAGATAGGATCACATGTCAAATTTGGTAGCAAGTGATCCGGGAAGTCCGAAGTTAAGTATTTTTCACATCACTTTCAAGCTCATTTCCACTATTACCTTCTTGGAGAGAGCAAAGAGCACACAGGAGCATCCGACCTTCTACCACCTTCTACGACTGCTACGAGAGCTCAGAGGACACCAGACATGAGAGGTAGACTCGTTGCCATAAGCTTTTGATGCTTATCGTTAACTTTTGTCGCGAAAACTGACCAAAACCAAGAAACAAGAGCAGACTGGGAATGGGGAGGAACGCTAGGTAGGGGCACAACCGCCTAACCAAACCTTGCAAGAACTTAGAGGTGGGTTACCCTAACATAGAAGATGGGTTTCTAACACTCAAAGCTCGAGAAAGAATGACTTGAAAAACCCTAGGTCAACAGAGCCTGCAAGAGGCAAACAGAAAAAAAGTTGTCGAAACGACACAAAACTTCTCAGGAAGCTTAACAACATCGAGGGCAATGCAACCATGGAGTATCTCCGGGTTTGGATCACCAAAAGTAGGTCGGAACAACCGATTCGGCGGCGGACACACAAAGCGTCATTTTGGCATAACGGCTAAAATTGACGACCTAATGACATGAAACTTCACAAGCAGCTTCAAATATACATGGATGACTTATGTTTGCAAGCAAAACCCAAAAGAAAGCTGATTCACTTACCGATGGTGAAAAAGACGCTTTCGGGCAACCAAATGGAGAAAGATGGAGAACGGAGAGCCAAAGTCAAGTTCAACCAAATAGGTGGCTTCACAACATATCCAATGAGCTGGAAATGCAACTCTCGAGAAGAAAAGTTGAAGAAATTCAACTCCAAGGCAAAAAGACGACTTCGGAGACTGAAATGCCTAAAGGGGGCTTTTTAGCTAAACTAATGACTTTTTAAGTTGAAAACTAGTTAGCAGGGCTTAGGGCACTAGCACAAAGCATTCTTTGCACAAAAAGATCAACATTTCAAGAAAAGACATCATACGCGTATGATGTCTCACAGCATGATTTTCACATCCATTTCAACATTTGAGTGCATAGCCTCATTCCACATGTTAATCACATCCTATGAACCAAGTATCATGAGAATTGGAGTTAGAAAACCCAAGGAAAACCAAAAAGACGCAAAGTAGGCCATAAAATTGATTTTTGGTCCTAATTTTGTCAAAATAACTCCAAACTCATTGAAACCTTGTAGGATTGTTGATTAACACATCTACAAGCTATCTGGAACCAAAAAGCACCATTTTGACACAAAAGACATCATACGCGTATGATGTCTATTTGCACTTACAGAGCCAAAACTGCTCATTTGGGATCAAACATCCATTATATATATCTAATACATGCTACACATGAAGTTTGGAACCATTTGGTCAAGTGGATCACCCCATTAGCCCAATTGAAGGAAAATCCTTCATCCAAAGCCTATTTTTGGCCCCAAATCCAACATACTCAAGTCCAAACCAAGATTTGAGTAGAGACAGTCCTTCACTAGTACATGGGGAGTCCACAGAATCAATCCCATGAAAAATTGATGAAAAAGACATCATACGCGTATGATGTCTTTACAGCCATTTTTTGCCCAAAATATATCCAAAATTCATAAATCCACTGAATAAGCCTATCTAAAGCCATATCCAAGCTTATAGAGAAATTTGGTCCAAAAATACACTAAAAGACATCATACGCGTATGATGTCTCACTATGTGATTTTGGCACCTCAGAGCTTCAACCACCAAACAGAAGTGATCTACATGCCATTTGAAGGTGAACCACCAAGTTTTATCCAATTTGGATCATAAAATCCAATTCCCTTTCAAAATTTTGCCAAGAGCCTGAACTAGACTAAACTGGCCAAAACTTGACCAAATGGGATCCAAACTCAAATCCAAGCATATGATACTCATGTATACACTATCAGCTACAAGCACAACCAATATGAAGTCATTTTGACACAAAAGACATCATACGCGTATGATGTCTCCAGCATGATTCTGAGCCCAGTTTGCATATTTTTTCACCTACCCTGCATCCTTAGGCCCTGAATAGCTCATGTTTCAATTTTCAAGTCATTTGAATAGTTAAAAGCTTCATTTCGGCTTTCAGTACTAAAAAGACGCTAACTTCTGAAATTGGAGTTACAGGATCCATGGATTCCGCCAAGTTATCGGCAACGAAGAGAAAAAGACCGACAATCAAAGATGCTCTTGCAGAAGCGGAACCCTTTGACATTCCAGCAGAAACCCTCAAGCCAACCAAAACTTGGGTGGAGGAAGCAGTAGTGGAACAAGAGGGAATAAAGATCTACCAGGGGACTTTCAGAGATCCTCAAGGGCAAGCGGTGGATATACCGATGATCCCACAAGAGTTGGTGGATTATAGCAGGTCAGAGAACATCAGCAGGTACCTGGAAAGGGCAGACTTGCACAGATTCTTCACCTCGAGACCATCAGGTGTGGATACAAGAAGAGTGTACGAGTTGGCAACATCCATTCAGAAGGATGGGAAAGCCACATTGACAGCCATGGATGGAGAGAAAGTAGAAGTACAGATCACTCCACAGCTCATTGCAGATGCATTGAAGCTGAACAACAAAGGGAGCTCTGTCAGGGAAAGAAGGGAGGCTATAGAGGTTTATGGGTCTAAGAAACAGAATGCAACTTATGGAGATATGGCAAACCAAAGAGCGGCAACCCTTTGCCGACTGTACAACCAATTTCTCCATATTTGCAGTAAAAGACCGCAAAAGTATACGGCACCGCCCCATGCCATTGCAACTACCATCACATGGGCATTGAAGAGCAATATGCCAAAAGAGGTGAATTACGCTCAACACATCCACGAGCAAGTAATTGCCATGCACAACGAGAAGCCAAAGTATATAGGAGGAGCTGAAGTTCTGACAAGAATAGCTTATGAAGCTATTGGAGCCAGAGATCAATGGCCAAAGGTTCCCTCCCAGAATGAGTGGCTTAGAGAAGCCGATGAGGAGGAAGAGCAGCCTGAAGTATCCAAGAGGGCGTCCACAAGAGCACGCAGGAAACTAGAAATAGTTTCAGAACCTGAAGAGAATGTGGATGAGCCGATTATGAAGAAAGCAAAGAAGAAGGTTGCTCCCAAGCAAACCAAAAGTCAGAAAGCGGCACGAATGGAAAGACTAGTGGAGCAGTTTAGAGCGGAAAGAGCTCTAAAGGGGGACTTTGAAGAAAAGTGGGTGCCAGACCCCACTAAAGTTGGAACTAGCTCAGCCAGGCCACATGTTGATCAATATGATCAATATATTAGAGCTTATGAGGAGTCAGAGGCAATACTGGAGCAGCAACCTGTCGAGCCATACACTGAAGAGGAAGTACAGCTTTTAAAAGCTGAGCTGCAAAAGGACGACAAGGGGAAGAAGAAAGTAGATGAGTCTAGTGAACCTCAAGAGAAAGATGGGCAAGCAAACAAAGGGAAAGCCAAGATGACTGAGGACAATCAGCCCTCCTTTACTGATGTACCCAGCCCGAAGAAGACGGAAATCATTGTGGAAGAGACCACAGTAGAGATGGACACGGCTGGTATGGAAAAGCCGGAGGCCGGGACCAAGGAAAAGGAGATAGATCCAATTCAGCAAAAGAAAAACGATTATGAGGATCTGGTAGCGATAGGGTACACTGAAGAAGAGGCCCTTGAGGCGGTTTATGGGATCACCCTACAAAAACGAGATGATCGGAGAGGGACAGAGGAAAATACAAAGAGTACAAAAGAAAGTGATGAAAAACTGGACGAGCAGAACGTACTAGAAGAGCCGAAGCCAGTGGAGGTGGTGGCCAAAAAAGCTTTAGAGTTGACAGATGAAGATGAAAAAGACATGCACATGGTGCATGAACTGCTCAACAAGATCAAAGAAAGATCCAAGGCAAAGGAAGCGGAGATTGAGATAGCCAAACAAAGGGAAGCCGAGTTGCAGAGGAAATTAGAGGATGCTATGACTGAATCTTAAAGTCATAAAGCATCACTCTACGATGCGGAAAATGAGAGAGACGGCTTGATACTCCAGCTAGCTGAGGCCTCAAGAGAAGTAACAAGTGCACAGGAAGCAAGGGAGCGGATGGAAGACGACTTAGAGGCGGCTAAAGATGAGCTCATTGAGCTAAGGGAAAGAGTCGAGCTCCAAGAAAGAACAATCACTAGACTCAGGACTACCCCTAGAGCTAGCAGAGCAGGAACTTAACAAGAGGGAGCTCTTGTACCAGCTCTGGAAGACCAGGTCCGAAGCTTACAAAGAGAGCTAAGATTAGAGCAAGTGCAAAGGTTGCACATTGCGGAGGGATCATTGGCAGCAGAGGAGAGGCTCACTTTAGAAAATCAAACACTAAGAACAGAGAATGAGACCCTCCGCAAACAGCTCCAAGATCTACAAGAGCAACAAAGAAGAGAGACAGAGACACCACAAGAAGAATCAGGTGGAGCAGCCATAGAACTACCAGAAACTGGAGAGGCAACCACAATTGAAGATCCAGCCCCAGTTCACGAGGTGACCTCAACTTCAGGAATCTCTGAAGAAGAAGAACAAAGGCTCCATGACCAAATAGAAAAGTCAGCAGAGGAGAGTGCCAAGGCGGAAATGGAATGGGAGAGGAGACTCCTAATCTCCATTAGACTTCAGGGATTAGACACAAAGGTTCTCCATGAAGAGTGGATGCAACCTAGCCTGCCTTTCCCTTTGATGAAGTTTGAAGTGATAAAAACGAAAAAGAGAATAGAGGAGGAGCAGTATGTCGCTCTTTACGAAGGCGACATCACAAAAGAGGAACAATCAAAGAAGATTGTAGATTCGCAGCCTAGATGGAGGAAAGGTTGGCTGAACAAATACCCAGCCTACCTCATCTACTTGGTAGAGGCACCAAAGGAGATTCGGGAGGATGCAACCTTCTGCCCGGTGCCAAGAGTCAGAAGCTGGAAAGAGCATGGCAGGATTGCAGAAAAGAAGCCAAATTGGCTTAATTACCCAAGGATGCCAGGACCAAAGGCAGGAGAGAGAATAGGTAAAGCCTACATGGTGAAAACCCTAACGGGCACCATCAAGCTCTTTACTGGCTCTCCTGACCTTTCGTGTCAAATGCTCAAGAAAATTTGCAGGACTCTCTTAGCCTGCATTGAAGTGTTCGCGCCAGATAAAGCCACGACCTCGAGTCTACTATCGACGGCCGACACAGTTACTGATATGATGTATGACCTTTCATTGCAGCCTTCTCCAAAAGTGTTGCACCTCCTATACCAGAGGATTATGTTTTTGCCTAGCTTCCACATGCAAACATTCGAAGAAGCTTTCTACACCGGCTTTTTCACCCACGAAAGCAAAATATTCGGCCCAACCTTGACCATCGGCAACCTGCGATACGAATCACATTTGCAGATGCTCAAGATGACAGGACTTTATTGACCAAGCATAAAGGTCATGTCAGGGACGACATGAACGCGGAGGGGGGGAGTGTTGAGCCAGCAGAGGATCACACCCACATTTTTGCTCACACTCATCATTTTTGTAACCATTGATTGTAATAAATGTCTTTCCGACATTGATTTTGAATTGAGCCATTCATTAAGTAACGGGACTCAATTGAGTTTCCAGCTTGTAATTCCGAAGTAATTTCACTTGCTGATGTAATTAGTTAGAGATGTTCTCACCTCCAAGGCTGAGGTATATAAGCCAAAGTTTTGTAACCTAAGGGGATTCAGATTATTAATCAAAGGGAGTTTTTGAGCGCCGTGACTGTGTCTGAGAGAGAGTGAGAGAGAGAGAGAGAGTCTTATCTACTTGCTACACGAGCTACGGAGCCGCCATTGGAGAAGCGACACCGCCATTGTGTTAGCAACGGCGAGAGCTACGCACTGATACCAAGAGTGCGCGCTATCGGTTTCTATGTGTGGTAAGTTCCTACGAGCTTCGGTGTGAGTTTTCTTCCAACTCGTGTGTCGGAATAGAGCGTGCAGCCTATCTATAGAACCACAACGAGTAGAGCTACACATTAGTACCATCGGGGTCAAGTTTCGGTCACCTGTATTTTTCGGCCTGTCTTCATACACGTTTACCGCACGGAGTGGTTATAGGTTGATTTTGCAGTTCAAGTCTTTTGGGTGTTGTTCTTACCTAGTGTATAGACTTCCCCTTGAGTTTGAGATCGATTCAATGATTCTAGATCCTGTTTCGTATAGCATTCGTTCGTAGTACGGATTTCAGTCACTTGCGTATTTTAGAACTTAGATTTGATTTCCTTAGTAGTGATTGTCATTAGAAGGTCGAGTAGGTGATTTGACACCCACCTAGTTGTTTCCATGCGCCTGCGGGTCAAGCTTCGTCCTCGTCTGACAAATTCTATTGTTGGTTGAGTTCTCGCTATTTAGCTTCCGCTAGCGGCGTAACCGCCTTAACAAGGTGTCAAAGAAGCAACCATATCAAATTTCTGCAAACGCAGCAAACTGGCAAAATTCAGATGACCAAAACGTGCATGCCAAAGTTTTGTATCTGAAATAGCCCTTGAATCTGCAACAGCATTTGCAAAATTTTGTCCACACTTGTCATACAAAGTGACCTTATCTAGCCCACGGCACAAAAGGCCAGATGCAACAATTTCATCACCAAAACTGAGATCATGAACTGTACATCTGTCATCCACAAATTTGATTACAAGTCCAAGTCTAGCAAGTGCGGATACAGACAAGAGATTCTTCTTGATCCCAGGTACATAAAGTGCATCAACAAGTGTGAAGGAACTGCCATTTGCAGCAGTAAGCACAATCTTTCCAACTCCCTGAACTAGATAAGAGGCATTGTTGGCACAAGTAACATAATTCCCATGAGGGACAGACTCAAGAGAGGTGAACAATTCACGATGTGAGGTAATGTGCTTTGTAGCACCACTGTCGAAATACCACACATGTGAATCTGCACCAATTGACAAGCATGCATCATGGACAACAAGATTGTAAGTGTACTCTACGCTAATAGCCCATTCTGCATCGACATCAGCATCACATTCTCCTTTCACAGAAGACTCAACAATGGCTGCATTTGTAGTGGAACCAACATTTACAGTGGAACCACCCTCTTTCTTCTTAGCCTCTTTGGCCTTCAACTTAGGACACCACTTGATCAAGTGATCATTAGCCTTACAATAATGGCAACGCATCTTCTTTGTGCCCTTATCACCAGAATTGCCAGACAAAGTGCTGCCAGCAAAAGCATTGGGAACAGAAGTTTTGCCACTCGCAGCAGAACCATAAGAAGTGACTGCATTGCTGTTACCACCCTTTCTTTGAGAAGCAATAAAAGCTTGTTCAATTTCACGCTGTCTAGTCCTATTTTTTCTAGAAAGTGACTCTTGCAACAGCAATGTGCATAATGCATCAAACTTGACAACTTCTAGATTTCCTTTGGTCATAAGTCTCCAAGTACTAGCAAAAGTCTGGTAAGGCATCAAGAACAGTCTGCACAAGGAAACTGTCTAAAATGACTTCACCTGCAGAAATAAGTTGCTCATTGATATCCTTGACACTAGCAAGGAAAGTGTCCATATCATCATCCTCATGCATAATCTTCGACTCCAGCTCTTTACGCAGCAAAGCAATTTTAGCCTCATTGCGACTTGCATAAAGACCAGCCAATATATCCCAAGCCTGTTTTGCAGATTTTGTTGAACGGATGTGAGGAACAATGGTGCGCTTCATAGACAATGCAATCAATGTATGAGCCTGCACATCCTTTACATCCCAATGAGCTTGTTCTACTGTAGGTAAAACAACTCTAATATCAGCAATCCTTGCAGCAAGACCTGCAACATCACCTGCATCCTCAGAACCAAGACGTACATCAATGCCCTGCACAATATTCCAGACGCCCTTTGACACAAGAAAGTGTTGCATCATATAAGCCACATAGGGTAATTGTCTCCATCCAACCTATCCTCAACAGCAAACATCTTGAACACATCTGTGTTGTTGTTGTCAGCCATGGTAAATGTTCCACCTGATGTGAAAACTGCCCGAAAATAGGAGAAACGGAGTGGGAGCAACACATGCTATATAGCAAAAACCGTAGAAGACCATAAGGCACCTGCTATGCAGAAAGCAGCAATGACAAAAACTCTGCACAAAATGACAAAGTAGCCTGTGTAGTACTGCCTGTAGTGGAAACGAAGGCCGAAATGAGCCCGAATCAGAAATATGAGCAGGCTGAGCTCTACGAGCACACTCAAAATATTTGTCGACTTGCGAACGCTCACGAAAGCTCATTGAAATCAGAGAAAGCGAGGAGGCGTGTGCTGGAGTAGCTGGCAACTAAGCCCGGGAGGACGTAACCTGCTCTGATACCAATTGTTGGAATTAGGGTTGCAGAGAAACACACAGCTTGGAGAAGACGAAGGAAGCTCAAGGCAACAATAGAGAGTGTGTTACTTAGTGTGCAATGGAAAGATAGATAGCCCTAGATTGATGGGCGTATATACAATGCTCGAGGAAAAAAACCTCCTAAAGAGGGGAAAAATGCCCCGGCGGTCCTAGTGTGTTCACACACATCACTACCACATGTATATGGTAACACATAAGCACCACCATTTTCTACGAGTATCCTCTATAAGCAAAGTACCAACAACATCATTAAATACTAGTGTGCTTTTTGGTGATAAATTACTTTTGGTTTTACAAAATGTATCCCATGAAGAAAGCAAGGAGCATAGCAAGAAAATAGGTTGAACTTCACCATCAAAGTTAAGTCCCTGTGAAGTCAGTTGACTAAAGAGGATATTGAACTCATTCAAATTTCCTGGCATGTTGCCACCTTACTTCATGCATAACTTGTAGAGCTTCTTTATAAGGAAAACCTTGTTGCTAGCAGTTTTCTTCTCGTAAGGATCGCATAATTTTTGTCGTAAACTATGAGTGGTAGCCTGACCAACAATGGTAAGGAAACATGACGGTACAATATGAAAGTGTATGGTAGCCCTTGCCTTTGCATCAAGTGATTTCTACTCTACCTTCAACATGACATCACCCTCTTGGCATTCGAACTATGGTGATAACTAGTTCTTCTAATGGAAACATCCCAAATTTGTGCCTTCCACATGGAAAACCATCAAACTTAAAGCTATCATAAATATCCTTCTCGAAATACAATGTCATAGCTACAACCAAGAGAGAATTTTATGGTGAGAAAACGAGTAGAATTTCAATAGAGTCTCCTCTATAAATGCAATAAAATCTCAACCAATAGAGAGTCAAAAAATGTATCATACAATGACCATGCGCATAGAGAGCGTTTTTCTAACCAAATGCATTATCACTAACTAAATTATTGAACTATTTATCCAACATGGTGTATGATGCACCTGGTCCTCTCTATACATATACTGTGACGAGGTCACGGAGGGGATCTTCAACATACCTAATCCACTTGACATCGGATAATTCAGTCTCATAGTGCTAGGCTTCAAAAAAAACCTCACCACGACCCTCGCAAGAGACCGCAAAGACTCAAGACTCAAATTGCCATGTAAATGCTAAATTGGTACCACAATGAGCATACTCAGCAATATCCTTCCAGAACATACATGCCATAAATTAATCACTACTAACATGAGGACGATGTGTGCATAAACAAGAACCAAAGCATATGCAAGTGCAGTATATCATAACCTGTCAAAAAACCATGAGTGATGACAATGGCCTCAATCATGAATGAGAGACATCAAACCATGTGACATCCAATTTCAAATTCACATCAATAATACCATAATATATTGCAATGAACTACATTAAACAATGCACATATGCTCAATATTTGAAGTAATAACAAAGCATCCAGAATGCACAAACCCATTTGCATGGATGAGCACCCACAATGCACAAGTCATTAGAGCCTCCAAGCAAAGCATCTACAAAGCATACATATCAAGTGTAAGCATAGATACGTCACTCCAATGTAACTTTGATTTGTGTTGATGAAAAATATGTATCAAATTTTCACTTGCATCCACAAATGCAAGCTCAAATAACTCCCAATGAGCATTTCCAAGTGGCATACATTTCCAACCACTTACAATATGCACCGCTCTATAGTGTAGACATCAACCTAATACAACTCTCATGTGTCATATTTGCTACAAATAACTGCAAAAAACAATTGTATGCAAACTTTTAAAATTATAATATCATCAACAGATCAAGGACATGCCAAAATTTCAAACTACAATCCTGGATCATGTCTCTCCGAGTCCATACAAGAGAGATACCAAAAATTACATTTTGGGACTCCAAAATAAAAAAATTTAACTATTGACAAACAATTTTGTGTGCAAAATTTTAGAAATCCAATTACACAAATGTGTTTGGAACATGCCAATCCTTGGGATAGACTCCATGATCTCATAGATCTGAGTCTGGAAGAGAGATGCAAAAAAAAAAAAAAAAAAATCGAAGCTATTAGGCCTACCGTGAGACGGACCAGGCCAAGGGACAAGACATACATGCGGTATAGGGGGGCTATATTTAGCAAGCCAAGGGCCTATATTAGGCATGGTTAGGTGGAGATGTGCATGTGCTAGTCCCTAGTCTCTCATATTGGTATCAGAATTGAGGGAGAAGGACGATGGTGGAGGAGAAAAAGCATGGAGGGTCGTGGCCTTGCATGGATGCTCTCTTGCATGGGTTTCAAGTTGTGATGCTGCAACATGGGCATGGCCCCTTGGATACACAAAGGAAGTCAAGGACGAGGGTTGATAGACTATGACCATGGGAGTGACCTCTTGCACACAAAGAGGCACCATTTTTTACATGCACCAAATTTTGTGTGGGTTGGCCCTATAGATGTGTGCCGACCTGAGGGCTTAATCTCAACTCTGCTATGTAGTCATTGGAGCACCACCTATGATGCTTTGTCTGATTCTTCCCTTGCATTCTTTGCTTACAGTTGCCATCACCTCAGGAGTAGCTCACATTGTTCTATTTATTTTTCTAATTAGTGGGTGCCCTAAGGCCATCCTAGGGGCCTTTCCCACAACAACGGTAGAACATGTTGAAGGTTTCAGCGATCATGGCCCACTAGCCATGCACGACATGCAAAGAACATTAGGTCACAAGCCAAGGCATAGCATGCAAGGCTGCAAACAAATAAGACCATCATGAAGGCCGAAGAATTCACTATCTTGGTCGCAATCACCCTCAAAGGGGGTACCCACAAGGAGGGTACCAAGGGTTGATCTTACGAGAGGTTGCAAGGGTGCACCAAGAGTATGAGAGCTTCTCGATTTCAAGATCCAAAGCTCACCTCATACTCTGCAAGAACAAAGGCACAATTCACGGGAATCAATCATATCTTGGTGCCCAAGAAGCACGGCTTCTCCCTACGCATGACGTTAGACAGAGCACAACGACGGGGATGGATCATAAGGTTTGAGATTTCATGTTCTTGATGTTTCATAGCTTTACACATAAGTTTGTATCGTGCAGGAGCGTGTCATCATCCTAACTTCATCTATGGTGCCTTGAGAGCCTACATACGGGTTTCAGTATGACCATGGTCATCCTAGCACCATCCAAGTAAGGTTATGGTAACCGTAGTTTGGACTAAGGAGCAAGGATCCATACGGGACTACTCAGAAGCAAGGCTTGTGCAAGATGCGATGGTAGAAGGTGAAGCAAGGTTTCTTCACATGTGAGGTATCTTCTTGCATAGGTGACCACACCACGGGGTGCTACAAATTCCACTCCCAAGGGCGGTTATTCACACAAATTAGTAAGCAAGTTAAATTGAAGGTTTACAGTTTTGAACTTCTTGAATTTTGCAAAAATTCCAAAGCCAGCTTGGTAAATGTTGCTTTGGTCAAGAAGGGGTTGTCCACTTTATAGAGTTTGATAACTAAGCTATCTCAATTCAACATTGAGCAATCTAAGGTACTTTTATGATTCTCAATAAGACGCACAATTCGACAAGGTCAACTCTCTGTGAAAGCTCGACAATGTCAATTTTCTTTTGCATTGGGCATTTGTATGTCAGCAACAGTACCTATTGGCTATGAGCATTGTCATGCCAAGGGCAAACCTAGGCGAGTAGGACCCGGGCCAAGGGCCGACTACTATAGGCGGACAGGGAGATTCTATTCAGTGACCAAGGGCTATATAATGGGGGGTTGGGCGGATAACCTTCTTTACGCAGCTCCTGGGTTTTACACTGGTATCAGAGCGAGGTGGGAGAAGGAAGAAGGGAGCTATGGAAGAGGGGAGAAAGAGGTCTCGCATGGTGACGCATGAAGGTTGCATGCTCTCTCTCTCTCTCTCTCTCTCTCTCTCTCTCTCTCTCTCTCTCTCTCTCTCTCTCTCTCTCTCTCTCTCTCTCTCTCTCTCTCTCTCTCTCTCTCTCTCTCTCTCTCTCTCTCTCTCTGTTAAGGCGGTTACGCCACTAGCAGAAGCTAAATAGCGAGAACTCAACCAACAACAGAATTTGTCAGACGAGGACGGAGCTTGACCCGCAGGCGCATGGAAACAACTAGGTGGGTGTCAAATCACCTACTCGACCTTCTAATGACAATCACTACTAAGGAAATCAAATCTAAGTTCTAAAATACGCACGTGACTGAAATCCGTACTACGAACGAATGCTATACGAAACAGGATCTAGAATCATTGAATCGATCTCAAACTCAAGGGGAAGTCTATACACTAGGTAAGAACAACACCCTAAAGACTTGAACTGCAAAATCAACCTATAATTGGAGAAGGCTGCAATGAAAGATCATATATCATATCAGTCACTGTGTTGGCCGTCGATAGTAGACTCGAGGTCGTGGCTTTATCTGGCGCGAACACTTCAATGCAAGCTAAGAGAGTTCTGCAGATTTTCTTGAGCATCTGACACGAAAGGTCAGGAGAGCCAGTAAAGAGCTTGATGGTGCCTGTTAGGGTTTTCACCATGTAGGCTTTACCTATTCTCTCTCCTGCCTTTGGTCCTGGCATCCTGGGATAATTAAGCCAATTTGGCTTCTTTTCTGCAATCTTGCCATGCTCTTTCTAGTTTCTGACTCTTGGCACCGGGCAGAAGGTTGCATTCTCCCGAATCTCCTTTGGTGCCTCCACCAAGTAGATGAGGTAGGCTGGGTATTTGTTCAGCCAACCTTTCCTCCATCTAGGTTGTGAATCTACTATCTTCTTTGACTGTTCCTCCTTTGTGATGTCGCCTTCGTAAAGAGCGACATACTGCTCCTCCTCTATTCTCTTTTCCGTCTTTAGCACTTCAAATTTCATCAAAGGGAAAGGCAGGCTGGGTTGCATCCACTCTTCATGGAGCACTTTTGTGTCTAATCCCTGAAGTCTAATGGAGATGAGGAGTCTCCTCTCCCATTCCATTTCCGCCTTGGCACTCTCCTCTGCTGACTTTTCTATTTGGTCATGGAGCCTTTGTTCTTCTTCTTCAGAGATTCCTGAAGTCGAGGCCACCTCTTGAGCTGGGGCTGGATCTTCAATTGTGGTTGCCTCTCCAGTTTCTAGTAGCTCTATGGCTGCTCCACCTGATTCTTCGTGTGGTGTCTCTGTCTCTCTTCTTTGTTGCTCTTGTAGATCTTAGAGCTGTTTGCGGAGGGCCTCATTCTCTGTCCTTAGTGTTTGATTTTCTAATATGAGCCTCTCCTCTGCGGCCAATGATCCCTCCGCAATGTGCAACCTTTGCACTTGCTCTAATCTCAGCTCTCTTTGTAAGCTTCGGATCTGGTCTTCTAAAGCTGGTACGAGAGTTCCTTCTTGTTCGGTTCCTGCTCTGCTAGCTCTAGGGGTAGTCCTAAGTCTAGTGATTGTTCTTTCTTGGAGCTCGACTCTTTCCCTTAGCTCAATGAGCTCATCCTTGGCTGCCTCCAACTCATCTTCTATCCGCTCCTTTGCTTCCTGTGCACTTGTTACCTCTCTTGAAGCCTCGGCTAGCTGGAGTATCAAGCCGTCTCTCTCGTTTTCCGCGTCATAGAGTGATGCTTTATGACGTTCAGATTCAGTCATAGCATTCTCTAATTTCCTCTGCAACTCTGCTTCCCTTTGTTTGGCTGTCTCAATCTCTACTTCCTTTGCCCTGGATCTTTCTTTGATCTTGCCTAGCAGTTCATGCACCATGTGCATGTCTTTTTCATCTTCATCTGTCAACTCTAAAGCTCTTTTTGCCACCACCTCCACTGGCTTCGGCTCTTCTAGTACGTTCTGTTCGTCCAGTTTCTCTTCACTTTCTTTTGTACTCTTTGTTTTTTCCTCCGTCCCTCTCCGATCATCTTGTTTTTGTAGGGTGATCCAAAAAACTGCCTCAAGGGCCTCTGCTTCAGTGTATCCTATCGCTACCAGATCCTCATAATCATTTCTCTTTTGCTGAACTGGATCTATCTCCTTTTCTTTGGTCTCAGCCTTCGGCTTTTCCAAATCATCTGTGTCCATCTCTATTGTGGTCTCCTCCACGATATTTTTCGTCTTCTTCAGGCTTGGTACATCAGTCATAGAGGGGTATCTGTCCTCAGCTTCCTTGGCTTTCCCCTTGTCGGCTTGCCCGTCTTTCTCTTGAGACTTAGTAGACTCATCTACTTTCCCTTTCCCCTTGTCGTGCTTTTTCAGCTCAGCTTTTAAAAGCTGTACCTCCTCTTCAGTGTATGGCTCGACAGGTTGCTGCTCCAGTATAGCCTCTGGCTCCTCATAAGCTTTAATATATTGATCGTATTGATCAACATGTGGCCTGGCTGAGCTAGTTCCGACTTTGGTGGGGTTTGGCACCCACTTTTCTTCAAAGTCACCCTTTAGAGCTCTTTCTGCTCTAAACTGCTCCACTAGTCTTTCCATTCTTGCCACTTTCTGACTTTTGGTTTGCTTGGGAGCAACCTTCTTCTTTACATTCTTCATAAGCGGCTCGTCCACCTCCTCTTCAGGTTCTGAAACTATTTCTAGTTTCCTGCGTGCTCTTGTGGACGCCCTCTTGGATACTTCAGGCTGCTCTTCCTCCTCATCGGCTTCTCTAAGCCACTCATTCTGGGAGGGAACCTTTGGCCATTGATCTCTGGCTCCAATAGCTTCATAAGCTATTCTTGTCAGAACTTCAGCTCCTCCTATATACTTTGGCTTCTCGTTGTGCATGGCAATTACTTGCTCGTGGATGTGTTGAGCGTAATTCACCTCTTTTGGCATATTGCTCTTCAATGCCCATGTGATGGTAGTTGCAATGGCATGGGGCGGTGCCGTATACTTTTGCGGTCTTTTACTGCAAATATGGAGAAATTGGTTGTACAGTCGGCAAAGGGTTGCCGCTCTTTGGTTTGCCATATCTCCATAAGTTGCATTCTGTTTCTTGGACCCATAAACCTCTATAGCCTCCCTTCTTTCCCTAACAGAGCTCCCTTTGTTGTTCAGCTTCAATGCGTCTGCAATGAGCTGTGGAGTGATCTGTACTTCTACTTTCTCTCCATCCATGGCTGTCAATGTGGCTTTCCCATCCTTCTGAATGGATGTTGCCAACTCGTACACTCTTCTTGTATCCACACCTGATGGTCTCGAGGTGAAGAATCTGTGCAAGTCTGCCCTTTCCAGGTACCTGCTGATGTTCTCTGACCTGCTATAATCCACCAACTCTTGTGGGATCATCGGTATATCCACCGCTTGCCCTTGAGGATCTCTGAAAGTCCCCTGGTAGATCTTTATTCCCTCTTGTTCCACTACTGCTTCCTCCACCCAAGTTTTGGTTGGCTTGAGGGTTTCTGCTGGAATGTCAAAGGGTTCCGCTTCTGCAAGAGCATCTTTGATTGTCGGTCTTTTTCTCTTCGTTGCCGATAACTTGGCGGAATCCATGGATCCTGTAACTCCAATTTCAGAAGTTAGCGTCTTTTTAGTACTGAAAGCCGAAGTGAAGCTTTTAACTATCCAAATGACTTGAAAATTGAAACATGAGCTATTCAGGGCCTAAGGATGCAAGGTAGGTGAAAAAATATGCAAAATGGGCTCAAAATCATGCTGGAGACATCATACGCGTATGATGTCTTTTGTGTCAAAATGACTTCATATTGGTTGTGCTTGTAGCTGATAGTGTATACATGAGTATCATATGCTTGGATTTGAGTTTGGATACCATTTGGTCAAGTTTTGGCCAGTTTAGTCCAGTTCCGGCTCTTGGCAAAATTTTGAAAGGGATTTGGATTTTATGATCCAAATTGGATAAAACTTGGTGGTTCACTTTCAAATGGCATGTAGATCACTTCTGTTTGGTGGTTGAAGCCCTGAGGTGGCAAAATCACATAGTGAGACATCATACGCGTATGATGTCTTTAGTGTATTTTTGGACCAAATTTCTCTATAAGCTTGGATTTGGCTTTAGATAGGCTTAATCAGTGGATTTATGAAGTTTGGATAGATTTTGGGCTAAAAATGGCTCTGGAGACATCATACGCGTATGATGTCTTTTTCATCAATTTTGCATGGGATTGGTTCTGTGGACTCCCCATGTACTAGTGAAGGACTATATCTACTCAAATCTTGGTTTGGACTTGAGTATGTTGGATTTGGGCCAAAAATAGACTTTAGGTGAAGGATTTTCCTTCAATTGGGCTAATGAGGTGATCCTCTTGACCAAATGGTTCCAAATTTCATATGTAGCATGTATTAGATATATATAATGGATGTATGATGACAAATGAGCAGTTTTGGCTCTGTAAGTGCAAATAGACATCATTCGTGTATGATGTCTTTTGTGTCAAAATGGTGCTTTTTGGTTCCAGATAGCTTGTAGATGTGTTAATCAACAATCCTACAAAGTTTCAATGAGTTTGGAGTTATTTTGACAAAATTAGGACCAAAAATCAATTTTATGGCCTACTTTGCGTCTTTTTGGTTTTCCTTGGGTTTTCTAACTCCAATTCTCATGATACTTGGTTCATAGGATGTGCTTAACACGTGGAATGAGGCTATGCACTCAAATGTTGAAATGGATGTGAAATTCATGCTGTGAGACATCATACGCGTATGATGTCTTTTCTTGAAATGTTGGTCTTTTTGTGCAAAGAAAACTTTGTGCTAGTGCCCTAAGCCCTACTAACTAGTTTTCAACTTAAAAAGTCATTAGTTTAGCTAAAAAGCCCCCTTATAGGCATTTCAGTCTTCGAAGTCGTCTTTTTGCCTTGGAGTTGAATTTCTTCAACTTTTCTTCTCGAGAGTTGCATTTCCAGCTCATTGGATATGTTGTGAAGCCATCTATTTGGTTGAACTTGACTTTGGCTTCCCGTTCTCCATCTTTCTCCTTTTGGTTGCCCGAAAGCGTCTTTTTCACCATCGGTAAGTGAATCAGCTTTCTTTTGGGTTTTGCTTGCAAACATAAGTCATCCATGTATATTTGAAGCTGCTTGTGAAGTTTCATTTCATTCGGTCGTCAATTTCAGCCGTTATGCCAAAATGACGCTTTGTGTGTTCGCAGCCGAATCGGTCGTTCCGACCTACTTTTGGTGGTCCAAACCTGGAGATACTCCATGGTTGCATTGCCCTCAATGTTGTTAAGCCTCCTGAGAAGTTTTGTGTCGTTTCGACAACTTTTTCCTGTTTGCCTCTTGCAGGCTCTGTTGACCTAGGGTTTTTCCAGTCGTTTTTTCTCGAGCTTTGAGTGTTAGAAACCCATCTTCTATACTAGGGTAACCCACCTATAAGTTCTTGCAAGGTTTGATTAGGCGGTTGTGCCACTACCTAGCATTCTACCGCTTTCCCCGTCTGCTCTTGTTTCTTGGTTTTGGTCAGTTTTCGCGACAAAAGTTAATGATAAGCATCAAAAGCTTATGGCAACGAGTCTACCTCTCATGTCTGGTGTCCTTTGAGCTCTCGTAGCAGTCGTAGAAGGCTGTAGAAGGTTGGATGCTCCTGTGTGCTCTTTGCTCTCTCCAAGAAGGTAATAGTGGAAATGAGCTTGAAAGTGAAGTGAAAAATACTTAACTTCGGACTTCCCGGATCACTTGTTACCAAATTTGACATGTGCTCCTATCTCGTCGTGAAATGCACTTTAGGATTTGAAATTTCTCAATTTGGACTCCGTTTGACCTGTTTCTGAGAAATCTGTCCACTTTGCCAAAATTCTGTCATTTCGGGCTTTTCGCAACTTTTTCAGAATTGGACCCAATTTTTACCATGGGTTTCCCTTGTCATTAGGACCATCACCGTCTATTCTTTTCTTTTTCCCGATCTCGTTTCACCTGCTTTTTTATTTTTCTTTTATTTTTATTAAGAAAATCATAAAAAATAAAGGAAAATAGCAAATTGAAGCCAAAAAATTCCAAACATACACGATAAATAGCTGGTAACCCTGTGTTTATGAATATACACTTATTTGTGATTTGTGGACTTGGATTACCACTTTTTTCCACGTTTTAGCTCCAAAAACACTCTTATTTAGTGATATTTACACGTCTAGAGACCCAAATTCATCATTTGATCTCTTCTTGTTGCAAAACAAGGTATATAAGGGCATAAATATTATCAATATCCGCAATCAAGCATAAAAATTGCAAAATCATGTAAGACACTGCCCTTGTAATATAATTTTTGTTTTTCTTTGTTTTTGACGCTTGTAGCTGCTTTGTAACTCCTGTATACCTGTATACCTCCCCCCCTCCTAGTCTGAGTCCTCCCGGACGACTATGAAGTGTCTGTGGGAGAAGCATTGTAGTTGTTTTGGTCATAAGTTCCCAATGCAATTGTAGAGCGATGACACAACAGTCTTTCCAATAAAGCTGCTCTTTGTTTGATTGAAGGATTGGTGGTCGGGTTTTGGGTTGGTTTTGGCACTTCGGTAGTAGAATCAGTAGATGGATTCTTCTTCACTTTGTTGTTCTTTTTTACAATCCAAATCTGCTTCCGCTTTACTTGTGCTTGCCACAAACTCTTTGTGACCCAAACTTGCTTTGTTCTTTGTGTTGATTTCCTCGACTTGAAATACCTAGGAGTTTCCGTTGATTGTACTGAAGGGAGTTCCTATTTACAAATCTTTGGGATCCAAATTTGCTTGCTATAGATTTGTGCCGTCATGAACTTCTTTGGAATCCTGATCTGTTTCACTGTCCTTGATTGTCTGGAATCACTCTGTTGTCTGGTATTGAAGACTCTGTTTTCCACCTTTGTGTTCTCTGGCACAACCTTTTTTGGTCTCCATACCAACTTTTACTCCGTTTTTTCCCAAGGTTGAGCTGTTATATTATTGCTTGTCTTCCTTATCCAATGTTGAGAATTCCTCGTCGAAGAGCAATCCAGTTGTATAGAAACTTTTGGTTGCCATTGCTTCTTCTTTTTCTCTGGTTGTTGTTTACCTTTGTTCTTGGATTCTTCCTTTGGAGTTGTCTCTGATCCTTTGGTGAACTTAACTGATTGACTTTCACCTTCGTATTTGATAAGCACTGATTTAGAACTCCAGTCAATCATTGCATTGTATTGCTTCTGCCATGGTTGTCCTAGCAATAATGGATGTTGTGTAGCTTGGTCTTCAACCACGTAAAACATATGAGGATACACATACTGGTTAATCTGTATATGTAAAACTGTGCATCCGACAGTTTTGATTGAATTCTCAGAGTAACTCTTTAACTCTTGCTTGGCCGTTTGTAGTTTAGTGTCATTTGTCAATTGTGTATACAAACTGAGTGAAAGTAGGTTAGTTTGAGCTCTTGAATCCAATAGTGGTCTGGCTTTGATTTGGTTGGTTCCTACTTTGCATTCAATGATGGGTTCTTCTTTGTCATTATCCATTTCTGTTATACTGACTGCGTTTATTCGTATTGCTCCTTCATTGCGCTGTTTCTGACGTAGTAGTCTTCTTTTCTCCACTCTTTCCTTCGCCTCGGCTTGCGCTTCCTCCAAAATCATTTTCTTTTTCTGGACACGCAACTTTTCTTGATGTATTTTGAGAAGCATGTCTTGGGTTAGCGGCAAAAGATACTTTTTCACTCTGCATCCACTAATCCAATTGGGCATTTCTTCTCCGTCTAATGTAGCAAGCTTGACGGCTCCATTTGGTGATAGATCTTTAATCACCAGAGGTCCCATCCCTCGCTTTTTAAGCTTCTTAGCATGCTGTTTCAGAGTGTACACTATGACATAGTCCCCAACCTTAAACTCTTTAGTCCGCACATGCTTATCAAAAAATTCTTTTTGTCGCCTTTTTTGAGCGTAGATAGAAGCTACTGCTTTTAGGCGAAGCTCGTCTAGCTTTTCCAGGTCATCTATTCTATCAGAAAGGTCGTGCCCTGTCCACTCTAGATCCTTAGCCACCCTTAAGGTTGAAATCAAGAATTCTATTGGTAAGATAGCATTTAGCCCAAAAACCATGTTATATGGGGTCGTTCCTATTGATGTTTTATATGCTACCCTATATGCCCATAATGTTGAATGCAACTCCTGGTCCTAGTCAGTTCTCGACTCAGATACAATCTTCGTGAGGACCGTGCATATGGTTTTGTTTGTTGCTTCAGCTTGTCCGTTTGCTTGTGGATGATACGGGGCTGATTTCCTATGGATTACCATGAATTCATCTAGAAGGATCTCTATCACTTCATTTATAAAATGTGTGCCTCGATCACTCACAATTTCTATTGGCAATCCATATCGTACAAAGACGTATTCATATAGAAATTGTGCCGTGGTCCTGGCATCCACTTTTTGAGTTGCCTTTGCTTCGACCCACTTTGTTAGATAGTTTGTAGCCACAACGATGTATTGTGCATGAGTCTTATATGCAGGAGGTGAAATGGGTCCGACATAATCAATCCCCCATTTTGCAAAAGCTCTTGCCCCCATCATTGGTCTAAGCGGCATATCATCTCTTTTAAGTGGTACTTTGGTCCGCTGACAGTCATCGCACCGTTTAACGTATTTTTCAGCGTCCATATGTAATGTTGGCCACCATATTCCTGCGGCTAAGACAAGTTTTGTTGTCTTATCACCTGAGAAATGGCCTCCACCTACTCCTCCATGAGCTTGCTCTAGTATTATCACATACTCAGTCTCTGATGCGCAAATCCTAAGCTGGTTGTCTTTACCTCTCTTATAGAGTTGATCTCCTATTAAAGCGTAATCTCTAGCTTCTGTCTCTACAGATTTCTGACGAGCTTCTGACGTTCCTTCTGGGAAAGTTCTATTTGTGAGATATTCAACAATATACTGACTCCATTCTAGAGCGATCATTATCTGATATAATGTCGAATACTCTGCTGGCGGTTTTGATGAACATACAATACATACAGTGATATATTCATGTACGCTTTCTTTCATCCCTGGCCAATAGACTCCCAATTGTAACAAATTCCTATATGTGTTCCTTCTTGAACAATGAAACGCACATTCCTGAACATGTGCTTCACGCAGATATATATTATATTCCTCAGGATTGATGCATAGTCGTAAAACATGATCATTTCCCAATAGATACAACCTTCCTGCAACCAATTGAAGATTCTTGGATTGCTGAATAGCAATATGTTTCTGGTTGTATTCTCTTCTATCGAACTCTCCTCCATAGGTTAATAGGTTAACAACATTTTGAGACCACTTCGGTATCATTTCTATGTTGAACAAGTACGCGTCTGGCATGTCGTCATCTACTCCTATAGGGTCTTCTCCATTCGTCAATCGCGAAAGATGATCAGCTCTAAGATATGTTTTTCCTTTCTTTACTACTATCGTGAAGTCGAATTCCAGTAAGATAATGAACCATCTCACTATTCTCCCGGTATTGCATGGTTTATTCACTAGGTAGAGCAAGGCTTGGTGATCCGTAAAAAACACAAACTTGCTGGCTAGAAGATAATGCCGAAATTTCTTCACAGCATATATCATTCCTAATCCTTCTCGCTCTGTTGTGGTGTAATTCTTCTCTGCATTGTTGAGCTGTCGACTGGCGTAACAGATAGGAAAATCCATGTTTCCTTCTTCTGGCTGAGCCAGAATGCATCCTATTGCATATGCCGAAGCATCTATATGCACATGGAATATCTTCTCCCAATCTGGTGATTTCAAGACTGGAGCAGTAATGAGTGCCTCTTTCAATTTCTTGAATGATTCCTCACACTCCTCTGTCCATTCAAAGTTCACTATTAGCCTGTAAAGTGGTTGGCCTATTATAGCGTACATGTAAATGAATCGTCTATAATATCCGCAATGTCCCATAAAGCGCTGTACTTGTTTCGCATTGGTTGGTCTAGGCATATCCACTATAACTTTTATCTTCTCTAAATCCGTGGATATTCCGTTTTGTGAGACAATATGTCCCAGAATTCTGCCGTGTCGGACCATAAACACACATTTCTCAGGATTGAGACAAATGCGATATGTCCTACATTTCTCAAATACTTTTCTTAGGTGTTCTAGATGCTCATCTCTCAGACGAGAATGTACACATAAGTCATCCATGTATATTTCTAGAAACAACCTTAAGTATTCTTTGAAAGCATGCGTCATCAGCCTCTGGAAGGTTGCGGGAGCATTGGTTAGACCAAAAGGCATAAGCCGATAAGCATAAATTCCCCACTCCGTTGCAAAAGCTGTTTTATGTTGATCTTCCAGTGTTATGGCTAGCTGGTTATATCCTGAAAAACCATCAAGAAAAGAGTATGCTGTTTTTCCTGATCCACGCTCTAGAACATGATCAGTTATCGGCAGGGGATAATTGTCCCTGATTGTTGCAGCATTCACTTTCTTTAAGTTGACACACACTCGGAGTTTTCCGTTCTTCTTGGGTACTACCACAATCGGAGATACCCAATCGGTGTGTTCAATCTCGTATATGAATTCAGCTTCCATTAGCTTATCTATCTTTTCTTTGATTCGCTTAGCAAATGTATCATTATATGTGTATGGTCTCTGTTTGCTAGGCTTTGCGTCTTGTTTTAGTGGGATTGTGTGTTGGCATATCGATGGGTCAACTCCCTTTAAGTCCTTATAAGACCATGCAAACACATCCCTATACTCTCTGAGAAGACTCAAAAGTCTCTCTTCCTCGCCTGGAGAAAAATCCGTGGCTATGTACACCGGTCTAGGTGTCTCACCTGGAGCTGCTAAATCAACTTTTTTTGCATCCTCCGGTCCGTCATAATATTCGTTCTCCCTTCTCTCTCGAATAGGTTGGGTTAATACCACCTTCCTATCCTCTATTGTGAATTTCCTATAGTGAGAGGGAACATCCATGTTTTCCTTGATTTTGGCGTTTTCGTCCTCTCCACTCTCAAATTCTGTCGTCCAAACTTCTTTCAGAGTTTTCTTGAACTCTCTGTACTTGTTTCTACGTTCTAACTTGGACTCCGTGTGTTCTCTGTTGCGCTTGTTCTTTTCTGATTTTTCTGTTTCTGTTTTCGTTCCATTCCTTTGAACTTGATTTCTTGAGCCTCTTTTGTCTTTTCGTAAGCTCTTTTGATCATTGCCTCTCATTCTTCCAGAAATCTTGTCCTTAACACAATCTTCCGCCTTTACTAGCATTAGGAATTGATTTTTTCCTCTTATTCTAGGCATCGGATTGGTTCTAACCCCCTTTGTTTTTCTCTTTGCTCGATAGCGTTTCTGGCGTTGTTTAGTTTGGTTCGGAAAATCATAAAATCGGACATCCGTTATAGTTTCTTCGTTTCCGCTTGAATTGTCCGTTGACTCGTTGTCTGCTTCATTTTCCCACTCAGGATGATCGGGAATGTCGTGAAACACCTCCTCTTCATCTTCCTTTTCCAGTGTATCGTTCTTTTCAGTTTCTTTTTCGAGTACAGTTCTCAACATGAAGTACGGAACCACGTCGTACCTGTCCTTGTCGCAAAATTTCATTGTGGGACCATCCGGAATTGCACAAACATCTAGGGTTGCTAGAATGTGTGTCCATTCTAATGGTTCAAGTGTGTCCTCCGGAAAGGGTTCTCCTATATAAGTTTGGTCTTCGATAGCCCTTTCTAAAACATATTCTTCTCGCCTCAGACTTCCACATTTCGAGGCTCCACACATCCATAACTCCTTGGGCTTACCTAACCAAGCTGGAAATTCGGATCCCGCCAAAGTAGCTGAATCAAACTCCTCTACCGGTGTTCGGTTCACATCTTTGTAGCTATGGTCTCTCAGGTTCACACGTGTAGTGGTTTCCATATTTCTCAAGTATATGTGATCGTAGCCCCAATCTTGGACCATTTTCAACTGTCTCATGAATGGTCTTCCCAATATGATATCATAGTTATTCTCCTTACCAAAATCGACAATAGCAAAAGTATGTTCGTATTCAATGCCGCAAGAAGTCACTACGACTTTCTCTAATAACCCCATAGGTTTCTCCATGTGTCCATCTGCTAATTGGAGTTTCAACCTAGTCTTCCTTATTGCTGGTTTCCCCCATTTTTTCCAGATTTCTTTTGTAGCAATGGCTACCCCAGCTCCGCTGTCCAGTATTGCCATCATGTTCACTCCTTGGAATTCAATTGGTAAGGTTGTATTCCCCTCTTCACCTTCGCAATACTTTCCGACCTTGTTTAAGGGTACAGGCTTAGCGTTCTTTTGTGGTTTACTCAGCTCTTGTATACCCTCTTGCAGTCTCGATGTTGGGTCTTTTATCCCAAATTTCTCCAAGCATTTTCCTACAGTGGTCCACATATGTGGTCTTAGCCTCAAAAGCTCAGCTAGAGTGATAGTGCATGTCACTGGTGTTGACAAGATCTCTATCAATCCTTGCGAGTCCATGACTTTTTTTGATGACATTCTTCGTGAGGGAAGTGCTCTAGTCTCGGATTTTGCTTCATACTCTCCTAAGTATGAAGGTAAGGTATTCAGTGAGTGAGGTTTGCTCTCCATTGTTCTAACAGAGCCCCCATCTCCCCAGTAAGATTGCAGATCCAAGTCCACTTGAGATCCTGTCTCAAATTCCACTGTGGGAGGATTCCTGATGTCCTTTTCCCAATTTGTCTGATAAGCTTGGCAACTTAGCTCGTTTGCAAATTTTGCCTCTCTCACTTGTTTCCAAAATTCATTGTAATCCTCATCTCTTCCGTAAGACCTCTGTATGACTGGATGAAAACTCTCTATCTCCTGATTGGTTGTGTTCAATACTATGCGGTCATCCTTGTGTGTATTTTCAGGCTTTTGTGCACTGGGAGTCTTTTCAGCTACCCGTGAAACGATAGTCTCTTGCTGAATTGGGTTTTCCGTTCCACAATTCATTGTTTCTTTTGGTGGTTCTAATAAGGCTTGTGCAATCTCGATCATTCTCTGGCACATTTCAAGTCTCTGCTTTTCCAATTCCGCGTTTGGGTATGTCATCCACCTCTGTTCTTGTGTTTGGTTGTTCTTTAACCTAGCTTCGTAAGCTCTCATCAGTGCGTCCAATGGTTCGTGTACTTTGTCGACTAGCACTGATCCCCCTGAGCTTAAGCTCGTTGTTTCTTTGATACTCTTTTGTTTCGTTCTTTCCGAGCTCATCTCTCGTTTCCCATTTTGACTCTCAAGTTTTTCTAATCTATCTTTAGTTTGCTTTAGTTCCTCAGCTAGAATAGCGTCTTCACGTTCTTTTCTCAACTTCATGCGTGCTTTTCTAGCTTTCCATGTGTTTCTCTGACTCCGCGGTCCTTGACTAACCACTTCAGTCACTAACTTTCCATTCTCAGGTTCTCTAGTGGTTTTCTTAGCTTGAGCTCTAGTAACAACTTGCGTCGGTATCAGAGTTTCATTTTCAGACCCACTGCTGGTAGGAATAGTTTCTAGCATATTCAATGTCGTCTTTTGCACTTTGTTTGGATTCTTTGAATAATCCTCAATGAAGTGAGTAACCCCACACTCAGTGCAATAAGCGTTAATTCTAATGATTTCCGTATGTGGACAAACATTCATCAGATGGTCACCTCCACACTTGTAACATGGTCCTAGTGCTGGTCTTGGTCCCACTTGATTCGTCCTTTGTGGATAGGATGGTCTTTGTCTTGTTAACCCTCCATGAGCTATGAACATCAATGTTCTTGCGTCCAAATTGTATCTCTCTTCATCAGCAGCACTTATAACTGTTGGTATTCCAACATTCCCAATCATGCCCCATGGTTCTAGTTGTTTGGGTTCTTCTGGTGGGTAATACACAGTTGGAAACATGTGTGCACCAGATTCTTCATAATAGGCTTGAACAGGCACTAAGGCTTGTTCTTCCTGATTCTCTAAGGTTGGTGCATATCTAATGCCTACTGGTCTTGCTCCTGGTAAAGGTGGTTGTTGTCCCAATACCGGTTGCGGTCTTTCTATCCCCATAGGTCCTGGTACATTTCCCGTTGGGTATCGAGGTACTGGATGTACTTGAGGTGGTGCTAATTGAGCAGGAGGTGCATACTGACGCTCCCTTACATACCCTTTGTTGTAATAGCACTCCTCTGTTGGATGGTTTGTCCATTTTTGTTCAATAGCACACCATTTCAGTGTTTTTGGCAATGGTTTTTGGTATGGTGCCATCCTCTTTAGAGCATCTTCTATCATTTGCTTTACATTTGGCATGGTTGTTGTTTGAACATTCTTTTTAGTGGTAGTCTCACTCGCTACGGAGGAGGAGCTACTGGATGCAAAATCTGTATCCGCTGACACCTCTCCATAAACCGTACAGTTATCCACTAAGTACAATGCCTCTCTCGTTACTTGCTCAAAACTTGTACAAGCTTTCAAGTGCAAGTCCTTCTTGAGAGTGTCGTTTCTCAGTCCCTCAATAAAGAGAACAGATAGTCTGTCATCTTGTGGTCGTTCACGTACTGGACATCTCTCAATGTATTGTTTGAAGCGAAGTGAAGCTTCCTTCACTTTTTCGTGTTCTCTCTGTTTAAAAGCATATATTTGTGAGATCGTATTGTGCTTAATCCCTCGTTTTGAGAATTCCTCAGCAAACTCTCTTAGCAAATGGTCAATGTCATGGAATCCCCCTATGTTCAGTGGTTGAAACCATGTCAATGTCATACCTTCTAGAGTAAGACCAAATCCCTCGTATTGTGTATGGAAATCTGTTATCTGCTCAGCTCTTAAGACTTGCTTAAAGAGTGACTCATGTGCATACGGATCTCCTGAACCACCATACTTCTTTGGCATACACTTGGCTACTTGAGATGGTCTCATACGTCTATGGTCTGCTACCAATCTCATTGCTCCTGTGTCCCGGCTAAAGCTTTCTCTAGCATCATGGACTTCATGGGTTACCCTTGTCGGTTCCCCTGCCCTGAGTCTACTACTAGGAGGTAAATGTGATGGTTCCGCTTCGAACCTTGGACCTGGAGTGGTATACGTGGGGATTGGAACTGCACTACCTCGATTCGTATCCATTGACTCTCTGGAATGTAATGATCCCATTGGTCCGGGCTTCAAGTACTGAGGTTGACTGAAAGAGTCAGCAGCCTGAGTTCTTTGTCCTCTTGTTGTCATTGGGTTTTGCACTCCATTTGTTGGTGCTGGTCTTTGTGAGCTACAAGTAACATAATACTGATGTAGTGGTCCCCCAAAGTATGTATATCCTTCTAATTCTTTCTTGCCCATTGTTGAGTATTGCCTCCCATACTTGTCGTAAGCAGCAATTTTCACTTCCGATCCCTCTGTGTAGGTAAAGACATAAAGTCTTTTTTGGTCTGTCAACTCTCCGGTGTAGGGTTCTTCACATCTATAATAGAGATCTTGCTCCCCATTATTATATTTGTATAGCCCCACATAGATGTTATCAGTGTTGATCCTTGTAGTTTCATTCTCTCTTCTTAACCTCGCATCAGGGAAGTTCATTATTGGTGCTTTCTCCTCCAGTTCTTCATCTACTTTGGCTTTGGTGCCCATCAATCCCCACTTGTCCACAATGTTAGGGTTTAGGACTACCAAGTACATGGTACCCTCGTCATCTAGATATCTATCTCCTCTATAGCTCACAGGCACTAAGTCCTTGAACTCACTAGGTCTCTCCTCTATCTTTACACAATAGCTGTCCATTCCATCTTTGTAGATCTTGGCACCTTGCTCATTGTCATACTGGTATTTTATGAACAATAGCTTCATTGTGGCGGAAGGGTTTGATGATCCTGCTGCCATATTTTCTCTGTTGTCCAGGTTCAAGTGTTCCAAGTGTTCGGTGAAAATCTCGTAAGATCTCTCCGAAGAAGTATCAGAAACACTTCCTTCAAAGATCGGCTCTAATGGTTGCACCCAACTTTGGTTTACACTTCCCTCGGTTGATATGACACTTGCTTGTTCCCCTTGTTTTGGTTGGTTATTCTGGAGATTCCTGTCCGATCTCAAATTCATCAATTCCCCTAAAGGACTTTAACTTTTCCGTCTCGGCAATTTGTTTTCCCCAAGTTTTTGTGGTCAGAATTGATCCAAACTGATTGATACTTGGTCAATTGTTTAATCTTGTCAGTTGGACAACTTCTGTTTCATCAAGTGAGAATTTTGTTGCAGTTATGCTGAAAAAGACATTATACGCGTATGATGTCTTTTTTCACACATTTGGACTATTTTTGTTATGCTCACTCTCAGTAGCCCCCTTATGCTCTATCCACTCACAAAATTCAGTTGGAACTCTGTTTAAGCAAGTTATGGCTAATTTAGGCTTTTCTTGGCAATTTTCCGCTTTTGACTTGTTTTGGGTCAATTGGGATCCAAATGGGATGAAACTTGAAATATAACCTCTAGACAGCTATTACAATGGATCTGTGTTGGCAAAGTATCAAAATATGTCCAAAATTAGGTAAAAGACATCATACGCGTATGATGTCTTTTTCATCAATTTGGGTCAAGACTTGATATTTATGCTTTCTACAGTGTTTGTAACAATCTTGTCAGGTCAGATATCAAAAATAAGCAGTGGATGTGCTAAAAGACATTGTACGCGTATGATGTCTTTTGTCCCAGATTTTGACTATTCTTGGTTTTAAGCCTTCTCCAATGTTTATAATTGAGTTTCAAGTGTTTTTGTCAGGTTTGAATGTAAAAACAAGATCTGAATCCAAAATTTCCTATTCTTTGCGTTTCTTGGACTCCGACTTGTCTTTTTGGGTTTCTTTGAGTGTTAATGCTCTTGTTTTAAGTTGAAATTAGGGTATAACTCCCCTTTTGAACACTCTAGTAAAGTCAAAATTTCTGTTTTGGTCTCTGTTTGGTCATTTAGACATCATACGCGTATGATGTCTAAAGTTGCATATTTCCAGTTTTTTGGCACAAAATCCTTCCTAAAGCTTTCTCAAGTGCTCATCAACTCCCAGATACACAGAAAATTTCTCTGACTTTTGTTTATTGCAAGTTTCACTACTAACTCGACGGTTTAGTGATCTAACATGCAATCAACCATATCAAGCAAATACTCCAATGATTACTAGCTCTAGATCAGGATCAAATGAAGTCCTACCTAAGCTATTCCTAATCATAAAATGGGTTTGGTAATTGTGATTTTAAAGAGATCCACTGCCACTCACGGACTACCAAATTCTTCTTCTATCAACAACTACTCAACACCAACAAAACAACAAACAAATCTAAGCTAAACTAAAAATACTGTCAACACAGAAGACCCAGGAATACCCCACTTCCTAGTATCTCTCGAGATCTTCGGAGTCCACCACTCCTAGATCTTTTCTAACTAAAGTATACAAAGTAGTTTATACGACTCACCTCGTAGGATTAGTCTAAGGTCACCTACTTAGGGCTCTCGTCCCCGGCAGCGGCGCCAAATGTTATGGCGGTTACGCCGCTAGCGGAAGCTAAATAGTGAGAACTCAACCAACAACAGAATTTGTCAGACGAGGACGGAGCTTGACCCGCAGGCGCATGGAAACAACTAGGTGGGTGTCAAATCACCTACTCGACCTTCTAATGACAATCACTACTAAGGAAATCAAATCTAAGTTCTAAAATACGCAAGTGACTGAAATCCGTACTACGAACGAATGTTATACGAAACAGGATCTAGAATCATTGAATCGATCTCAAACTCAAGGGGAAGTCTATACACTAGGTAAGAACAACACCCTAAAGACTTGAACTGCAAAATCAACCTATAATCACTCCGTGCGGTAAACGCGTATGAAGACAGGCCGAAAAATACAGGTGACCGAAACTTGACCCCGATGGTACTAATGCGTAGCTCTACTCGTTGTGGTTCTATAGATATACTGCACGCTCGATTCCGACATACGAGTTGGAAGAAAACTCACACCGAAGCTCGTAGGAACTTACCACACATAGAAGCCGATAGCGCGCACTCTTGGTATCTGTGCGTAGCTCTCGTCGTTGCTAACACAATGGCGGTGTCGCTTCTCCAATGGCGGTTCCGTAGCTCGCGTAGCAAGTAGATAAGACTCTCTCTCTCTCTCTCTCTCTCTCTCTCTCTCTCTCTCTCTCTCTCTCTCTCTCTCTCTCTCTCTCTCTCTCTCAGACACAGTCACGGCGCTCCAAAAACTCACTTTGATTAAATAAAAACTCTGCCTTTAGGTTACAAAACTTTGGCTTATATACCTCAGCCTTGGAGGTGAGAACATCTCTAACTAATTACATCAGCAAGTGAAATTACTTCGGAATTACAAGCTGGAAACTCAATTGAGTCCCGTTACTTAATGAATGGCTCCAATCAAAATCAATGTCAGAAAGACATTTATTACAATCAATGGTTACAAAAATGATGAGTGTGAGCAAAAATGTGGGTGTGATCCTCTGCTGGCTCAACACACTCTCTCTCTCTCTCTCTCTCTCTCTCACTCTCTCTCTCTCTCTCTCTCTCTCTCTCTCTCTCTCTCTCTCTCTCTCTCTCTCTCTCTCTCTCTCTTTCTCAAAGGCCAACTGCTAAAGGCGAACAAGGAGATTCTATTTAGTGGCCAAGGGCTATATAATGGGGGGTTGGGGGGAGAATCTTCATTACGCGGCTCCTGGGTTTTTACAAGCACACAGGCTCTATGACGTTTTATCTTTTAGAAATTTATGCGCTTCAATTTAGGCATCTTGTATAGAAGCTTCCAACGTTTGGAATATGCTATCAGCATACAAACTTGGGAGGACTTTGCAACATGTCTAT
The DNA here is from genome assembly GCF_014529385.1 of Adiantum capillus-veneris. Classification (NCBI taxonomy): domain Eukaryota; kingdom Viridiplantae; phylum Streptophyta; class Polypodiopsida; order Polypodiales; family Pteridaceae; genus Adiantum; species Adiantum capillus-veneris. The sequence goes on along the minus strand of NC_140943.1, from coordinate 114,933,086 downwards.
ATGTTTTTTTGCAAGAGGTCTGTACGAACCAAGACAAGAGGGCATGCATAATTTGTACAATGGCTCTCTATTTCTGAGTATACATGGCTATGAGCAAGATTCAAGCCCAAATGACGAAATCAGAGTGCACTTCATTCTCAAGTTGGAGTTTACTTTTGAACTTCTGGACAACTTGCCACAATTGGGCAACAAGGTTAGCAAATTTCAAGTTTTTTTGTGTTTCAATTTTTAAATTGGACAAGATCTTTTGCTTTGCAAAGCACTTTGCTTTGCATGCCATATGAGAAGCAAGGCTTCTAGCCCCATATCGAGGTATTGATCATTGACTTGGGAACAAGAGCAATGGCAGATAGGTCTGGGGCTCACAATATTTGTTTGGCAACATCAAATTGGGATGTATCCATGCCAATACAAATTGGGCAAGGCACATATGGTATCAGCTCAAATTATTGAGACTGTCATTGAAGCTAAGGGCTTATCACTCTATTTTTTTATATGCATGCATTTTGTGCCAATACGGTGGGATTCGTTCCATTGAATCATTGTTTACACTTCCACTATAGCAGCTAATCTATCAAGGACATCCTCATCCACCTCATAGTCATGGTGGATTTCACTCGCTTTTGTGTTCGCATGCATTGGACTAGCATAATTTTTAAGATGACATACATCCTTATTTGTTTTTTACATTTATCTTGAAGCTTCTCCATTTGATGTTTTTGCAGGGGTTACCCATGTTTGTAACATTTGACTCGATAATAGTTGAGGCTGGCATATTTGCTTGTGATCATTGTACATGACTACAAAGATAGGCACTTGACATCATTGGCTCTATGCAAATAGTGCAACCAATACAATTGATGCTTTCTATGAGTAGCAAATAGGCACCACCTCACTATCAAGTAAGTAATTCATGGAACAACATGAATAGAGTAAGGGAGCCTCAAAGCACGCAACCTCTTGTTTGAACACCAAAGAAAATCTAGCATGACTACCTTCCTTGGAGTGTTGGGAATCTTTCTCTTCCTTTCATGGGGAGAAATGATTATTTTAAAATCCAAATTGGAATAAGATTCCAACTCAAGAAGATCTAATGCTTAGTTGTAGCATTGATTATGTCTCCAAGAATGGTATTTGCAGGGGTATGACCCAGTGAAAGACCCCTTGGGAACTACCGTGAGAATCCTTTTCCCTATCGCCCTATTCATAAGTAATTGGCCTTCTATATTTAGGATTCATTGTCCACATCTAGGCAGTCATCCCTTGGCCTGGGTCTGTGACCCCCTTGGATTTCCCTTGGCCTACATTACTTCCCTCTTGGAGAAGTGTTTTCGTCCTCGAAAACAAAAGTGGGAAGCTTCTTCTTAAGAACATCAATGTTCGCCCTTCTTTAGTTCGGTCTTTCCACGACTAAAACTTATCGACGCACGTGATGATGAGCACTGATGAGCACGTAAATCATGATAGTCTAAGGTGCATTTAGGTTCATGCGGTTGGGCTGGAGGTTTAATGAAATCAACCAAAATCTGTTGGTCAATGACATTGTCGTCCCCATGTAAGCGTTTATGTAAACGACTCACATGATACCAAACGAATACAAGAGTATGCATGTAATGAGAGTTTGTAAGCCCTATCACCAGCTTGCTTGTGTATCTTGAAAGTTCCACAATATCTCGAAGATAATTTAGGAGTTGACCCAGTCTTTAGACTTTCTCAATGCTCCGGGACACGCAAAAATACCTCTTTCCCTTTCGTGAAGGTAACCTGTTGATGTTTCTTATCAGCATACTTCTTATACGAATCTTGTGCTTGTCAAACATTTTGACGAGCTAGTCTCAACATTTCCATGTGGTCCTAGAGAAAATCCTTGACATGTTGAAGCTTTTCAATCACCAACCCCACTGTAACTTGTGACCTAGGTTGAAAACCGTACATGAGCATGAAAGGATTGAAACCAGGCATCACATGCTTAGCACTATTGGTAGACTCAAGAATAGGAAGATAATCTTCCCAATGTGACTGCTTCTTGCTAACGTATCCTCGTAGCACATCCTCTAGCAGTTGATTGACACTTTCAATTTGACAACATGTTTTAGGTTGATTTGTGTACCCAATAGTTTAAATAGAGCCCTCCAAAAGTGATTGTTAAAATTGGGATCACAATCACTCACAATGTTACTTGCAAATCCAAGCGGTACAGATTGTCCACAAATAACTTAGCTAATTTTGGAGTCTTAGTGGTTGACTTAGTTGGAATAATCTTGCAAAGTTTAGTCAAATCGGCCTACGACCACCCATACCAAGTCATGAACTCGTACAGTGGTCGGTTAACCCACAATGAAATCCATAGAGATACTTTCCCATTTACCATTAGGAATCTCCAATGGATGCAAGAGACCTCCTACATTCAGGCGCTCTACTTTGTTGACTTGACATTTTTGGCAATGTAAGACGTAGTCTTGAACATGACCATATAAACCTGACCAGTAGAACTAACGTCGTACGAGAGTGTAAGTCTTCTTAATGCTCGCATGCCTGCACTTGGACTGTCTTGACATCCTTAAATAATTTGGTGTTGAATGTTCATGTTCGTCAATACGCACACTCTCCCATTGTGGAGTAGGCACCCATCATCTATGAAAAAATTCTTCCAACTCTATAGCTCATCACTCAAAAGAGGAGAACCGAGCTGTGGAGTTTAAAGACGCACTACCATCATTAGAGTGAGAAGGATCCCTCATTTGCACATGGCTCCACACTTTGAAGTATGCCTCAACATGCTCACATTTGCCCTTCATTGATTCCAAAAACTCAATGTTGGAATTAGGGTTGCAGAGAAACGCACACAGCTTGGAGAAGACGAAGGAAGCTCAAGGCACACAATAGATAGTGTGTTACTTAGTGTGCAATGGAAAGATATATAGCCCTAGAGTGATGGGAGTATATACAATGCTCGGGGGAAAAAACCACCTAAAGAGGGAAAAAATTGAACACGGGTCCTAGTGTGTTCACACACATCACTACCACATGTATATGGTAACAAATCCCCCCTGGAGTGATGCGGTGAATGAGAGTTGGCACATGAGTAAAGGGAAGTGCCATGCCCTGAGGACATGATCAGTCCACAAAGGGGAGTAAGCCCAAAGCTTTGCGGAAAGCTTCAAGCTTCTCATGAGACAATTTGTGAAAAGATCTGCAAGGTTGTCCTTTGTTGGCACATAAGCCGAGCTGATCTCTCCTGCTGAGAGCCTCTCCCTGACATAGTGGTAATGCACCTCAATGTGCTTTGTGCGAGCATGAAAAACTGGGTTCCTCACAACTGCTAATGTGCTCTAACTGTCAGTGTAGATATTGTTGGCAGTGTCCTATCCAACACCGAAATCAGCCATAAGGCATCTGAGCCATATACACTCAACCGTAGATGTTAATAATGCCCTCTACTCAGCCTCACAACTCGAAGTGGCCACGGTAGGTTTCTTCTTGCTCAACCATGATATACATGAACTACAAAGCATGAAACAAAAACCACTTGTGGACACTCGCGTGTCAAAACAACCAGCCCAATCCGAGTCTAAAAAAGCATGTAAGTCTGGCAGCAATGATCCCCCCTTGGGATAAAACAAGCCAAGATGTAAGGTGCCACTAAGGTAGTGGAAAATCCTCTTGACAGCCTGCCAATGCTTAGACCCTGGGCTATGCATAAATCTGTTGACCTGTGAGACTGCAAACTGAATATCTGGCCTCGTGTTGCATACATAAATGAGGCATCCAACAGCAGTTTGGTAAAGAGTGAAATCAGCAGGATCAACAGCATCATGTCGACTCAACTTCAAACCTGTTTCCATGGGAGTGGCAATAGGTTTGCAATCCTCAAGTCCAAACTTACATGGTAATGTCTCTATGTAACTTTTGTTGACACAAGGCAATACCACCATCACACTGCTTAAACTGTATACCCAAGTAATGATGCAACAACCCCAAATCTTTAATCTTGAAAGTAGCATTCAAATCAGCTTTAAATTCAGCAATATATCTCTCATTGGGTCCAGCGATCAGCAAATCATCTACATAAAGAACAACAATGAAGAGTATATCACCCTCACGCTTTACATACAATGTGCTTTCTATTGGACTGTTACGAAAGCCTTGGTTGACCAAATGAGTGTCAGCTTTCTCATACCAAGCACGAGGAGATTGCTTCAACCCATACGAAGCCTTCTTATGTCTGCACACTTTGTTCTCTTGTCCTTTCTTGACAAAACCGTGAGGCTCTGTTACATAAACTTCCTCAAATATGTCACCATTCAAGAAAGCAGTAACAACGTCTAATTGATGTACATCCCAACCAAAATGAACTACCAATGCACATAGAAAATGCACAGTCATACGATAAGTGGGAGCAAAGGTCTCTTCATAATCTATGGCTTTTTGTTGTGCATAACCCTTTGCAACAAGTCAAGCCTTATGGCGATCTATCTCACCATCCGGCTTGCGTTTCAATTTGTAAACCCACTTTGTACCAATGGCCTTGTTGCCAGGAGGCAACTAATCACATAAAGTCCATGTGTCATTTTCTATAAGTGCATCATATTTTGATTGCATGGCAGCCATCCAATTTTTTGAATTCTGTGCTTCATTAAAAGACATAGGTTCCTCAACATCATGTAAGCTAGACACAACCAAAGCATAACAATCTGATGCATAAGATGCATGGCGAGAGCCTAAACGAGTACGACTAGACAAAGGTGCATCCAATTTACTGTCACGTAAAGTGTGCACTAGCCATTTTGGCATACCTCTAGCCTGCTCATTTTTAGCCCTTTCCTCATCAAGTACATCATGTACATCTGCATCAATAATAGGCTGATCTGTAACATTTTAGAAACCCCCATAGGCTGTACAATTGCCTCATTGGAACTTACATTCGTATTCCACCATTGAAAGAGGCAACAAAGTGTCATAAATGTCCTGTGAGTTTACATTGCCGTCTCTAGTACATGACAGCAAGGGCTGAACAGAATCTTCCACAAACAATACATCCCGTGAAACCGAGATACGCTTTGTTTGTGGATGGTATAACCTGTAACCTTTGCTTTCAGCACTATAACCAACAAAAATACATTTGACAACCTTATCATCCAATTTTTTGCGATGTGTTTGTGGCACCAAAGCATATGCCAAACAGCCAAAAACACGCATGTGCTCAATAGAAGGCTTGTTATCATGCCATGCTTCATATGGAGTAATAGACTTCAAAGCTTTCATAGGACACCTATTTAGTATATAAGTGGCACACATGATGGCCTTAAGCCAAAAAGAATGTGGCAAAGCTTGACTTTTGACCATACATCGTGCCATTTTCGTAAGTGACCTATTTTTCCTCTCAGCAGCACCATTTTGCTGAGGTGTATAAGGCACTGTACATTGGTGTTTTATCCCACGACTAGGTAGAAATGCATTAAATTCATGAGACATATACTCCCCCCCTCGATTGGAACGGAGGGTGCCCATAGTACATTTCGATACATTTTCAGCCATAGCCAGAAAATTTTTTCAAGCACATAAAAACTTCGGACTTCACTTTAAGCGAAAATACCCATGCATGCCTGGAGTAATCATCAATGAAAGTCATGAAGTACAGGTAATTGCCCAAGGATGGAGTTTGCATGGGCCCACAAACATCACTATGCACAAGCTGCAACCTGCAACCTGCATGTGGCCCAAATTGAACCATCCTTTGGAAACTTAGAACGTTGCATCTTACCTAAAATAAAGCCTTCACAAACATGTTTGATAGGTTCTTCAAGAGGTGTCAAAGAAGCAACCATATCAGATTTCTGCAAACGCAGCAAACTGGCAAAAGTCAGATGACCAAAATGTGCATGCCAAAGTTTTGCATCTGAAATAGCCCTTGAATCTGCAACAGCATTTGCGAAATTTTACCCACACTTGTCATACAAAGTGGGCTTATATAGCCCACGGCACAAAAGGCCAGATGCAACAATTTCATCATCAAAACTCAAATCATGAACTGTACATCTGTCATCCACAAATTTGATTACAAGTCCAAGTCTAGCAAGTGCGGATACAGACAAGAGATTCTTCTTGATCCCAGGTACATAAAGTGCATCAACAAGTGTGAAGGAACTGGCAGTTGCAGCACTAAGCACAATCTTTCCAACTCCCTGAACTAGATAAGAGACATTGTTGGCACAAGTAATAGAATTCCCATGAGGGACAGACTCGAGAGAGGTGAACAATTCACAATGTGAGGTAATGTGCCTTGTAGCACCAATGTTGAAATACCACACATGTGAATCTGCAGCAACTGACAAGCATGCATCATGGACCACAGGATTGTAAGTGTACTCTGCGCTAATAGCCCATTCTGCATCAACATCAGCATCACAGTCTCCTTTCACAGAAGACTCAACAATGGCTGCATTTGTAGTGGAACCAGCATTTGCAGTGGAACCACCCTCTTTCTTCTTAGCCTCTTTCGCCTTCAACTTAGGACATGACTTGATCAGTGACCATTAGTTTTACAATAATGGCAATGCATCTTCTTTTTGCCCTTATCACCAGAATTTCCAGACGAATTGCTGCCAGCAGAAGCATTAGGAACAGAATTTTTGCCACTCGCAGCAGAACCATAAGAAGTGGCCGCATTGCTGTTACCACCCTTTCTTTGAGAAACAATAAAAGCCTGTTCAACTGCACGCTGCCTAGTCCTGTTTTTTCTGGAAAGTTACTCTTACAACAGCAATGTGCATAATGCATCAAACTTGACAACTTCAGGATTTCCTTGGGTCATAAGTCTCCAAGTACTAGCAAAAGTCTGGTAAGAATCTGGTAAGGCATCAAGAACAGTCTGCATAAGAAAACTGTCTGAAATGACTTCACCTGTAGAAATAAGTTGCTCATTGATATCCTTGACACCACCAAGAAAAGTTTCCATATCATCATCCTCATGCATAATCTTCGACTCCAGCTCTTTACGCAACAAAGCAATTTTAGCCTCTCTGCGGCTTGCATAAAGACCTGCTAGAATATCCCAAGCCTGTTTTGCAGATTTAATTGAACAAATGTGAGGAACAATGGTGCGCTTCAGAGACAACACAATCAATGCATGAGCTTGTGCATCCTTTACATCCCAACGAGCTTGATCTACCTAGGCAAAACAACTCTAATAGCAGCAATCCTTGCAGGAAGACTTGCAACATCCTCAACATCTCCTACATCCTCAGAACCAGGATGTACGTCAATGCCCGGCACAATATTCCAAACACCTTTGACACAAGAACATGTTGCATCATATAAGCCCACATAGGGTAGTTGTCCCCATCCAACCTGTCCTCAGCAGCAAACATCTTGAACACATCTGTGTTGTTGTCAGCCATGGTAAATGTTGCACTTGATGTGAACAATGCCCGAAAATAGGAGAAACGGAGCGGGAACAACACGTGCTATATAGCGCAAATTGTATAGGACTGTAAGGCACCTGTTATGCAAAAATCGACACTGACAAAAATTCTGCACAAAATGACAAAATTGCCTGTGTAGGCCTGCCTGTATCAAAAGAAAATGACACATGGAGTAACACATAAAAACTGCTTCTATTTCATTATGAGATGTGAGCTTCATAAGCTCTGTTGTAAAAATGAACGGCGAGGAAGGCACATCCTTCTCTCCCAGTAGTAGCATGTGGATGCCATTGGATTTGAACATCAAGTTGTCGTGCTTATAGCTACACTTGAGTGAACATTGCGTGTTATGGGCCCTAGTGTTTAGAAAAGGCAGATTTGGAGCGGAATGCAAATTCATGAAATTGATAGCTTATGAAGCATTTCACACTTTATGTCCAGTATCTCTACGAGATTAGTTGTGGGTCTACCAATCACCATTAAAATTCATGGCTTGATTTGGATGCTTGTAGATAAGGTGACTAAACTTTGTAAAGTTTAATTAGTCCACTATTCAATCTCTTATAGTTAACCAAGTTGGTTGTTCATAAATTTGTTTATTAGAACAATGTTGCCAATAACTATGTCTCAAGCTTACCAAACATTTTTGGAAGACTGTCTATAAATGGTTGGGAAACACAACTCAATAATGCCAGTCATCCAGAGATGGATAGACACTTTACAAGTGTTAATCTTGTGCTTAAGGATAAAATTGGAGAGTGTTATGCTGATAACTATGCTTCAAAGTAGGTCCTATGCTATACAACTTCTCATGCCCAAGAACTACATCAACCCTCTACATGTTCATAGCTTGAAAATCGGTTGTCATTGGAACGTAAGGTTGCTACCATTACAAATGTCCAAGCTCTTAAGGCAACCATGAAAAGATTTTGGAAAGCTAAGAGACCTACCTATTGTAATTATGATTGATTCTGGATCAACTCATAACTTCATCTATGAGGAAGCAACCATATTTATTTGCCTCACTAATGAAGACAAAGGTATGCTAGCAATTGTAAACACTCTTTTTGGACAACAAGCACAAGTTGCAGTTGTGAAGGATCCATTAAGAATTCATATTGGGGGATATTTGGATCATGTGGACTTTCTTATAGGTCCTACTCACTCAATGTAATGCTAGGCAAGCCTTGGATGCGCAAAATCAAGGCAATTCCTATTTATGACAAAGATGAAGAAAAACTTAAGCTCACACATAAAGGCAAGATTCTTAGTGATTGAGGTAGGGGTTCAAGGTAAATCCATTCCTCTTGTTGGTCATGTACAAATCAAGAAAGCCATGGAAAGCTCTATTTGCGGTTACTTGGATTTTGCAAAATAAATTGAACTTGAAAGTGATCAAAATGTTGAATCTCTGAATTTTGTAAAACAATTTAGTGATTATTTTAGGGAATCTATTTCAGACGATCTTCCACCCAAAAGGGTGGAAAATCATAAAATAGATCTTATTCCAGGTGTCTCAACCCCCAACCAAGCTACATATCGTGTGAGTGCCTCACAACATGAAGAAATCATGATGCAAGTAAATGAATTGTTGGAGAAAGGCATGGTGCAATCTAGCCATTCTCCTAATTGCTCACCAATCTTGCTTCTGCAAAAGAAGGACGGATCTTTTCGCATGCATGTGGTTTTGTTCAAAGAGTCAACTTTGAGGATGACTGGCTTGCCCCCCTGTATCAAGGTGATCATACAGTCCTTGATCATTCTTTTCATGCCAAGGCATGCCCAAGAGAGCGTCGCAATTGCCCAACTTCATGACGTGTAGATGATGCCCTTCCTTAATATATATTCCTTGGCAAACACGATTGCGTCTCCAAAATCAAAACTTTTAAAAAAATGTTCACAGTGAGATACCTTTTAATTTGTGATTGCCTTCCGAGCGACCACCAATTGCACATTAAAATCTAATAGCAAATTCTCCACCTCTTTCATATATTGAAGAAGCTTCTTTTCAAGCTTTGTCGATCCAACTTCTCTATGATTGTGAGCATGAGATGATGACAACGTCTTTTCTCTATGTCGGCTCATTTGATTTCCCAAGGTTGTGGGAACAATGTTTGTAAAATACTAGTTTTGAAGTATGAAAGTCTCAACAATTTGATTATCATCAATGATGCTTGTAAACTTGCTCAAACACCCTCCGTAGATTGAAACCATTTCCTACATACATTATTGGCAATTGCAAGGCCGGATGGAGCTGAGAGATGTAATAATAGAAGCATCAAATATGGAAGTGGACTTACTTGTTTCTCTCCAAGTGAATGACTTCTCTCCAAATGCAATAACTATCCTCACATCTTAAAGGTTTCTGACTAGTCAAGCTCTATTAGAACAAGATGCATTACTGGCAATGATTTGGTGTTGAAAGCACCAAACTCCTTGATGAGCTTCCTACTTGGTATGTTTTCAAGAGTTCACTCATTGACATCTTTTGTATAGCCGTTAGCACATCACAAATGACTATGATGCAATCGTGGAGTGTCGGGCCTAAGGTAAGACTGTGGAAGGCCACGGGCCAGGAAAAACATACGAGTGTCTCGATGCACTAAAATTACATACCCAAGCTATCTCATACAATTAGGAATATATCCAATTGTTGGCACATCACAATGCAACACAAATGCTCACAGAGTCTACAAGTATGATTTCAATTGATCTTGAATGCATTGTTTCTCATATCATAGGAAATCCCAAAATATGACAACATAGAGGGCATGACAATGTTGTATATATCCTCACTAGAGGGCTAAAAGAAGCATAGCCAGCATCAAGAAGCAACTCTATGTATTAGCTATGGTTGAAGAGGAGGATAGCCTAGTTAATAAGCTAAAGAGCTTGGTCACACCATTTACTTACATTGAGTATGTTGTGCATGAAGAGGACAAGTTGCAATTTTGCTAGGTGCTCTCCCACCCTCTTGTAATCACATACTAACAATCCTCGAAGAAAAATATATTGAACCTAAATTTAAGATATTATCAATTCACTTCAGAGGAAGAAGAAAAGCTTAAGGAAATCACATCACAAATTTAAAGGGAAGGTGAGTAGTCGCTTCTTTGTCTACTACCAAGATACATGTTGTCATAAATCTAATATCTAAGTAACCCAAATGATTTTCTCATATTAAACTGCTCATTTAATGTGGGAGAATAAATGGGAACAAGGGTTAGAATATAAACATGTGCTTATGGATTTGTTTCAACACGGGGCCCAGGTTAAAGGGGGGGGTTCAAATGAGAGATGGTCTGTTAAAGAGAAATGCTACCTAATGGAGCTTAAAGACCTTAGGGTTAGCTTCATTAATGACCTCCAAAAGTTAGTGCTAAAAATTCATTTGACCTTAGGCTAACTAGGGTTGACCTTGAGGTGGGAATCCTACCCAAGCATAAGGTGCTTGTCGGCTTGCTTACTAAGGTGCTTAAGGTGTTTGTGGGAACCTTGCCCAAGCTTGAGGTGCTTCTCATGCTTAAATGACTAAGGTTCTTGAAGTGTTCAATTCAAACACGATTTCTCAAGAGGAGGCATAAACTATTTTCATGCTTAAATGACTAAGTGCTTGAAGCGTTCAATTCAAACATAATATCTTAAGAAGCATAAAAGACACATGTCAAGATCCTCCCCATGTGGCCCTCACCATGTGCTTTAATCCTATTGGATAGGCTTTAAAGGATTCCAATGAGAATTTAGATGAAGTTCTTTCTCTCAAAGGGGAAAAAGAGGATACATGTCCAAATGATATAATTAAATAATACACACACACAAAGAGAGAGAGAGAGAGAGGTGGACCAAGCATGAGAGGGGGTATTCTCTCTCTCTCTCTCTCTCTCTCTCTCTCTCTCTCTCTCTCTCTCTCTCATTGTGTGAAGTTCAAAGTGCAAGAGCTCCATCTCCTTCTCCAAGCTTATTGAGAAGTTGAGAGCCTACACCAACACTCTTGGCTATGGAATGCAAATCCAACCAAGAGCCATGCTTCAATGCTTAAGCTTGCCATCTTCTTCATCTTCATTACTATGCTATTATGCCATGCTAAGCAAGAAGAGTGATGATAAGTGAGGAACTATTTCTTTCTCCTATGAATGATTCTTCTTCCTCTTCCCTACCCTCATGCCCCGCTAGCTCTCTCCACCTTCGAAGGTGTTTGAGGCCTTGGGACTGAGGCTTGGGATAGTTAATGCTTTTTGCAAAGTTTATGTTATGCTCGTGATTGTTAACCCTCACGGCTCACGAACACCCCATCACCTACGACGGACGTGTATTATGTATTTGGTAGAGTCAGGTGCCGGGCTTGTCGGACCAATAGGAAAAGGGTAAGAGTGATCGCCGATGAGAGGCGCACTCTAACTGGGACATTCAAGGGATTAGTTGGCTAAGCATGGGCGCCCAAGTGTGAATGGGGTGAGCTCATATAAAAGCCAACTAAACCTAAAATTCACGGATTCTCTCATTTGTGCAATAGAAGAGTTCTCTTGCTCCATCTCCATCTCCATCTTCTTCTTCTTCACCTCCTTGTGTGTGTGTGTGTGTGTGTGTGTGTGTGTGTGTGTGTGTGTGTGTGTGTGTGTGTGTGTGTGTGTGTGTGTGTGTGAGAGAGAGAGAGAGAGAGTGCGATCGAGCATTGCGGCGGCACGACGGCGGTGAAGCGATTGAGCGCGACGTAGCGGCGTCTCCTTCTTCTTCGCGGCGAGGAATCCTCCACGGCAGGAGCATAGAGCGGTGAGTGACACACCATTGCCCTCTTTTGAGCTTACTAGTTAAGCTAGTTGTGTGCTTGGAGCCGTCTATGGCTCGCACACAGTGTTAGGCAAGGCCCTTGCTTCGACAGTGCGGCAAGGAGCGCACATTTTTGGCGCCGCTATCGGGGAATCGCCCTATACTAAGCCCAAGAGGCACTTTGTGCTTCTCCTATGAGTTGTTGTAGTAGGAAAGAAAAGGAAGAGGAAGAGGAATGAGTTATTTTTCTGCAAGTTGTTAATTTTTGTATTGTCTGCAAGTTCTGTGATTTCTGCATAATGTTGTGTTTTCTGTTTGCACACAGTCTTTGCACAGTAAGGTAGTGAGGGAGGAAGTAGGTGGATAGTTAGCCCACTGTCACTAAGCATTAAGCAGAGTGGTTAACAGATTAGTTAGTAGATTAGTTAGTGGTTAGCAGCACTGTTAGTAAGTAGATAAGGTAGTGAGCTGTTTGTGAGCTGTGAGCTGTTGACAGAGAGGTTAGGTAGGTGTTGACAGTGTGTGTGGCCAAGAAAGGGTCACCTAAACCGCGCGCGGTCGTCGCCTCAAAAATAATAATAATTATTATTATTATTATATATATATAATTTTACAAAAAACCGAAAATATTTAAGCGTGAGTGACTGGGGGGCCCAAGCCCAAGCCCTAGCCCAGGCCCAGGCCTCAGTCCTCATTCTTGTGATATATACTAGACTCACTCTTATATATATACCCTATCCCCTCAAGAGGGAATGAGAGCATGTGGGGCAAGTCCTCCACTCTCCTCCCTTCCCTTCCCACTTACACCCTTAGACTTTCTAATTTGGGCCTAGTTCCCTACTAGAAATTGACGGTTTTAGGGACTCCGAGGGTATAAAGTGACCAAACGAAGGGCTATAAAGCACGACACGTCCCTCTGACCGAGACGCTCGTTTTGAGCTATCATACGTTCTATTCTATAGCTGGGTCACAAAAAAGGACCAAAAAATCAAAAAATAAATAAATAAGAAAAGACTTGGGTTGCAAAACACCCAAAATTACTAGGTGAGCAGCCTTCACGGGCACTCACTGACACTTCTAGGGAATCCAAGTCATATGAACCTACGCTCTGGACGAGTGTTAGAGCACGAGCATATTGGTAGTGCCTCCATTTATGCGGGCACCCATTATTCCTCCACCCTAGGTTCTGGACCTTCGGCTGGGACTCAAGGTAGCGCGACCCAAGATCCTCATATCGCGTCTAGTGATTCTTCCTCTGACTACGAAGTCATGGAGGGGTATCCTACACCAAACCCTGATAGTTCAAGTCAAGACATGCATGCCATGGGCCCACGGCCCGGGTCCAGCGTGTTTAGTCGCTTAAAAGAGACCCTTAGTAGAGCTACTCGCTCCGAACATGCGGTTAATGAAATAAATGAAGGGAGTGGGGAAGTAAATTCGTCATTCATGCCTGAAATAGACCCTATGCTTCTTGAGAGTGTGCATGTGAATGTTCCATCCACTGCACCTCCTGATCCTTTAGGACTATCTCCCTCTGAGGTTTTACTACCCGATGGTAGGAGTCTTGCCGAAGTACAAGAGATTGAACTCTATATGCAAGCAACAAGGGAGAGGGAAATTGAGAACCTACGAAGGCTAGAACAAAGTCGAGCCCTGAAATCAAAGGCTCCTATGACAACAATCATGCTAACCGAGCAACCGAGTGCTCCCAGGGTAGCAGTCACGGAGGGGCAAGCGATGGGGAGCAATAATGCTTCCACTTCGAGGGAAACCTCCAGCATGCCAAGCCTAGATGGGATATTCCTAAACAAAAATTGGGAGTATGACCTACAAGCAGAAGCTTTAACTGATCGGTACACAGGACACACCTATCATGTGGGTTGGTTAGATGTTCTACAATCCACATCGGGTGCTACTAGCATAGATGAGCAACAACAGAAAGTCTGTGATGTCCTCCATAGGATTGTCGAGTTAGAAAGACAGAACACAGGGATCAACATGCCTTCAACAGGCCTAATGAAATTCTTGGATACGGGAAAGGCCAACCAACCAACCCTATCACAAATGGAGACTCCCTCAGTGAGCCCCATTGATCCTCCATATGTTGTTTTGCCAGGAGCCTCAGTACAATCTGAGCCCACAAGTGGCAGCTTTACCTTCCCAGATCTAGCTCATCTTTCTCTTAATGACACTACAGCTACCATGCATATCCCAGTGGTGAGCATGACAAGAAGTACACCATGGAGTTCATTTGTTAACACCGCGCCGATGCCAAGTAGCACAGTGCCCCCAACTATACCTACATGTATGTATCAATCGTGTGCACCTGTCGTACCTCAGCCTCATGTAGCTCCTACACCTCCGATTATTCCAAGAGCTTACAATCCACAATGGCATTATCCAAGCTCTTATACAAGTGTAGCCATGCCATTTAATAATAACATGCCATATCAGGCACCCCCTATGCCTAGGGCCACGCCTGTAAACTTTGGACCACCGTCTGGTACACCACTATATGAAATATGGGACCCAAGATCCGTGCGTATGCCAAGGCCAAGGCCAACTCCCATCTCACATGTGGTTCCAGGAGCACATACACCCATTATACCTACTCAAATAGGAGATTTGGCAGCATTTCCTCAAACTATCGGTCGCTCTATTGCGGAAAACATGCATAGTGCACCTGATAGAGAGCCTAGGAGCAAGACAGTTCAAGTAGCTAAGCTCACACAGAAATTCAGTGGAGACGGAGATGCTAGAAAGCATATGGAAGTCTTTGAACATGTGTGCGATTCCTTGGAAGAGCACAATGAGCTACATAAGTGTAAGGCTTTGAGTTTGACCCTAAGCGGAAAGGCTGGAGATTGGTATAGAACCTTAAGAGTAGAAGAGAAAACGATCTACTCTACTCTTAGGAGACTGTTCTTAAAAGAATACATACAAGAGGGAGTACTTTGGGGTGTAGCCTCTCAGCTCCAGAAAGCCCAACGAGAAGAAGGTGAATCCGTGAGAGACTTCATTAGTCGCCTAAAGAATTTGAATTCTCGATGCAATCCAAACGAGCGATTCAACAACAACCAATTGCTCGATAGATTCATTAGGGGACTACGACATGAAAGTATTTATAATGGCCTAGTCATTAGAGGTATCACTACTTGGGAAGCAGTCACCATGAATGCAATCCAATTGGAGGATAATTTAATGATTGCAGGAGAAAGAGTGTCTACCGAGCCGAAGTCTAGTAGCTCGCAAGCATCAGGGCATGAGCCAATGAAGATAAAGCCAATCGTGAAAGAGCAAACGATATCTGAGATGACTTTGGCAGATCTCACCAAGGCCATCCAAGAAAGCCTTAGGGATAATCGTGCTCCACAAAACACTCATATGTATCCAAGAAGGGAGCAGCAATGGTGCTCAATCTGCTTGGGCCCACATACTACGAGTGAATGCCCTACTTTCAGAGTAAAGTTTAACAGGACTTGTAACGCATGTGGTAGGTATGGCCATCAAGCAAAGGATTGCCTAATGCTTAAACGCATCATGGAAAATAGACCACCTATAGGTTGGGCAGACTCACCTCGAGTTCTTGCATTGATGCCTACCCCACCCATGGAGCAACAATTGCCATTACAGCACATGGTCCCTAGAACCCAAAATGTGGTCCAAACCACACCGTTGCCACCTCCAGTGCCAGGACCGCAACCCCCTCATCCAAGAGTTACACCTATGAACCAAATAGGTTGCGAGTCATCTAGTACTTATGTAGATTGCGAAGAGGACATAGACTCTAGTATCACCTATGGAGTCGACATGCTTGAGGAGTGTCCCATGTACTATATGGAAGACCATTGGGGACAAATCAAACAGGTATATCAAGCTACTGCGCTAGCAGCAAGAGGCCAAAACATTAATAGTTTTGCCAGGAGACCACCTGTTCAGTGCTACGAATGTGGTGGACCACATCGAGTAGCTGAGTGCCCCATTAGAATGCAAAAGAATGTTGCACTAATGCAAACAAGTCAAGGGAGTGCATTGGCAATGCCAATACTCATTTGTAATCGTTGTGGCATAGATCATTTGATCGCACAGTGTCCTAACAATCCAAACGCGCCGAAAATCACACCATTGAACTTAATAGAGATTGTTGATGGGACACCACCAACTATAAGCATAGCACCAGTGAATGCACTCACACGGTCGATGCTCCAAAAGCAAAATTACATCCTCGAAGAGAGAGATGCTGCATCCATTGGCCGAGCGAGAAAGCAAAAAACACGAAGAAAGAAATCCCTTAATGCTTCTAGCTCAAAACCTAGTTCAAAGACTAACATAGGGACAGGAGAGGATCCCGTGTATATGAATGACCCTGAGGATGACTCAGATTCGATAGAGACCACGGAGACCGAAACTGTTACTACAAAGGAAAAAGCCAGTGAGGAGGATCACGAGAGGGAATTATGACGAACACCAAAAGAGTATTCAAAGTTAAACCACCCAGGTGCGAACCCCCAAGATAAGCCACGAGAGACAAAAAATGAGGATTGCAAGAGAAAGATTGGAACCTATCCAAACCCAACAGTGGAAATTGAACGAGTCCAACAACTGAGGGGTTTGGTGGAAGAAACTCAACGAACATTAGAACCTGAACCCAAACATATCCAGATGTCGGACACAGTGTTTCCCACACAAGTTCAACCTCACAAGAACTACAGGCCGTTAGCTATACCCAGTATCATTCAGGAAGAGAGTGAGGGTAGGACATCTGAAAGTGGACACACACCTTTCCTACTAGAGAGAATGTTTGGTGAGGGAATGTCCGACCCCCTTGAGGAAGTGGAGATTCCATCTTCACCATTCTCTTGTCAGGGTCCTACGTCCCACAAGACTCCATGAAATGTTGCCAAATTGATGGATTTCATGTCTTCAGAAGTTAGAACCACCATCATGTCCAAACTATATAAAGACCCCGAGCTAGTCTCAACTCTTCGAGCCTTCCTCAATGGAGAATTACAGGCCGGATTACCACAGTTTGCACATATGAACAAACCTGACTCGGTAATGAATGATGAGGAACATTTACCACCACCATCTGACCTAGCGGGACATGAATCTGTAATTGAAATACCCGTTAACAAGTTGGGGCAATACTTTGAAGGTGGTGAATCTAATGCTACTCTACCAATCACTACTAAAGGATTAACTGTAAAGGGGGTCCTTGACGGTGGTGCGGGAGTCAGCATGGTGACAAAGAGTTGTTGGGAGTCTATGGGGCGACCTCACCTTGAAGCCACAAGCGTAGTGGTAAAAATGGCTAGTGGATCTATTGTTACGCCTATTGGAATGCTAAAGGATCTCAGAATCAAGGTCTTGGGACACAAGGTAAGGCAGACTTTCATTGTTATGGATTTTTCCAAGCATCCTATGTCATTTGAGATGATCTTAGGGCGTCCATTCATGAGGGAAGCAAAAATGGTGCATGACTGGTCCAAAAACCACGTCTACTTACAGTTCCAAGACTCTGTCATTCGAGTTGATCTTTTAAGTGGTCGAACGCATCCTCTAGGAAATAAATTCATCATTGATAATCGATCAGACACAACAATTCACTCAGCTCCATTACAGTATTGTTACACGTGTAACGAAGACACGGATATTGGGGAGAACTCTCCTTATATGGATATCCTACCCGGAATGGCTGAGTCAGACAATGTCGATTGGGTACACCTAGCGGCAGCTATAGATACATGGGGAGCTAGAGGAACAACCTGGGTAACACCAGATGGGGAAGAGATACCACACATTGCACCAGTAAACATGTTAGGTGTAGCGCATGTAACATCCGATGATAAGAAAGAGGCACACCTACTTGAGAGTGAAACCGATGATTCATCAAAGGCTTCAGGCCAATACACATCAAAAACGGAATCTCAGGGAGAAATAGATTCAGAACCTGAGGAAACATCGAGTGAACCAAGTATAGAAACTGAACACTCAAGGCCTAGTACGACCATCTATGGTAATTTATATGAGAGTGAAGAAGATACAAGCGAAGACCTATCAGGCGAGTCGAGTTCAAACATTTACCAAAATCAAAACCTTAACAAGAAACAAAGGTCATATAAGAGACGACGATATCGAGCAAATGTGAGAGCTAGGATAAACAAGGAAATATCTACTGCAGAATGGCTTAGCTATCTAGGGGCATGTGATGCTCATCGAAAGCTAGTAGACAATTGGGGTGAACATCTCCAGAGTGTCATGTGGTGCAGCCCGCGACCCATTGACCTCGCTCAATTGGAGGTTACAGAGCCGAAATTGAGTCGAACTATAAGAAGACGTCAAAACCGAGAGTTAGCACAACAACAAAAGGAGGCAGAACTAAAAGAAAGGTCTCCGTCAGGACAAGAGCCTGCTGACTTACATACGGCTCCTGAAAATTTTAAATCTTATACCACGGGGGAGTGAAAGGTTGTGTATGCCAAAGCCCAACGAATACCTACCAATGGAAGCAGTGGAGTCTATGATGGTCCAGCGGTAGTTAAAGAGATAGAATTAGCAGAACCAGGTGAGGAGTCTAAACCAGTCTTTATTGCTCAAGACCTTACCGAAACTGAAGAGGCTGTACTTAAGGAGCTCCTCAAGGAATACAAGGATATCTTTGCTTGGACATATCATGACATGAAGGGCGTTCCACCTTCTGTGGTGCAACATACAATTCCCATGATCAACATTGCTAAACCCGTCCAGCAACGACCCTATCCAATGAATCCTAAGTACGCCAAAATTGTACAAGAGGAGATTGAAAAACTTATCCAATGTAAATTCATATACCCTATTGAGCACTCAGAATGGGTTTCTCCAATAGTCATTGTGCCAAAAAATAATGGGAAACTAAGAGTGTGCGTGGACCTCAAGAAAGTTAATGCAGCTACTAGAAGAGATCATTATCACGTGCCATATTCAGAACATGTGCTTGAGAGAGTTGCGGGGAAGGAAGCTTATAGCTTTTTAGATGGGTACTCTGGTTACAATCAAATCACAATTGCATTAGAGGACCAAGCTAAAATTGCTTTTATCACAGAGTTTGGAGTGTTTGCATTTCGTGTTATGGCTTTTGCCTTAACAAATGCCCCTGCTACATACCAACGATTACTAAACACTGCGTTTAAAGAATTTCTAAGGGAGTTTTGTGAAGCTTTCCTAGACGACCTTTGTGTTTATTCTTCTTGGGAGAAGCATTTGTTATATCTACGAAAAATATTTGAAAGGTGCAGATTTTATCGCATCTCATTGAACCCTTTCAAATGCCAATTTTGGGTTAAGCATGGAGTCATTCTAGGGCATATAGTGTCCAAGAACGGGATATCCACAGATGAGAGTAAGATTAAAGCCATTGCCGATTTGCCACCACCTACGAACTATAAAGGAGTTCAAAGATTTATGGGCCATGTTGGTTATTATCGAAGGTTTATTTTAAACTTTGCCGAGATAGCGCGTCCATTGTACAAGCTTCTTATCGAGTTTCATTGGACGGACGAATGTCATCAATCTTATGAGTTATTAAAGAAGGCCCTAACAAGTGCTCCAATCCTACAAACACCTGATTGGAATGTACCTTTTCATGTGCATATTGATGCATCAAACTTTGCTATTGGGTGTGTTCTAACTCAACCAGGCGAACATAAATTGGACTACCCTATTAGCTTTGCAAGTCGACAATTAAATGATGCCGAGATGAACTACACTACTACAGAGCGCGAAGGTCTAGCTATGATTTACGCAGTAAAGAAATTTCGCTATTACCTTCTTGCTACCAAGTTTGTGTTTTATGTGGATCATCAAGCATTGCTATATTTGGTAAACAAGCCGTGTTCCACATGTCGAATTACACGATGGTTGTTAATTCTTCTTGAGTTTGACTTCACCGTTGTTGTGAGGCCTGGGAGAAAACATGTCATGGCGGATCATTTATCTCGTATCCCTAATGGCGAACCTCCTGCGGGGGTTGATGATGAATTGCCTGATACTCCTTTGTTCATTGTTGAGACAATGCATGAATGGAGTGAAAAGATTGTTAACTTCTTAGTTAATGGTTTTCCACCCAAAGAGCTACGAAAAGATATAGCTCAAAACTTAATCAAGGAATGCGAACCCTATTGCTTACTGGCGGGAACTCTCTATAAGAGAGGAAAAGATGATGTTCTTAGACGCTGTGCCCACGAGGATGAGTATTTATATATTCTACAAGAGGCACACATGGGCGTAGCTGGTGGTCACTTTTCAGGAAAGTTGACTGCCCGAAATATCTTACAGTCAGGCTATAGGTGGCCCACTCTGTTTAAGGATGCATCACTTTTTGCAAAGGGATGTGATGAATGCCAACACTTCAAGAAGCCAGAAAGAAGTGATAGGATGCCTCTACATCCCATCAAGGTAACCCAACCATTTGAAAAGTGGGGCTTAGAATTTGTAGGACCGATTAGTCCGGCTGCACGTAACACGCAATCACGATATATCATTGTGGCTACAAAGGCTAGATGAAGAGAGGCAATTAGCTGTGCAAAATGCTCTAGTGGAGAAGGATAGGAGAAAGAATTGGTTTGATAGCCATTTAAAGGATAAAGACATCAAGGTTGGTGATAAAGTTCTTATGTACGGGGTACGTAATGAAAAGAAGAAATTGAAATACACTGGTAAGGGACCATATCGAGTGTGTGAAATTACCCCACAAGGTACCATTCGTGTGGAGACTCTA
The DNA here is from genome assembly GCF_014529385.1 of Adiantum capillus-veneris. Lineage (NCBI taxonomy): Eukaryota > Viridiplantae > Streptophyta > Polypodiopsida > Polypodiales > Pteridaceae > Adiantum > Adiantum capillus-veneris. The sequence continues at coordinate 114,912,140 of NC_140943.1, read as the reverse complement.
GATGGAGTTGAAACCATTGGATTCCTTAATGGGAGTAAATTCAAAATATATTATGATCCTCTAAGCTAGGAAGAGTTGCAAGCCATCCATCAAAAGAAGGCTGCCAAGGAACAAGCAGAGCTTAGAAAAATCCAAGCTAGAGTTGAGGCTCGAGAACGACAACAACATCTTAGACGCCAACGAGAGGCTAATCTGGGAATCACGCAAGCATTTTTTGAGGACACAGATGACGACTCATTAGAATCTGAACCACCCCTACAATACCCAATTGAGCTAAATAGCCCCTATGGGAAAGTACTATACAATGCCTTATTAGATACGGGAGCTAAACACAACTTGTTATCCTATGGAGTTTGGTGTCAATTAGGGAAACCGACCCTATCCCCGAGTACGATGCAAGTCAAGGGCATTAATAAAAAGAAAACTGCTATTCTTGGAGTCCTTCAGACCCCTGTTGTCTATGACAATGGAAGCATAGTGCAGAGGTTTCTAGTCATGCCCGCGGGAGCTATGGAAGGCAACGTAAACCTGGGATGCACGTGGATGTTGGCAACCAAATGCACTATTGATTGGGATACTGGTAGTGTCACGACGCGACCATCTACTCTTACCCCTATCATTCAAGCAAAGTCACCTACGTTGCAAACTCTAACAAAGTTGAAGGATAGCCAACATTCACAAGCCAAGGTGGTTACCTCGTCCTTGCCGGCTACCCATGAACCTAGCACTTCAACGCTTGTAGTTGCAGCAAGCAGTAATATTGCAAGTACTCAACCTGCACGACCTAAGAGTACATATCAATGGGTCCCCAAGGCCTTACTTCCAACTACCTCAACCCTCCCATCCATTCCAAGAAAAAATTTCCCTGGAAAACCAAGAGCGCGCTCTAGGAGGGTCAAGACCAAATCACGATGGATTCCAAAACGACTATTAGAAGCCCAAGGCTACTATGATGGAAATGAGAAAATCTGGGTACCTAAACGCAAAATGTGTCCTTCCCTATCGACAACAAGCCCATATGAGTCAAACAGTGTAACGCTAAAGCCAATGGTAGACCGTGGGAAGGGAAAGATCACAGAATGCTACACACCTAGTCCAGAGCTAGTTTGGGCTCCAAGGCAAAACCAATTTATTCCACCTAGCTCAGGAAGGGGGGAGTTCCATGAAGCTTCTAGCTCCTCATGTAATACATCCATAGAGGTAAAAGCTTCTACACAGCCTCCACCTACAATAGTGGACCTCCATGAAGCTACAAAGGAATCCACACCTTCCAGTGTTCAAGAATCACCTAATGAACCACTTCAAGTTTGATCCTGGGAGAGTACCTTACCACCCTTGCAACTCGACGAGGCACCTAAGGTAATAGAAAACTACTGGCAAAAATCTTCACCTATAACAACTTGGAACAGCTGGTTTCAAAGGGTGACGACATCATTTCAAACGATATGATCTACCCAAGGAAGGGGGGAGTGTTTGTGGACATCCATTATTCACTTGCTTCCCTCTCAACCTTTCTCTCTGACCTCTTAATCTCCAATCTTAGGGAATGTATATATAAAGCCTTATACTCACAAAAACAAGAAAAAAAAGTAAAAGAGCAAGAGCCATAACACAAATCATAAAAACAAATTATGCACAAGAACACGACCCTTGTAATATTTGCACTCTAACCATCATCTATTTGCGTGTACAGATATGGCTAGTACGCTAGAATCATCCACTTCTGCCTTGGGTGAGAGGTACCCTCGTTACTTTTCACAAATATTTCACATGGTCTTTCCAGTGCTTGCATGTGAATAGGATTTGATAGGTACGCTAGCATGTGACAGAAATTTTGAGGAGTTAGAATGGCTGATACGTCTCTTGACTACGTCTGATCCATACTTAGTAGAGAGCGTTTCTCCCATTGCACAAGCCTACCCTTTTGACCAAGATGACTATAGGCGTCTAGTGACCTTCTTAGTAAACATGGGCACCTATGATGAAGAAGAAAATTTACAGGACTACACGGATGGCACATATGGTCTCATGGATGATGACTTTGTTTATCTCGACGACGAGGATAGGGGTTTAGCCTTAGGGTTTCCCCCCAACCTCTACAATATCCTATTCCCTTGACTCTCTAGGGGGAGTGTAAATAATTAGGTCAGGGTTCCTTATGTTTTTTGTTGTGTTCAATAAGTGTTGGTACCTTTTCCCACTAATGTGCCTCCTGGAGGTATTCCTTTTGTTTCCTAGTGTGTACAGGAGCGTGTTGCTATTGATAGGATTTGGACCTTCATGGAATCTTTATCTCGACTCACTCTTCAAATCAAGCGCGACCATCGACACAAACAGGTGTTTCTTGTCCATTAGCATTGCCCCTTATCTTTTTTGCATCTATGATTGTCTGCTTTAATTGTGATTGGTAGCCTAATATTCACCGCATTTGCTTAGTATCAAACATTTAATTCAATGTAATTTTTTGTCATAATCACTTTTCTAGGTTTAAAAATCAAGCAGTCCGACTAAGCTAGTTTGACCAAGTTAGGTGTTAGAGATCTTCTCTTAATACCATGGGGAATGCCTTCCTAATAATCAATGGTTATTTAGGTTCTTAATCCGATTTAGGCAGCATTGTGTGAAATGTACTAGGGCTTTCTAGTGGGCTTGACCCTATTGACCTTTAGCTTAAGTATTATAAAGGGAGTTTACTAGTGTGATGAGCCTGGGGAGGTGTATCAGTGTTATATGACCCCCCAAAGTTACAAAATTAAAATGTTGAAAATGAACAAACAAAAAATCAAAGTGCCACACTGTAAAATCTTAAGCTGGAAGAGAAATCTCAGCTTGATTTGGTACTTCACTCACATGTATTGCCTATGGTACTAGAGCCCTAGAGGTTCCCAGTGTGGGCGCTTTTCCTTGAAAAGCAAAAAACCCAAGGCATACAAAATAAGCACACACATCAAATTGAATCACTGTGAAAAGACTTTGGGGGGTCAAAGAAAAAGTAATCAGTCAGGTGATGATTTCATGAGAAATTCCTTTTATGGTAGCTTAACTACAAGGTCTTCTAGATATAGCCTCTAGTCAGCCCTCGAACATGAATACTTGGCTCTCGCGATTAAACAACTTAATTGACCACAGAAAATTAAGAAGCTTACCCATGGTATTAATATTCGATCTCTAGTGCCTTTCGACCATCAAATTAGCGACCCCAGACTTGTTTAATTTTTTACCTTTACATCTGCTAATGCATTTGATTACATTGCAATTTAATGTTCATTGCTGACAAATTGTTTGAAATTCTTTTACCAATCAATTTGTCTACCTAAAACTGCATATGCTTTTTAATCACTTATGAGAATGCAATTATTGTGCCAATGTTGTTTGATTTTGCAGTGACTGAAGAAGGCTAAGGACATTCATCTCAAATGCTCTTCCACCTCGACGAACGAGCTTCAACTCAATAGCTTCCGAGGACTGAATCTACATCAGGAAGGGGGGCATGTTAACCCTCACGGCTCACGGACACCCCATCACCTATGATCGACGTGTATTATGTATTTGGTAGAGTCAGGTACCGGGCTTGTCGGACCAATAGGAAAAGGGTAAGAGTGATCGCCGATGAGAGGCGCACTCTAATTGGGACATTCAAGGGATTAGTTGGCTAAGCATGGGCGCCCAAGTGTGAATGGGGTGAGCTCATATAAAATCCAACTAAACCTAAAATTCACGGATTCTCTCATTTGTGCAATAGAAGAGTTCTCTTGCTCCATCTCCATCTCCATCTTCTTCTTCTTCACCTCCTTGTGTGTGTGTGTATGTGTGTGTGTGTGTGTGAGAGAGAGAGAGAGAGAGAGAGAGAGAGTGCGATCGAGCATTGCAGCGGCACGACGGCGGTGAAGCAGTTGAGCGCGACGTAGCGGCGTCTCCTTCTTCTTCGCGGCGAGGAATCCTCCACGGCAGGAGCATAGAGCGGTGAGTGACACACCATTGCCCTCTTTTGAGCTTACTAGTTAAGCTAGTTGTGTGCTTGGAGTCGTCTATGGCTCGCACACAGTGTTAGGCAAGGCCCTTGCTTCGACAGTGCGGCAAGGAGCGCACAGTGATGCATGATCTTTCCATCTTTGTTGCATCACCTAAGTCACAAGGAACACAAAGATTGTATTGTATCAAGTCTCTTTTGATGGGAGAATCTATAATACAAACGCTTTTTGGAGGGGGAACTGGCTCCAAGTAAACCTGGTCCTCAACTATTGTCATGTTCTCTAATACTCTCTCTTGCAAAATTATTTTTTATGCCAAGTTAATTACTATTTTTATGTTGCTACCATCAATTAAGTTCACCATGTATGTTCCCAAAGTAACCTCACAAAAATGCTCAGTCTAATTCTCTTAAGTTCGCTATTCTCAAAGTTCATAGGCCATTTCCATTACATTGGTATCACAGCATTTGCTTTCTCTTTTCTTGCTTAAGAAGAGAGGTCCTTAAGTAGCCTATTAATGGTTAATTTTTTTAATTTTATTAGGGTAAATGGACTGGGATCTATTATCGATTTTGTTGAGTCCACTATGTGGGATATGGTGCACACCTCGAGAGCTTTGGTCTTAATAATGGGGTCTTTTTAGACTTGCCTACGGCTTTACCATTATTGAGCCATAAGAAGTCCGAAAGGAGCTATCCCTCGATAATTTTGCTATGTTAGACCCACTCCACTTCTCTCTATAATTAACCAATTCAAGCCGTGGGTGTCGATACTTAAGTGTTGATTTTCAAAGGCTTAGAAGAGTAGAAACTAAGGTTTAGAATAGCCAAAGAATACACTAAGTAGACACATAATTATAATTAGCATGGCTGACAATAACCAAGAGAGTAGATTGAACATTGATAACTTTGATTTTGCACATGAAGGTGCAGCAAGCTATGGGCAACCCTGCTTTGCAAGCCGAAGCTACTCAACAACTTCGTGCTTATGGGATTTCTCTTCCTCTCCAAGAGGAGAGAGAACTTAAGAGGCCTCTTGATGAGACCCCCAAAAGAAGACTCTTTCCCATATGAGAGGAGGAATCCAAAGGCCAAGAAAGTAATGAATCCTTAAGTTCCTCTAAAGATGTGACTCCACGGACGGCGGTCTAGACGATCGCCAACTCCTCCCAAGAGGAACAATCAACACACAGTCCTTCTCCTTGTCACTCCAAAAGGAAAGAGAGGAAACAAAGGAAGAAAATGTCAAGAAAGAGGCCACCCTCTTCTCCTTCTTCTTCAACTTCCTCCTCTTCCGACGAAATCTATGGCTATTCTCCTAGAGAATACAAGAAGGGAGGACATCGCAAATCATACCCTGCATGGTGAAGGTCACAAAAGCTTAAGAAGTTCAAAGAGGGAGGAAAGAGTATCTCTTTTCTCACCTATGATGGCACCTTTGGTGCCATCGACAAAGTATTGGCCTTCATCCAGCAATTGGATGCGGCCTTTGGAGACGAGGGCTTCACAGAGTCCTCCAAGCTATGCCATGTAGCTACACACTTTCAAAATTGTCTTGTCAATGGTGGGATAGCCTTTGTGGCAATGGCGAAGCCCCAAAGACATGGAAAACTCTACGAGTTTCCATCATGAGTCTATTCACAAATATGTGGATAAGTCTTGGGATTTACATCTCAAGGCTGCGATCTTCCAAAAGATAGACTTCACCGAGCAAAAGCAACAATTCTGTGCTGGATTACGTCCAAGTATGTCAACTCCCAACAACGACCTGGTTCTATCATCGAAGTAATCCACCACAACATGGTTGCTTCCCGCATCAATTTTCAACAAGGGGATAGACGGAATGTCAAGCCCATGGAAAACAAAGACAAAAGTGGTGCAAAGGGAAATACCAATGCCCAAACTTCTTTCCAAGGCAATTCCAATAACAACAACAACAAAAATCCATCCAAGGATAAGAGAGTTTACAAAGGTAAATGTACGTTTTGCAGTACGTGTCAAAGGCTAGGAACTTGCATGTGCACTGTGTGCGAGCCTCGAAGGCTGCAAACACACAACTAGAGAGTTCTAGCAAGCTCAAAGAACAATGGTGTGTCACTCACCTCTCAATGCTTCCGTCGTGAAGGATCCTGTGCTGCGAAGAAGAAGGAGCTGCTGCTAATGCCGCGCTCGCCCGCCGCAATGCTCAATCTGCTCAATCACACCCACGCACACTCTCTCTCTCTCTCTCTCTAGCATACACACACACACACACACACCCACATAAGCACACAAGGAAGAAGGAGACAGAGATGGAGCAAGAGTACTTCTTAGCTTACACCTCCAAGAATGAGGATTTTTAGGTCAAATGGACCTTTTATAAGAGTTTGACCCATTCACACATGGGTGCCCACAGTGGCCAATCGTTGCACAGATGTTGTAAAAATAAGATAAGTGGTGTGCCTCTCATCGGCGATCACCTACACACCTATTGGATCAACAAGCCCGGTCCATGACTCTAGCAAATAAATAATACTGTGTCCGTCGTAGGTGATAGGGTGTTCGTGAGGGTTAACATGCCCCCCTTCTTGATGTAGATTCTGTCCTTGGAAGCTATTGATATGAAGCTCGTTCGTCAAGGTGGAAGAGCATCCGAGATGAATGTCCTTAGCCTTCTTCAATTACTGCAAAATCAAACAAAATTGCCACAGTAATTGCATTCTCATATACAATTAAAAATCATATGTAGTTGTAGGCACACAAATTGATTGGTAACAAAATATTAAACAATTTGTTAGCAGTAACATTAAACGTAATATAATCAAACGCATAAGCAATTGTAAAGGCAAAAAATAAACAAGTATGGGGGTCGCTAATTTAACTGTCAAAAGGCACTAGAGGTTAACTATTAATACCATGGGCAAACTTCTCAATTTTCTCTAATCAATTAAATTGTTTAATCGCAAGAGTAAAGTATTTTATGTTCGAGGGCTAACTAGAGGCTATACCTAGAAGACCTATAGTTAAGGTACGATAAAAGGAATTGATCATGAAATCATCGCCTGACTAATTCCCGTTTCTTTGACCCCCAAAGTCTTTTCAGATTGATTTAAATTTAATGTGTGTGCTTATTTTGTATGCCTTGGCCTTTTTGCTTTTCAAGGAAAAGCGCCCACACTGGGAGCCTCTAGGGCTCAGTACCATAGACAATACATGTGAATGAAGTATAAAATCAAGATTTTACATTGTGACACTTTTGATTTTTTTGTTTGTTCATTTTCAGCATTTCATTTTTTTTAACATTGGGGGGTCATATGAGAGTGTTACCCTCTTCAAGCTCATCACACTAGTAAACTCTCTTTATAATACTTAAGCTAAAGGTCAACATGGACTAAGCCCACTAGAAAGCCTAGTACATTGCACACAATGCTACCTAAATCGGATTAAGAACTTAAATTAACCATTGATTATTAGGAAGGCATTCCCCATGGTATTAAGAGAAGGTCTCTAACACCTAACTTAGTCAAACTAGCTTAGTCAGACTACTTGACTTTTAGACCTAGACAAGGGATTATGACAAAAAATTACATTGAATTTAATGTTTGATACTAATCAAATGCGCTGAATATTATGCTACCAATCATAATTAAAGCAGACAAACATGGATGCAAAAAAGGCAAGGGGCAATGCTAATAGACAAGAAACACTTGTTTGTGTTGATGATCGCGCTTGATTCGAAGAGTGAATGAGAGAAAGACTCCATGAAGTTCAAAGTCCTACATCTTGTACACACTAGAAAACACAAAAAATACCTCGAGGAGGCACATCAGTGGGAAGAGACACCAACCCTTATTGAACACAATGAAACAACATAATGAACCCTAACCTAATTATTTGCACACCCCCCCCCCCCCCCCCCCCCGAGAGTAAAGGGAATAGGATATTGTAGAGATGGAGAGGCAACCCTATGGCTAAACCCCTACCCTCGTCATCGTCGAAAAATACAAAGTCATCATCCAAGAGACCATATGTGCCATCCGTGTAATCATGTAACTCTTCCTCATCATTAGGCACAAATGTTTACTAGGAACAGCACTAGACGCCTATAGTCATCTTGGTCAAGAGGATAGTCTTGTGCAATCGGGGTGACGTCCTCTACTAAGTATGGATCAGTCGTGGTCAAGAGACGTATTAGCCATTCTAATTCGTCGAAATTCCTCTCACATGCTAGCGTATCTAGCAAATCCCATTCACAGGCAAGCACAGAGTAGACTATGTGAAATACTTGTGAAAAGTAGAGAGGGTACCTCTCACCCAAGGTAGGAGTGGATGACTCTAGCTTACTAGCCATATCTATACACACAGATAGATGATGGTTAGAATGTAAATATTATAAGGTTCATGTCAAAAGGTCGTGTCCTTGTGCATAATGTGTTTTTATGATTTTGGGTCATGTACTAGAACTTATAGGTTTCCAATTATTTGTTGGGTGGCTCTTGCTTTTTTTTTTCTTTTGGTTTCTATGAGTATAGGGCTATTATATACATTCCCTAAGATTAGAGATTGAGAGGTCAGGGAGGAAGGTTAAGAGGGAAGCAAGTGAATGATGGATGTCAGCAAACACTACCCCTTCCTTGGGTAGATTATACCTTTTGGAATGATGTCGTCACTCTTTGAAACCAATTGTTTCAAGTTGTTATGGGTGAGGGATTTAACCAATAGTTTTGACCGCCCTATGCATTTCATCTAGTTGCAAGGGTGGTAAGGTACTCTCCCATGATTTTATTTGCAACGTTGTTGTAGGTGGTGAACTTACAACGGGAGGTGCAAATTCTTTTTTGTTTGTATGAATATGTACAATGGTAGGTGGAAGTTGTGTCGAAGCTTCTACTTCCGTATATGAACTACATAAAGAGCAAAAAGCTTCATTTAACTTCCTTGTTCCTGAGCTAGGTGGAGCAAATCGTTCTTTCTTCGGTACCCAAACTAGCTCCGAAGTGGGTGTGTAGCATTCCATGATTTTTTCCTTTCCACGATCCTCAAATAGTTTTGGAGCTACAGGATTTGGTTCACATGGGTTATGTGACAAGTTAGAGCACAATTTAGGTTTTGGCACTTAGATTTGATCATTTCCTTCATAGTAGCCTTGGACTTCCAATAGTTTTTTAGGAATCCAACGTAACGTTTTCTTGCACTTGTTGGAGTGAGTGGGACGTCTCTTACCAGGCTCCTGTGTTTTAGCACGAGCAATGGTCACTAAAGAAGCTTTAGGGACCCGTTTGTATATTTTATTTGTCATATTAGGATGGGTCTTGTGTGTCTCAAGCTTTATTTCAACTACCGAAGTTGAAGCTCTAGAGAGTTGGGCTATAGGGACATATGGTTCAACCTCTTGGACATGCAATGTTTTGGATTTTATTTCCTTAAGAGGTAGTATCACAGGGATTATGGCTTGAGTGGTAGGGCTAAGAGTTGGTATCTGTGTTGTGACACTCCTAGTCCCCCAATCAATAGTGCATTTGGTGGCTATCATCCACGTGTGATATTAACCTCCATAGTTCCAGCAGGCATGACCAAAAATTCTTGAGCTACAACCCCGTTGTCATAACTAACAGAAGTGTGCCAAATTCCAAAAATCGTGGTTTTTTTCTTGTTGACACCTTGACTTGGATAGTACTCTCAGATAGAGATGGCTTTCCTAACTGACACCACACCCCATATGATAGCAGATTATACTTAGCACCCGTGTCCAATAAGGCGTTATATAACACTTTTCCATAGGTGCTATTTAGCTCAATAGGGTATCGTAGAGGTGTGTCCAAGTCCAACCAATCATCCTCTGTTTCAACATGGAATGCATGTGTAACTCCCAGGTTGGCCTCTTGTTGGCGTCTTATACGTTGTTGTCGCTCCTTAGCCTGAGCTTGAGCTTGTATCTTCTTCAACTCGGCTTGTGTCTTGGCTGCCTTTCTCTTATGGATGGCACGTAGTTTCTCTTGGCTTAAGGGATCATAATATCTTTTAAATTTTCTGCCATTAAAGAATCCAATGGTTTCAACTCTGTCAAGAGTTTCCACACAAATGGTGCCTTGTGGAGTGATTTCACATACTCTATATGGTCCTTTTTCGGCAAATTTCAACTTTTTATTCTCTTTACGCACTCCATACATAAGGACTTTATCACCAACATTAATATCTTTGTCCTTTAGATGACGGTCAAACCATTTCTTCCTCCTATCTTTCTCCACAAGTGCATTTTGCACATCCAATTGTCTTTCTTCATCTAACCTCTCAAGGATATATAAACATTCAACTAAAGGGTTACCATCCCAACCTTCTCATGAAGCTACATGTAGACTAGGAATTACAAATTCCCATGGCATAAAAGCTTCTTGGCCAGATACCTTTTTGAATGGTGTACAATTAATAGCCACTTTGTAAGAAGTAGGATAAGCCCATAGAGCTGAAGTCAGCTTCAAATCCCAATCTGTGCGATGCGCTTTCACCGTTTTGGTCAAGATAGAAATTAAGGTCTTGTTGGTACTCTCAGCTTGGCCATTTGCTTGTGGATAATAAGGTGTGGACTTATGGTGAGCTATTATGAATTTGGTAGTGAGTTCTTTTTATCACTCCATTTATAAAATGAGTAACATTGTCACTCACAATTTCAAAGGGACAACCAAATCACGTAATAATGTTCTCAAAGAGAAACTTGGCAGTTGACCTTGCATCAGCCTTGCATGTTGCCCTAGCCTCCACCCACTTTGTCACATAGTCAATGGCAACAATAATATATTGAGATTGAGTATTCCGAATTGCCGGACTAATTGGGCCTACAAAGTCTAAACCCCATTTCTCAAATGGTTGAGTCACTTTAATAGGATGTAAGGGCATCCTATCATTTCATTGTGTGATCTTGTAACGTTGGCATTCATCACATCCTTTGGCAAAAAGTGATGCATCCTTGAATAAGGTAGGCCACCAATAGCCTGATTGCAACACCTTCTTAGCTATTAGTTTCCCTGAAAAATGTCCTTCGGCTATACCCATGTGGACTTCTTGCAGTATGTACAAATACTCATCCTCACGGGCTCAACGTCTAAGCATATCATCCTTCCCTAGCTTGTAGAGAGTTCCTGCAATGAGAGAATAAGGTTCACATTGTTTTAACAATTTTCAAGCTATATTTTCACGAAGCTCCTTGGGTGGAAAACCATTAACTAGAAAGTTCACAATCTTCTCTCTCCATTCAGGCATGGTCTCGAGACTAGGAATAGGGAAGTATCGGGTAACTCATCATCGACTCCACTAGGGGCTTCACCATTAGGTATGCGAGACAAATGATCCACCGTGACATGTCTTTTACCAGGTCTCACCACAATGATAAAATCAGACTCAAGGAGAATTAACAACCATCGTGTAATTCTTCCCGTGGAACAAGGTTTATTTACTAGATACAACAAGGCTTGATGATTCATATAGAAAACAAACTTGTTGGCAAGAAGGTAGTAGTGAAATTTCTTCACTGCGTAAATCATAGCTAAACCTTCCCGTTCTATAGTGGTGTAGTTTCTCTTAGCATCATTCAATTGACGACTTGCAAACCTAATGGGGTAATCCAATTTATGTTCTCTTGGTTGAGATAGAACACACCCAATAGCAAAGTTTGATGCATCAATATGGACATGGAAAATTACAGTCCAATCGGTACTCGTAGAATGGGAGTGCTTGTCAAGGTCTTTTTCAATGACTCATAAGCATGGTCACACTCCGCGGTCCAGTGGAACTCAATAAGGAGCTTGTACAAAGAACGAGCTATCTTGGCAAAGTTTAAAATAACCCGCCGGTAATAACCAACATGGCCCATGAATCTTTGAACTCCTTTATAGTTTGTAGGTGGTGGCAATTAGCAATGGCTTTAATTTTGCTCTCATCTGTGGAAATCCATTTTTTTTTTGGACACTATGTGCGCTAAAATGACTCCATGTTTAACCCAAAATTGGCATTTGAAAGGGTTTAAGGAGATGCGATACAGTCTGCACTTCTCAAACACTTTTCATAAGCATGATAGATGTTCTTTCCAAGAGGAATAAACATAAAGATCATCTAAGAAAGCTTCACAAAACTCCCTCAAATATATTCTAAAAGCCATATTTATTAATCATTGGAAGGTGACAGGGGCATTGGTTAAGCCAAAAGCCATAACACGAAAATGCGAACACTCCAATTTCGGCCATAAAACCTGTTTTAGCTTGGTCCTCTATCGCAATTGGTATTTGATTGTAGCTAGAGTACCCATCTAAAAGGCTATAAGGTTCCTTCCCTGCAACTCTTTCAAGCACATGTTCTGAATATGGAAAGGGGTAATGGTCTCTCCTAGTGGCGGCTTTGACCTTTTTGAGATCCACACACACTTTGAGTTTGCCATTCTTTTTTGGAACAATAACTATTGGAGACACCCAATCTGAGTGCTCAATAGGGTATATGAATCCGCATTTCACAAGGTTTTCAATCTCTTCTTGAACAATCTTAGCATACTTAGGATTCATTGGGTAGGGATGTTGCTGGATTGGTTTAGCCATGCTATTCATGGGGATTGTGTGTTGCACCACGGAAGGTGGAACACCTTTCATATCATGATATGTCCAAGAAAATATATCCCTAAATTCCTTGAGAAGTTCTTTAAGTACATACTCCTCAGTCTCTATGAGATCTTGGGCAACGAAGACAAGTTTGGACTCCTCACCTGGGTTTGCTAACTCTATTTCCTTAACTATTGTCGGACCGTCATAGACTCCATTGCTTCCATCGATGGGTTTTCTTTGGTCCTTTGTATACACAACCTTACGCTCCTCCGTTGTGTAAGTTTTGTTATGAGCAGGTGCAAGGTGTAAGTATGTGGGGTCTTGTGGCTCTGTGGACTTTGATTTCTCTTTCGCTTCCTTTTGCTGTTGAGATAACTCTTGATTTTGTCATCTCTTTACGATACAGCTCAACTTTGGCTTGTCTGTAGCCTCTAGCTATGCAATGTCAATGGGTTGTGGACTACACCACATAACTCTTTGAAGGTATTCACCCCAGTTATGTACCAGCTTCTGATGAGCATCACATGCCCCTATATAATTAAGCCATTCTTCGGTAGATTTCTTTTCATTTATTTTAGCACGCACATTTGCTCGATATCGTCGCCTCTTATACCTTTTACTCTTTTTGTCTAACTTTCGATTGCCGTCGATTTCTAGTGAAGGGCCACTAGATGATTCGCTACTTGTGTCTTCTCCTCTGCTGGATAGATTGTCATATATGGTACCACTGGGCCCTGAATGGTTTGTCCTCACATTGGCACCAAGATTTAACTCATATGGTTTGTCCTCACATTTCAATTGATGATTCTGACCTCAAATCGTGTGGATTATAGTCTTGTGAGATGATACTGGTTCCAATGTCAGTCAAGCCTTCACCTGGTAGGTCATAAGAAGCTATATGCATTGCTTCTATCATATTTAAAGGCACGAGTGGTGGCATTTCATCCCCCTCAGGTGTTACCCAGGTTGTCCCCCTATTTTCCCAAGTATCTATGGTTGCTGCTAAGTGGACCCAATCCACATTGTCAGACTCAGTCATCCTAGGTAGAACATCCATATAAGGAGAATCTTCCCCAACATCAGTGTCCATTTTACACGTGTAACAATACTACAATGGGACCGAATGAACTATGGTGTCAAATCTAGATCGAATGACAGAATCTTGGAACTGCAAGTAGACATGGTTTTAGACCAGTCATGCACCATTTTTGCTTCCCTCATGAAAGGACGTCCTAAGATCATCTCAAATACCATAGTGTGCTTGGAGAAATCCATAACAATGAAGGTATTTCTTATTTTGTGTCCAAAAACCTTTATCTTGAGATCTTCTAGTATCCAATAGGTTTAACAATAGTCCCATTGGCCATCTTTACTGCTATGGTTGTGGTCCCAAGGTGAGGCCTTCCCATAGTTTCCCATCAATTTTTAGTCGCAATGCTAACCCCAATGCCACCATCAAGGATTCCCTTCACAGTTAATCCCTTGGTAGTGATTGGTATGGTCGCATTGCATTCATCGCCTTCAAAGTATTGTCCCAACTTGTTAACAGGTATTTCAACAACAGAGTTATCATCTAGGTTGGGTCCTGGATCTAAGTGTTCCTCCCCATTGGCATCTCCCTAGCTCCATCCATTTGTGCAAATTGTAGTAGCCCGGGCCAACTTTCAGTTCTCCATTGAGGAAAGCTCGAAGAGCTAAGGATAGCTCAAGGTCTCCATATACTTTACAGATGATGGTGGTTCTAACTTCTGAGGCCATGAAATCCATCAATTTGTCAATATTTAATGGCACCTTTTGGGCTTCACTCCCTTGACGTGGGGAAGATGGGATCTCCATTTCTTTGATAGGGTCAGGTAATCCCTCCGTAAACATTCTCTCCAACAAGAAAGAAGTACTCCCACTTTCCCATGACTTAAAGTCAATTTCCTCTTGGAGGACACTAGGTATGGCTAGTGGTCTATGGACTTTGTGTGGTTGCTATTGCGTAGGGAACACTGTGTCAGTAATGTGGATCTACCTAGGTGTTGGCTCTAGATCCCTTTGTGTCTCTTCTACCAAACCCATTAATTGCTTGACTTGCTCGATCTCCTTTGTAGGGCTTGGGTAAGGCCCTATCTTATTCTTCGATCCTCGCCATTGTGGCTCATGACAATCTTTGTTGTTTGTTTCTTTTCTAATGGTCGTTTTAGTCTCCTTGGATTCACCTGAATCAGAATCCTCTTCAGCGTTGTTCATGTATATGGGGTTGTCACCAATCCCTATGTTGGTCTTTGAACTGGGGTTTGACTTTGCTGCTTTTTGTGATCTCTTCCTTCGTGTTTTCTTCTTCTTCTGAGATTGGAAAATTGATGCCGTGTCTCTTTCTTCGAGAATATAATTTTGTTTTTGGAGCATCAATTGTGTGAGTACATTTATTGGTACCACATGCGTACTTTGTGTTGGCTCCTTCGTAACCTCAATTAAATTCAACGGCGTTATCTTTGGCACATTTGGATTATAAGGACATTGGGCAATCAAATGATCTATGCCACATCGATTACACATGGGTATCGGCATTGTAGGCGTGTTTGCTTGATTGGTTTTCATTAGTGTGGCATTCTTTTGTAGTCTAATGGGGCTTTTGGCTACATGATGTGGACCTCCACACTCATAGCATTGAAGAGGTGGTCTCTTGGTAGTGTAATTGATATTTTGGCATCTTGTAGCATGAGTAGCTACTTGATAGACCGGTTTGACTTGTCCCCAATAGTCCTCCATATAGTATTGTGGACTTTCTTCAAGTGCATCAATCCCATAGGCGATATTAGTGTCTATATCTTCCTCACACCCTTCCAAACAAGCAATAGATGACTCACAACCCACTTGATTCACATAAGTGATTCTCGGATGTGGGGCTTGAGGTCCTAGCACTGGAGGTGGTAAGGGTGTTGTTTAAACAACATTTTGGTCCCTAGGGACCATGTGTTGTGACGTTTGTTCAAGAGGTGGGGCTGACATTAATGCAGGCACTCGAGGTGTGTCTGTCCATGCTAAGGTTGGTCTGCTGGCCATTACACGTTTAAATACTATGCAATCCTTAGCTTGATGACCATACCTCCCACAGGCATTGAAATTCCCGTTAAATTTTACTCTGAAAGTAGGGCATTCACTGGTACTATACGGACCATAGCATAAGCACCATTGTTGCTCCTTTCTTGGATACATGTGATTGTTATGTGAAGTACGATTCTCTTGAAGACACTCTTTGAATGGCCTTGGTGAGATCTGCTAAAATTATCTCAGATATCTTTGGCTCTTTAGCAATAGGATTTATGGTCATTGGCTGATGTCTCGATGCTTGCGAGCTAGTAGATTTAGACTCAATAGACACTCTTTCTCCTTGAATCGTTAAGTTATCCTCCAATTGGATCGCATTGGTGGTGACTGCTTCCCAAGTGGTGATACCTCTAATGACTAGGCCATCGTATATATCCTCATGTCATAATCCCCTAATGAATCTTTCTAGCAATTGGTTATTATTGAAGCGCTCATTTGGGTTACAACAAGAATTCAAATGCTTCAAGCGGCTAATAAAGGCTCTCACGTACTCTCCTTCCTCTCATTGGGCTTTCTGGAGCTGAGATGCTACACCCCAAAGTACTCCCTCTCGTATGTACTCTTTCAAGAACAATCTCCTAAGAGCAGGGTAAATCATTTTTTCTTCCACCCATAGGGTTCTATACCAATCCCCAGCCTTTCCACTTAAGGTCAGGCTTAAAGCATTACTCTTGTGCAGGTCATTGTGTTCTCCTAGGGAATTGCATATTTGTTCAAACACTTCGATATGCTTCCTCACCTCCCTGTCTCCACTAAATTTTTGTGTGAGCTTGGCTATTTGTATTGCCTTACTTCTAGGCTCCCTATTAGGTGTGTTACGCATATTCTCAGCAATGGATCGACCAATAGCTTGAGCAAATGTTTCCAAGTCACCCAAGCGAGCAAGCATCGTGGGTAAAGGCGCTCTCAAAACTACATGTGGAGTAGGTATTGGCATTGGGTTTGGCGTATAGGAAGCCCTCGGGTTCCAAGTTTGATACGATGTTGTGCCATGTGGTGGCCCAAAGTTCATATGTGTGGCCCTAGGCATAGCAGACATCGGATGTGACATGCTCACACTAGCCGGTATGGTCCCATTGAAATAAGTGCTTGGATGTTGTGGTTGTGGAGCATAAGTTGTTGAAACAATGGAGGGGTAGGAGCTACATGAGCATGAGGACCCATAGGTGCATACGATTGATACACACTTTGTAGGTACCGTTGTAGGCATTGAGCTACCATGTAGCGGTGCCTTACTAACAAATGAGGTCCATGGTGTGTTTTTTTTCATGCCCACCATTGGGGTAGGCATGGTAGCCGTGGTGTCATCAAGAGTGAGATGAGCTAAACTGGGAAAGGTAAAGCTATCACTTGTGGGCTTAGATTGTACTGAGACCCCTGGAGAAACAACATATGGAGGATCCATTGGACTTACCAAGGGAGTCTCCATTTGCGATAAGGTTGGTTGCCTAGCCTTCTCTGTATCCAAGAATCTCATGAGACCCGTTGAAGGCATGTGGATCCCCTTGTTCTGCCTTTCTAGCTCAATAACCCTATGGATAACATCACAAACCCTTTGTTGTTGATCCTCTACGCTAGTAGAACCCGTTGTGGATTGTAGGACATCTAGCCAACCCACATGATAGGTGTGACTGTGTATAGGTCGGTTAGAGTCTCTGTTTGTAGTTTATACTCCCAGTTATCATTTAGAAACGCTCCATCTAGGATTGAGGTGCTAGGGGTGTCCTTTGAGCTAGATGCAATTTGGCTCTCTATGGGTTGACCCTTAGTGGTTGCTAAGTCATGAGCACTCGATTGCTCGACTAGCATGGTTGGTGACATAGGGGCCTTTGCCTTAAGTTCTCTCCGTTGCTCCACCTTGCGTAAGCTCTTGATTTCTTTTTCCCTTGATGCAAGGATATACCGCTCAACCTCTTGCACTTCGGCAAGGCTTCTATCATCAGGTAATATAACCTCGAAGGGGAATAACTCTGAAGAGTCAGGGGGTGCAATGAATGGAGCATTCACTTGCACACTCTCCAGGAGCATGGGGTTTACATTGGTCAAGAATGGCGAATTTACCTCCCCACCCCCTCATTTACATCGCTAGCTACATGTTCGGAGCGAGTGGCTCTACTAAAGGTTTCCTTCAAGCGGATAAGCACGCTCGGCCCGGATTGTGGGCCCATGGCATGCATGTCTTAGCTTGAGCTATTGGGATTAGGCATTGGGTAACCCTCCAAGATGCAATATGAGGGTCCTAAGTGGTCTACCTTGGGTTCCCGCTGAGGGACTAGAGCATAAGGTGGAGGAGTAATGAGTGTCCGTGTAAACGGAGACACTCTCTATGTGCTCGTCCTCTAGCACACGACCAGAGCGTAGGTGCATGTGACCTCAACACTCTAGAAGTGTTGGTGAGTGCCCGTGAATGATGCTCACCTAGGTTTTTGGACGTTTGCAATCCAAATTTACCCTCAATTTTTTGTTTTTATGGTCCCTTTTTCTAACCAAGCCACAGAATGTGGTGTGTGATAGCTCAAAACAAGCATCTTGACTAGAGGGACGGGCCGTGCTTTACAACCCCCGATTCAGTTATGTACAACCCTCTGAATCCTAAATCTTTTCCTAGGCGGGGAGAGGGCTAGAAGTAGCAAGTCCAAAGCGTGAGTGTGAAGGGGATGGTGGAGGACTTGAGGAACTTGTCCCACATGCCCTCCCTTCACTTGAGATCCTAGTCTTTATATATAAGATAGTGTGAGTGGTATATCATAAGATTGAGGCATGGGCTTGGGCTCAGGCTTGGGGCTTGGGGGAATGATCCCAATCCCTCTCTTTTAGGATAAGGTATTTTTATTTTTTTATTTCAAAATTCTTTTTGACCTCTATATTCCCAAAGTATATTTTTTAAAAATATATTATTAATTTTTATTAAAAAACTATTTTTTTCAAAAAACAAGTTTTTTAAGGATAATGTGGCCACGCCGAGCTCCCACGCACACATAGCAGCTCCTAGGAGCTCTGTCTAACCTCCTCGTAGCTAATTAAAAACTAATTAACTGTGTAACACGTAATTGCACAGTCACACACAGTCAACTCTGCTGCTCACTGTCTACTCTACTGTTCACTGTCTAGACTCACTAATAGATCTACTAACACCTTCATAATACAGTCTTGCAAAACTAACAAAAATTAGTACAATGCAACACTAACAAAGCTTACAGCCACTAACAAAAGCTGAAAAATACCTGCAAAAACTACACATTAGAGCCACTTAACAGTAGCTAACAGAAAACTTGCTAATCTACCCATTGCAGCCACTTAACAGTTCTCACAGAACTCAACAAAAAATAGAAAAAGAGACAGAAGAAAGGCTTCTAGAGGTAGCACTGAGTGCTCTTTAAGCTTAATGCAAGGCTGTCCCTGGCAGCGGCACCAAAAATGTACACTTTGCGGTACGTGTTGAAGGCTGGGAACTTGCATGTGCACTATGTGCGAGCCTTGAAGGTTGCAAACATACAACTAGAGAGTCCTAGCGAGCTCAAAGAACAATGGTGCATCACTCACCTCTCAATGCTTCCCTCATGAAGGATCCTGTGCTGCGAAGAAGAAGGAGCTGCCACCGATCCCGCACTCTACTGCCGATGCCGCCACAATGCTCTCTCTCTCTCTCTCTCTCTCTCTCTCTCTCTCTCTCTCTCTCTCTCTCTCTCTCTCTCTCTCTCTCTCTAGCATACACACACACCATACACAGGTGAGCACACAAGGAAGAAGGAGACAAAGATGGAGCAAGAGCACTTTCTTACCTTACACCTCCAAGAATGATGACTTTTAGGTCAAATGGACCTTTTATAAGAGTTCGACCCATTCACACATGGGCGCCCACAGTGGCCGATCATTGCACAGATGTTGCAAAAATAAGATAAGTGGTGCGCCTCTCATTGGTGATCACCTACACACCTATTGGACCAACAAGCCCGGTCCATGACTAGCAAATAAATAATACGACGTCCGTCCTAGGTGATAGGGTGTCCGTGAGGGTTAATAGTAAAAACAAACTCTCTCTTGAAGAGCTTGAAGCTTTTCGCAAGGACCATAAGTGTTTTAAGTATGGGGAGCAAGGACATGGCTATCATTCTTGCTCCAAGAGAAATGTCCGCGTGAGACTCCTAGAGCTTCCACCATCGAAGCTCCAAAAGAGGATGCTCATTGCAAAGGATCACCTCTCTCTCCTATGCTTGGGGGAAGGTAAGGGAACATAATGCCTTCATCTTGTTTGACTCTAGCTCTACTCACAACTTCATATCAACAGAGTTGGCCACCATGTTGGGCATTCAAGCTTTTGAGATGGAAGATATTGTAACTGCTAACACAACTTTCAAGGGACAACAAGCCTCTGTTACTCCCTTGATTGGGAAGTTGAGGCTTCATGTCCAAAGCTATGTCTACAAAGAAGACTTTTTTATCTCTCCTCTCCAACATGAGGATGCTATCCTAGGGGCACCATGGTTCAACTGCATGGCTGCCAACATGAAGTTCCCTGAAAGGAGAATCTACTTCAGCTACAGGGAAAAGAGCATGTATATAGATGCTAGTGAATCCGGTCGCACTATACTATGGTAAATTCACCTACTTTTAACAAGTCAATGAAAAGCTCGGTTTTTGCGTACATGATTTGTTTCAAAGAATCCACTAATGACGCTAATGTATTTGTAGGAATCAAGAATATTTAGACTTGTCTATTTTCTAAATGTATTCTAAGATGTTTTTATCGATGATATCCCTATGGACTTACCTCCAAAACGAGGGGATGATGACCATCGAATTGAGCTCCTACTACCACCTAACAAGCCTTCTTATCGAGTTGCCCAAACTCAACAAGAGGAGATCATGAGGCAAGTACAAGAATTGGTAGACAAAGGGATGGTGAGGCTTAGCTCCTCTCCCTTTTGTTCTTAGTCCTTTTAGTGATGGTGCATACCGTATGTGTGTGGACTATCGAGCACTAAACCATATCACTATCAAAAACAGATTTCTCGTGCCTTGGGTAGAAGATCTATTTGATAAGCTACAAGGCTCTACCTACTTCAATAGGATTGACCTTAAACGTGGCTATCATCAAATAAGGATAGTGGATGAAGATATCCTAAAAGATCACATTTCGTACAACGTTTGGTCTTTATGAATATCTAGTCATGCCTTTTGGCTTAACCAATGCACCAGCCACATTCAATCATTTGATGGAGAAAATATTTAGACCCTACCGCAAGTTCACTAGAGTGTTCTTTGATGATATCATCATCTACTCCAAGTCCTTGGAGGAACACAAGCAACATCTCCAAGTGATTTTTCAAGCACTGAGGGAGAACAAGCTTTTTCTCAACCAAAAGAAAAGCGAATTTTTCCTTCAAGAGGTTCAATAATTAGGTCATATTATCTCTCAAGATGGTATCCGTATGGATCCATCGAAGTTAGAGGTAACAAAAGCATGGCCTAATCCAAGGAATCTACATGAGCTAAGAAGCTTTATTGGTATGTGTGCATACTATAGACGTTTCATAGAAAAAATTCTCAAATAGCAAGACCATTACATGACTTAAGAAAGAAGACTGTTAAGTATTCATGGAGTGCTAAGGAGCAAAATGCTTTGACAAGCTCAAAGAGAAACTTACCTCCCAACTAGTCCTCATGCTTCTGGATCTCTCAAAGCCATTTGAGGTCCAATGTGATGCTTGTGGTGATTGCCTTGGAGCAATCTTGCTTCAAGAAGGGCATGCCATAGAATATGATAGCCGAACGCTCAATATGGATGAACGAGTCTTGGGCATTTATGAGAAAGAGCTTTTAGTTGTTCTACATGCCCTAGACACATGGAAGCACTATTTGTTGGGGACTCCATTCATTTTACGAGCAGACCACCAAAGTCTCAAGTACTTCATGACGCAAACCAAGCGTTCTGACAAACAAATGAGGTGGCCAAATTCTCTTTCACAATTTTTCATATTGCTCACATTGTTGGTAAGCACATCAAGTGGCTGATGCACTTTCATGACGACCGAAAGTTAATGCGGTGTCTATAGCAACTCACAATGATCTATCTTCTATGATAGATGAGTATGCTATTGATCCGGACTTTAAAGATGTAATGTCATCCCTTGCTTTGGGGAAGAAAGAGGAACCATTCACCTTGCATGATGGTTATCTTCTCCATGGCAATAGGCTATGTGTTACCCAATCCCTTCGTGAGAAACTCATGTATGAATCCCATGATCCTCCCAATGCGGGCCATATAGGCATTCAACCTACTCTTCAAGGAGTAGAGACGTACTTCTATTGGCCTACCATGAAAGTGGACATACAAGAGTATGTTTCAAAATGTGTGCTATGCCAAAAGGCTAAGTATGATAGAGGGAAGAAACCTAGATTACTCCAGCCATTGCCAATCCCTAATTCACCATGGGAGAATATATCCATGGATTTTATCATTGGATTACCCAAGTCTATCCAAGGGAATATGGACAATAGTCGACAGATCTAGCAAGCAAGCACACTTTATTCCTGTCAAGAAGACTATTAAGGCACACCAAATGGTAACCCTCTTCATATCTCAAATTTTCAAACACCATGGATTATCAACATCTCTTCATATCTTCATATCTATCTCAAATTTTCAAACACCATGGATTATCAACATCCATCTTGTCAGATAGAGATCCTAGAATGACCATTAATTTTTGGAAAGGTCTCTTTAAAAATCTAGGTACAACATTGAATTTCTCTTCGGCCTATCACCCACAAATGGATGGCCAAAGTGAGATAGCCAATCTTACAATACTCGATCTACTAAAGACTTATGTTAAAGAAGTAGATCAACGCTCACAATGGGAGAAGTACTTACCCCTTTTAGAGTATGCATACAATAATAATGTCCATACTACTACGAGAAAAGCACCTTTTGAGATCATAGAGGGAGACCTAAAATTCCCTTGCTACTTAAAGTACATGGGAAGATCTTCATTGTTGATGAGTATAGCCGTGACCTACAAAAATCTTTTCAAAAGGTTAAGAAAGGTATATCTATCTCTCAACAAAGTCAAAAAGCTGTTGCTGATAAGCACAAAAAGGGCTTAACGTTCAAAGAAAATGATTGGGTCTTACTTACGTTTCCCAAGGCTCGATTGAGACAAATGATGTGCAAAATCCCTATGGGCCATCAAAAGTATTATGCTAAATTAGCAAAAAGATACTAATATGGTCATTTTCAAATCTTGAATCCAATCAATGACATGGCTTATCAACTCAACTTGCCCAACCATTGGTTCATACACAATGTGTAATGGAAACGGCCTTGAACTTTGAGAGTGGCAAAATTAGGAAATTAGAAAAAGCACTTTTGTGAGGTTACTTTGTGAGCATAGCGGGTGAACTTAATTGATGGTAGCAACATAAACATGGTACTTAGTTAACTTGGCATGAATGAGAGAGAGAGAGAGAGAGAGAGAGAGAGAGAGAGAGAGAGAGTTTAGAGAACTTGACAACATTTGAGGACCCGGATTTATGTGGAGCCGGTCCCCCCTCCAATAGGCATTTGTATTATAGTTTCTCCCATCAAGAGAGACTTGGTATAATACAATCTTTGTGTTCCTTGTGACCCAGGTGATGCAATGAAGATAGAAAGCTTCATGCATCACAACCATAACATAAAATTTGTAGACTATCCCAAGGCGTCAAACACCTTACCTCTTTGAGAGAGAGAACTTGAAAATATCTAGATATTTGTTGAATTGAACTAGAAGCTTATTGGACCCCTCTTTAGCCCTGGGGGATTCACCATGGAAAACTTATCGCACCACGTAAGTGCAGGGGAGGGGGGTTTGTTTACAAGTTACATAAGTGTATAAGTTAGGGGCAGGCCCCCAATAATTTATCTCCCAAGCTTAAAAATAAGGGAGGGGATATCATATTTATGGGGTGGGGGGATGGGGGAGAGAAGTGAGGAAAGGGAAAAATGAGAGGAAGTTTTTGTGTTTCAAAATCATGGCTTCCCAAAAGAGTCTAGCATCGAACTTGTGAGTCAATAGCTACAAAGATACATACAAAAACTAACATTTCTTTGTTTCAATTGCTTGTTTTGTGATTATAGTTCATTTGTTGAAGGATGAATGCTATAAAGAGTTTGTATAGATTGAAATTTACATGGAGAACCTAGCACAACTTTATAACCATGTTTTTTGAGTAATTTAGATGACTCAAAATTGGATGAGTATCTAGAGTGTAGGTTGAATGGGCACATAGTCTGAAAGTCAAACTAAGACACGTTGAGGGTACATCCAGTTATCAACAAAATTGGTTTCTTAGTACATTGCCAATCTATGCTACACGCTCTTTGAATAGCTTTACTCAGTTAGATCATGTGAGACCTAAATTTTATATGTAAGATAGGGGTATGATAGTTTTTTGCATGGATTATCATATAAGCATAGAAAGGGGGGTCACATACCATAACATGAGTCTTATATAGGGGTTTTCAAAGTTGTCCGCTCGCAGGTGGCGTCCCGTTTTGTATATAGAGTGAATCCCTCGGGTCTTTAGCCAAGCCAATAGGATTCAAGTACACCATGTGGCTAAGCATTGGGAGAGCTTGACATGTGTCCATGTGTCCCTTGAAAAAGGGGATGTCTTTTGGGTGAGTGGAAGGTTAAGTCAAAGATTCTTCTAACTTTGAGGCTTTCCCCCTCCTTTGCAGGGTCTCTTTCTGACTCAAG
This sequence comes from Adiantum capillus-veneris, assembly GCF_014529385.1. Taxonomy (NCBI): domain Eukaryota; kingdom Viridiplantae; phylum Streptophyta; class Polypodiopsida; order Polypodiales; family Pteridaceae; genus Adiantum; species Adiantum capillus-veneris. The sequence goes on along the minus strand of NC_140943.1, from coordinate 114,887,769 downwards.
CACCTTACCCCCCATGCATGGGAAGCTTCTCAAGCAACTTCCTCATCAAGCATGACAAGAACCTCAACCACCTTAGTCAACAAGCACGACAAGCATCTGAAGCACCTTACTCATCAAGCATGACAAGCACCTCAAGCACCTTAGTCATCAAGCATGGCAAGCACCTCAACCACCATAGTCAACAAGCATGATAATCACCTCAAGCTTGGGTCGGGTTGCCACCTCAAGCTCAGCCCTAGCTTGCCTAATGTTAACTCTCCCGCACATTCCTATCACCTAAGACGGACGTCGTATTATTTATTTGATAGAGTCAGGTGTCGGGCTTGTCAGTCCAATAGGAAAAGGGTAAGAGTGATCACCGATGAGAGGTGCACTCTAACTGGAACATTCAAGGGATTAGTTGGCTAAGCATGGGCACCCAAGTGTGAATGGGGCGAGCTCTTATAAAATTCAACTAAACCTAAAATTCACTCATTCTTTCATTTGTGCAATTGAAGAGTGCTCTTGCTCCATCTCCATCTTCTTCTTCTTCATCTCCTTGTGTGTGTGTGTGTGTATGCGTGAGAGAGAGAGAGACTCATGTAGTCCCTACCCCTCCCATTGTTTCAATAACCTATGCTCCACAACCACAACACCCAAGCTCTTATTTCCATGGGACTATATTGGCTAGCATTAGCATGTCACATCCGACATCTGCTATGCCTAGGGCCACACATATGAACTTTGGGCCACCGTACCCAACGTGGAACCCAAGGGCTTTCTATACGCCAACCCCAATGCCAATACCTACTCCACATGTAGTCTCTGGAGCACCTTCACCCACGGTGCCTGCTCACTTAAGTGACTTGGCAACATCTCCTCAAGCTATTGGTCGATCTATTGTTGAGTATATATGTAACACGCCTGATAGAGAACCTAGAAGTAAGGTAGTACAAATAGCCAAGCTCACACAAAACTTTAGTGGAGACGGGGATGTGAGAAAGCATATCGAAGTGTTTGAACAAATATGCGATTCTCTAGGAGAACACAATGATCTGCATAAGAGTAATGCTTTAAGCCTAACCTTAAGTAGAAAGGCTGGGGATTGGTATAGAACCCTAAGGGTGGAAGAAAAAACGATTTACCCTACTCTTAGGAGTCTGTTCTTGAAAGATACATACAAGAGGGAGTGCTTTGGGGTGTAGCCCCTCAGCTCCAAAAAGCCCAACAAGAGGAAGGAGAGTCGGTGAGAGACTTTACTAGTCACTTGAAGCATTTGAATTCTCGTTGTAATCCAAATGAGCGCTTTAATAATAATCAATTGCTTGATAGATTTATTAGGGGATTACGAGATGAAGATATATACAATGGCCTAGTCATTAGAGGTATCACCACTTGGGAAGCAGTCACCACCAATGCGATCCAATTGGAGGATAATTTAATGATTCAAGGAGAAAGAGTGTCTGTTGAGCCTAAATCTATTAGCTCGCAAGCATCGGGGAATCAGCCAATGACCCTAAAGCCTATTGCTAAGGAGCCAAATATATATGAGATGACTTTGGCAGATCTCACCAAGGATATTCAAGAGAGTCTTAGAGACAATCATGCTCCGCAAAACTATCATATGTATCCAAGAAAGGAGCAACAATGGTGCTCAGTATGCTATGGACCGCATAGTACCAGTAAATGCCCTATGTTTAGAATAAAATTCAATGGGAAATGCAATGCCTGTGGGAGGTATGGTCATCAAGCTAAGGATTGCATAGTATTTAAGCGCACGATGGCTAATAGACCAACCTTAGCATGGACAGACACACCTCGAGTGCCTGCATTGATGCCGACCCCACCTCTTGAACAAATGTCACAAAACATGGTCCCTAGGGTCCCAAATATTGTTCAAACAACACCCTTACCACCTCAATTGCTAGGACCTCAACCACCACATCCGAGAATCACTTCTGTGAATCAAGTGGGTTGTGAGTCATCTATGGCTTGTTTGGAAGGCTGTGAGGAAGATATAGACCCTAATATTGCCTATGGGATGGATGTGTTTGAAGAAAGTCCGCAATACTACATGGGGGACTATTGGGGACAAGTCAAACCCATCTTTCAAGTAGCTGCTCTTGCTGTAAGAGGCCAAAATATCAATTACACTGACCACCTCTTCAATGCTATGAGTTTGGACGTCTGCATCGTGTGGCCGAGTGTCCTATTAGGCTACAAAAGAACACCACACTAATGCAAACCAATCAAGCAAGCACGTCTACAATGCCGATACTCATGTGTAATCGATGTGGCATAGATCATTTGATTGCCCAATGTCCAACTAATCCAAATGCACCAAAGATCACGCCATTAAACTTGATTGAGGTTACCGAGGAGCCATCACAAACTACACCTGTGGTACCAATAAATGTACTTACAAGATTGATGCTCCAAAAATAGAATTATATTCTTGAGAAAAGGGACACGGCATCAATTGCCCAATCTCAGAAAAAGAAGAAAACACGAAGGAAGAGATCGCAAAAAGCAGGGAAGTCAGACCCCAGTTCAAAGACCAACATAGGGACTGGTGACGACCCCGTATATATGAACGACGCTAAAGAGGATTCTGATTCAGGTGAAACCATGGAGATCAAAACGACCACTAAGATAGAAACCAACAAGGAAGATCTTCATGAGCCATAATGGCAGGGATCCAAGAAGAAGATAGGAACTTATCCAAACCCTACAGAGGAGATTGAACGAGTCAAGTAATTAAGGAGTTTGGTAGAAGATACCCAAAGGGATCTAGAACCAACACCTAGGCAGATCCAGATTACAGACACCATGTTCCCTATGCAACAACAACCTCACCAAGTCCATAGACCCTTAGCCATACCTAGTGTCATCCAAGAAGAAAGTGACTTAAAGTCATGGGAAAGTGGGCGTACTCGCTTCTTGATGGAAAGAATATTTACAAAGGGACTACCTGATCCTATCGAAGAAATGGAGATCCCATCTTCCCCACGTCAAGGGACTGAAGTCCAAAAGGTCCCATTAAACATTGCCAAATTGATGGATTTCATGTCTTCAGAAGTTAGAACCACCATCATGTCCAAACCATATAAAGACCCTGAGCTAGTTTCAGCTCTTCGAGCATTCCTCAATGGAGAACTAAAGTTTTCAGAAGTTAGAACCACCATCATGTCCAAACTATATAAAGACCCTGAGCTAGTTCAGCTCCTTGAGCCTTCCTCAATGGAGAACTAAAGTTTGGGCTACCACAATTTGCACAGATGGATGGAGCTCGGGAGATGCCAATAGAGAAGGAACACTTAGATGCACAACCCAACCTAGATGAGAACCTTGTTATAGAAATACCTCTTAACAAGTTGGGACAATACTTTGAGGGTGATGAATCCAATGTGACCATACCAATCACTACTAAGGGATTAACTGTGAAGGGAATCCTTGATGGTGGCGCTGGGGTTAGCATTGTGACTAAAAATTGTTGGGAAACTATGGGAAGACCTCACCTTGCGACCACAACCATAGTGGTGAAGATGGCCAATGGGTCTATTGTTAAACCTATTGGGATGCTAGAAGATCTCAAGATCAAGGTCTTTAGACATAAAATAAGGATTACCTTCATTGTTATGGTTTTCTTCAAACACACTATGGCATCAGAGATGATCTTAGGACGTCCTTTCATGAGGGAAGCAAAAATGGTGAATGAATGGTCTAAAAACCATATCTACTTGCAGTTCCAAGATTCTGTCATTCGAGTGGATCTTGTAACTAGTCGAGCACATCCTCTAGGAAACAGGTTTATAATTGATCATAGATCTGACACCACAATTCACTCGGCCCCATTGCAGTATTGTTACACGTATAAAGCGGACACTGATGTTGGGGAAGATTCTTCTTATATGGATGTACTACCTGGGATGACTAAGTCGGACAATGTGGACTAGGTCCACCTAGCAGCAAGCATAGACAATTGGGGAAATAGGGGGACGACCTGGGTAACACCTGAGGGGGATGAAATGCCACCACTCGTACCCTGAAATATGCTAGAAGCAATGCATATAGCTTCTGACAAGACTCATCCTAATATAACAAAGAAAACATACAAGTGGGTCCCTAAAGCTTCTTTAGCAACCATAACTAGTGCTAAAAAATAGAAGCCTTGCAAGAAACATCCCACTCGCTCCAAGAAATGTAAGGAAATGTGGCAATGGATTCCTAAACGACTATTGAAAGCCCAAGGCTACTATCAAGGAAATGATCAAATCTGGGTGCCAAATCGTAGATTGTGTTCTTACCTGTCACCTGACCCATGTGCGCCCAATGTTGTAGCTCCAAAATGAATTGACGATCGTGGAAAGAAAAAAATCATTGAATGCTACACACGCACTCGAGAGCTAGTTTGGGTACCGAAGAAAGAACAATTTGTTCCACCTAGCTGTTAACCCTCACGCACAATCCTATCACCTAAGACGGATGCCGTATTATTTATTTGGTAGAGTCAGGTACCGGGCTTGTCGGTCCAATAGGAAAAGGTTAAGAGTGATCGCCGATGAGAGGCGCACTCTAACTGGAACATTCAAGGGATCAGTTGGCTAAGCATGGGCGCCCAAGTGTGAATGGGGTGAGCTCATATAAAAGTCAACTAAACCTAAAATTCACTCATTCTCTCATTTGTGCAATTGAAGAGTGCTCTTGCTTCATCTCCATCTTCTTCTTCTTCATCTCCTTGCATGTGTGTGTGTGTGTGTATGCGTAAGAGAGAGAGAGAGAGAGAGAGAGAGAGAGAGTGTGCGATCGAGCATTGCAACAACGGCACGGTGGCGGCGAAGCGGTTGAGCGCGGCGCGGTGGTGGCTCCTTCTTCTTTGCGGCGAGGAATCCTCCACGACAACAAGCGTAGAGCGGTGAGTGACACACCATCGCCATCTTTGAGCTTACTAGTTTAGGCTAGTTGTGTGCTTGGAGCCATTTGTGGCTCGCACATAGTGTATCGGCAAGTTTCTTGCATTGACACGTGCGACAGAAGCGCACATTTTTGGCACCGCTACCGGGGAATGCCATACACTAAGCTTGAATGGCACTCTGTGCTTCTTTTGTGGTGCAATCTCAATTGTAGGAAAGGTAGGGAAGGAAGGTGTGTGTGTCGAGAAGAAGGATTTTGTGTTGCTACCGTGTATTTCTTTGTTAATGAAGTTTTGAAAGGTTACTGTGTTTTCTCTGTGATAAGGTCTTAGTATTAAGGTTGGTAGTTCTATGTAATGTAAAGTACAGTACGTAGGAAGTAGATCTGTGACAGCTAATGAAGTGTGTTAGTGTGTAATAGTAGGTGTATTAGTTGTAAGTAGGTAGGTAGGGTGTGTGTGTGCTCACACGCAGGCCGCGGCGACCTTTTCCAAAAAAAACAAAAAAAAGGTAGGACCGGGATTGGGAATATCTCCCAAACCCAAGCCCAAGCTCACGCTCATGCTCAGGCCTCAGTCGCCCTTTAAAGTTACGTATTTTAGCTTCACACGTAGCTAAAAATTGACTTTTTGAGGACCAACGGAGCTTTAGGTGTCCGAACATTGTGCTGTAAAGCACACTGCAACGCTCTGAGTGATACGCTCGTTTCGAGCTATCACACACTTTAATAAAAAAAACCGATCATTAAAAAGCATCAAAAAATATTTATTTTTTTAAAGAGTGAAAACGGACGCCTAAAAAACTAAGCAGTTAACCTTCGAGGTTATTCGCCGACGCTTGTAGGGTGTCAAAGACACATGTATCTGCGCTTTGGTCGTGTGCTAGAGACGGAGCAACTAGAGAGAATTTTGACTTACGCGTGTTCTCATTATCCACCTGAAGGAGTACGAGCGGAAGTGCGACGCGAGAGAGAGTGCGAGAAGAAGAGCACGACGATATGGTGAACTCGCTCTACTGTAATGTGTAGAGCATAGTGAGTTCTTATTAGGTTTTTACAAAAGAATATGTGTACATACCTGGTGGCCCGCCCACTTATCTGGGCCACCACATTGGGCTTTATACCCCAACAACCTCCCACTTAAAGTCCAATGTGGTACTTTAAGTGTGAGAAAAGCTACTATACAAGCTAATATACAAGAGATGTAGAGAAGTGATGTACTACCCTACACCTAACTGCTTGCGAAAATGCGCAAAGCTCTCTAAGGGAAGTCCTTTTGTAAGTAGATCAGCAGGATTTTCTGTGGTGTGAACTTTGACAAGCTGAAGTTGCTTATCCTCGAGCATTTCCCTGATGAAATGATACTTCACATCCACATGCTTTGTCTTTGAGTAATAAACTGGATTGCGAGCCAATTGTATAGCACTTTGACTATCACAATATAACACAGGCATCTCTTCTTTGATTCCCAAATTTGTTACTAGTCGATTAAGCCAAATTGATTCTTTGCATGCCTCAGATGCTGCAACATATTCAGCCTCTGTAGTAGACTGAGTAACACAATCTTGTAATCTAGAACGCCATGATACTGCTCCACCAGCCAATGTAAAGACATACCCTGACGTAGACCTTCGGTTGTCTAAGTCACCTGCATAATCTGAGTCTGTAAAACCCTTTACACTTAGCTCCTGACTCCCATAGCATATACGCATACTCTTTGTAGCTTTCAGGTATCTCAATATTCCTTTCACTGCCTCCCAATGTTTCTTGCCTGGGTTTGACATGTATCGACTTACTACTCCCACTGCAAATGCAATGTCTGGGCGAGTAGCAATCATTGCATACATCAAACTACCCACTACATACGCATATGGAATCTTATCCATTTCAGCCTGTTCTTCCTCAGACACAGGACAATCTTGTTTGCTAAGTTTCACATATGGTGGCAATGGAACACTCAATGCCTTTCCCTTCTCCATATTGAAACGTTGTAAAACCTTGTCAATATACTCTGTTTGAGATAACCAAATCAACTTCTTTGATTTGTCTCTCTCAATGCGCATACCAAGTATATGACTTGACTCACCCATGTCTTTCATGTCAAACGATTTTGCCATCTTTGACTTCAAAGCTGAAATTTCTTCCAAGTGCTTGCCAGCAATCAACATGTCATCCACATACAAAATAAGGATCAGCCAACTGCCATCCTTAGCCTTCTTTGTATATAGACAGTGATAGAACTCACTACGTTTGTAGCCTTGAGAAAGCATAAACTTGTGGAATTTATGGTACCATGCCCTCGGTGATTGTTTTAAGCCATAAAGACTCTTTAACAACTGGCATACCCAATCTTCCTTGCCTTTCTCAACAAACCCTTCTGGCTGCTGCATGTAAATTTCCACATCTAAATCACCATGCAAGAACGCTGTCTTGACATCCATTTGGTGCAACACCAAATCTAATATGGCAACCAATGCAAGAAAGCATCTCAATGTAGTCATCTTGACCACCGGAGAGAAGACTTCCTCAAAGTCAATGCCTTGTTCTTGCTTAAAGCCCTTGGCAACAAGCCTTGCTTTGTACTTTGGCTGACTATCATGAGCGGTGATCTTATACCTGTAAACCCATTTACAAGGTAGAGCCTTTTTGCCCCGTGGTAATTTAACTAGCTTCCATGTCTGGTTTTTATGCAGAGCTGTCATCTCTGACTGCATGGCCAATTGCCAATTCCCGGAGTCCTTCATTTGCACTCCTTCCTTGTAACATGAAGGCTCATTGCAATCAGTCAACATGACATAGTTCATAGATGGAACAAACCTATCAGGAGGTCGCGTGACACGTCCAGATCTACGCACAATAGGTGGCTCAGGCTCAGCCACAACCTGTGGTTCCACTCTATCCTGTCCTTGCTCCTCTTGAGCCCTGACATTTTGTCTTGCACGTGCAGGTCCATCTTCTTGGAAGACGACTCTTCTAATCTCCTCAATCCTCTCTGGTTTAGAATGATATTTGGATTCATTAAAGTGAACATCATTGCTGCGGACAACCTTTCTGGATTTGGGATCCCAAAGTCTGTACCCCATCTCGCCAGAATTACCATAGCCTAGAAAGATGCACTTTCTACTCTTTGGCTCAAGTTTGTTCCTAAATTCCTTTGGAACGTGAGTATATGCCTCACAGCCAAAGACTCTGAGATGCTTGTATGAGGGCATTTTGCCTGACCATACCATCTCTGGCACTGAATCCTTCTGCAAAACCTTGGTAGGAGATCTATTTACAAGATGAACAGTTGTTGATACAGCTTCAACCCAAAACCCATTTGGCAGCTGTGCATTAGACAACATACTTATGACCTTCTCTTGTATGGTCCTATTCATCCTCTCAGCAACACCATTTTGAGGAGGATTGTAAGGAGCAGTAAGTTCACGTTTTATACCTTTTGACTCACAAAAGTCCCGAAAGGCCTTTGAAACATCTTCTCCACCATTGTCAGTGCGTAAGCATTTAAGCTTCTTGCCACTCTGATTCTCCACAAGTGTCACAAACGTTTTGAAAGCACTAAACGCTTCATCCTTGTGCTTGAGAAAGTAAATCCATACTTTCCTCGAGTAATCATCTATAAATGTCATAAAGTAAGAAGCTCCCCCTAGAGATAGGTTAGGCATAGGTCCACACAAATCACTATGAACAAGTGCGAACTGTGTATCTCTTCTACTGCTTCTATGCTTATGTGGCTGCTGTGTTTTCTTACCATACAGAAAATGTTCACAGAATTCAAAATCATTAAATGAAAAGCCAGGCAAATAACCAGAACGAGACAAGATTTCCATTCCCTTCTTGGACATATGTCCTAACCGGCTATGCCACAAAGAAACGTTCAGCTGCTCGGTTACAGTGATTACATTTTTAGAGACGTTTGATACATAAATCATGTAAAGTCCTCCAGACTTTACTCCGTGTGCTACTGTTATAGAACCCTTGGATATCTTCCACATGTTCTGTCCAAAAGTGGTGACGTAGCCAGCATCATCAAGTAAACCTGTGCTGATCAAGCTCTTTGTAATTGCGGGAACATGTCTCACATTCTTCAGCGTGAAAGAAGAGCCATTCTGAAACTTCAATTGAACATCTCCAACACCTAAGATCTCACATGTCTGCCCATTGCCTAGCCGAACATAATCTTTAGTGGTCACATAAGAAGTAAACCACTCCTTGTTTGGAGACACATGAAGTGATGCCCCTGAGTCTATAATCCAGTCACTCAGTGCATTTCCATCAGATGTTGTAAGAAGAGCTAAGTCCATTGTATTCTTCAAGAAGTAGATGTCTCTTGACACTAGACTCTCATCCTCTGCAACAGTGTTTGTCACATTTATTTCTTGAATCTTCACTGAGGACTTGTTCTTCTCACCATGGTCTTCAGCTTTCTCTTTGCCTTTTTCTGTTTTCCATTCTCAGCAGTCTCTTTTCATGTGACCCTTCTTGCCACAATGGTAGCATTCTATGTCACTCTTGCCTTTAGCACTGCAAGACTTGCTACGAGACTGATTCCTCTTTCCACCTTTGTACTTTTGTTTGGTCCTTCCCCTGACAACTAAGGTTGTTCCTTTGCCTTTGTCCATTGTCTTTCTATTGGTTTCTTCAATAAGCAAACTTCCTTCTACGCCTGCTATGTTCAAACCATCTGGAGGTGCAGAATTACTCAAAGCTGTGCGAAAAGTGTCCCAACTTTCCGGCAATGTGATCAACGGGAACATAGCTCTAATAGGTTCATCAAACTTGACACCTTGAGCTGACAACTAACTGTAGATTGTGTTGAATTCATTCAGATGATTGGACATAGGTGTCCCTTCTTTCATCTTCAAGTCAACAAGCTTCTTAAGCCAGTATACCTGTGAAGCTGCACTCTGCTTCTCATAAAGATCACTCAGCTTTAACCATGCTTGATAAGCCGACATCTCGTCTGCTACATTGAAGTAAACGCTTTCTGCCAAAGTCAGCATAATGGTAGAAAGTGCCAATTCATCCATTTCGCTCCATTCATCTTCGTCCATATCTTCTGGTTTTATCGCCTTCAGCTTTATAGGTTTTATCTGCTTCTTTTGTACCAACACGTGCCAAATCTGCTTCTTCCACAATGGGAAATTGGTTCCATCCAGCTTCTTGATATTGTAAAGAGCAGTGTCCTGTGATCCAGCCATAGCTACGCTTCACAGTGGTTTACTTTCCTGGGAAAAATTCGGCAGAGTTTCCCCTGTAAACTGACCTCTGAACCAATATCAACCTGTCAAATGAACCAAGAAAGCTTCAGATTCTGCATAAATTTCGGCAGAGTCTCCTTTGTAAAATGGCTGTGGTGTACTAAAAAACAAACCAAAAAACAGCTCAAAAAAACACTGTCTCTCTGACACTGTAAGCTGCGGGTAAACCTGTCCTGCACCTGTACTGTCTCTCAATGTCCTGTGATCATAGACTGCGACAATACCTCAACGGCAGTAAAGCAAAGATGCAATCCCAACTGTCTAACTCACAGTCAATACATCCTAGCTGCCTATCTAAGGGTGCTCGAGGGATCTCTCCAAGACCTGTATCACCGAAAGGATCTCAACATTCGAGAGTCCCCCAGCTCAATAAAACCTCACTCGACCCTCAACAAAGGCTGCAGTAAATCTGACAGTACATAGACTTCCCACAAAGTCATACATCCACAAATTTCCCACTGTATGCTGTAACCGCTGCGGCGGTTGTTTGCTGCATGACTCACAGCCAGCAAACCCTGAACAGACATACATCATCTCTGACAATACATCCCATGTGGAAGTACCTGCAATGTCAGGATGAAATCTGGAATATCAAGCAGCAAACACAAGCTACCTGATGAACTAGTGGATGTCGCCTACAGTCTGTGTGTAGATGCGCCCGTGTCGTATGTGACACGCCTCCAAGAACTGTGAGCCGTCCTTCGATGTGTAGACAACCACAAATCAACACTCTGGGAGTGTCGATATCCTCAGCACCTGCAGCCGCAGGCCGAAAACTCCAAATTTACAGAGTCGGATCTGCACCCGCTGAGACCACGTAGTCGAAAATGGCATGCGCAGACCTTTGTCGAAGCCGAACGGTGACCGAGATGACCTCAGAATGAAATTCTGAGAACACCAAGCCCTTCGAGCTGTCCCACGGGATTTGGGGCCGTGTCTTCACCTGTCGAATTTGACTCCAATCTGAGCTGGTGACTCTAGCCTCCTGCAGTGCTGCCCCGAGCCTTGATCTGATCTCTGATACCAGTTGAAGGAGTACGAGCGGAAGTGTGACGCGAGAGAGAGTGCGAGAAGAAGAGCACGACGATATGGTGAACTCGCTCTACTGTAATGTGTAGAGCATAGTGAGTTCTTATTAGGTTTTTACAAAAGAATATGTGTACATACCTGGCGGCCCGCCCACTTACCTGGGCGACCACATTGGGCTTTATACCCCAACACCACCTACCTTAGGTTCTGGGCCCTCGGCGGGGACCCAAGGTAATACAAACCAAGACCTGAACATAGCGGCTAGTGACTCTTCCTCTGACTATGACGTCATGGAGGGTTTCACAATGCCTATCCCGATAGCTCAAGCCAAGACATGCATGCCATGGGTCCACGGTCCGGGCCGAGCGTGGTTAGCCACTTGAAAGAAACCTTTAGTAGAGCCACTCACTCCGAACATGGAGCTAATGATGTAAATGAGGGGGTGGGGAAGTAAATTTTCCATTCATGAACAACGTAGACCCTATGCCCTTAGAGAATGTGGACGTGAATACTTCATTCACTGCACCTCCTGACTCTTTAGAGTTCCGAGGTCATATTACCCGATGGTAGAAGCCTTGCCGAAGTGCAAGAGGTTGAGCGATATATCATTGCCGCTAGGGAAAAGGAAGTCGAGAGCTTACGCAAGGCGGAGCAACGAAGAGAGTTAAAAGCGAAAGCCCCTATGTCAATATCCTTGCTAGGAGATCAATCGAGTGCTCCTGACTTAGCAACCGCTAAGGGCCAACCCCTAGAGATCCACATTGCATCTAGTTCAAAGGACACCCCTAGCACCTCAATCCTAGATGGAGCGTTCTTAAATGAGAACTGGGAGTACGAACTACAAATGGAAACTCTGACCGACCTATACACAGGTCACACCTATCACATGGGTTGGTTAGATGTCCTACAATGCACAATGGGTGCTACTAGTGTGAAGGATCAACAACAAAGAGTTTGTGAGGTCATCCATAGGGTCATTGAGTTAAGAGAGAGAGAACAAGGGGATCAACATGCCTTCAACGGGTCTCATGAGATTCTTGGATACAGGAAATGCTAAACAACCGACCCTATTTCAAATGGAGACTCCCACGGTAAGTCCGATGGATCCTCCATATGTTGTTTCGCCAGGGGTCTCAGTGCAATCTGAGCCCACAAGTGATAGCTTTACCTTTCCAAGTCTAGCTCATCTTTCCCTTGATGACACCACGGCTACCATGCCTACCCCAATGATGGGCATGCCAAGAAACACGCCATGGACCTCATTTGTTAGTAAAGCACCACTACATGGTAGCTGAATGGCTACAACAGTACCTACAAGTGTGTACCAATCGTATGCACCTATGGGTCATCGCACTCATGTAGTCCCTACCCCTCCCATTGTTTCAAATACCTATGCTCCACAACCACAACACCCAAGCTCTTATTTCCATGGGACTATACCGGCTAGCATTAGCATGTCACATCCAACGTCTGCTATGCCTAGGGCCACACATATGAACTTTGGGCTGCCACATGGCACAAGATCATACCCAATGTGGAACACAAGGGCTTCCTATGCGCCAAGCCCAATGCCAATACCTACTCCACATGTAGTCTCTGGAGCACCTTCACCCACGGTGCCTGCTCACTTAGGTGACTTGGCAACATTTGCTCAAGCTATTAATCGATCTATTGCTGAGAATATGTGTAACATGCCTGATAGAGAGCCTAGAAGTAAGGCAGTACAAATAGCCAAGCTCACACAAAAATTTAGTGGAGACGGGGATGTGAGAAAGCATATCGAAGTGTTTGAACAGATATGTGATTCTCTAGGAGAACACAATGACCTGCATAAGGGTAATGCTTTATGCCTAACCTTAAGTGGGAAGGCAGGGGATTGGTATAGAACCCTAAGGGTGGAAGAACAAAGGATTTATCCTACTCTTAGGAGACTGTTCTTGAAAGATACAAGAGGGAGTGCTTTGGGGTGTAGCCTCTCAGCTCCAGAAAGCCCAACGAGAGGAAGGAGAATCGGTGAGAGACTTTATTAGTCGCTTGAAGCATTTGAATTCTCGTTGTAATCCAAATGAGCGCTTCAATAATAATCAATTGCTTGATAGATTCATTAGGAGATTACGACATGAGGATATCTACAATGGCCTAGTCATTAGAGGTATCATGACTTGGGAAGTAGTCACCACAAATCCGATCCAATTGGAGGATAACTTAATGATTCAAGGAGAAAGAGTGTCTATTGAGCCTAAATCTATTAGCTCGCAAGCATCGGGGCATCAGCCAATGACGTTAAAGCCTATTGCTAAGGAGCCAAAGATATCTGAGATGAGTTTAGTATATCTCACCAAGGCTATTCAAGAGAGTCTTAGAGACAATCACGCTCCGCAAAACAATCATATGTATCCAAGAAGGGAGCAACAATGGTGCTCAGTATGCTATGGACCGCATAGTACCAGTGAATGCCCTACGTTTAGAGTAAAATTCAATGGAAACTGCAATGCATGTGGAAGGTATGGTCATCAAGCTAAGGATTGCATAGTATTTAAGCGCGCGATGGCCAATAGACCAACCTTAGCATGGACAGACACACCTCGAGTGCCTGCATTGATGTCGGCCCCACCACTTGAACAAACAACAAAACACATGGTCCCTAGGGCCCAAAATGTTGTTCAAACAACACCCTTACCACCTCCAATGCTAGGACCGCAACCACCACATCCGAGATCAAGGTCTTTGTACATAAAATAAGAGTTACCTTCATTTTTATGGATTTGTCTAAGCACACTATGGCATCTGAGATGATCTTAGGACGTCCTTTCATGAGGGAAGCAAAAATGGTGCATGACTGGTTTAAAAACCATGTCTACTTGCAGTTCCAAGATTCTGTCATTCGAGTGGATCTAGTAACTGGTCGAGCACATCCTCTAGGAAACAGGTTTATAATTGATCATAGATCTGACACCACAGTTCACTGGTCCCATTGCAGTATTGTTACACGTGTAAAGCGGACACTAATGTTGGGGAAGATTCTCCTTATATGGATGTACTACCCAGTATGACTGAGTCGGACAATGTGGATTGAGTCCACCTCGCAACAACCATAGACACTTGGGGAAACAGGGGGACGACCTGGGTAACACCTGAGGGGGATGAAATGCCCGTAACCTTAAATATGCTTCAAGCAATGCATATAGCTTCTGATAAGACTCGTCCTAATATAACGAAGAAAACATACAAGTGGGTCCCTAAATCTTCTTTAGCAACCATGGTTGATGCTAAAAAACAGAAGCCCACATTTTTGGCGCCTTGTAAGAAACGTCCCACTCGCTCCAAGAAATATAAGGAAACGTGGTGGTGGATTCCTAAACGACTATTGGAAGCCTAAGGCTACTATCAAGGAAATGATCAAATCTGGGTGCCAAAACGTAGATTGTGTTCTTACTTGTCACCTGACCCATGTGAGCCCAATCTCGTAGCTCCAGAACGAATCAACAATCGCGGAAAGAAAAAAATCACAGAATGCTACACACCCGCTCCAGAGCTAGTTTGGGTACCAAAGAAAGAACGATTTGTTCCACCTAGCTCAGGAACAGGGAAATCAAATGAAGCTTCTTGCTCTTCATGTAGTTCCTATACGGAAATAGAAGCTTCGACACAACCTCCACCTACCATTGTACATATCCATACAAGCAGGAAAGAGTTTGCACCTCCCGTTGTAAGTTCACCACCTACAACAATGTTGCAAATAAAATCATGGGAGAGTACCTTACCACCCTTGCAACTAGATGAAACGCATGGGGCGGTCGAAAACTATTGGTTAAAGCCTTCACCCATAACAACTTAAAACAATTGGTTTCAAAAGGTGACGACATCATTCCAAAAGGTATGATCTACCCAAGGAAGGGGGGAATCTTTGTTGACATCCATCATTCACTTGCTTCCCTCTCAACCTTCCTCCCTGACCTCTCAATCTCCAATCTTAGGGAATGTATATATAAAGCCTTATACTCACAAAAACAAAAATAAGAAAGAGCAAGAGCAATTAGCAAACAAGTATGCACAATAAAAGTGAAAACATTGACCCAGACCTACACATTCACATCCGGTACACTTAAACAGAAACCTATGTCATAAAACACCTTTGATCCTCATGACTCGACTGATTGAGAGTAGGTAGGATTAGTACGATAGGAGTGTTGTTTTAGAGTTTAGTGATTAGCAAAGTTCTTTCTTCCCACTGATGTGCCTCCTAGAGGTATTCTTTGTGTTTCCTAGTGTGTACATGAACGTGTTGTTGTTGTTAGGATTTGGACCTTCATGGAATCTTTCTCACGTTCACACTCAAATCAAGCGCGACCATCAACACAAACATGTGTTTCTTTTCCATTAGCATTGCCCCTTATCTTTTTGCATCCATGTTCATAATATTCAACACATTTACTTAGTATCAAACATTAAATTCAATGTAATTTTTTGTCATAATCACTTGTCTAGGTTTAAAAATCAAGCAGTCTGACTAAGCTAGTTTGACCAAGCTAGGTGTTAGAGATCTTCTCTTAATATCATGGGGAATACCTTCCTAATTATCAATGGTTACTTAAGTTCTTAATCTGATTTATGCAGCATTGTGTGAAATGTACTAGGGCTTTCTAGTGGGCTTAGTCCCTATTGACCTTTAGCTTAAGTAGTATAAAGGGAGTTTACTAGTGTGATGAGCCTTGGGAGGGTAACAATGCTATATGACCCCCCAAAGTTACAAAATTAAAATGCTGAAAACGAACAAACAAAAAATCAAAGTGCCTTAATGTAAAATCTTAAGCTGGAAAAGAAACCTCAATTTGATTTGGTACTCCACTCACATGTATCGCCTATGATACTAGAGCCCAAGAGGTTCCCAGTGTGGGTGCTTTTCCTTGAAAAGCAAAAACCCCAAGGCATACAAAATAAGCACATCCATCAAAATTGAATCACTGTGAAAAGACTTTGGGGGGTCAAAGGAAAGGTAATCAGTCAGGCGATGATTTCATGAGAAATTCCTTTTATCGTAGCTTAACTACAACGTCTTCTAGGTATAGCCTCTAGTTAGCCCTCGGACATGAAATACTTGGCTCTCGCGATTAAACAACTTAAATGACCAGAGAAAATTGAGAAGCTTGCCCATGGTATTAATAGTCGATATTTAGTGCCTTTCGACTATTAAATTAGCGACCCCATACTTGTTTAATTTTTTATCTTTACAACTGTTTAAGCGTTTGATTATATTAAATTTAAATGTTTATTGCTGACAAATGGTGTAAAATTCTGTTACCAATCAAATTGTCTGCCTACAACTGCATATGCTTTTGAATTGTATATGAGAATGCAATTATTGTGCCAATGTTGTTTGATTTTGCAGTGACTGAAGAAGGCTAAGGACATTCATCTCAAATGCTCTTCCACCTCAATGAACGAGCTTCAACCCATAGCTTCCGAGGACGAAATCTACATCAGGAAGGGGGGCATGTTAACCCTCATCCACATTCCTATCACCTAAGACGGATGCCGTATTATTTATTTGGTAGAGTCAGGTACCGGGCTTGTCAGTCCAATAGGAAAAGGATAAGAGTGATCGCCGATGAGAGGGGCACTCTAACTGGAACATTCAAGGGATTAGTTGGCTGAGCATGGGCTCCCAAGTCTGAATGGGGCGAGCTCATACAAAAGTCAACTAAACCTAAAATTCACTCATTCTCTCATTTGTGCAATTGAAGAGTGCTCTTGCTCTATCTCCATCTTCTTCTTCATCATCTCCTTGTGTGTGTGTGTGTGTGTGTGTGTGTGTGTGTGTGTGTGTGTGTGTGTGCGTGAGAGAGAAAGAGGGAGAGAGAGTGTGTGCGATCGAGCATTGCAACGATGTCATGGCGGTGGCGAAGCAGTTGAGCACGGTGCAGTGGCGGCTCCTTCTTCTTCGCGGCGAGGAATCCTCCACGACAGCAAGCTAGAGCGGTGAGTCACACACCATCGCCATCTTTGAGATTACTAGTTTAGGCTAGTCGTGTGCTTGGAGCCATTTGTGGCTCGCACAGAGTGTATCGGCAAGTTCCTTGCATTGACACGTTCGACAGAAGCGCACACTAGCTCAGGAAGGGGGGAGTCCCATGAAGCTTCTAGCTTCTCATGTAATGCATCCATAGAGGTAAAAGCTTCTCCACAGCCTCCACCTACAATTGTAGACCTCCATAAAGCTACAAAGGAATCCACACCTCCCAGTGTTCAAGAATCACTTGATGAACCACTTCAATTCGATCCTAGGAGAGTACCTTACCACCCTTGCAACTCGACGAGGCACCTAAGGTAATAGAAAACTACTGGCAAAAATCCTCACCTATTACCAAGTGGAACAATTGGTTTCAAAGGGTGATGAGCACATTTCAAACGGTATGATCTACCCAAGGAAGGGGGGAGTGTTTGCTGACAGTCATCATTCACTCACTCCCCTCTCAACCTTCCTCCCTGACCTCTCAATCTCCCAATCTTAGGGAGTGTATATATAAAGCCTTATACTCACAAAAAACAAAAATAATAAAGAGCAAGAGCAATTAGCAAACGAGTATGCACAATAAAAGTCAAAGCATTGACCTAGACCTACACATTCACATCCGATACACTGAAACAGAAACCTATGTCATAAAACATCTTTGATCCTCATCACTCAAGTGATGGAGGGTAGGTAGGATTAGTAAAATAGGAGTGTTTCTGTTTTAGAGTTTAGTGATTAGCAAAGTTCTTTCTTCCCACTGATGTGCCTCCTAAAGGTATTCTTTGTGTTTCCTCGTGTGTACAAGAACATGTTGCTGTGGTTAGGATTTGGACCTTCATGGAATCTTTCTCGCATTTACACTTCAAATCAAGAGTGACCATCAACATAAACAGGTGTTTCTTGTCCATTAGCATTGTCCCTTATCTTTTTTGCATCTATGTTTGTCTGCTTTAATTGTGATTGGTATCATAATATTCAGCGCATTTGCTTAGTACCAAACATTAAATTCAATGTAATTTTTTGTCATAATCACTTGTCTAAGTTTAAAAATCAAGCAGTCCGACTAAGCTAGTTTGACCAAGTTAGATGTTACAGATCTTCTCTTAATACATGGGGAATGCCTTCCTAATAATCAATAGCTACTTAGGTTCTTAATCCGATTTAGGCAGCATTGTGTGAAATGTACTAGGGTTTTCTAATGGGCTTAGTCCCTATTGACCTTTAGCTTAAGTATTATAAAGGGAGTTTACTAATGTGATGAGCCTGGGGAGGGTAACAATGTTATATGACCCCCCAAAGCTACAAAATTAAAATGCTGAAAAAAAAAACCAAAGTGCCACAATGTAAAATATTAAGCTGGAAGAGAAATCTCAGCTTGATTGGTACTCCGCTCACATGTATCGCCTATGGTACTAGAGCCCTAGAGGTTCCCAGTGTGGGCGCTTTTCCTTGAAAAGCAAAAAACCCAAGGCATACAAAATAAGCATGCACATCAAAATTGAATCACTGTGAAGAGAATTTGGGGGGTCAAAGAAAAGGAATAAGTCAGGCGATGATTTCATGAGCAATTCCTTTTATCGTAGCTTAACTAGAAGGTCTTCTAGGTATAGCATCTAGTCAGCCCTCGGACATGAAATACTTGGCTCTCGCGATTAAACAACTTAATTGACCAGAGAAAATTGAGAAGCTTGCCCATGGTATTGATAGTCGATATTTAGTGCCTTTCGACCGTAAAATTAGCGACCCCAAACTTGTTTAATTTTTTACCTTTACAATTGTTTATGCCTTTGATTATATTGCAATTTAATGTTTATTGCTGACAAATGGTTTAAAATTCTGTTACCAATCAAATTGTCTGCCTACAACTGCATATGCTTTTTAATTGTTTATGAGAATGCAATTATTGTGCCAATGTTGTTTGATTTTGCAGTGACTGAAGGAGGCTAAGGACGTTCATCTCAAATGCTCTTCCACCTCGATGAACGAGCTTCAACTCAATAGCTTCCGAGGACGGAATCTACATCAGGAAGGGAAGCATGTTAACCCTCACGCACATTCCTATCACCTAAAATGAACGCCGTATTATTTATTTGGTAGAGTCAAGTACCGGGCTTGTCGATCCAATAGGAAAAGGGTAAGAGTGATCACCGATGAGAGGCGCACTCTAACTGGAACATTCAAGGGATTAGTTGGCTAAGCATGGGCGCCCAAGTGTGAATGGGGCAAGCTCATATAAAAGTCAACTCATTTGTGCAATTAAAGAGTGCTCTTGCTCCATCTCCATCTTCTTCATCTTCATCTCCTTGTGTGTGTGTGTATGCATGTGTGTGTGTGTGTGTGTGTGTGTGTGTGTGTGTGTGTGAGAGAGAGAGAGAGAGAGAGACAAAGTGATCGAGCATTGCGACGACGGCATGGCGGCTCCTTCTTCTTCGCGGCGAGGAATCCTCCACGACAATAAGCGTAGAGTAGTGAGTGACACACCATCGTCATCTTTGAGCTTACTAGTTTAAGCTAGTTGTGTTCTTGGAGCCATTTGTGGCTCGCACACAGTGTATTTGCAAGTTCCTTGCATTGACACGTGCGACAGACGCGCACACCTAAGGTCCTAGGTCTAAGGACTTTTAACGATAACCTTTGGAGGTCTTTAATGAAGCTAACCCTAATGTCTTTTAAGCTCCATTAGATGCATGTTGTTCTTTGATAGACTCTCCTTTTGGATCCCTATTGAGATGTAACCATCTCTCCTCTTGGTCTCCTGCTGAGATAGGTCTAGAAGCACTTATTACACATTGCTCTTTGGTAGACAGTCTCCTTTTGGACCTCTATTGAGATGTAACCATCTCTCCTCTTGGTCCCTTGTTGAGATAAGTCTAGAAGCACTTATTACACATTGATCTTTGGTAGACAATCTCCTTTTGGACCCCTATTGAGATGTAACCATCTCTCCTTTTGGTCCCCTGCTGAGATAGGTCTAGAAGCACATGTCTCTATTCTAACTCTTGTTCCCATTTATCCTCCCACATTAAGTGATCAATTTAATATGAGAAAATCATTTGGGTTAGCTAGAAGCACATGTCTCTATTCTAACTCTTGTTCCCATTTATTCTCCCACATTAAGTGATCAATTTAATATGAGAAAATCATTTGGGTTAGCTAGATATTACATTTTATGACACAATGCTTTTCATGTGAGCCTACTTAAGGCTTACAAAGGAGAGCCACCAAGAGAACCAATTATTGAAGACCCTCCAAAAATCAAAGACCAAGAAGAGATGCTACAACCTGAAGCTATCCTTTGGCATGAAGACAAGATACTACGACATGGTAAGATTATCTGACGTATCTTATTAAGTTCAAAAATTATCCTTTTGAAGATGCTAAATGGATGCAAGGAATACAGCTTAAGGATAGTATGAACCTTGTTAATGCTTACAAGGCTACACTAGAGTAAGCAAATGTAAATGCTTTCTAAATGAACAATGTTTTTGTCTTATAAGATTAATCCTCTTTTGTGCACAAATTTAAGTAGTATTCATGCTTAGAATCATGTTTGTGATGACGACATCACTCAAACACCAAGTAGAATTTGTCACTCTACTTTGGGAATATGATATGAACTATAGAGCAGACATGCTTGTAGTAGCTACATCTCCCTAGCACCAAATGGACTAGTCATCCATTCTAAAATGATGTCATAGGGTGAAAAGGGATCCTCTATCCACTAAGAAACTTAGATTAATGACTAAGACTTATCTCTTCTACCCCATAGTCGAGGACGACTATGATTTCAACAGAGAGAGAATGTCATAAAATCTAATATCTAACCAACCCAAATGATTTTCTCATATTAAACTGATCATTTAGTGTGGGAGAAAAAACGAGAACAAGGCTTAGAATATAGACATGTGCTTATGGATCTGCCTCAACACAAGGCCAAGGTTAAAGGGGTCCAAATAGAGATGGTTTGTTAAAAAGCAATGCTACCTAATGGAGCTTAAAGACCTAAGGGTTAGCTTAATTAAAGAACTCCAAAAGTTAGTGTTAAAAAGTCCTTTGATCTTAGGCAAGCTAGGGCTAACGTTCAGGTGGGAATCCTACCCAAGAATGAGGTGCTTGTCGGCTTGCTAACTAAGGTGCTTAAGGTGTTTGTGGGAACCTTGCCCAAGCTTGAGGTGCTTCTCAGGCTTAAATGACTAAGGTTCTTGAAGTGTTTAATTCAAACATGATCTCTCAAGAGGCATAAACGATTTTCATGCTTAAATGACTAGGTGCTTGAAGTGTTCAATTCAAACACGATATCTTAAGAAGTATGAATGACACATGTCAAGATCCTCCCCCATGTTGCCCTCATGATGTGCTTTAAAGGGGTCCAATGAGAATTTAGATGCATAAAAATAAATAATTAAGTTCTTTCTGTCAAAGAGGAAAACGAGGACACATGTCCAAATGATATAAATAATAATACACACACACACACACACACACACAGGGAGATTATATTGTACCAAGTCTCTCTTGATGGGAGAATCTATAATACAAACGCCTTTTGGAGGGGGGACCGAATCTAAGTAAATACGGTCCTCAACTATTGCCATGTTCTCTAATACTCTCTTGCAAAAGTATTGTTCATGTCAAGTTAATTAAGTACTATGTTTATGTTGCTACCATCAATTAAGTTCACCCTGTATGTTCTCAATGTAATCTCACAAAAATGCTCACTCTAATTCTCTCAAAGTTCATAGGCCATTTCCATTAGACATGTGGTAGAATTGGGCATCTTTCCAAGCGATGCCACTACAACAAAGCTTGCACCATTTGAAGCAGTAAAGGATTTTAGTTGATCTTTTCATAAAAACAAAGGAGGAAGTAGCAACAATAGCAACAACACCAACATTTAAAGAAGGACAAACAACAATAGAGAACATAGAGGAGCATGTCATAATGTAGCAGATGAAGAACAACGTGACAATCAATAAGAAGGATCCACTCATTTTGTATATGATTCTGATAATGATTAATGAAGACATGTATGAATGATGCTACTTCTCTTGCTCTCTTAACACTACTATTAAGAACTCATATCATTTCTAAATGACTAGTGTCAATTTGTAATTTTTTTGCAACTTAGTGTCCCCAAGCCCTCTGTGAGTACCTAGTCCATTGTAGACGACAAAAATTTGGCTTCTTTTAAAAATGTTCTAAGCTCGTATCGTTTCTATATGAGCAACTCTTGCAAATTTAGGCTAGGAATCAATAGTCCACTCTCTTAATAAAAAGGCCCTTTTTTTTTTGGAAACAATATACAATCCAGAGAGCAGCTTTTATAGCTTTTTACACTTCTTAAATCATCCCAAATGTGTGTTTGAAGCACCCAAAAAGTTTTGAAGGCCATAGAAAGTGCAGTGTGTTGATGAAGAGAAGATCCCATCTAAACTTTAATAATAAAGCATTAAAACAAAAGAAATATCAGGTTAGGCAATACTTCATTTGTGATTTTTATGTTTTGGTGTGCTGGAATAAGTGAAAGTGGACAAACCCTAAACCAATCCTACACTAATTTTCCACTTAACCTACTCCTAATCGATGGGAGTAATCTCAATTGCGGAGGGGTTGCAAGTTCGTTGAGAGCTTGCACTTTCTTTTCTACTCAAACGTGTTGCAAAACATAAAACCCTAATCTAAATTTGTTGATTTTGCAACCAAAGAAGTCAATCACCTAAATTGCAACATATACACATGCAAACTCTTTAGCTTAAGCTAGTGATCCCTGGGAAAGGTGCCAACAAAGTTTTTGCTGTCATTGACTCACATATCCTCATAATTATCAATCCAATTAACTCTTAATCAGCTTGGTGGTGACCACACTTGCATATATGAGTCTATCCTACACTTACAATGCAACAAGTGTTCAATCTATACCTACCCATCTACAAACTCATGAAGAGTATCTATGGTAAAGAGATCTCTTTTCAATCCTACCCACTCAATCAATCCAACTCAATCTAATCTGCAATCAACAAACCAAGCAAAATGCTCATCAATCAAGCATGGAATGCACACACTCAAGAGAGCACACATATAAACAACAAAGAGATCAATTCTCTCTATACACACACAAGCATGCAGAAGCACACTTGCAATGTGAGAAAAAAAGAGCACATACTCTCAATAGAGAATATAATATTCAATAGAGTAGAGAAGGCAAGAAGCTCTTCATCGCCTCAACATAGAGTACAAACCAAGCTTGCAAGATATGGCTTGTTGCCAAGGAGATGAGAGCTAATGGTGATCGGTGGCATAGGGCGAGAATCTCGAGGGCAAATGAACAACAAGACAAAGAGATGACCCTCGCACGCCTTGCAAATTCGATCCACCATACCTTTGGTGGGAGGCTTCTATGAGCTCTCGACCATTTTGGTGACCCCAATCAAAAATCAATAATTGATAAAGTGAACTGTCCTAGTTAAAAGAAAACTAGCACAAAAATTATAAACTCAGCAAGGGCCATGCATCACCCGTTAAATCCAAAGCTATCATTTATCGATCGAATTTTGTGATTGTAGATAGTGCACTTTAGGGGTCTATTTATCCCAACCTCGTATTAAAATCCAACATCGATATTAAATTAAAATAATTAGGGAGACCCCCCACCCCCCCGAAAAGTGCCCCTCTGCTAGCCCTCACCCCGCTTGTCATCCCCATTGTGCTCTGCACAACATGCACCGCTGCCGAGGTTGTTGCTCACTCGAACTTGAGGATTTGTAGAAGGCAGTCTCACACGAGTAAAGGGCCTGTAGAGAGAGAGAGAGAGAGAGAGAGAGAGAGAGAGAGAGAGAGAGAGAGAGAGAGAGAGAGAGAGAGAGAGAGAGAGAGAGAGAGAGAGAGACTGCTTCCTCTGAACCAAACACAGAGAGACAACGACCTCGCTGGCTGAGAGGGAGAGGGGGGGGGAGAGAGAGAGAGAGAGAGAGAGAGAGAGAGAGAGAGAGAGAGAGAGAGAGAGAGAGAGACCCGTTGCCGCTGGTGTTGCTAACACGACTGCTCCTAGAATAGAAAGAGAGAGAGAGAGAGAGAGAGAGAGAGAGAGAGAGAGAGAGAGAGAGAGAGAGAGAGAGAGAGAGAGAGAGAGAGAGAGAGAGAGAGAGAGAGAGAGAGAGAGACCCGTTGCCGCTGGTGTTGCTAACATGACTGCTCCTAGAATAGAAAGAGAGAGAGAGAGAGAGAGAGAGAGAGAGAGAGAGAGAGAGAGAGAGAGAGAGAGAGAGAGAGAGAGAGAGAGAGAGAGAGAGAGAGAGCCCTCCTCTAGCGTTATCGATTCTCTCATTTTACCGTGGTGCAGAGTCCATCTACTAACATAATATGGCGCTTGGGAGAGCCTTGCCACGTGTCTACAGCTGCAAGCCGAAGGCTAG